>NW_006432945.1:9604925-9612101 GCF_000325575.1 Pteropus alecto | reverse complement strand
CATGGGGGAAACATACAATAATGTGTGTGTGTGTGTGTGTGTGAGAGAGAGAGAGAGAGAGAGAGAGAAAACGAACCAACAGGACTTCAAAGCGCTATAAAGTCGCATTATTACCTGCTGGTTAGTTTTCTTCATAAGACTGGTTTATAGAACATCAGGTTATTAAACCTGAAAGACGAGACAGACCCCCGTGCTGGGGACAGATCCCAGCCTGAATCCTCCTCACAGGGAAGGGAAGGGTCCCACATGGGGAGGAGGGGAAGCACTGATGACCATGCTGGGGAAGGCGGAAGACAAAGTCCTGCCGGGGCTGCAGGTGGACACCCCCTGGCCCTGCTCCTGGGTTCCCGGCCCCGGGGGGAGCCTGGCTGTGTAGGGGGTGGACTTAGATGCCCCCTGTACTGTAACATGGCCCCCGACCTAGAGCCTTCAATTTGAAGGGGGCAGAGGTTTTCTTTACCCCCACCTCAGCTTTCTGTGCTCCCCGCACCCCCAACTCCATCGTACTTAATTCCTCCTAATACCCCTGTCACAGTCTTCCCCTCAGAAACGGCTCAGCTTGTTCACAACGGGGCGTAAGTGACTGACAAAGCTAGAAGTGCTGCCTCTCCCAGGGACACTGGCCCTCCAAGCCAGGCGTGACTTTCCACTGGGGGCCTCTCCTCCATGGCGTAAGAATACAGGTGGGAGTGGGCACAGCTGGCACCACACCGAGTGTCCCTTTGGCAGGCTGACCTAGTCTAAGCCATGCCCTGCCAGTCTCAAGCTCTGGTGGACAGCAGTGGAAAAACAGGCCCACAGCCTGGCCTGGGGGCGGGGAGTGCCCCGCACCCCCACCCCCCTGCCTGCTTAGAGGAAGTGAGTGGGTCCTGCCCCAGGGCCTGAACCTGACTCAGTGGTTCCTGGAAGCTGGTGATGTCACGGTGACATAGCGGTTCCCCTCCGCAGCCAAGTCAGTAGGAGAGAGTGATGAGTGTCTCTCGCTGGCACTGAGGCCCGAGGCTCTCTTGGGGGTGACCAGGTCCTCTGGACCTCACAGGCCAGCCCCGTAGTGCTGCCTACACCAACCGCTCCCTTCTTCCCGTTTCCACAGCGGGACCACCTGTCCTCACAGGGACCCCATATCCTGGGCAATCTCAACTGATTTTAAACATTCTGCCCCCTTGTCCCCCCCAACCCTCCCCCCCAAAAACAAATTCACAAATCATAGAAAATCATCCCAGGTCTGACCATGTCCCTGAGGCTTTGGGAATACGAGGCCACCATGCTTGATCCAAAGCAGGGCACGTCGTAATGTGCGTCCCGTGTCTTTCTCGTGTCACATCTGCACGTCTTTTCAATCATACTAGGAGTGCCGAATAGAGAACTGGGTCCCTTTCTTTTGTCCCCTCCAGGACTCCCCAGCCACGGTGAGGATGTGGAAAGCTAAAAAGCTGGGTGGGAGGGTAAAGTCCCCACCTGGTCCTGGTCAGGTCTCTCTTGTTACTTCCTGGGGCGCCCGCATCTGCTTCAGGGCCCTAAGATAGGTAAGAAGAAGATGCCTCTTGCTTCTGGCGGATCAGCGCTACATCGAAAGGTACCAGTCAGTCCTGGCGCGGGTTTGGGAAAAGAACGGGGATACTTTCAGAAAACCACTCCTCACTCCCTACTCCCTTGTCTCCGGCCCAGTCTCCGGGAGGCGCGTGTCAGACTCACGTGGAGTAAAAGGAATCCTTTGTCAGCCGGAGTCGGAATCCAAACGCCGCCTCTGCGGCCCTGCCAGACGCCCAGTCTGTCTCCGGAGCCCCGACGCGGCCTTACGCTGCCCGATGCTGCCCCCTGCCGGACGCTCCGGCGCACAGCCCTCACCGCCGGGCTTGCGGGCTCTGAGCCTCCGCCGCCCAAATGGAGGCTTTTCATCAACTAAAGTTGTCAGAGCAGCTAATAGCCCATGAACACGGAGAAAATTAGGCTTCTCCAAGTGAATTGGGTGTTGAAAGACACCGAGATAAATGATGGTGACAGTGAGAATGACTGATGGAGATTCAAATCTGCAATGACATGGTGGGGGCGGTGGGGGCAGAAGGAACCAGTGTTTATTCCGACCACTTCATTTAAATCGAGGCTCACAACACCGGAGAGGCAGGTGTTCTGAGCCCCTGTTCTTAATGAGAGACGGAATCGCGTCTCAGGTTCACTAGTGTTATACGGAGGTTATACGGAGAGTAATCGGTGGAGCCAGGACTTAAACTCACTGACCGCAGAGCTCTGTGACATCGAGTGTCCCACCACCGAGTGCAGTGAGAGCAGAATCCTGCCCAAGAGGAAGATCCCTTTACGTCGTGAACTGGGTTTTTGGAATGAAGGCGAAATTTCAGCCGCATTCTCTTTGCTGAGAGTTTTAGCCGTAGCCCCTGCGCCGTGATTTGAGGGATGAGTGGTAGATCTCCCTACTTGAAAATCTCTCTCCAGCTTTGCCGGCAATGTCACTGTAGGCGAGTCCTCCCTTTGATTCACATCATCTAGCGGGTACTCACTTGTTGACTGAAAATAACCGATCCTGAGCGGGAGTCACGCGTTAACTCTGCCACCTTTGTTTCACCTCGGTGGGGTTGGCTTGTCATTTGGCTCACATTTTCCCTGCGCCATCTCAGATATCAGTCCACATCCCCATGCCTTTGCCCGGGCTTCGTTTTTGCTAGGAAATCTCTTCCCCTTTGGTGGTCAGCTGACCACTCCTCAAGTAGGAGGTCCGCCATCCCTCCACGGGCTCTGATGAAGTTATCTCTGTTCCCACCCCCAACCGGCAATGAGAGGTCAGTCTTTAGATCTCTGTCTCCACTAAGCCTGGGTGCCTAAGTGAATGAATGAATGGGTGAGTAAATGAAGTCAGCTGATGAGTGGGCTATCCATTTCATAGGACGTGCTGCTGCTTTGAAATGAATGCAAATCAAACCATGGCTGCACTTGTGAATGCTGCTGTGACATACACAATGTGTATGTCTGTGCATGGGTGGGATGTGCCGGCTACGCTATGATAAATAATTTGATGGGCCTTGAACTTACTCACACAAGCAGAATAGTTTCAGAACATTGCCATGGAGACGAATGAGGACTCAAGCAGCAGGGTATCACTTAGGCAGTGACAGATTTTACAGAAAATGGGCTTAGATACACCTTTCTTGTCCAAAAAAAAAAATCCCCTATCTAATGGGATGAGTGCTGCAAGGCAGAATAAAAACTTGCATCCCCCCCACAATGAAGAAAAAGGCCCTGAAGTTAGGAAAACAGGAAGTAGCAGGTCAAGAAGACCAATTCTTGGCCATAGACCGAAAGACTAAGGAGAAAGAGGGCGCTGGAGGCCTGACGTGAAGCTGAAGTTCCTGTTATTATCAGAACATAAACAGAGGAAGAGGTTTCAAATATATAATTACGTTAAAGAATATGAGCAGGGAATTCTGTTGTGGGAAGTGACGAAATATTGCAGAGGATATTTAGGGTTGGAGGAAACTGGTCCCTTGGACTGTAGCAAAGCGCTAATCATTTTTACATAACTAGAACTAAAGTCTTCCAATTCTTACCCTGCAG
The DNA here is from genome assembly GCF_000325575.1 of Pteropus alecto. NCBI lineage: Eukaryota > Metazoa > Chordata > Mammalia > Chiroptera > Pteropodidae > Pteropus > Pteropus alecto. Next base: position 9,608,534 of record NW_006432945.1, on the reverse strand, counting down.
AGAATAACCTTCTCTGTCATTCCCTGTCACAAGCCTCCAAATCAGGGAATGAACTTTGATACACCACTGCTGTCCAATCACTACTCCCCCCTGACGTTTTCAATCTGTCCCAACAATGTCACTTTCTGGTCCAAGATCATATCCAGAAATGCATATGGCATTATTCTCGTGCCTCTTTAGTCTTCTCCAATCTGGAGCAGTTCCTTAATCTTTCCTTGTCTTTCACGTTCTCAACTCTTTTAAAAGTGTACAGGCTGTCCCTACCGAGTGGGTCTGTCTGGTAACGTCTCCTGGCCAGGCTTGGGTCATGATTTCTTGGTAGGAATACTGCAGAAATGCTGCTGTGCTTTTCTCAGTGAATTACGTGGGCGTGGGCTGGAGGAAATGTGATGGTAGCCCATCCTATGACTGATGAAATTTGTGTGGTTTTTTTTGTACCTTTTGACCACTTTCATCCATTTGGTGATACTTATCTTGATCACTAGTCATGTTGGTGTCTGTCAGCTTTCTCTCAATGTAAAGTCATTTCCCCCTTTTATATTGATTGGCATTTTGAGGGGAAATATTCTTGCTCTTTATCAAGCTTCCATCCGACAATGTTGGCCTCTACATCTCCTGCTGGATTCAGCCACTGCTCTAACAGTTGCCAAATGATTGTTTTCTATTTGCATTATTCCTTCTCCTTTTATTAGCTGTCAGGCTGCTGGAATAAACAGCTTTCCCGTTTTGCACATTTGTATGTGTATATGTGTGTGTGTGTGTGTGTGTGTGTGTGTGTGTGTGTGTGTGTGTATTTCAGTAAGGACTCTTATTAAACATGTTGTATTCCATTGCTATCTTTGTATATTTTTATGTTCATATTGCCCCAGATATGGTCAGTGGTCCCTTCAGACTGGTTCCTGCATCCTTCTGAGTTGTCCCCTTCATTCTCAGCATTTTCTCAGCACTTTATGGTACAATGATATGTCCCAGGTTCATCTTGTATTTTTCCTATTTCAGCCTGGAATTAGTCCTTATTCCAAAGAGCCCTGCTTCCCTTCAGTGGAGGATGGTATGTAGAAACCAAGATCTGGGCACTTAGAGTGTTTATTGTTTCTGGGAAGTCATTCCAGGTCCTTTCAGTGGAGAGACTTAGAAAATATATGTGTGCATATACACACGCATATGCACACACACTTAAATCTATTAACTATTTCTATATCTACCTGTGTTTATATATTAAAACACCCACAAGTTGATACTTAAACCTCCAATTTCAATCCACCTTCAATGTTCTTTACAGCGTCCTCTCTCTCTATATCAGTAACTCCCTTCTCCAACCTGGCTCTCATTTTCATCCATATATGTACCTATTTTGCTGACTCTTCTATGCCAGAAAGAAAAGGGAAGAAGAAAGAGAAAAGGAAAGGAAATAAGAGAAAGCCTGTGCGGATCGTTTTAACTTAAAGCTAAAAGAAAGGGAAAGAAGATGACATTTTATCTAACCAGCAAGTGCTTTATCAAGTACTGATTATTAAGAAAGTACAGATAGATGCACATGCACATATGAATTGGTAATGAATATTGTTTTAATAATTTTTAAATGATTTATGCTTAAATAGAATACCTTGATAATATCTCTGTCTTCACAAATGCCACAAATGCCTTGCAGGTAGGAGGATTGCGAAACATAAAATAGTAGTGATAGGATCAAAGAAATATCCAAGGACAATTCACAGTTGCGTACAGGCCACAAGATAGGAACATGTCTCAGAATTTTGCAGACAAGGTTAAAAAAATATCATCCTCTATAGTTGAAGCCAGCAAAAATCAACCTCAAATGAATGAGAATAACCACTTGTGGGTGGAGCCATCTTAAAAGATGAATTGTAATTGGCTACTGGATACAGCCAGGGTGCTTTCCGCATCTCCGTCAAGGAAACTGGAGAGGCTTCCCAGACCTTCCTGCGCAGTCCTTCATTCATTCAACGCTAGTCATGTTGGCGTCTGCAGCAAAGTTATCCTTTCTCTCTTTGGAATTACATGTTAGTCTGCAAAGTGCTGGGAGAATAGAACAGGAGAAAATATCGTCTTCATATTCAGAAAGTTCATAGTCTGGTTGGAGGGACAGACCAGTAACCAGGCCATTTCAATGCACATGCCTTGAGAGGAGTGAGCATTTGACTGACTAAAAGTTGACGCCTTCGGGAACATGATGCTGAGGTTTTGTGTAATATCTGTGTCAGCACAGTTTGGGCATGACACCAAAAGGCATGGGCAGTATCTTGGCACCAGTGTCAGCCCTACCTAGATGCATCTGGGGACTTTTCCAGTACTAACCAGAGAGTGCTGTTTGTTATATCACAAAAAATCCTCCAGGTCTGAATGACTTAAAGCTGGGGGCAAAGGTCACCTTTGGAAGATAATTCCTATGTCATTCCTGAAAAGTCCATGCTGCATTATGGATTATTGCGGTGATGAAAGGGATGAGTTGCTAAACTGGGGAAAATGATACAAAATAGAGAGAAGAGCTTAAATATATAAAACGATAAAATATTGTCAAAATTATTACTTTGATGTAGGCTTTAGAAGTCATAGCATCTTATCCCATGATACCGACAGGCGATAAAAGGCTGATATATCTCCAAAGCATTCGCCGGCCACTCTGGGCAGCATCCTCTCTACTGGGAGCCACAGCCATGGAACGAGGTCCCCACTGCTGGTCGCAGACAGCCGGGGTCTGTTCTGGGAGCTGGATTTAAGGGAGATCTTAGCAGGGCCAGGTGATGGACTGTGGAGGAGGTAGAACTTGGTTCGAATTCTGCCTCCTCCATGCGTGACTTGGGGCCTATAACTTAGGCGCTCCAAGCTTCTCTGAGCCATTGTTTGCTTACCTGCAAGATGAGAGCACCACACTGCTGTCAGGATCAGAGAAGATGGTGCATGTCGGGGGGCCCCGGTGGCATGACCACGGGAGACCCTTTCTCTCGGACCACCCTGACTTCATCAGGATACCACAGGCCCGGCGCCCACTTACCGATGCTGTTCCTTTTCTCCACGAGGCCTCCCCTGGCCCCTGGAACCCAGAGGAAACTCTCTTCCAACCCCCCCGTCTCATCGCCTGCATAGATCATATCCTGCTTTGCGGAGTGAGCTTTCTATTTCTGTATCTGCATTTTACTTCCGCAACTTGACTTATCTCTTTCAGAGCAGAGACTTTTCATCTTTTTTTATGTTCCATTTTTGAATCTCAGCACAGTGCCTTTTTGCACATAACTGCTTGAAAAATAGCAATCGATTGCTATTTCACCCACTTTTGTCTCCTGAAAATCACTCACTACAGCATCAAGAGCTGAACTCAGCCTACATAAGGTCATTACTACAAAGTAATGTGTTTATTCATTTATCTGTTTATCTAGCAGCCCTACCATGATTCACACATCCAAATGAGGCTGCTGCCTTATAAGGAGGCACCACGAAAGCCATAATTCCAAGGAGCCTGGCACCTCTCAAGGCATTTTTGGAACTCCTGCTTTGAATCAGTGCCAGAGTCAGGCTGGTGAATCCTCACCCCTGCTGGGAGGAGGTATTTTCGGCAAGCGTGAAAGTCGTCCTGGCCAAGGTGGGCGG
>NW_006432945.1:9602560-9604591 GCF_000325575.1 Pteropus alecto | reverse complement strand
GTCGTCTTGGCCAAGTTGGGCGGATAGGGCCATTCGGGGGGCGGGTGGGTGTGGAGAAGGAGGCAGCGTGGACTGGTAGTCAGCTGATGTTCAGTCAGGCATTTCCTATGTGTCAGGTCAGGCACTTTACATTCACTGTCTTATTTTAATCCTAATATTGTCTCTATGAGGCAGGTGCAAATATCATCCTCATTTTACAGACAAGGAACTTGAGGCACAAAGAGTACAAAATACACTCTGTACGGGGATTCCATTGCTTTTTGTTCGTTACTAAGCTAACGTTAGGGGGAGTGGGCAGGGCAGACATACCTGGGTGACATTTCTGCACCCATTCAGAGTGGAGGAGCGTGGTTGCCTTATCTAAAGATGACAAACCCAAGAACTGTGACGTTGCAACTGGTGTGGGCGGAGAGGGCGTGGGGCTGCAGGAACCCCTGAGGAGCTGAGAAAACCAGCCCGATCCTGCAACAGAGGCAAGAGCCCTCCCCTGAGGGATCTTGGGGAGACACCAGAGAAGTGGGGCGAGGCCTGGCCCATGACCGGGGGCCCATGAGCAGACCCCACATGGTCACTAGCTTTCCCGGCTAAAGGAATTCCTTTTGTGCCTCTCTTTTTTACTTTCTTAAAATTGTATCATGTCTGTCGACTATAAAAGGAATTCAAGTTCACTGTGGAAAACTTGGACTATAGAGCGAAGTATAAAGAAAATAAAAATTATCTACACATGACCCTGCCTCCCTGAGATCTCAGGCCTTGCCGAGACCAGGCTGCCGAGCAGATCAGGGCACACGAGGTTATTCGTAAGCGCCCTCCTTCCCGCACACCCAGTCCCCTCTCTGCTTGGGCCGGAGAGAGGCCCTCGGCCAGGACGTGCCCTTGCAGCCTGCTCAGGCTGCTATATAAAGCCCTGGAGCAGGCCGTTCCTTATCTCTTTGCAGCAGAGTTCTGATAATCTGCCCAGTTGGCAGGCGCTCTGAGATGTGCCTGTGGGCTCTGGCTGCTGCTATCAGGACCTCCAGCCCCCATGTGATGTCTTCTCTGGTCCCCGCTGAGACTTGGCCAACAATGCTAACTGAAATCTTTAATAGAGGAAGTTGTTCACACGTTTCATTAGAGGGCAGTCGCCAGGTTGCTGAGATGAACTCGACGGTCTTGACGCGGGTGATGGGTGTGTCCGGCACATGCTGGCCTCACGGTCAGTGTACCCGTCCTGAAGCAGCTGTGTCTGCCCCCACTCTTTCAGCCCCCACTCTTTCAGCCCCCACTCTTTCAGCATCCGTCTCCTTTTTCGTCATCAGTGCTTGGCTCTGAATCCTCTTTATCCATATGGCTTCTGCGGGCAAAGGCCTTCCGTGGCTGGTGGCCGGCTGCCTTTCAGTTCCAGAATTCTGGGCTGGACTCTTCTCTAATCGAAAGTGGACTATAGCAGATGTACTCTCCCTGCCTGGAAACTAGTTTTGCCAAAGGAGGCAGAATCATCCTATTGCTGTAAGCTGGGGTAGAGGAGAGACAAAGGAGACATCCTGAAAGAATGCACAGGCTTTAAATCAGAGCTGGTGTGAAATCCTAGCTCCTCCACTGAAAAAGAGGTGTCATCTTAGGCAAGTTATGTAACCCCTTGGAGGCTTCATTTTCTCACCTTTAAGATGTACAGTATATCCCTCTGTTAGAACTCATGCAAAAATTAAATAAGGCAACGTATATAAAAGCACTGAAAACAGATAGAATTGTTCTCGCTACATTTTTTGTTAATAATATTTACGATCATTTGGCTGGGAGGGAGGGGGTGGATTCTTTTTTCCCTCTTAGATACAAGAACAAACAGGGAAACTCTTGATCTTGTTAAGAAAACCACCGAGGCAAGTAGGTGCATGTTTCCATTGATATGCAAATGTGTTTTTCAAGTTCTAAGAGAATGCTTTCAGAGCAACATCTGGGCCCTGAGGAGGCTGTGGTTCACCTTTGTACTGGCCTCATGAGAATCAGATCTACCTACGTGAAAGGCAAGTTGTCATACTTATTCTTCAGTCA
>NW_006432945.1:9592153-9602520 GCF_000325575.1 Pteropus alecto | reverse complement strand
ACTTCAGAATGAAATGATTATATATAAAATAACAATAAGGAGAACATTACTTATCGGAACTTAGAAGGTATAGCCAAAGCAGTGCCCAGAGAAAAATGCATTGTGGGATTTTGGTGTCAACTTGACTGGGTCACAGGGTGCCCAGATAGTTAGTCAAACATTATTCTGGGTGTATCTGTGAGGGTGTTTCTGGATGAGATTAATATTTGAATTGATAGACTGAACGGAAGCAGACTGCCCGACCTCCCCAGTATGGGTGGGCCTCATCCAATCTGTTGAAGGCTTGACTAGAATAAAAGGCTGAGTAAGAAAGAATTCTTTCTCTTTGTCTGTATTTGAGCCGAGACATCATCTTCTGCCTTTAGATTCAGGCTTGGACTAGAACTTACACCATCGGCCCTCCCGGGTCTCCAGCTTGCTGTCTGCGGACCTGAGGACTTCTCAGCCTCTATGATTGCGTGTGCCAGTTTCTTAGAATCAATTTTTTTACATGTCCTATTGATTCAGTTTCTCTGGAGAACCTGAACTTATACACATAGTCTTATAATGATTTAATAAAATATTAAACAGGAATAAAAAGAACGAAATAAGCATCCAATTGAAGTAGTTAGAAAAAAAGGCAATAAGCCTAAGGAAAGCAGAAGAAAGGAGTTAATAAATGTTTTAGCAGAATTCAGGGAATTATCAGGCAAGTTTTTCATAGTGAATTATAATAAGTAATAAATTCAAAGTTAATTCTTTGAAAAAATAAGATTTATAAATTGTCAGCTAATTTTATCAAGAGAGAAGGAAAAAGGCACACATAAGAAGTACTAATGGCAAAATAACCACAGATGGAGGGAATTAAAAGAATCCTTAGAGATTATTTTGTTCGTTTATATAAATAAATTTTAAAACTTGCATAGTAAAAAAATTAACCTTACCCAATAAGAGATCTGGTCATCGTCCTTGGCACCTGGGAGGTAATCACTAGGCCCTTGAAATGTCCTGCCTGATGAGTGTCCTTGTGTACCATGGGCCTCAGACCACACCAAACAGTCTAACCATGTGATTTACAATGAGTGCTTTGGGACACACACTATTTACTCTACCTCTGGAGGGTCTGGAGACTAAAGGTCGGCCACACGGGCTGTCAGTCATTTCTGTGTGATCAAGCCCCGGTAGAAATTCTGGACACTGAGGCTCAGGCCAGCGTCCCCAGTTGGTGGCCCCGTTCACAATACTGAGCATTGTAGCTGGGCAAGCCCGTGGCAGCTCTGGGAAGGGAAAGCCTCAGACTCTGTGCTTGGAATGTCCCCGGGATCTGCCCGGGCCATCTCCTTCCCTGGCCAGTGTTCATCCATGTCCTTTCACTGTGATGATCTATCACCGTGAGTACAGCAGCTTTCAGTGAGGTCTGTGAGTTTTTCTAGCAAATTATTGATCCTGAGAGTGGCCTTGAGAAGCCCCTTACTTTGCAAAACCTGATATGTTAGATACTTTTCTGGGAAAATATAATTCTCCCCAAACTGATTCAACATCATACTCAATGACATATCCAATGTCAGTTTTGCCTTAGTTAATCCATAAGTTAAAAGAAATGCCAGTAAAACTAACAGTTCACATGGGAGAAAAAAGCTAAAAAAATGAATGGGAAACTAGCCCTATAAGATATAATGCATATTATAAAACTACAATACTTAACATAGTGTAGGACATCTTGCAGTTGGAACAAAAGAGGAAGTCCAGAAATAACCCAAAACTTATTGAGAATTTAGCTTATGATAATGATTACATTTTAAGTCATTGGGAAAAAGATGAATTATTCAATAAATGGCATTGAGAAAACTGAGTAGCCATCTGGAAAAAAATTAAGTTGGATCCATACCTCACTTCTTATATCAGGATACCAGGGGAAATCAGTGATTTAAATTTTTTAAAATGCTAGAAGAAACTATGGGAAATTAAAAAGTAATCTAATGACTATTTTGGAATGGGGAAGAGCTTTCAAAATATGACATAAAATACAGAAGCCATAAAGAAAACAAAATGATAAATTTTATTACATAAAAACGAAGTATGGAAAAACCAGCAAAAGCCAATTCTAAAGAGTAATGTCAAACCAGGGAAAATATGGTACCATTCCTAATACATAAAGACCTTTTACTAATAAGAAAAATTACTATTTGGTAAGAAAATGGGCAAAACATATGAACAGAGGCCATAGAAAAGGAAACAAGTGATTTATTAATATATAAAAAGATGCTTCACCTTACTCATAATAAGGGAAACTAAAATAAAACCGAATGATGAAGTCGGCAAAGAAAACATTTCTTTATACGATTGTCCCTCCTTACCTGTAGGGGGCGTGTTTCAAGAACCCCCCTGTGGACCCCTGAAGCTGCAGATGGTACCGAGCCCTGTGTATTCTGATTTTTCCTTCACATACACACCTTTTTGCTTAAAGGAAACACTTGAGGGCTTCTCTTGGGTCTATCTGAACTGCCAGCATCACTACTCTTGTGCCCTGGGGCCATCACTTATTAAAATCAGGGTGACTCGAGCACGAGCACTGCAATCTCGGGACGGTCAGTCTGATAACAGAGACGGCTACTAAGTGACTAACAAGCAGGTAGCATCCATAGTGTGGAGACACGGGACGGAAAGGTGGTTTGCGTCCAGGGCCTGACAACGGGATGGCGTGGGATTTCATCACGCCACTCAGAGCCGTGCACGATGAAAACTTATGCATTATCTATTTCTGGGATTTTTCATTTAATGTTTTCAGACCACAGTGGACTGTGGGTAATTGAAACCATGGAAAGTGAACCTGCAGAGAAGTGGGGTTGGGGGTGGGGACACTGTACACTCTGTTGGTAAAAGTATGGGGAACAGAAGAAGCTCTTACATGTGTTACCAGAGAGTGGGGATCCTCTCCCTGTGCGTTGTTCAGGTTCTTGATGTCTCTAACAAGGAATTGAGCAAGACACTGAAATGCAGCAGAAAAGAAAAGCTTTATTAGAAGGGAAAGTCCACTTCCAGATGTGGAAGCAGGCGGGCCTGAGCCAGGAGAAGCGTGGCTCCAAAGGTCTGGTAACAAAGCCTTTGGGGTTTTTATCCCTATTTGCTGTGGGTGGTTACTTTTATTAGAGGGTTGGGCTTCCTTGATTGACAACTAAGATTGACAGGACTCAGTGACTCATCATTTGTTTTCTGCATGTTTGTTCCCAGAATTCAGTCTGTCATAATGATATTAATGAACTTCTGGGCATTTGCATCATATTATAATGATGGTATCATGAGGCTCAGGTGAGTTGAAGGTCGTTGGAGGTTCTTCATTGCGCAGGTGCCAGTGCCTGGCTGATCTTGGTACCTAATTCTCTGCTTCCTAATTTCTTTGTATGAGTTACTTTTAACCTAAAAATGCCTTCTGGCTTGTTTAATTGTGGATAGACTAGGGTGGACCCCTTTTAGGATAGGATGACCTCAGTGTCTTTGCAGGCAGACCCGAAACCCCCTAACTAACTTTCCTGCCTAACTCTTCTCTAAGAGCCATGAACCTCCCTATTAGTATGGATGTTGAGGGACGGCATTAACTCTGCAAGAGATGTCCCATTTCATTTCCTGCTAATAGATTAAGAATTTTATAAGTGATGTCTCTCGTCTCAGAACCGCTGGCATACTCTGGCAGCCACCACTAAAGCTGAACATAAAGCTGGACCCGCCAGCAAGGCTCCTAAGATACGAACTTGTTATTGAAATCATATATCTATTAATTTCTATTATTGATTTGCCTATTGAGTAAAGGGAAACAGGCTTGGTTAATATATTTCTCAAAGAGTAAAAAAGACCTTTGGCCTAAAGTCCCCTCCCCTCTCAGACTCTAAGGTCCCTGACTGGCTTAACACTATTTCTGCTAACAATGGGCCGATGACCCTTATCAATAGCCAGAGGATCTGAGTCACCAGTTTTGGGGCAATTATCGGGATTTGAGGGAGAGGGCCTTTTTCCCAAAGAAAGGAGGGAAGAAAGCTTAACTAGGTTTACTAAAAAAAATTAAGAACTCTGCAAGAGATGTTCCTTTTCATTTCCTGCTAAAAAATTAAGAATTTTACAAGTGATGTCCCATATCAGATGGAACACTAAATTCATACAACCTCTATGGACGGCAAAAGGTAACAGGTGCACATACCTGTCGACTAGCATTCTGCTTCTAGGAATTTATCACTTTTAGACAAAATGAAGCTTATACAAGGTTATTTATTGCAGCATTGTTTGCAAAAGGCTGGAAACCATCAAAATTTTCATTAGAAAAGGACTATCTAAATAAACAATGGTGCGTTGGGGCCATAGAACACTGTGCAGCTCTAAAATAGATGGAGGAATCCACGTGCTGACAGGAATGAGCTCCCAGATACACTTGAAAGTGAAAAAATAAGGTGCAAAACCGTGTGCAAAGGAATGTGCTATCATTTCTGTAAAATGGGAAAGTAAGGAACATTCATTACAGTGAGAGCTAATACGCACTGTTTAATCGCACCCCCCATCCTATGAGGTAGATGCTGTGGCTGTACCTTGTTCTGCAGGTTGGGGTAATTGGGGCACAGAGGTGGGGGTGGGGTGGGAGAGAGGTAGACAGAGAGACAGAGAGAGAGACAGACAGAAGAGCTTTCTAGACCCAAGATGATACTGTTTAATAAAATTGATGTTGTCTCGGTGGTTTCCACACGGGGCTGAGTACGTGAGAAACTGAACTGTCCCCTCACAGTGCCCTCGATCTAGCATGCTGGACTTCACTTCTGGCCGACGCAGAGGAGGAGAAAGCTCCCCTCCCCGAAGCCAGGAGAATTGTTGGTCTGCTGACAAGGATGCTTCCTCTTTTCTGGTTTCAGAGAAGAGCTACACTTTTCCTTCACGGAAAGGGGAACTGGTTTTGAAGCTGCCAGAACAGCGACTTTCTGGGTGTGCCAGAGTGCTTGTCCCAGCTGCTGAGTGGGGCTGACAGGTTCCTGTCCCCAGGTTCAGTCTGCAGGGGCAGCAAGAACTTTCTCTTTTGTCTTGCCCAGTTCTAGACCAGTGGTTCTTATCTGTGCTTGAACAGCAGTGTCCCCTGGGAGCTTTAAAAAATCCTGTTGCCCAAGTAGCTGCCAGATTTGGGAACCACAGTCCGAGTGTGTGGTTCCCGTAATGCCTTTTTATTTACAGCTTGAAAACCCTGTTCTGGCTAAAAGGTGGGTAGATGTTCCTGAGAGTATAGTTAAAATGATATGTTTACAACGAGGCAAGGTCAGCCGGGCCTGGGGGGAATGTGAGCAGGGCGAAGGGCAGTCACCAGCATGACACCCTTCTGAATTAGATTGCCGTCCACCTCCTCCAGGTCAGACAGCTGTCTGTGCCTGGCACAGGCCCCCTATTCTTGTCTCCAGAGAGTCAGTAAAATTCCACCTGAACCTCTCTTTTTGCTTTGTTGGCTCCTTTCACAGACCGAGACTATTACGCGTGTGTCTTAGTCAGCTCTGGCTGCTGTAACAAAATACCGTGGGCTGGGTGGCTTAAACAACAGACATTTATTTCTCATAGTTCTGGAGGCTGGGAGCTTTAAGACCAGATGGAGTTCTGGGGAGAGTCCTCTTCCTGGTTTGCAGATGGTCACCTTCTCATTCTACCCTCACGGTGCAAAGAGGAAGCTCTGCTGTCTTTTCCACTTCTTATAAGGACACTGACCCCGTCATGGAGACTCCACCCTTATAACTTCACCCAAACCTAACTATGCCTCAGATGTCCCACCTGTAATATTACTTTGGGGATTAGGGTTTCAACATATGAATTTGGGGGGTAGAGACACAAATATTCAGCTCATAGTAGCATGATATCTTGTTCTACCTAAAAAGTTTTCTCATCCTTACAAAGGAATTAATAATACCTAGTTCATAACCTGACCTCGAGGGCTGAGAGAGATACTGTTTGGGAAATGTCTGACATAATTCCTGGCTCATAGCTGGAAGCGACTTATCATAGCCATTATTGTTAATATTGTTCAGATACGTTGTGCTTTTGCTGTCAGTTCTAAATTTTTGTAACTGTCATTGACATTTCATGTCTCAGTAATTATTTTACCTGGGGCCCATGGGCTGTAATTTCTTTTAATTGTCATATGCCTGAAAAAGCGCATGTGTGTGTGTGCACGCACGTGTGTGTGTTTCTTCTCACTCTCGAATGAATAATAGTTCAGCTGGATAACTTCCTCTCAGCATTTTTCAAGAGTTCCTCCCATAGTTTCTATCATCCGCTGCTGATGATGTTGCTACCATCCATTTTTCTTTCATTTGTAGGTAGTCTTATTTTCTTGGATATGATTTTTGTCTTTATCCTCACACATCTTGCAGTTTCACTATGATGCATGGGCACCTAGATACATCAGAGTGAAAATATAAGCTCTCATCTATCCATATCTGGAGTTCTCAGTGAATTCTAACTTTAATTCTGGAAAACTTCCGGTGTTATCTCTTTGGACATCACTTCTCGGTCATTCCTTCTATTCTTTTCTTCCAGAACCGCTGTTTGCTGTATGTTGATACCTGTCAATTGGTACCTTTAGTGCCTTTTTAACTGCTCTTTCGTTTTTTTAAAAATACATTTCCTTTCTTTAGTACCGCCTTCTAAGTAATGAGTCTCTCTTCCACTGTGACGTCGTAGTGTCTGTACAATACTGAGTTTGTCTTTCAACGCCTGTATTTGTTCATTTGAATCGATTCTTTTTGATAACTTGCTTTTGTTTGATTTTGCCCATTTGTTGTTTCATAATTTATGTTTTTATATATGGTTGTTATCATGCCTTTGTATCTTCGAGGATTCTACATATTTCACAGCCTTTGTTACTACTTGGCATATTATAAAATTTTTGAAAATTACATCTTCTAGGATGTAAGTTCATTCTACTGGAAGTTAAAATCTTAAGTTCAGTTGCCTGTCTCGTTCCACTAGGATGCCTATGAGGACAGTAAAAAAAACAAAGCACTTAAACAATATCTAGAATATTATAGGTACTTACATATTTGCTGAAAAAATAATGAATTTTTATTTTAAAATTCAATATCATTTTGCTTTACTATTTTCACTTCATCCAAAGTGAATTCGCTTCTTGCCATTGCATGATTTTAATGGCAGGTTTTGACTGCCTTTCTTAGTCTCTTTCTCTTGGAGGAGTTGTTATTGGTGATTTTGATTTCTCTCGTGCTCACCCCCTTCCAACCTAGTGGTTTTACAGGTGCTTGCTTTTGGCCTCCACAGCCCCCAGTTTAGAACCAGGTTTTCCATCGTCAGCTCGGGTATCCATGCTGTCATAATTTGGGGATATTGCTAAATCTGTCACTGGGCCAGGGGACCAGGTACCTTCTCATTTTGGGGTAAGAAACTTCATATGAGTCTCAGAACCAGAAGTAGTTTGTTATGTATTTTACATCCCTGGTCCTTGTGTGTGGGAGTGCCACACAGTCCCTGGTTGGGGGACACCTCCTCATGTGGCACTCCCCGACTCACCACAGGGCGGAAGTTCCTCACTGCTGCCTGTTTCCTGGCCTGGAGCCTCACGACCCCACCGCGTCATCCAGCTCACAGCATTCTGATTCTGGTGTCGCTGCTGTTCTGATTCTTAGAGATGTTGATTTCTTTGAGCAAGGCTCTGACTTTTAATTTTCGCATTTTATCTGTTGTTGTTAAGTGTCAGGAGCAGAGGGGAATGTCACGCATGAATTTACAGTACCACCGTGCCTGCAAACCTCATCATCGCTGTTCGTTTTGACTCCCTTCGCTAGTGCCAGGCCTGCAGGGTTGAGTCTTAGAAGTTGGGAATCAGAAGCTGAGGATATTCGGAAGCTCAGATCACTCCGGATCAACTCTAATAATTACTGAGTGCCTCCCTCCCAGTGGCTCTGCCTGTGGGGTCTTCTCAGACGTTTGTGTGAAAGCTCACATTTTTATATACGCTACTGCCCTCTCGTGGCCAGAGTGGGGCATCAAGGGAATAGTCTGGAACAGCAAGTCACCCAAGGCCAGTTTGCCTTGAACATATAAAGGTTCCCATAGTCATGACTTCCCTGCCCTGCATGGAAGCATAAATTCAAGTCCTATTTACTTGATATTTCAATGCCAAATAGATAAGATATATATGAATGTAATCTTAGCAATAATTAGTGACGAATTCCTGCTCAGTTGATCCGATAGACTTCGTCGCCGTGTACCTGGAGGTGGCATGGCCACTCCTCATGGCTGGTTTTAAATGCAGAGTAGTGGAAGCTGACGAAATACTAAAGTAGGAGCCACTGTTTAATAGGTAAGGTCTTCAATGTCCTCCCAAGCTTTGTAATAGGCAGCACCTAAAGTGGTACTGGGTACGTCCGCCTGTCTCACCGCTTGTGACTGGTGGTGGTGGTGGGGGGCCGGGGGGGTGGAGAGGAAAGAGCCTTTTTCTCGGGAACTGGGGCTTTCTCCTCTGCACACATACGAGGAGTGTCTACTTGCAGTGGCTCCAAACTGCACTCTGGTCTCTGAGTCCCCTCTTCTCTAACCGATGTCCCCCTTTGACTCACCTGTCTGCCCTGCTTGTCCTAGCAGGTTGCAGCCCTATCCCAAGCTTTGGAGCTGAGTCCTGGAAACGTTCCTCTGGCCAGCCTGTTTGTAAATGCAAGCCTTCAGCTCGCTGCTCAGCCAGTCCCCAGGGTCCTCGTTAGCAGTTCTTTCTTTTTTCAAATATAACCTTTATGCTCAAGTCGTGATATGGAAAAGATGTTAGCAAATTGAAATTTCGTGATTCACGTAATTTTGATTGCTCTGAGACCTAACTGTTCAAGAAATCCTATGGCAAATTCCTTTGTAAATTGAGTCATCAGCCCTCTATCTTTTTAAAAATTTTAAGATTTAATGTATTATCTTGCCTGAGGGATATGAGTTCACCCATATTAAAAAGTAAAAAAAAAAAAGATGCAAAGAGAAGATGGTGTCTTCAGCAGTCCCCCTCCGTGTTTAAACAGTGGTATGTAATCACAATTATCCAGCAAGCAATTACACTAAGTATGAATGAAGGGACTCTAGTTGGAAAACTATGCCCAGGGGAAGGTTCTGCCCGAAAGTCAGGGTTAATGGCTCAGTCATTGTTTTAATGGATTTTCAATGATGTGTGAAGATGACAGGCCAATAAGGGTGAAGTTTTATGATGCAGCTAAATAAGCACAATTAGCAGCTAACTGTTAGTATCCTGACCTTGTTTCTGTTTTTTTAATTTCTTTACAATCCTGGTGAACTGATTTCCTGAATGTTAATTTATTAAGTTATGTTCTATACAACTCACAGAGACTTTGTTAACTCAGAGCACAAATGTCCCATCTTGGTGGCTTCTGGGGGTGGGACACTGATAACGCCTCCACCCTAGCGACCCACCCATCCCTGCTCTCCACCATTTCTTCTCGGGCTCTCTGGCCCCCTAGGCTCTCAGCCCCTAACAGCCTCATCATCTGAAATAGCCAGACAGCTCATTTAACCCGAGACTGAGGCTCAGGGACTTCAGAGGACATGCCCAAGGTCACCCACGAGGCAGAATGCGGGGAGAGAACTAGCGATGACTGGGGGCTCATGAGCGCTTTCCCTGGGAACCCCGGCCCCTACCTAGGCCCTGGTTGCTGAGCAATTAGACTGATAATCAGGTAGCTGAGAATAGAGAGAGGGGGCTTTCTCTCTCTCACCTCACTTCCTGTCTCTACTTGGCTCCTCAGGACAGAGCCACATGAAGGTCAGACGCCTACAGCATGTCCAGCTCTGACTGGAACCAGCTCACACTGACTGGGCCGCCCAGGGAGCTGTTTCCTCAGAGGACAGTACCGAACTGACCAGTGTGTGGTAGAGGAGACAAGGGAGGTCTGGAGACCCCCTGTGGGCTATGGTGGGGGTGGGGTCGGGAAAGGGAGATCAGAGAGAGGCCTGGGGCTGTTCCAGTGTGACAGTGTCCTGAACGCTGGTTTTGGTGGGGACTTGGTCTGGACGCTTGGATCCCCCTGACCTCTGACGCCAGGCGCCCACCAGGCCTGAGACTCTTGCAGCCATGGTGTCTGTCGCCTCCTTTTCAGTTGTCCCAAAGATTTTTCACATCAAAGACATTCGTAAAGTCACGCCAGGACGCCGGGCCACAGTGGGGGCGGCCACCTAGCTGGGACGTGGTCTTCACTTTACAGATGAGAACAGCAAGTGTCAGTGGGGCCAGATCTCAGTGCCGTTTACAGATGACGATGGCTTTGGGAGCTGGCCCTTCTGGCTCTATAGGTTTTGTTGCACAGGCCTGAGGTGGGACAGGGTCCAGGCCTCAGCTTCTTTGCCGTTAAACACTGTTTGGAATGTGA
>NW_006432945.1:9565201-9592049 GCF_000325575.1 Pteropus alecto | reverse complement strand
AGAGAGAGAGAGAGAGAGATTGAGAGAGGGAGAGAAAGGGAGAAGTTGTCTCAGTGAGCTCTATCTCCTTGGTGCCCTGAGTGTGGAAAGCGCTTGATGGCACTACTGTCACCTTCCTGAGGTGGGAGAGGACGGAGAACAAGGGGCAGAAGAGTCAGAGTGTGACCCAGGGAAGAGGAGAAAGCAGGAGGCGAAAGGATTGAGGGAAAACTGGGGGTACCCAGCTGTACCCCGCTCATCTTCCCCTGGAACAAGTCAGAGGAGGTTCTGCCATCCTGGTGACGCTGGCCCCCAGTGTCTGCGTGCCTGGCTCAGCCTTAACGGGAAGACTCAGCTGTAAGCGGGGCCTGTGTGAAGGCCTGGGGTGGGGGGTGCCCACCTGGGCAGGAGTCCCTGAAGCTGGGGTTGGGGAGAGGCTCAGGGAAGGACTCTGGGAGGCAGGGCCCCCTCAGGAGGGTGAGGCAGGCGGCAGGACAGACACAGGGCTGACAGGCTTCACAGCAGTCATTGGGGAGCAGGCCTGCCCTTCCTGCCTGTGCTAGGCCGAATAACGGTCCCCAAACACGTCCACATCCTAAGCCCTAGAACTTGCGAATGTCGCCTTATATGGCAAAAGGGACTGCAGATGTGACGAAATTAAGGATCGGAGACCGGGAGGTGACCCGGGTGCCCATGATCCCAAAGTCCTCTGCCGGGCTCTCCAGCCTGTGGCACTCACATCGCTGTTGTCTGACGAAAGTACAGTGACTGCCTGAGACATGCCAGGGGGCCTGGAATACAGCAGTGAGCAACGCAGCACGAAGTCCCCTGCCCGTCGCGGTCACAGGCGGGTGAAGGGAGGTGGACCGGAAATAGGTGGACACGTGTGTCAGGTGGTGGTGAGTACTGTGGAAAAAATAAGCAAGGTGAGGGCATTGGAGGTGCTGGGTAGAGTGGGGTATGGTGCTCGGGGGGAACCCTGATAAGATCCAGTCTGAGCCGCAGAGATCTCTGAAGGAAAAGTGTCGCTCCAGGGAGTGGGAATAGCAGGCAAAGGCTTGGGGCAGGGGCACGCTGGGTGCTTCCGGGGACGGCAGGTGTGGCTGCTGTGGAGTGCGCGGTCAAGGAGAGGTGTGTGTGGACGGGGAGGGCGGGTGGCGTGGGGCCTCGTGGGCTCCGGGCCGCTGCAGGGTGTGAGCAGAGGGGCCAGCTGGTCTGAGCATTGAAAGGTCTCTCTCAGAGACTCGAGACACTTGCTCTCCCTGTCTGCAGCTGGGCACACTGGAGGGAGCAAAGAAACCAGTCCTTCTGGCTTAATCCTCTGTCTTACCCCACTTGTCCCGGTTGGTGGAACCACCTGGTCTACACCTGGTCCTGTCCTCTCTTCACATGCACAGCAGCACACGACGCCTCATCAGCCATTCACACTTTAGTGAAATCAAGGATATGCATCCCATTGCCGTCTCCGAGGTTATGAGTTGATTTGCATCCCCTAAAAAGATCTGTTGCCGTCCTAATCTCCACACCTCAGAACGTGACCTTATTTGGAAATAAGGTCATGGCGAATGTAATTAGTTGAGAGGACATCTCCCTGGAGTAAGGAGGGCCCTTACTCCAATGTAATTGGTGTCCTTATAAGAAGATGATGTGAAGATGGAGGGAAGACTGTTATGTGCAGGCGGAGATGCCTACAGGCCGAGGAATGACGAGGCGCTGGAAGCCACCGGGAGCTGGGAGAGGCCGGGCGGGGTTCTCCCCTGGAGCCTTCAGAGAGGACAGGGCCCTGCTGGCACCTTGATTTCGGACTGCCAGCCTCCAGGGCTGTGAGACGATACATTTCTGTTTTAAGCCACCGGTTAGTGGTACTTGGTTATGGCAGCACTAGGAAACTAAACCAGGGATATTATCTTTTTTAGGGTCTTGTTTCTAATTGTGAATTTAACCTTTTAAAGGATGTGTGGCATCCTAGTATCCTCCTCATCAGACTGTACCTGAAGATGATAACGCTTTGGTTGGGGGATGCTGGGACCGCAGGGGAATTCAGAGGGGCCCTTTCCTCTCCACTGCCTGGATGCGCTTACCGTTGGGGGGCGGGGGCATCTGGGGCGGAGCCCAGCCCGGACCCCTGGGTGGGGTTTGGCAAGGACACAGAGTAGAAAGGAAGACTCAGGGGTGCCAGTCCTGGGCCAGGACAGAGAGGGCGGAGGAAGAGGGCCTGAGGCCCGAGGACCCTAGGTGCCTGAAGCCTTTATTTATTTGTCTGAAGATTAAACTGTCCACACCTATGAATTAGGGAGCCTTTCCATGCGTAGGCCTGTTCATGGGCCAGGGGAACAGAGTGATCCAAACAGAGTCCCCTTCAAACAACACGGTATGCAGGTTTCCATTGCAGCATTACTAACAAGAGCAAAAGGTACAAACAACACACGTGTCCCGCAGCCGGCAGATGGATGGCCCATCCACACAATGGCGTATCATTCAGCTGCAAAATGACCGAAGGACTGCTCTCTGCTGCAGGGCGATGAACCCCAGAAACGTTATGCTAAGTGAAAGAAGTCAGACGCCAAACCCACAATCGTGCGATTCCGTTTGTGTGGCATGTCCAGATCAGGCAAATCCATGGAGACAGAAAGCGCGTAACTGATTGCCAGGGGCTGGAGGAAGCGGGAATGGGACGTGACTGTTTAATGGATCCAGGGTTGCTTTTTTGAGAGAGGGAAATGTTCTGGAACTAGGTGGTGGTGATGGTTGCATGACACCGAATGTACTAAATGTTACTGAATTGTACGTTTCAAAATGGTAAACTTCAGCGGCTTTTACCATGACATACACACACGAAAACCAGAGTCCCTGTCTCCTGCATTCAAGTGAGAGGAGACAATCAACAAGGAAATATGCATTTAAGGTAAACGCCATGGAGACAGAGAAGACAGGATAAGGGGAGAGAGCGTGGCAGGGAGGTGCTGTCTTCCAGGGTGGTCGCAGGCAAAGAGCAAGGAGATGGCTGAGGGGAACATTCCAGGCTGGGAGCAGGAAGGGCGCAGCCTTGAGGCAGGGCTGTCAGGAGGCTGGGGACCAGAAAGGGGCGGGCTGGAGCCGCTGGCAGAGGGGCCGCGGGCAGAGGGGCTGTGGGAGGGGACGTCAGGGGAGAGCAGGCCTGAGACCACCAGGCGGGGCCGTGGGCCAGGGCACCCCGGAACCAGGAGGGGGGTGCAGAAGAGCGAAGGGGAGGGAGCGCGTGTATGAAAGTGGACTCGCGCCGTTCGAACCTCAGGTGGTCAAGGTCAACTGTATAAACAAACCCTTGTTAACTTTACTAATAATTTACTCCCCAAGCCCAAACCTTGCTTGGAGCCTTTTCTCATGTGCGGCGGGGCCGTGGGCCAGGGCACCCCGGAACCAGGAGGGGGGTGCAGAAGAGCGAAGGGGAGGGAGCGCGTGTATGAAAGTGGACTCGCGCCGTTCGAACCTCAGGTGGTCAAGGTCAACTGTATAAACAAACCCTTGTTAACTTTACTAATAATTTACTCCCCAAGCCCAAACCTTGCTTAGAGCCCTTTCTCATGTGCACTAACTTTCTTTGACCTGTCAATTTCTTACAAATTTGTTTCTTTGTCTAAAAAGCATAAAAAGGGACCTGGTTCAATCATTTCTCTGAGCCTCATTTTATGATCTGAGCATCATATTGCGATTCTCCTGTGCACATGTATTAAAAACTGGTTTTTCTCCTGTCAGTCTAATCTTACGTCGATTTTATTGTTTCATTATTAGTCCAGCGGTAAGAGCTAAAGCGGGAGTAGGGGAGAGTGTGTGTGGGGGGGTGGTGGGTTGTCCCCAGCAGTCCCTTTCACTGGCCAGTAGCTCAGTCCTGTGACATGAGCTTACTCACCTCACTGTAGTGGAAGCAACGTGAACTGCCCCAGCTGCACACATTCAGTGCTTGGATTATACTAGCCAGCAGTCGGGGTGTGCACCTTGCTAGGAGAACCTGAACTTGAGTTTAAATTTGCAACTTTTCATCACGGTCACAGCTTTTTCTCAACTGCAAATAGACATTCGACAACAGGACTCACAGCCCTGAGACTCACCAAGAAACTCCCAGCTCATCCAGCTCCGATGAGACTATTGTGCCTCTTCTTTTTACCTCTTGCTCTTTTTTTTTTCTGTCTTGATTTTCAAGCTGAGCCGACGACCACACAAATAAACAAAACTTACGAAGAACTATCCACTGGATGATGCTGACTGAGCACCTACCATTGCCAGGCACTGTTCTGCGCACTGGGGACACATACACATTCACACACAGACCAACAAACATACAATACACGAAAATGCACACACACACACGCCCACATCGATACCTCCCACTGGTTCTGTTTGCCCCCAGAACCTGACCGATAGGCAGGCTGCAGAGGGCAGGATCTGGCCGGGTCCCTTCCGGCTGTGTCCCCAATGCTCAGAACAGTGCTCTGTCCCTCATGGAGCATTGTTTCTAAGAACTCTATGAAAGGGGCTGTTGGGGACAACGCCCCCCCCCCAACTTTCCCCTACTCCCGCTTTAGTTCTTACTGCCGGACTAATAAGGAAACAATAAAATCGACATAAGGTTAGATTGACAGGAGAAAAACCAGTTTAATACATGTGCACAGGAGAATCGCAATATGATGCTCAGATCATAAAATGAGGCTCAAAGAAATGATTGAACCAGGTCCCTTTTTATGCTTTTTAGACAAAGAAACAAATTTGTGAGAAACTGACAGGACAAAGAAAGTTAGTGCACATGAGAAAGGGCTCTAAGCAAGGTTTGGGCTTGGGGAGTAAATTATTAGTAAAGTTAACAAGGGTTTGTTTATACAGTTGACCTTGACCACCTGAGGTTCGAACGGCGCGAGTCCACTTTCATACACAGACGTTTTTCAGTTTCCTGCGCAGTTCGGACCTGCATTTCTCAGGGGTCGCCTGGCAGTCGGGAGTCACGTGCTCAGAGCGCACACTCCTTTTCCCCTCCGAATAAAAATCTCTGGTTTGAGGAAACTTTACAAGTCAGGGCTTGAGGGTCTTACTCTTTGAGCAGATGTACTTGTGTTCGTCTATAGTCACATGGTCACAAAAGTCCTTATGCATCAGAGACTGGGACTAGTGATTGTTTTTGTTCTTCCAAATACTTTCCACAGCATTGTCTCTGAGTCTCACCACCCCTCTGTGTGGGAAGTTGGGTCGGCGTTTATTTTTAGCATCCTCTTTTCCAGGTGGAGAAATCCGGGGGGAGGCAGGCTGCTGGGCTCAGCTAGGGATGGAATCTGGACTTTCCTGGGTTCTAGACCCCACACCCCACAGACGGGGAGGGGACTACTGCTTCCGGCCCCAGTGGCAGAGGCTGCCTGTCCCCACCTCCTCACCAGCCCAGGGCGGTGGTGTAGTAAGCTTGGCACAGGGAAGCCAAGCATATCTGGGGACAGGAGCCCCAGCCCTTAGCCAGATAGTCTCCCATGGGAGGAGAAGCCTTTCCGGGGTGGTGGTGATGTGCAACCCACAGGGAGAAAAGAGTCCCAGTGAACAGCCCTGCCCGGGGGTCACTGCTTTCCCGACTGAATTAATTACTCCCTGTCACCTAGAGCCTACTAGTCCTTTTGGCGATATTCTCTATACCTACCAACCTTCTCTTCCTTTAGCCTTCTCTCGCTTTGTCCCCGCAGAGGCCTGGGGGCAGCTAGGGCCCTCTCAGGCTCCGGGTCCCGCAGGCTGCCCCTGCCGCGATTCTGCAGGTCGCCACTGGGTGGCGCAGCCGCCCGCACTGTGCGGGATCAGGTCGCAGCTCTGGTTCCAAGGCGCCGCCTGCCTTCTGCAACCTCGATCCCCAGGCAGAGTCGGGGCGCTGGGGAGAGGAAGCTTGAGGGCTGCGACTCCCAGGTTATGGGGTCCGGCGGGGCTGAACAAGGCTTAGGGCCATTTAAAGAGAGACCTAGGTGGTTTGGTGGGCTGGGATGCTGGGGGTGGGGCAGGAGAGGGTAGGGAGGGATGGGGAGATGAGGAAGATGCTGGAACCTTTTTTCCCCCAGGGAAGTGCTTTCTGGAGAAGGTGCTGGGAAATTGCATTGGAAGAGAGGAGCAGAAAATGTCTCTGCACACTGATGGAGTGATTTGGGGTGGGGGCGGAGGTGGGGTCCGTATTAATTTAACAAACACACAGCATTTACTGTGTGTCCGACACGTCACGGATATTAATTCATTTAATCTGCACAACACCCCCACGGCCATATCTTACAGTTGAGGACACTGAGGCACAGCTTACCCAGCTAGTAAGCGGCAGAGGGGAGCTGCACCCAGGCAGCCTCCCTCCGGGCTTGGCGTCAGTCCGCTTCCTCCCCTGTAGCCCCGGAGGATGTAAGGCAGGCGTGCGGGGTGGGAGGCAGGCCTGGGCTTGGCAGCTCTGTACAGTTTAGCTTTGATGCTCTCCTTCTTCATTCACTCACTCATTCACTCATTCATTCAACGCATGCATGCCCACGCAGGACTTCCTGTTTGCAGCCATGATACTTGAAATTGGGCTACAATGGTCAGCAAAACCAGCCACAGTTCTGGTCCTCGTGGAGCCAATGGGGACGACAGATTCATTCATCATGTTACCGAAGGTCCCTGGGGTTAGAGTTCTAGAGAAATGAGCACCGTCTCCCGCTCCTGTTCCCTCTTTCTCCCGGCTCCACTCTGTCCCCTCCCGTCCCCAGGCCCACTTGGCATGTCCGAGCCCCAAGACGTCAGCTAAAATGCCAGCTCAGAGCTAAGGGGATAGCTCTGAGTCGCACAGCCCTTTGTGACTTCAAAGACAGACCACATCTATTGTCTTACTTGGCCTTGTCCAGGCTGGGTTGGCGTGATTGTCCTGGGGAGGCAGGCTTTCAGAAAAGATTCTGGGTAAGACTGGAAGGAGTCTTTGGCTTCAGACTTGGGTTTGAATCGAGACTGTCGCCTGATTGGTAGTGTTTACCAGTTCCTGTGGTCTGTCTGTTGGTGAATTTCAATGGGACGTCACTGGGAAGAGAAGCACAAAGTCACCGCTCACGCCTGCGTGGCGTGCTCCGGCTCACCGGTGGCAGTGTCTCTTGCTAGTTGTGCAAACTGAGGCGGGTGATTTAACCGTCATAATTTCAGTTTCTTCATCTATCAAGTGGGCTAACGACACCTTCCGCATAGTATTGGTGTGAGGATTAAATGACTTTCTGTTGTCCCCACTTATGGAATCTGTAGAAATTCCTTTCTCATTCTAATTATTTGGTTTCGTGTCTATTTCTCCAATGAACTAAAAAATTCCTTAAAAGCAGGGACCAAGTCACATTTGTCTTTGTGTCCCCGATGTCTAGTACAGGGCCTGGCACATAGTAAGTGCTCAATAAATGTGTCCCTTTTTCAGCCCTAAGGTACAGCCCTGTGAGAGATTATGTGGCGGGGATTTTCAGTGGAAAACAGCCACTTCTAGAGAGGGCCCTTCCCTGCGGTCTCCACCTCTGAGCTCTCTGGCTCTTTCTGTGGCCAGTGAGTCACCCGCTCTTCGGCCTGGCCTTTCTCTCGCAGCCCGGTGAGGGTTGACTCGCTGACCCCTGTGTGGATCTCTCTGGAGGAGCCAGCAGAAACCTTCTGGGTCAGATTTCAGCTTTCCAAAGGCTGTGGACCATGTGAGGGCTGGTCGTCAGAAGGACTACCCCGAGTGTCTCCCTTGGGCTACCTGGAGCTCCTGGTCAGGAACCTTCATCAGCGGATCTCAGACGCCAAGGTTAAATACCAGCTCTACCCTCACTGGTGCGTGACCTTGGCCGATTACTTACTCTTTATAGTTGTCCTGAGAACCAGGTGAGACAATTTACATGAACCAGCTTAGAACAGTGCCAGGTGGTACATGCTCTGTGCACATTGGTGAGACATAACCCCAGCTCTTTACAGCAGACTGGACGATCGGAGCCCAGCTCATTACTCACTGCAGACAGGCCCACAGTCCCCTAAGTCCTGTTCTGACATCGAAAAAGCTCTGAAAGCTCGAAGCTCTTTTATTTGTTTGCAAGAAACTAATTTGTTGGCAAAACCTGACCTAATATTGGCCTGCTTATAGTCTTTATAACTCTTACTCAGTATAAGTATTCAGTTCACATACACAGTTCTCTGCAGCTCTGTTAGGCTGTTTAATCAGGAGGTGTTAGCCCTGACCTCCGGGGGGAATTACACAGTATAAAGTATCTGCACTCTAATCTCTCAAAAATTTGAAAATTCTAAATCCTGAAATGCATCAAGCTCCAAGGGTTTCTGATGCAGGATTTTAGATCTGTTTTAAGTTCTTCAGAATTCATGCCTTGAGTTTTAAGAGGAAGTTACGGTCTTTGGATATGAAGTCTCGAGTAATAGGATAACTACTAACATTCCTTTACCCAACAAATATTTATAATGGTTTAAAAATAATGCAGCTCCATCTTTATTTTAATCGCTGTGGAGTGTCTCTGAATGCCCGTGATAGCAAATGGTATAAATGTGTATCGGTCTTTGCTGAAGCAAGGTCTCTGCCTTGTTTCATCACCTTCTCAAAGTTATCCAAAGAGCAGTACAGTAGTCCCCCCTTATCCACAGAGGATACGTTCCGAGACCCCATGTGGATGTCTGAAACCGGGGGTAGTACTGAACCCCATGTATCCTATTTCCTACACACACACACCTTTTCACGTAAAGGAGGCACTTCGGGGCTTCTCTTTGGCACATCCAAATTGCCAGCGTCACTACTCTTGCTCTTTCGGGCCTTTATTAAGTAAAATAAGGGTGACTTGAACATAAGCACTGCAGTACCGGGACAGTCGATCTGATCAGCGAGGTGGCTCCTAAGTGACTGACGGGCGGGGATATGCTGGATAAGGGAGGATTCAGCATCCCGGTGGATGGAGTGAGGTAGCACAAACTTTTACCACACTACTCAGAACAGCGCACAACTTAAAACTTACGAATTGTTTATTTCTGGAAATTTCCATTAATATTTTTGGACTACAGTTGACCATGGGTTAACTGAAAACACAGAAAATGAAATCAACTACTATATTTGAAAAGTCTAGATCTTATTTAAAACCTAGATCCTCACCACAATTGCCAATTATTTGGCTAGAGTTGGCTTAGATGTTCTTGTAGCACCTTGACTGCATCAATCAAGCCAACAATCAATATCGGAAGTGACATAATTGGAATAATACAGAATGAGCATCATCTCCCACCCTGGGCTTAGTTTCCTCCTAAAAAGCGAGGATAACAATGGCAACATCCATTGAGCACTTGCTGGGTGCGAGGCAAACTTCTAAATACTTTATGTATTATTTTAGGTAACTCATTTAGTTCTCACAACAACCTCCTAAGTTATAACATCCCCATTGTACAGATGAGGAAACGGAGCACAGAGAGGTTAAATAACTTGCCCAAGGCGAACCAGCTAGTGGACGGCGGGTCTCAGGTTTGAACGTGGCAGTCTGGCTCCGCAACTCAGGTGCTAGTAATGGTCGTTCCTTCCCCTCTTGCCTCCCCTTTCTTTCTCCTGACTGCTGAAATGCTAATTACCGATCAGTCTAATTCATTCCTCTAAACAGCCCCATGATTTCATTGGTTTAGATAACTGGGAAGTTATAGGGTTCAGTTGCCTTTTCTTCTTCTCTTTGTCCACTCATCCATTCACCCATCCCTCTGTCTGTCTGTCCATCCGTCCGTCCATCCATCCATCCATCCATCCATCCATCCATCCATCCATCTGTCCAAGATCAATGCAATATAAATAGTTACAGGGGTCGCACTTATGCTGTTAGCTTCTAACCTCTCTGAACATCAGTTCGCTCACCAGTATAAAACGGCATCATCATATGTACCTGCAGACTGCTCGTGAGCATTAAATGAGCTGTTTTATGCATCTCGTCTGGCTTGGAGTTCATATTACTCTATGTAGTTGAAAGAGACATAATTACATTGAAGAAAAACCCAAAAAACTCTACAACTGGTAAAGCTACAGATTTTACTAGTGTTCCCACCTTCACATTTCTCCTAAATCAGTTATATTTTAGTTTTAAAAAATTTAGTTTGTGCTGCACCCTGGGAGAAGATAATCCTCCTGATTTACACTGACTAAAGAGCCAGCGTCCACCGTGGCCACCCTGCTTCCTGTGATGGACGGAGCCATCTGCCTGTCAGCTGGCAGCGATTCGGGCCTGGCGGGGCGGCCTAGTCTTCTTCCCTTCCTGAGCTTACTGTTGACAAGTCCGGGCTGCTTCTCCCTGGAAGAAGAGGGTAGAAGGCGTTGGAAGGGGCCGGTTCTTCCTTGAGGGAGGCAGTAGAGGGGAAGTTGGCTTGGACCAGCCCTAGTGGCAGCTGGAATATGTATTGGCTTCTAGATAGTGTTGCAATAGCAGGGCCAAGGATGGCATTTAGAAATTTCTAGTCTCCTGTGCTTCTGATCCTGGGTGTGGTGGGGAGTGGGGGCCAATGGCCTTCTGCCAGAAAGAGCTTGGCATTCAGGCTCCTGCCTCCTGAGTTGTGAATGCTGTGTGTGTGTGTGTGTGTGCGTGTGTGTGTGTGTGTGTCTTTCTTTCTATAGACAGATTCTCCAGCCCGGTATCAGAAGGTCTGCAAAGAGGGGCAGAGGAGACCTTGATCAACCGTCTCCCCAACCACACCCCCATTCTTCCACTTTCTCCATGTTAAGTGGAGAACGGATTACAATTCAAAAGAAGTTGAATTGTCATACATTAGTTGCCTTACAACTCTCATCCAGGTAATAAGCTTTTAAAAGACAGTCCATATTACATAATCATCAATGGTAAGAGAAAGACACAAACCAAAACATAAGACAGACGAACCAAGCACAGGCTTAGGATATCTGCTGCAGTCACCTGCCTGGTGCCCCAGGAAGGAGGCCAACATTTCTCCATCACTCTCGCAAACGGAACAGGAGAGGGTGTAGTGAGCTGCAGTGTTGGTCCGGAGTCCAGGATGCACACTGTGTGGGACCCCTAGCCTGTGGCCCACAGCTGAGTCTGAGCGGAAAGACTGTCTGGCCTTCACAGAAAGCCACAGAAGCCACACCCATGGAAGGGTGCACGTGGGGGCTTTGATGAAGGGAGCCTTCCGAAGACTCAGAAGCAGGAGACTCCCCAGATTTTGTGTGGTGCCCGGGTGGAGTATCTGGACTATGAACTCAGCTGGAGAGGAGCAGTCTGTTGCTTCTGGAGTCTGAGGAGCAGAGAACATAGGGTAGGAATAAAAAGCCATGAGCCTGCTTTTATGAACAGCAAGGCTCATGGCACCATTTGACCTTGAAAGTGTAGCTGAAGAAGGAACTTGCAACTACCGACCAAGCACTTGTCCATTATCTTGACCCCCTGCTCAACCCTGAAGATCACACGGTTTACTCACTTCACACACACCTGTTGAGCGTGCACTTACCTGTGGCAGGTGCCCTTTGGGTGCTGGAGATACCTCAGTGCAAACAATCGACAATCCTGCCATCACTGAGTCTACCTCCTGGTGGGGTGACACGGAACATAAGTAAGTAAAAAGTATGGCATGTCGACTGCAGATAAGTGTCTGGAGAAAAACGAGGGACGGGAAAGGAATGTTGGGGAAAAGATCGTACGATTTTACTAGTTGTGGCAAATATGGGCCTCGCTGAGAAGACGATAGTAAAATAAAGATCTGAAGGAGGTAAAGGAGCAAGGCTTGAGAATAGCCAGAGAAAGAGTGGCTTAGGCAGAGGGAACGGCAGGAGCAAAGGCCCTGGGGTAGGGGCGGCTCATAGCGCCAGAGCGGACAGTACTAAGGGAAACTGGCTGGAGGTAATACAGAGAGGAGCGGGGATCATGCAGGCCCTTGTGGGCCACCTCAGAGCCTTTGTTTTTATCTTGACAGGGTATAGGCAGCTGTTGGATTGTTTCTATCAGAGAAGTGGCTTACGGCTTTATAGGATCACTTTCCCTGGGATGTGGAAGAGAGACCGAAATGGTGTTTGGCCCCTGCGGTGCGAATGTGGTGAGTTGGTCCCCAGGAGCAGGAGAGGACACCTTCCAGGCAGATATGGCGCGGGGACTTGCTCACAGCTGAGCCTGTCTGATATGACAAGCTGTTAATGCTGGGTACCTGGGAGGGAGGTCAGGTGAGGAAACAGCGAGATAAACTAACAAACGCCCTGCAGCAAAAAGAAAGGAAACTGCAGTGTGCATAATGCAATCGCATCTGTGTAAAATTGCACGCACACGTGTAAGGAGTGTGAGGTGTGTGCAGACTGGACATCGAAAGCAGGCAGTGGTTCTGTCTGGGTGGCAGGTGATCCCAACTTTTACCCCCAATACATCTCTAGATTGTTAAAAAAAATTTTATAATAAGTAGGGATTATTTATATAACCATGAAAAAAATCCAATAGAGCTATTTTCATTGTGAGAGAGTTAAACAGAGTCAGTGAGATGACTGAAGACTCCGTGGTTAGTTCTGTTAGTACAGTTTATGTTCTCAGACCCCCAGGAAACTGAACTCAAGTGTGGGATGTAGCTAACTGAATGGGGACGGTGATGACTTCTTCAGTTGGTGGAACAGCTAAGTTCACATTCGAACCTGCGGTTGCTTAGCTCCAGCAGGATTCAAGCCAGTTTGTTCTGGGTTTGGGAAGCGCATAGCTGCAGAGCACTTGTGTCTGTGCTACAGAGTTAACTATCAGCCCGTCAGCATCACTCCAAGTTCATTGCCGTTGAGAAATGTGACACTAGTAAGGGGAATGAACTGGAGATTCAGGGCCAGATCTTTCCAGGTGCCTGATTAAAAGTGAAGAAGCAATAAAGGAAGGAGCAGGTGCCACCGTCCAGAAATTCTGGGCCTGGGAGCAACACTTGCTCCCCACTCCCACACCCTTTCAAGGGAGAAATATAAAGGTCTTCAAAAAGCAGAGCGAGGAGGAGGCAGCAGCCGGGCCTTCCGATCTGACCCCCTGCTACGCTGCAGAATCCCCTCACATGAATAATTAACTCCCAATGGGCTGAGGAACCCATCTTCAGCAAGCAGAGATTTCATGAAAATTTAAAGGCTTGCGCTGAAGCCAGCTCTGCATGTTGTTTTAATGGCGGCTTAGATAGCTTTGAAAGCCCCAAGTGCCAGGATCCTTACGGAGGCCACTGTGACATCTGCCCAAGCCTTCGTGGGCCCCATTCCCTGGGGACTCTGCACAGGGGAAGGAGGCCTTAGCCCAAAGGTGAGGGTGCTCTCGATCCCTCTGCCGGATGGTGCTTGTGGGTGGGATACAGGTGTCCCCAGAGCAGTGGCCCCATGCTGTGCGTTACCAAGGCAACACCTGCTCCTCCTGGGACAAGGGAGGAAGGCAGTGCCGACAGAGCAGGATTTTGTGGGTTGACTTTCCAGAGGGATCTAGGCTAAAAATACGCCATAGCTGGCACTTGCAGGGTTTCGGGAGCCTTTGCCTTGGGGCACGCTCCCCAGCGGGTGAGGAGGGCAGGCGCGAGAAAACCCACGATGATGATGACTTTAACGCCTGTGGCTTGCAGGGGTAGGTAGGGTTGGTGTGAAGACAGATGGGGCAGCTCTTTTCCTGGCAGACACAGGGCCTGCTCGTGTGACCACGCCAGAAGTCATTAGCTTGGTCACTCTGGGCAGCCGGCTAGAACAACAAAACCGCTAGTAGCTTCTGAGGGCACCAGCCAGGTGCATGACGCTCTCGAGCCTGCCTGCCCGCCCCGAGTGGCTGCCAAGGGCTGAAGGGGCCTCCCAGGTCTCTGCCGGGCGTGGCCCGGGCCAACTCGGGCTTCGCTGACTCCGTGGTTTTCCCTCCCCTCTCCTCCCCTGCTGCTCCCGGGCTGGCAGCCTGTGCCCCTGAGGCGGCCCTCGGCTGGGTCTGCGTGCGCCAGGCAGGAGCACTTAGGTCAGCTTTGAGGTGACTGTCCCTGTAGTGCCGTGGGTGCCAGTGTGTTCCAGCACTCTGACCTCTGGGAGCCTCTGCCGGACAAGGACCTCCATGGCAGGCCGTTGAGTACAACCTCTGTGCCCTGTCCTAGGAAGGCGATGTGCAGACTTGAGACTGTGACTGAAGCACCACCTACCTGGTGACAGGACACTCCCGGGGGACTGCGTTGCAGTCAGAGGGCCCACTCCGCTCACACAGAGTTCTCCCTGGAGCCTCTGGGTTGGTGCTCCGCGAGCCTCATGTGCCAAATGATCACCAGGGCGCTTATTAAAGTGCAGGTTCTGACTCTGCAGGGCTCCCTGGGCCCGAGACTCTGCATTTCTGATAAGCTCCCAGGTGTTGCTGACATTGCATTTCTGTGGAGCAGCACCTGCCAGCAGGACGGCTCAAAGACAGTGGTTTTCAAACAGGGGACCGAATAGGAATCCCTAAGAGTCACTTTATTTTAGATTTTTTAAAATGTGTTTTTCAATTACAGTTTACTTCCAATATTATATTCATTTCAGATACACTGAATACCGATTAGACATGTCTATACCTTATGAAGGGGTCACCCCAATAAGTCTGACACCGTACATGGTTGTTATAATGTTACTGACTGTATTCCTTCCCCATGCTGTGCTTTCCATCCCTGGGACTGTTTTTATAACTGGGAATTTGTGCTTCTTAATCCCTTTTGCCTTTTTCACCCCTCCCACCAGCCCCATCCCCTCTGGAGACCATCAATTTGTTCTCTGGATCTATGAATTAGTTTCTGTTTTGTTTGTTCATTTATTTTGTTTCTTAGAGTCCACGCGTAAGTGAAATCCTATAGTATTTGTCTTTCTCTGTCTGACTTATTCACTTAGCATAATATCCTACAGGTCCATTCACATTGTTGCAAATGGCAGGATTTCATTCTTTTTTATGGCTGAGTAATATTCCATTGTATATATGTACTATATCTTCTTTATCCATTTGTCTGTCAGTTGACACTTAGGTTGTTTCCATATTTCAAGAGGCATTTTAAGACTCCAAAATCCTGAGACTCACCTGCAACCTCCTGACCTAGTCATCGTATGACAGCATCTCAGGAAGGCTAACGGGTGATGGGATGCATGACTTTGATTGGCAGCCACTGTCCTCAAGCCTTCAGGGTTTGGCTGGACATGGGCGAAAAGCCTCACCAAACCACTGCAGTTCAAACATTTCTCTATTTTTAGTAAGATTTACCCTTTGCAAACCTGGCCTACCATCGTTCATTCTTCAACAAATATTTATTAAGTCTCTTCTGTGTTTCCATAAGGGTCCATTCTTTTCCTTCTAGCTGGACAGACAGATGGCAGATGAGAGTCTGCTCCGTGCTTCCTAGGCTGCATGACTGAATTAGAGAACTCTCCAGTGGCTTGGGGCTCACTAGGTTGGTTTCCTTACAAGGTTACAGAGCTACTAATGTGTTCTTAATGAGCTGCCATTTACTTATGCAAATAGCAGGGCATAGATGCCAGGGGGATTAGGGCTTAGCGGAGAGGCCTGCCTCTGCATAGCCTCATGTTTCAACGCAGGAGCAGCTGTCCTTTCGCACCTACCCCTGCTTTTCATCTTTAATAGCTGCTGCTGTGCAGGCAGTGTGTTCGTGCATGCATAAGTGTGCATGTGTGTGCGTTTAGGGGTCTCACCAAGCCACCCTGGCATGAGGGCATCTGTACTAGCTGGAGGTCCTGGTGGGAGTCACAGACCTCCGCCTGCCCACATCTGCCTGTGTCTGGCCCCACAGGGCTCCGTGGAGACCAGTGTGCGTGGGAGGACGGGGACTGTTGAGCTGCATGATATAATGAGCTAGCGAGAGTCAAGCAGTGCTGCGAATTTCATTTTTGATTTTCAGGAAGAACTTTTAGTAAAGGTTCCCTTGTATCCTGTCAAAGGACAAAAAAAAAAAAAAAAAAAAAAAAAAAAAAAAAAAAAAAAAAAAAAAAAAAAAAAAAAAAAAAAAAAAAAAAAAAAAAAAAAAAAAAAAAAAAAAAAAAAAAAAAAATCACTGCCTTTATTTCTTTCCTCTTCTCCCAAGAAGCATCCTTATCACACAGGAGAAGATGCTGCTCTGAGTGTGAGGGTGTGAGGTCTCTGAATATGTAACGTGGTCGTGACATCGGTGCCGCCATCTTCATGGGCACAGAGGCGCATCTTGCAGGGGCTGCTGACGTTTGGTTTCACGGGCATTGTCTAAAGAGCCGAATCGTCCTCTCTCCTCACTTCCAAGAGCTCTGGGACGCCTGCCTTCCCTGGCATCTCATCAGCACAGCTGTGCTCCCACTCTCCTGCAGAAACTGGCTGGTGCTACCTCAGATGTCTCTGTGCTCACTGCTAGGAACAGGCTCTCCCTACCTAGCCGGCCTGCCCTGTAACCTGTGGGAACTGCCTGCTGCTGAAGACTCACCGATGCTGCCAGGTGAGGCTCTTCCCATCACTTCCTACAGATGCCACACTTGTAACACAGCCTTCCTGTCCCCACGTCCCAGGCCTCTCCAGGCCCTGACCCAGCCTCTTCTCTCTCTGTGGCTGAGGGACTTCTCTGCTGTGAACCGGGTAGCTTCTTCTGGGAATCTAGCCCAGCAGGAGGCGTTGAACACCAAGATGTCAGGAACAATGAGGACATTTTTGGTCTGTGCCTGTTCTCGCTGGCTCAGGAGCTGGCCCCTCTCATCAAAAGTGTGTGTCTTACGTGGGGTGAGCTGACACCTGCTTCTCCAGCGGAGAGAAGGCTGTGTGGCAGTGTGGGTTTCAGTCCTGGCTCTCACTTAAGAGTCATGAGAATAAATCACCTTGTCTCACGGGGCTCTGCCAACGGGGAGGTTGGTCTGGCCTTATCTGGTCCTCACAGATTTAAAAAAGCAGAAAAACAAGAACAAAACAAATAACATTAAGAAGTCAGAGGTTTCATATAAAAGTATGGATTTCGTAGAAAAGTATATAGATTTCTTCCTTCTCTAGAAAAATGAACGTATTTGGCAGCGTCACTGCCCCCTGGCAGCAGGTGGCTGGAGCTGGCAACCGCTGCCCCTTCTCTGTGGCTCTGCTCTGTGGTGCAGTCCACCTCCAGGCCCCTTTCTGACACCAGGCCCGTTCACTCAGTTGCTTCATGGATTTGGTCCTCTAAGCACGTGTGTTAATTTCTTGGAGCTGCCACAAAAAAATGACTACGAACTGAGTGGCTTAGAACAACAGAAATTTATTCTCTCGCGTTCTGGAGCCGGAAGTCTGAAATCAAGGTTCTGGCAGGGCCATGCTCCTTCTGAAAGCTCTCGGGGAGGATCCTTCTTCGTTTCTTCTAGCTTCTGGTGGTTGCTGGCAGTCCTTGGTGCTCCTTGGCACGTAGCTGCATCACTCCAATCTGCCTTCATGGTCACGTGGCTTCATCTCCCTGTGTGCTTCTTTACAAGGGCACTAGTTGTTGGATTAGACCCACACATTGTAACTTGATTACATATGCAAACACCTTGTTTCCAAGTGAGGTCATGTTCTGAGGTTGCCAGTGGACATGAATTTTGGGCGGACACCGTCCAACCCAGCGTAGCATGTGGGATGGCAGCCTCAGGATGCTCTGGCTTCAGGTCCTCTGACTTGCTGTCTTCAGTTTTCTTCTGGCTAACCTCTCTGGATGTGAAGAGGTGGCATCACAGTCTTCTGGTCTTGGTTTGGCTACTTGACGGGCCACCTTGGGTCACTGCGCTTCTGTTTTGTTTCCATGTGTCACCGAATGACAACAGAAGCTGCCCTAGGCTGCGGTGGGCGCGTGCTGGAAATGGAACACGCTTTTTTGGCTGGGTTAGATGCAGCCCTCGGCAGCACTGTCTCTGAGCAGCCCCCGCTCGGACTTGCCCCGGAGGTCAGTTGTCCTTCCTCTGCTCCACACGGTCTTACCTTCATTCTAGCGCTTAACTACCGAATTGCAATGAAGCGTCTACAGAACTGTTTCCCTCCTAGACGCTGAGCTCTGTGAGGTCAAAGACTATGCTTTCATCCCAACATTCAGCCAGGAGCATGGTGGGCCTTTAGTTAGTGAAGTGATGCTTTATGGAGCTCTACCAACTCTGTAATCAGGTTGGAGTCCCCACCCTGCCTCCCCCTTCACGCCGCTGTGGGCCCAACGCTGCTCTTTTACTTTCTTGATGCTCCCGCTCATGACTCTTCCATGGTCTACCCACCATTCATTGCGCAGACAATTGAGAAGAGATGGAGGCCTGGGCGTCTCCCCTGCAAGCCCTTCCCACGGCTAGGTCTGTTGTTGGACTTCCCTTCCCCCAACCTTCAATCCTGTCGATCAGAACAGGCAGGGGCCCGATCACGCCGGGTCTTGTTGGCGTGTTAGAGATTTGGTGCAGTGGGAACTGTGGAAGCATTTTAGGCAGGGGGGTGGCAGATCGTGGGCTCCCTCTGGCTGCAGTGTGGAGGACAGGTTGGCGGGAGCTGGAGGGAAGTGGGAACAGCGGCAGGAAGCTGTTGGGATCATCTCAAGCAAAACTTAATGATCGCTTGGAGTGAGGTGGAGGGAGTGAGGTGCGGTCAAGGGAGTGGAATTGGACGGTACTGAGGAGGTCGGATGGACTTGGCGGCGGACTGGATTTGGGAGCTGAGGGAGAGGGAGAGGGAGGTGTCAAAGATGACTGGAGCCTTCTGGTTTATAAAATTGGATGGTGGCATTTGCCGTGGTGAAGAACAGTGGGTGGGAGCCAGGTTTGGGGGGAGAGCACTGAGGACTCAGCTGGGGACACGATCGTACCTATTTCCTGGGACAAACAGGAAGGACACAGCTCATGAAAAACCTCAGGCTCTTTAGAGAAGCATCCGTGGTTAGATCGGAGGCAAGTCTCTGCAGTCTCTATCCCCTCCCCTTGAGTCCACGCTGACACTTGCAGGAAATGCTCACTGGAAAATGCTCGCTAGGGGCACTAACTGATCTAGCCGGGTAACAGTACCTTGTGGACATTAAAAATATGATGCCCTTGTGTCCCGAAAGAGCTAAGTGTCCTTCCCATAAGGAGCTGCTCCCCTAGTCCTCATTACAGCCAGTGGGCGGGAAGCAATGGACCTCACAGCTGGGCTTCAGCCCCTCGTAAGCTCTGTGAACTTGGGAGATCACGTGACTCTTTCGAGCCTCTACCTTGGGTGGGGAGGACCAGATAAGATGATGTGGCCGAAAGGGCTTTGGAAAGTTGACTGCTGCGGGGAAACGCACCGTGCTTTATCGTCACTGTGGCTGCAGCTTCCTCGGGGCGCCCTCTGCTGTCCCTTGCCGATAAGGAGGAGGAGATTTGTGTCAGCCGGTACCCCATCACTTGGCGGGTTCGGCTGTCAGCATGGCCCTTATCTGTGGCCCCCGCAGCCAGATTTTTATTACACGTGACACTGTTCTTACGCAAGTATTTTGCAAATTCAGTTCCTTGAGACGTTGTGCCAAATTCTTCGGCAAGACTGAAGTCTTCCACATCTGCTCTGTTCCTTTTAGTCACTAATTTTGGTGATTTGATTATAGAGAAAATTCTCTCTGTTGCAGCTTTTCTGCTCTGGCCCAGGAAACTGGTTCTGCCTATGGTGCCATTTCCCCTCCTTCTGAACAGGTTGCTTTTACTTCCTGTCTTATTCCTGAGTTTGGAAAAACACAGCACTGACGTGAGCTGCAGTGCAAACTGCTTCCAGTTTTTTGTAGAGCAGGGCAGGGAGTAAACAAGTAAATGCATTTATAAATATATACATACTTTGGGCAGCTGCTTCTGGAAAGGGTCAATATCTGCATGTGTTTTCTTCCCCAGCCTCCCAACCCCCCAAAAAAGAGACAGGCAGAACGTTACAGATGACATCCCTTATTGGCACTGGGAGCCCAGCCCAGCTGTTTGAGCTGTGGAACTGTGGGCAGGTCTTTGATTTCTCCACTTGTAAAATGAAGTCATCTAACTTGACCTTACTGGCTCAGAAGGTCATTCATCCATCTAACAAAAACTGTGCTAGGTGTTAGAGATATAGCCATGAACAAACGAGACACAAACTCCTGGCTCTTAGAAAACTGCATCCTAGTGCTGCGGTTGGATTGCTCATTCATTCAGGAAATAGCCCCGCTATGTGTCAGGCACTGTGCGGGGGGCTCCAAGGAAACAGTGGTGGGCCATGCAGAAGTGGACGCTGCTTCGGGGGAAGAAGGGATAACAATCAAAGGTCTTTATCGTATTATGATGGATGAAGGACAGGATGCTAGGATGCTAGGGAGGCACAGAGTGTCTGAGAGCCAGGGAAGGTCTCCTGAGAGGAAGGAGGAGGGAGCGGGGAAGGAGGGGCGTCTGGGCCGGAGAGAGCCTGTGAGAAGCCGTGAGGGACTGGGAAAGGTCAGAGGCGCTGGAGCTGGGCAAGTGAAAGGCAGTCGAGTAGGAGGAGGCTGGAAGTCGAGGCCGGGGACAGTTCCCCCGAGCCTGATAGGCCCAGGGCCTCTGGCATCCCTCAGGGAGTGTGGTCCCCTGAGGGGCAGACTCCAGTGCCTCTCAAGTTCAGGGTCTTCTTCACCCCGAGCAGCTCCCTCTTGGTTCACACTCAGGGTCTCGGTGTCTCCTGGGCTGTTGGGACACCTTTTACGTTCGGTCTCCCTGATAAGCTGCTCACCCCTAATTTCTTTCTTTTAAACATTTTTTTTTTCCTGAAGAGATGTTTATAGGATCGAAGCATCTGAAGCATTTGGCAGTATAAAGAAGGCTTTTTATAAATATATAGTCTTCTCTTTTCCAGTAAGTTTGTTTCTTTTTTCTGCACATTTTCTTTGGAAGCCTTGCTGAGGGTTCGTCTGGGACCTTCACTTTGGTGACAAGGCCATGTGGGAGCTGGGAGAGACTCCTCACGAACAAAGTGCCAACACCAAGAAGGACCCACAGACATTTCCTTTGACTTTTGAATGAAGAGTCAGTGCTGAACTCTGACAAGTCTGCACTCATTGAAAAGTAAAACACATAGCTTTCCACTCCAGTGACGTCCCCATGGCCGTCCGGCCTTCTGAGCCCGGCCAGGCCGGCCACCTGGGGGCTCCTCCAGCAAACACTCCGTGTCCCCTCCCCCCCTGGGGCCTTTGCACGCACTGTGCCTGCCCCCAGAGCACATTCCCTCTCCTCTGGGTGCCTCGTTTGCCTGGCTTCCCCTTACTCATCCTTCTCGGCTTGCTTTACACATCACTTCTGCAGAGAAGTCTGCGTGGGCCCACCCACGCGAGGCTGGGGCCGCTCACATGCTGCTCAGCGCCCTATTCTCTTCCTGTATACACTCACATTAGCTCGTTGCTATACATTAGTGATGTAATTTGATCGGTGCCTGTCTCCACATTAGACACTAAGTTCTTTGAGAGCAAGATCTGTATCTGTCTGAGACATCGTTGTATCTTCACTATGGGGCCAGATGCCATCGTTGTATCTTCACTATGGGGCCAGTACATAGTAAGTGCTCCGTGAGCATTTATTGGATGAACAAACTACCGTGAGCCACAGTTTCCTACTCTTTCTGGGTGTATCGTTGCCGTGAGGGGCCTCAGGTAGGCAGAACCACATGCTCCTTTGGTAGCTTACTGGCTCATGCCTTTGTTAAATTTTGGCTGTAGGTGGCTCAGTACCCCAGGAACAAGGCCAGACATTCGGGCAAAGAGCTGAGTATTTAACACTGATGTGGCTGAGATTCTCATCCAATATCCATGTGCTCCCTACATATGCTGGCCTCCCTTGTAATGACCCTAGGGCCATGTGTCTGGTTATTTCCCATGGACCATGACGGAAGTGATGAGAGCCATTTCTACATGGAGGCCGTTAAGATGCATATGCTTTTTTTCATCTCTCTCTTCTCTTCCCTTGAAGGCCATGTGTCTACAGGACAGAGGCGCAGGATAGAGAAGGGTCTCCTGACATGTACCACACATCTTGTGAACGAGAAATAAATCTTTGTTATACTAAGCCTCCAAGACTAAGATGAATCTTATTAAGATTGCGGGATTTATTTGTTATTGTGGCATGTCATAGACCGTCCAGACTGATATTCTTTCTCCATATTAAAGCTTTTGCATGAATCAGTTTTCTCAAAAGCAAAATACTTATTTCCTTCTTACCTGTTAACCAGATGGCTTCAGACTTTCTGCAGTTTTGTATTAAGAATTCCAGGCTTCTCACCAGTGAGTTCCAGGTACCACAGCTCCTGCCAGCACTTGGTCGTACTGGTCTCTTGATACAGTTTCCTTCCCCTTTGCCAAGAACAATGTTTCATGTTAAGTGAATGTCTTCCAGGCCCTGGTGGCATTTCTGACAGCTCATGGAAGATGAGTCCTGCTTGGAAGATTCCTGGGTGTCTTGTCCACCCTTCATTCTAACCTCTGCTAGGTGGGCTGGGGTGGGGAGGATGTCAGCTCTCAGGCTCAGATCTCCTCCCATTATTCAGCAGGCTCGGAATCGAAGGGCTCAGACCATGAGCAGATAACAACAACTATAAATGAAACCAGCCACACCCGTCATCGATAGGGTAGGGAGGCTCTTCTCTGTGGTGACTCTTGAGTCTGGCTCCTTCTTTCTCTTTGCCCCTTTGAGAGCCCTTGGGGAGGTGTCAGGGACCTGATGAGGGGGAAGAGGCTTCTGCTGTCAAATGACGGATCCTATTAGTGCTGAAGGCAGCCTCTTGCTAGCCTCAGGGTCTGATTAACTGGTTGACCTTGGAGAAACCACTCCAATTTCCTCATCTGTGAAAGGAAAGTGAGCGAGTAGGGGTGGGTGGTGTAGCATTTGGTAGTTTTCAAAACCACTGACCCTCAGGGATCATAGGGGTAGATAATAGGGACATAGGACCCTGGCTCTTTTTCATCAGAAAAGCCTTGCTTTGTTTATTTCACTCGAGTGGGGCGGGTTGGGGGGGATACTCTATTGATACATTAATGGATCTATTATTTCATGTCTTGTTCTGGCTGTCGTGAGAGACTCCAGAGACTGAGCTGAGTGTTTTCCTCCCATCATCTTAGGAAGGAGTCGAACTTCCCCATGTGGAGCTCTTAGGGGTTTGCTGGTAGCATTTAAGTTTTGGGACAAGAAAGTCATGCACAGGGAGGTCCACTTCCCCCCACCCCCAACCTCGATTTTGTTTGGAGGTGTGTAGCGCCAGAGGAGTGGAGACAGAGTCTGGGGTCGGAGTGGGTCTTCCTGGGAGAGGGGAGCTGGCAGGCGGCAGTGAGTGTCGAGGCCGGTGTGGTCACGCACATGTCGGTGAATGGAGTCTGGGAAGGGTGTTTCTGAGTCTTCCTGAACAGCAAGGGCCCGGAGGTAGGAGAGGCTGGGGAGGGGAGTCTCCTTTTTGTAAGGAGCAACAGGAGGTGAGGGGGTGAGGGGCAGAGCCCCCTCCCCAGGGACCGGTGGGATGCGATGGGGGAGGGGGTGCTCCAGCGGCTGGCCGTTCTTGATACCGGACTGCAGAGGAGCAGAGGCTTGGTGCTGGATTTAATGCACCTTAGGAGAATAGTGTGAGCGACGTGGGGGACCCTTTGCTCTGCTCGTTTGCCTTCCAGATGAGAGTTCTTTTGGAGAAAAGGAGACTAAACTGAATGACTTCTGAGGTGCTTTCTGGAGCAGACAGTCTATGACAACTGTAGTTTTAATGGTGATGTAAGGGTAGTGTCCCCAGCTGGGGGAAATCTTACAGTCCCTGCCCCCCACCCACACAGCCCCTAGCTCTGCTCTGCACCGGGGGCACAGTTGTGGATGCCGTAGAGTTTCAGCCTTGGTTGGGGAGTCAAAAAAGGACCCCGTGATTTGGAGCCCAGGTCACAGAGCACACTTGGGACTTTGGGAGCGGCAGAGCCTGATGCATGATGGGAGCACCTGGATCCCACCCTGCTTGAACCGGTGCTGACCTGCTGATAACTGGAAGCACTCAGCGCATTCATGCGTTAGACCTGCTGGGTCGGCTGAACTCTCAAGCTTTGTCACCGCCCCTGCAAATGAGAGGAGCCACTAGCCCCACCGAGGGGCTCAGCTGGGGTTCACATGAGGGTCATACAGACAACAGTGGTCACCCAAGTGCATAAATGAGCTGGAGGTGTTCACGTGCCTGGCCACATCGGTAACTGTCCTCCCTGTTGCACTGGCCGGCGGGGGCCTTGCCAGGGGCCCACTCTGCAAACTTGTCAGCTCCTCTGTTCTCTCAGACTTGAATTCAAGCTCTTCTTGTCTGCTTGTGCTCAGGGGCAGATTTACGTGAAAGGTATGAGGCGGGGCTCCAGGCCCAGGAGGCAGTGGGAGCTGAGGGCTATAAGTGCGGAGGGGACCAGCTAGGTACACATTTCTGATAAATTGCCTGAAGACCCCAGCCTGGCTGGCTGGGCACTTGGCTCCTTCTCCCCTCTGCTCTGGTCCCTGTCTAGATAATCATTCTCGCCCTTCCCCCTGGATTGGTCCAGCAGGTCTGAGCAGGGCAGTGGGAGCTGGTGAGCATGAGATGCTGCTCATATGGCTGGGAGACCCTGTACTGCCCCGCACAGCCCCATCTTTTCCTGAGGCCGCCAGGTGTGAGTACCGCCACTCCGCGAGGCAGACCGGAAGGATTTGGTGGCTCATCATCTAAAGGAGGTGGTGGTCACTTAGAGAGATGAGTCCAGATGAGGTTTTAAAAGATGCTATTGTCTGAGGTGACAGGGAATAGCTGATTTTGGGACCCGGGGTCTCACTTGGGGGTCGATAGATAAAAGAATGCTTTAGTAGCTAGAGAAAGGGAAATGAGCTTCTGAGGCTTTTTCCAGCTGCTCAGCCATAATAGCATCCAGGAGCTGACCTTTAATGTGGTGTGTGAGGCCAGCCTGCTGGGAAAGACCAGAAGAATCAAGCCGAGAGATGCTGATGGAAAGTCTAAACCAGCCAAAGGTGGAGCAGCCAGGCAGCTGGGAAATCAAAAATATGGGACCAGAGGGATCTCATGGAGGCCGGAAATAGGGGGAGCCGCAGGACCCCCCTAGTTGTGAGGGCCGAAGGACCAGCAGTGTTTGGAGAGGGGATTGGAAATGTCGCTGCCACCACAGAGCAGGGCGGGTGGTGATGCTGGAGCTGCGGGTGGCGGGTGTCCCACCACTTCAGAGGACATTTAGTGGCACTTGGCGAAGCCTGTTTCATGGGAACAGCCTATTTCGCGTCTGTGAGGAACATATCGTCATCTCCATTTCTTGGATATGAGAACTGGCCCCGGAGAGGTTGAATGAGCTCCAGAGGCCCTGGCTGGTTAGTGACAGGACCAGGGTTGGAAGCTGGGTTTTCTGATGCTGGGGTCCAGGCTGGGCCCTCTCCACTAAGCCACAGAGGTGTTTCGTGAGCTTTGTGGCCCCCACAGGGGTTATGCCCACCCTCACTTTCTAGATCCTCCTCCTCCTCTGTTCCAATAAAGTCAGGCGCCGAGAGCCGTCAGAGGGCCTAGGCCCGTGCAGGTTCTGCCGCCTTGTTCCATCGGTCTGTGAGGTGACCCTTCTCACCCTGGACTCAGCCCCCCAGGAGGCCTGGAGACTGTGGCATTTGGGGCAGAACAAGACAACAGATTCTGGAGTCCAGAGTACTCTCCGGGGCTGTACCGTCAGGAGAGCCTGACCCTACGGAGACCTCCTCTGCGTTCTGGATGGACTGTTGGCCAAGAGAGGCCGCAGTAGGT
Source organism: Pteropus alecto (assembly GCF_000325575.1). Lineage (NCBI taxonomy): Eukaryota > Metazoa > Chordata > Mammalia > Chiroptera > Pteropodidae > Pteropus > Pteropus alecto. Next base: position 9,566,439 of record NW_006432945.1, on the reverse strand, counting down.
TACCTCGATGCCCTGTTCTTCCCTCTCTCCTTATCCATGCCCTTCGCCATGTGACTTTGTGGATTTCATGTCCTTATTTCTTGAGTCTGGGATTCATCACGTGACTTGCTTTGGCAATAGAATAAGGTGAAAGTGACAGTGCACGGTTTCCAGCCTGGACCTCAAGAGACCTTGCGCGTTTCCACTTGCCCTCTTGCTCTGTCCCTGGGAAGGACATGCCCGGGCCAGGCTGCTGGTCGATGAGAGGAGGGGGAGGAGAGACACGTGGAGCAGCGCTGCCCAGTGGAGGTGCCTGGCCCGGCAGCCCAGAGGGAACCCCCAGCAGGTCTACACATGCCTGAGGAGCCAGCCTACACTGTACAGCATGTGAGCTGTAACAGTTTTATTCCGTATGCCACTGGGGTTTTGTGGCTGGTAAGCAGCAGTCCGTTGACAGCAGCTAACAGATACAAAGACACTCTAAGAGTTCGTGAAGTACCAGCGCTCTGGAAGACTAGTTAGTGACACGAATTAACATTTGTAAAGGGTTTAGGACAGTGCTTGGAATATAGGTATGTTATATAGATGCTTGATTCATAAAGAGTGTGAAGCTTGACATCTCAAGTGATGTTTCCTCACCTCGTGAAGTTCTTTCTCAACTCTTGGAATGGCCTTGTACCAGGTGTGAATGGACCTGAAGGGCTGCTGACCCAAGGTCACACCTTCTTTGTGAATGAAGGAAAGAGGGACCCCAGCAAGCCTTCCTAGGAAAACTTCAGTGGTTACCTGAGCCAGGCTGCCTGGGCCCCAGAAGCCCAGTTTCTGCAGACAGGAAGTGGCACTGAGCTTTTAAAGGTCCTTGGGAGATTTGGATATCTAACTAGCTGTGGAACTCACTGGTTATCTTCATTTGTCTTTTCTGCCTGTGTTTAATTTTGACTTTGGTCTGTGGCGAGTGAGTGTGCTTGCGTGTGAGGCGATCCTTTGTCATCTACCCGCTCTGACTGGTATGGTTGTGGGCTCATTCCATTGTCAGGTCAATGAATAAAGCTTATTATTTTTTTCTGTGCTTCTGTCAAGACATAGAGCTTTCTCGGTGTCTCTCCTCTATGTCTGTCTGTCTGTCTGTCTCTCTCCTTCTCTGTCTCTCTCTCTCTCTCTCTCTCTCTCTCTCTCTCTCTCTCTACCATCATGGAATCAATAACCTTGGCAATCCTTAAAAACAGTTATCAGACCAGGTCTCCCATTCTTCTGCTTGA
>NW_006432945.1:9555175-9564834 GCF_000325575.1 Pteropus alecto | reverse complement strand
CCCTGCTCGGAGCCCTCCGGCCTCCTGGCTCATCTAAGGGGATGGTCAAGTCGAGTAATTTCGAATCGCATCTCTAGTGGGCTCTGTTAATCTCCATGTCTGCCCTCCTTGGAACCAGGATGGGTGGCTCAGAACAGAGCTGTCTGTCTGTCTGTCTGTCTGAACCTCCCTGGTTGTTTTGTTATGGCTAAGGGGCTGATTTTCAGCTACGCAACCTCTTCTCCGTTAGATGGAATCTCATTATTCCACTGTGTGGTGCACATCGGGTCCTGGTTCGTGTTGAGCTTCTGAGAGAAGCCGGGGACGTGCTGTTTCTCATCATTTCCACCCAGCGAGAGAATCGAGAGAAAGCGCTACACCCGAGCCAATTACGCTGGGGTCCTCTGTGCTGTTCCCACCTTCAGGAGCTGGTGGAGGCGGGCGGGCCAGGCCGGTCCAGTGCGTGCCCCAGCCAAGGCAGCATCTTTACCTTACCTGGATGTCTTGGGTAGGTAAGTTCCCTTTCGAACCCAGAGGATTTTGAGGTACATTCATCTGCTGTCAGGTGTGTTTGTGTGTGTGTGAAACTCCTAAATGGACTCTATATTTTCTTGCACACAAATAAACAAGTAAGAAAACAAAAGCAAAGAGAAGCCTTCCTTCTGGGCCTGGTCACTGCTGTGTTTCTGGTCCTGGGTGAGCTCTGTTCCAGGCAACCCAGGTCACCAGCACAATCACCTTTGAACTCCAAGATGACACCCTGACTCCCAGGACAGGTACACAGCTCCGGGGTGGAAGCAGACGCTTCAGTGAGATGCCAAGGCCTGGAATCCTCGAGGCAGTTAGGGTGGCAGGGTGACATGGAGGCGGGGAGCGGGGCTTTGGGATTGCGGTCAGCATAACTGCTTTGATTCTTCCCTGCTGCTTACGGGTCGTGTGATCTTGGACGAGTCACTGTATCCGTCAGAAAAACAGAAGCTGCTCTTAGCCTTTCAACAGAGGGCATTTTTTTAGGCAAATGGAAGGGCTGAGGAGGCCCAGGGCCAGCACGGTGGGAGGTCGTGGCCCTCTGGGACCCAGGGAGGAGGTGGTCTTGTCAGCGTTTGGAGGCCAGGGCTGTCTGGTGGGAGCTGGGACCATGGAGGGAGGGAGTCTCCAGGGGAAGCTGGAATCACGGGGGACACAGAGCCATGCCTGGAGATGCCATTCACTGCGGAGAGATGAGCAACACCCTGGCTTCTCCCCTCCTCTTATTCCCCAATCTTCCTCTGGGGTGCTGCCCCCGTTGGCTGAGCTGCTAGAGGGCAGAGGAGCCTGAGAGATGAGTCTCCTGTGAGACAGAACAGAGCGGGGAAAGGGCAGGCAATGGATCTAAGAGCAGGTGGGTGCATAGCTTGTATGGCTTCAGTGTTATCCACGCCCACCATCCCTGGGGCCAGGGCGAGGGTGGCTGGCAGCCAGGCTGGCCAGTGGACACCCTCGGTCATCTGGGAGGGGTGGGACATGCGGTGTTTGCCACGTAGGCCCCTCCTGCGGTGACAGGTCCTCAGTCCTGTGATCACCTCCACAGGACAGAATAAATATGACCCTGTGTGCTGCCGTTTTACTGCTTTGTTTCTTTCTTTTAGAAGCCAGCTACCTCCTCCAAGAAGATTTTCCAGGCAAAATCAGATCTGCCTGAGTAACCTCAGCCAAAGAGACATGAGGGAGAGTGAGAAGCCGATGTCAAACGGTACGTGGTTGGAAGCATGTGTCGGTCAAACCTCACCTCCAGCTTCCCATCTCAGCGGATGGTCAGGACGCCTGGGCCATCCTCATCTTCCTCTCCTCCTTCTTCTGCACTCACTGTCCACCACCCCATCCCTATCCACCCAGTTCCCAGCGGGAAAGAGATGATTTAACTGAAGCAAGTTTAATAAGGTCCTATTTGTGCGTAGACGGGATGCAGGGAACACACCCAAATGGTGCATGAGGGATGAGCAAGAGCTGGAAGCTGCTACCCCCACTCCCCACTGGCCTTCGGGGCCAACCAGGGGTAGGGAACCCTATTGCTGGAGGCCTTGGAGAGCTGGAGTTTGGAGGAGGGTCACCCCCTCAGAGGCTACAATCATAGAGAAACGCAGCCGCTGCCCAAACCGCGGCAAGGCGAGGAGGGAGCAGAGGGATCAGTACCTAGGCGGCTCTTTCCTGCCGCCTTTGAGCTCCTTCCGCTTCCTGGCGCCGGCTAAACGAGAGACTGGAAGGCAAGGGTGCCCAGCGCAGCAGCCCGCAGAGGGCGGCCTTTGAGGTCAGAGCAGAGCAGAGAGGGTGGCGAGGGGGTTTGGGGGAACGCGCGGAAAATAATCGGCTCAGTCTACCCTCTCGGTCACTTGGCATCTATTCTCGTCCTTTTGTTGGTGCAGAAACTTGTGTCTCCAATATGGTAGAAGCCCCAAGCCCCATAACCCCTTCCTCGTCACAGTGTGGTGTTGATTCAGCCTGACTGCAGTTGGAACCTAGACTGTCACCTTGGCCACTGCTCTTTTCACAGGGCGGTGGGAAAACAGAAGGGGCCAGCGACAGCCTAAAGCTCTTCTTCTTCTACTGCCCATTTCGTGTTCCCCTTGCCCCCTGCCAGCACGTTGACTGTTGGGCACCCAGCAGACGAGCCAAACCTCCATGTCCACAGAATCCACCGCCTTAGTGGTCCCATCATTACCGGGTTGCCACGGCTTCCTGCTGTCCTTCATGACTGGACGTGGGAGCTCTGAGAGATGCTGCAGGGAAGCCTCTGATTGAGGTCCTAGTCCCTTTGTCCCCATTGTGTAGCAGTAGCCAGTCCCCCTTGCTGTTCGAGATTAACCCCTTCTCTAGCTGTCCGTGTAGCAGCTGAACATATGCTCTCCCAGCAGAATGCTGTCTGCAGCTCTCTGATGGTAGGATATATCCTGGTGGGCTTCCTGGAGGTAGGGTTGTGGGGATTGGTGACCCCTTTCCTTGAGGTAGAGAGTCAGCTGTGTCTGGTCAGATAGGACTAAAAAGGAGATATGCCACTGTCCTCCTGGATGGCTTATTTCAAATAACTGCCACCATCTAACATCTAAGTGCTCTACCATTTACAAAACATTCTCATCTCCATCATCTCTTTTAATTCGGGATGCGACAGGCTTTGGCAGGCTCATTCTGTTCTCTCATGACTGTCCACTTCTGCTGATTCACGCAGGAAAAATAATCTAGATGGGTAAAAAACAAACCTTGAATGTGTCTCCACAGACTCTGACATTTCTCATAGGACATAGAAAGGGTCCAGGGCTCATCGTGTGTTTCCCGTTCTCCTTCTTGCTGAAGGTTGTGACTTTGGAGGTGACAGGAGGCTGTGGGATGTGAGCAGCTGGCTTTGGAGAGGATTTCAAAGTATGTGATGGGGGACTTCATACACTAGAGCGATGGGGTGCACAGGGATGGATTGATAACCTAGGAAGTGTGGGGTTTTGGCCTGGATACTTGCCAAACTCATCTCGAAGGCTTTAAAGGGGCATTTGAGACTGTGGAGAAAAACGCCCAGAAAAAAAAAAAAATTAGCTCAATGTGATCAAGGCCTATGGAGCAACGTAGAAGCATTTGATTAATTTTCAAATGAAAAGAAGAGGGAAAAGGGTTGGGAAGATAACTGTAGACTCTAGACTCAACTAGATGAGGTGTGGGCCACAGACAATTTGAACTTGAATGTTAATGCAAGAAGGTAAATATGTGTGTACATTAATTTTTCCCATCTTGTAGATTTATGTCGAACTGAGGCTGCTGTCCCTATTGCTGAGAGGATGCAACCCAGCGGATATGCTATCTATACATCCTGTTCCAAAGAGGCAGCATTGCACAGCGGGTAAGTCTTAGGCTCAGGAATTCAAATCCTGGCTCTCCTCGTGTGACCTTGGACCAGTTCTCTAACTTTTCCTGGTGGTAGTTTTCTCATTTATGATACAAGAATAATAAGTCTATCTCATAAGATTATTAAGAGAATTCAGCAAAATTATGTAAGCAAAGAATACCGTTTGACACACAGTTAATGTCCTTTTATTATCATTGGCGTCTTTTCTGTTTTGATGACATAAGCTGACTTGTCCAGGCGGTCGCTCCAGGCCGCTCTCCTGGCCTGACCTAGCATTCCAGGGGCACGAGGAAGTCCAAAGTTCCCCAAAGGCACACTGAGCACCACATGGTGAGAGAAGGAGCTGCCCAGGCGGGAGACTGGAGGTTGCTGAGAGTGAAGTTGGTGAACCGGGGCAAGCGGTACCTTGAAAGCCTGGGGAGGACAGATTTGATGAGTGAGGACCGATCACCAGTGTCACCAGCCAGAGAGGAACGTGTGCTGCCCAGGGAAGACCAGAAGAGCCCCTCTGAACCTGGACGCTGTGGTGTGATGGACGCTGTGGTGTGATGGGAGGCAGGCCCCGGCCTGCTGTGAGATCTTGGAGGAGGACGTTGACCTCTCTGTCTTGGTCTTTCTAGCTGTTATGGTTAAGCGATTCATTCTTTTAAATTTCTTTTAGCTTTCCATGATCCTATGATGAAATCATTGACTTCTAATTGGAAATTCAGTCTCAATTCAACAGGCATTTATCAAGCACCCGGAAAACACAAGACCCCGACTGCGCTCCGGGCACTTTCGGAGCACCTCGGTCCTCAGTTTCTGCGTGTGTTCTAATAGTTGGTGAGCACCGTCCGCCCTGTCGAGGCATCAGGTGCTTTCAATTAGATGATCTCATGGACTACAAGCACACCTCGCTTTATTCTGTGCTTTACACTTCACAGGGGTTGCGTTTTTTTACAAATGGAAGATAAGACCTTCCCTCAGCAAAAAGATTATGACTCACTTTATTGCCGTACTCACTTTATTACAGTGGTCTGGAACTGAACCCACAGTATCTCTGAGGTCTGCCTGCACACACAACCCTGTGGAGAGGTTGCAGATGAGAAACAGGACTTAGAGAAGCTTTGTACCTTACCGAAGGTCCCATGTCCATGAGTCATGGAGCTGGGAGCTGAGCAGTTCTCCTTCCTCCCTGTGTGCTGCCTTTCCACGCCTGGCGGCCACCTTCTCTGTCAGCAGAAGAGAAACCGCTAGGGCTGTGTGTGTCCACCATAGAGCAAACCTGGAGATTCCAGTCAGTCAGTCTGTCTCTCCTGCTCCGTGTAAGATTCTTAAAAACAGGACGAATCTGAATGACCTTTTTCTGTTCCTAGAGTCCAGCAGGACATCTGTCTACTCAGAGGCCGAAGAGATGTTGGACCAAGGACGGGCCCTGGGCATCCTTTAATGAAGGTATGTACAATACACACAGGTTCTCTTATGGCTGAATTTTTCTTAGCGAATATATTTTGTTAATTTAGAAATTAAGTTAATTTTCGTTATGTAACAGTTCAAGCATACAAATAGAAAGATTTTGATAATGAACATCTGAGTATCTGTGACCTAACTTTATCAAGTGTTAACATTTGCCATATTGCTTCAAAGAATACACACGTGCACGTGCAAATGCAGTGCAGATCAGCTGAGAAAACCCATACATTCCTTCAGTTCTCATTCCTCTCCCTCTTTATAAATTAAACTGTTAATGTGAATTTCGGTTTGCTATCTCCATGCATATTCTTATACACTATTGCTATGTTATCCATAAACAGTATATAGTATTTTTATGTTTTAAAACTTTGTGTAATTGTTTACATAATGTATGTATTAATCTTTAACTTTTTTCTTTTACTGTTTGAGATTTATTCATGTGGATATCATATAGCTCTAGTTCATTTATTTTAACTGCTTTATAGTATTTCACATCATTTTTCTAGTTTTTTTTTTAATAACAAAAGTAATACTTGCTGAATTAAGTTTAGATAATATAGATGCATATAAAGTTAACCTCCCACCTCCCATTCCACCTCTCAGGGTAACTCATGATGCTTGTTTGGTGGGTATCCTTCTGCAAAGTTCTCTTGGCTCAGACAAGCATATATATGGCATATCTTCCTTCTTTTCCTTCCCTCCCTTCTTTCCTTCTTTCCTTCCTGTCTTCTTCCTCTCTCTCTTTCTAAGTGTTAACAAATTGGGATTCTACTAAACTCATTATTCTGAGATGGGTTTTGTTCCACTTAATCTGTGCGCATTTATCGAACAAATGGCTCACTTGCCCTTCACCTTGTGTTTTCTAAAGTGATGGGTTAGGTCAGGGGCTATGCCTCTCGCCAGGCAGATGCCCTCTCTGCCCTTAAGCTGGTGAGAGAGGGTCCTCAAGAGAAGCAGGTGGGAAGGAGGCGGAAATGCACAATGGGGCCACACAGGAGCTCTGGGCTTGAGAGCAGGAGGGCCTTTAACCATCATCTAGAACAGCAGCTCTTCACAGCCGTGGGTGTGTTCAAGTGGGAGTTAGGCTACAAGAAGGTTCTTTTGTTTTAAAATAGTAACTAATAGAAGCTTTAGAATTTTTTGTTCAAAGTTATCCCTGGAGCAATCTCATTTTTCCAGGTAACCCTGGTTCATCCATGGGCTGAATTATATATCACATATACCTGAAAACATGATCTCAACTCGCTTCCTGCATCACCTTGGTATTAGGTGAGATGCAGGTTTTGTTAAGATCTGAAGCTGGAGTTGGCACAAATTTTTAGAAATCTTGAGAGCCTGTTGTTAAATATAGCCATTATTAAAAATTAAATTATATGAACTTAAAAGGGAATAGATTATTAAAAACAAGGGTAATGAATACTAAGAACTTGCCACTTCCTCTACTATTATTTTTGGTACATTTTACCATTTTCTGTTCTCTTACTGTGATTCACATCTGCTGTGCGTGCATGGTGGGTATGCCCCGTGACGGTGCGATACCGCAGCTCCGCAGTTCTGACTACCAAACCAGCCTCATCCATCTTGCTGCTCTGGCATCTCAATATCTATCTTTCATCCTGGGTCTGAGGAGGCTTGGCTAAGCTCTAATATTCTTCCTCTACCACAGCCAGAAGAAAGGGGAGAAAGAGGAGAGGGAGGTTCATACCTTCCCTTTTCAGTGCATGGCCTTGAATTTGCATACGTCACTTCTGCTGACCCCATTGGCCATATCTAGCTGCAAAGGAGCCTGGATAATGGCCTTTATCTGGGTTGCCATGTGCTCAGCGAAAACTATGTCATGCTAGAAGGAGAGAATGGATGCGGCGGGGGACAGCGGCCACTTTCCATTATAACATTTCAGGGTTCTCCTTAGCTAGATCTAGGCCACCGAATACCCATCCCACCCTCACCCTCCTCTTCTGAAGGCCTGTTACCGGGCTCCAGGAAAGACCCTTGCCGTTGTCCACAGTTGGTATATAGACATGGCAGTTTCAGCAAGTCTTACATCTTCAGCCTCCAGGCAGCAAGAGGGGACTCAGAGGCACACGAGTCAAAACCAGCCGTTCTAGAGAGAAACTACCAGCAAATGAACATGAGCACAGGAGCTTCTGTTCAGGGCTGGCCTGGGCCCTCAGTGGGGAGGGGATAATTGTACCAGGAAAAATTAGGTAGCCCCGCCTCAAGTCCAGACCTTCTTGTCCAGATGCAACACTCGTACCTGGAAGATCACTGCTAATACGGGCCCTGACTGGTAAGGACAAGGCAGTTCCTCCGTAATTTTAAATTCTGGGCAGAGAACCAGTCTCCGTGAGCAACCAACTCGTTGTTGGACCAAGTTCTTGTTTTTAGCTTTTACAGTAATAATCAAAGTTAGGTTGACATTAGTTAAAGATCTACCTAATTGTTCCACTGCCTGATAATTAGGCAGAAATGGTAAGCAAGTCATGTAAATGACTGTAATTAGCATTGTTTTTATATAGTCAGACAAAGTTTTTAATTTTCCCTGTTACTCCGTATAGTTTATTGGTTGTCACTCTTGGCTCCAGCCATAACTAACACTTAACAGTGGTAGGCTGCAGTGGCTCTCTCCAGCCTCTGGCCTTTGCCTCTCCTGAACTTCCCCACCAAGCCCCCTTTGTACCAGGAAGCCGGATGGCACAGTGGTCAAGGCCTTGGGCTCTAGAGTCACAATGCCTTCACGATTCCGTGACTTAAGCTGGATGATCTTCGTGATTTGCTTAATCTTTTACTTCCTCAGAATCGCCTAGACGTACATCCTTGGAATGTGCCTGGGACATACTTAACACACGTTAGTCATTGCAAGCTCACTTATGCATCCGTTTATCTATTCAAGAATTGTAGCATCTGCTGTGAGCCATGTGCTGTTCTAGGTGCCGAGAATTAGTAGTGAACCAAATGAAATCCTGCCCCAATGGTTTGCATTTTAGAGAAAGGAGACAGATAATGAACAAACATTGGAGTTTGTAAGGTGGTGATAAGTCTGGTGAAGAAAACTAGTAAGGTGTAAGGGCGAGGGAGGTTGCTGCTTTGGCAGAGGAAGTCTTTCGGTCAGGATAAGCTAGGTGAAACTACAAATCTCAGGGGCTTACCTTCGCTCGTGTGACATGTCCACTGGGGGACAGCAGGGGCTCTCGCTCCACATCTTTATCACTTTGGGACCCAGGCTGACTGTGTCTTCGTCCTCTGGACTGTCATTGGCCATTAGAGCAGGTGGAAGGGGAATGTGATGACTTAGGTATGGGAGTGACATTGGCTAAAGCAAGTTGCATGCTGTACCGGACTTCAGGGATGGGGACAGGGGATGCGGGTTCCTGCCTTGTGCCCGGAAGGAGAGGAACCAGAAATACCGATGTGTTGGGTGACCTCCCTTTGCCCCGCTCTGTTCTCTTGCGCCTCAAGTCCACGGACTGCATCCCCGGGGCTCCCTTGCCCTCTGGCTGCCTGTCGGATTTGGCCAGAGAGTGCATCGGCAGGAGACCGAGGGTGGGGAAGGGCGGGCATTGGTTCTTCCTGCTCTGCCACCACTGTCCTGCGTTGGCACCACTGAGCACTAGCTCACCCACGTTCTAGCCCTCAGACACACCGCCTTGCCTCATAGTGTCAGCCTCCCAGTACGGCCAGTCCTAGGGGGACTCCAAACCTCTGCTTGGTTGTCCTTGTGAATCGTACCTTCATGAAAGGGTCTCTTCAAAGATCGTAGCTGAGTGTTCCATTTGCGTCTAGCCAGGACCCCCTGACACGGTAGGTTGAAATCTCCATGTCACAGAGCCCCCTCTGAGGAGATGGCATTTGAAGTGAGGGAGAAAGGCAGTGGGCATCAGGGAGAAGATGGTGGAGCAGACAGGGAGGATCTGGGACAGGGAGGGAGAGGGGTGCCTGGCTCATTCAAGGAGCAGGAGCCAGGCGGTGTGGCTGGAGCTAGTGAAGGCGGTGAGCCGTGGGCACGGGGGACATGGTGGGAGTCATTGAGACCAGAGGGCTGCAGGCCTAGATGACACGGAATTCTTCTAGGTGATGGGCGGGTCTTTGGAGTTTATTCTGAGTGACACAGGAAACCACTGGGAGGTTTGGAGCAGGTGAGCATGTGCTCTGATATACAGTTTTGAAGGATTCCTCTGATTTTAGGGACAAATCAGAGGGGAAGAGATCAGTTTCGGAGGCTAATGCAGAGAGAGATGTGGCAGCTTGGACCAAGGTGAATGCAGAGGAGGTGGTGAGAAGAGACCAATGAGGGTTATCTGTGTACGGCAGAGATCACGCGAGATTTGCTGACCAATTGGATGCTGGTATGAGAGAGAAA
>NW_006432945.1:9540774-9555142 GCF_000325575.1 Pteropus alecto | reverse complement strand
GAAGGGGTACAGTTTTTTGAGGAGGTGGGGGTGGAAGTCAGATGTTCTGTTTTGTTCATATTTAGTTAAAGATACCTGCTAGATATCGAAGGGGAGCTGCTGAGTTAGTGGTTAGAGGGGAGAGGTCAAATTAGAAACACAGATTTGGTGGCTTGTAATAGCAGATAGAACTGAAGGCCAAGACATGGGTGAGCTCTCCTGGGGAGTGGGAGCCATGGAGGAGAAGTCTGAAGGTCAAGTGCTGGGCACTCCAACATCTAAAAGTTTGGAATATAGGAAGGCTCCAGCAAGGGAGATTAGGAAGGAGAAGCTGCAAAGGAGGAAAATTAAATGAAGAAAGTGTTTCAAAGAAGATGGAGTATCAACTGTGTCAAATGCTGCTGAGACTGAGTTTGATGAAGATACTCTTTTGGTCTTTAGCCTCTCCTCCAAGAAGTCTGTTCCAACCCCACGGGATGGACTTGGTAGTTTTCTGATGTGCTCCCACACACCTTTGCATCTTCCCTGTATTGTAAATATCTTTTTTGAAATGCCCATCTGCCCCACTGTACACTGAATTCCTTGAGGGCAGGGATGGTGTCTTTCTCATTAATGACATGGAGCTCAATGCCATGCACTCGGTAGTGTTAATATTAGTCCACACCTATTCCTGCCCTGACCCCAACATACCCTCACTGTCCAAGGCTCTAAATTTTATTCCCAAGCATTGAAGTTCCCTATGTTTTTCACCTTGCAAGGGCCTTGAAGCATTTCCATTACAGTAGCTGATGTCCCCACCAACGGTCCCCTCCTTATGATGCTGAGAGTTTTGGGGACTAATTTCACTGGTCAGGGAACCTAGGTACCCCAGGATGGGGCTGCAGAAACAAGGTGATGTAGGTTTATAAGTTGTCTGCGCTGGTGGTGACTCATCGAAATCTGAGGGACAAACAGAGGTGGGGAGGAGGAGGTGAGGGAAGGAGGGGGAGAGAGAGGGAGGCCGGATTGGAGGGATGGAGGGAGCAAAGGAGGGAGAAGAAGAGAGATCCAGGACAGGGGTCGTGGCACAATAAGTATAAAAGAGTTGGTCTTGGAGAAATGAGATTTTTATCCTCCAGCATCTCCCAAATGGTTTAGCTCACATTTACAAAAAGGAAGCTGAGGCTGAGAAGTGAATGACTTACCCGAGATTTTAGAACTGGTCGTGCGGCAGAGCCGGCCTAGACCATATGCCTTGTGTCTCTTAGTTCATTGCTTTTCTGTGACATGGTGGTGACTTTGGAGACAGGAATAGTTGTCTCCATCCCCAGGCAAAAATCTTCTGCTTATTCAGTGATACCTGGAACTGCTTTACAAGACAACCTTTTTGTTCCAAAAATGAGAGCAGAAAAGCTAAAATTGCAGATGATAGAGAGATGTGCTGGGAATGCTTCGCTACTAAGGGGTAAATGGCGGTGGTTCCTTAGGGGACAGTCTGGGAAGAGGACGATATCCCAGTGTCTGGCTGGGAAGAGGGCAGGAAAGGCTAGAGGTGTGGGATTCCCATTGAAATTGGATGGGTGAGAGAGAGGGAGGCAAATCTAGCCGTCCTTCTTTCGAGCTCCAGTAGAACCATCTCATGATGGAACAACTCAACCATCACGCTATGGAAGGCAGAGAAAAGGAGAGAGGCCCGGTTCTCATCTGATTAGTGAGAGAGTAGGCTATACATCTCAATTCTGCTCCTGTTAGGAGACAAATGGTCTGCCGAGGAAGGCTCAGGTTAGTGGGGTTCAAGTGTGAAAAGGAGGATCAGAGTCAGGACGTTCTCCATCTGAAGACTGCTTCATGCTCAGGTTAGTGGGGTTCAAGTGTGAAAAGGAGGATTAGAGTCAGGACGTTCTCCATCTGGAGATTGCTTGAGTATTCTTTCATGCAACGTCTCTCCTGCCCTGTTGGCCATGGGGGGAGGGGCGTGCTCCAAGCCTTGTTGAGATCTGAGAAGCCGGATGATCCTGGGGTTCAGTAGTGGCTAGTCCTCAGGCCTGTGAGCTGAGTGTTCCTGGGATTGCTCGATTCTGGGGTGTTGCCAGACCCTGTCTCACCTAGCTCTTTCTAACAGTGCTAATTTTCAAACCCAATCATTTCTATAAAGCCCTGGCAGCCTCCCCTCCCTTCTTGGTGAAGGTTTAATAGCATGGTGCTGAAACAGGTCTCGTTGCTAAGCCTTTATTATTTCCACAACATATACTACAGGACTCCTACTAATATACCGTGAAGCATTGTCCTAATTAAAACGAAACGACTCCTGTTAAATTAAATGAGCAGAGTACATTGGGTTAGCACAGGCTCTGACTTGCAGTTGTGTGTTTGTTTACTTGTTAATTGGCCAAGTTCAATAATGTCCGGCAGCTTTTCCTTCTCGTTAATACAAATTATTGATGTTTCTGCTAGGGAGGCCTGGCCTGAGAGGCAGGGTAGCTGATGCAGGGGCCTACTGTGCCCTCGTGTAAAGCTGTTGAGCCTCCCTGTGCTGAGGTTCTCCTGTAGCAAAGGGAGCATGGTCTGCACCACCCACTCACATCTCCTACATCTGCATATGTGTATGGTACATATAGGACATGTACAAGGACATGTACTATATGTATGTATGTGTATATATCTAAAGAGATTTAGTGCAAGGCATTGGCTTACACCATGGTGAGGGCTGGCTGGGCAAGACTGAAACCCACAGGGTGGGCTACCGGGAAGTCAGGCTGGATGCTCTGAGCCGAAGCTGCAGTCCACAGGCGGAATGTCTTCTTCCTCAGGAAACCTCAGCTCTGCTCTTAAGGCCTCTCAACTGGTTGGATCAGGCCCACCTAGATTGTTGAGGATAATGTCCTTAACTGGAAGTCAACTGGTTGTAGATATTACACGCCTACAAAATACCTTCACAGCAGCACCTAGATTACTGTTTGCTTGAATTGCTGGGTGCTGCAGCCTAGTTAAGTTGGCACATACAGCTGACCATCCGAGCTAGCATATGGAGGCGGCCATCCAGCTTAACACTATTGCCTTTGCTCAGCTCAGCTGGATAGAACATAATGCTGTAAAATTAATGGGTTCAATTCAATTTTAAAAGAAAGATTCTCTTCCAAACATCTTATTCATTCACATTTTCATCAGGCATAATTCAGAGTACTGGCTAGGGTCCTGGCCCTGTACTAGGAACTAGAGGCACACGTATGAATAAGCTGTGGTTAGTCTGTGCCACAGGGGAGCTTGAAATCTGGTGGGGGAAATGAGCACTTACACAGAGGACAACGTGGTGAGTGTGACAAGAGAGATATGCTTTCAAGGAGCCCAGCCCAGGGAAATCAAAGAGGGCTTCCAGGAGGAGGTAATGCATGAATATGAATTTTTTAAGAATAAGAAAGAGTATGAAGAAAATGTGGGGGTAAGTGGCATTCCAAGCAGCGGGGATATACAGCTAAGCAAAAGCACAAAGGTGAGGAATGCCATGGATTCTATAAGGGGACTATAAGCAGTCTGAGAACCAGGAATGAGGTGAACAAGGCTGGGTGGGGGGATGCCCAGTGAGGCTAAGAAGGTGGCAGAGACTGCATTCCGAAGAGTCTCATGGAAGAGTTTGTCCGTAGGTGATGGGGATGCCATCATGACCTCTGCATGGCGAAAGGGCGCCTCCGGCATCTGTGAGGAGGATGGGATTAATGAGGACAAGACAGGTGAGGAAGGCCCACTAGAGCTAGAGATGCCGAAGGTGAGGACCAGGGCAGTTATTTCAGGATTAGCGAGAAGGCATCCAGCAATATTTGGGTGGTGAAGTCCACCTGAGCAGGTAGGTGATCCCGTGGGTATGTACAGAGAGGCAAGAAGTAGAACGTGGAGCTGTTGTTCCAGATGGAGAATTTGGGGAGAGGCAAAGATTGATAGGGGAAGCTGATGAGCTCAGTTGGGGCTATATTGAGTTCGAGGTGTCTGAGGAGCACACAGCTGCCAGCTTCACATATGGGTATAGGGCTCGAGGAAGAAGGCTGGACTGGATATTTGGGATATCAGATGTTTGGGAGCCATTAGAAACAGAAGGTAGTCCAAAGCATGGAGTAGATAAGATCACCCAGAAACAGCTCTGTGAGTCAGACGTTGTCTCCAATTCACAGATGACGAGACGGGATCAGAGAGATTGGGTAGCTTGCCCAAGTTCACGCAGCTGGTACCTTCCTCTGATTTCGGTGTCCCCACTCAGAGCACCCACCCACCATGGTGTCCACTGTACTGTGAGTCTGTTGCCATTTACCTGCTGGCTCCGCTGCCAGACCCTGAGCTCTTGAGAATCCACTTGCTTTCTGGCAGACAGTGTCGTTCATGTCACTAGGTGTCAGCCACATGTGTAGATGGTCGCTATGACAGCATATCTCCCACCTGTTAGCTGACGACTGAGTTTCTACAATGCAGAATTTACTCTTTTGGTGTAAGGCTCCTATTTTATGAAAAAAGGTGAATACTGGTGGGAAGTACATTTGCCACATGTTATCATTCTCACCTACTTAATGAAGGAATCCTACTAGGCTAGTGCTTTCTGCAGACATGCAGCCCCCTCTCACAGGTCAGGGGTCTAAGACTCTGGGAGGTCGTGCAGCAGCTAGGTGGCAGCTGCTAGGTGGCAGAGGACTAGAACACAGGCCCTTTATATTCCAGCCAGGTCTTTTTCCTTTGCGTGATGCACAGAGGGACGGCTCTGATTGGATGGGCTGGGAACTCCCAGCAGGGAGGGGAGGAGTCCCAGGGAAAGGGGCCTGGGCTGTTCCCCCTGCACAGCACACAGGGTGAGAGCTGGGACTTTCTCCTTCACATGAGGGCAGGTTATTGTCAGAGTGAATACCTTCCCCTGTACCACCAGTCAGTGGTGTTCGGGCTGTCATTAACCAGTTAGTGTAATTTAGAACCAGCATGAAAAAGAGGGAAAGAAAAAGTGAGCAAAAGAGAGAATTCAGCCAGGCGGGAGAAAGCAGCCTCCAGATGGCTCTGAGGTTGTGCCGGTGCCAGGTCCACCTGGAAATGCAGGCTGCAGCCAGTGTTTTGGTAGCCGAGGAGCCCCGCGTGTGCGAGCTGGCCTCGACCTGCTCCCCCCTCCGCCCCCCACCCCATCAGCGTGCCCTGCTCTGCATGGGCCATTCAGGGAGATGTTAGTTACAATCCCTTGCACTTTGCACAAAGGCAAAAAGATGTGTATGGGATCCTAGAATTGGTTGCTATAGCAACATCTGTCTTTATTATCACCTAAATCCATTCACAGTATAAATATAGTAACTACTTGACTTCCCCACCCCCAGTCCACTTGGTAGGATTTGTTTTTAAAAATTGTGCCAAAAAAGACCCACAAACTGCAGTAACACTGGGTGTGTGAGTAGAGGGGACTTTGGAGGTGGGGAGAGCAGGAAGACATTTGAGTGGGGTAGATTTTCACAGGTCGCAAGTTAGTGGGGATGGCTCCTCCTTACGAGCAATCCAGGAAGGGCAATTCCTAGAAGCAGTGGGACAGATTTCCAAACGGGAAGTCGAAAGCAGAGGAGCAGAGGCGGAGAGGTGTGGAAGAGGGTGTTTTGCAGTGGAAAGAATTTTAATCTGTAACCAGACAGACCTGCACTCAGATCTTGGCATCTCTGCTAAACATTGGGCCACTTAATCCCCTGAGTCTACACTTCCTCCCTGTAAAATGGGGAAACCATATCTCGCAGCCTATTTCAGCAACTCGATCTCCTCAACGTGGGGTCTGAGGACCCCATCTCTAACGCTGGGCTCGAGCTTGAGGTCTGTTCACCACCAGGCGTTTATTTCCTATGCCCCTGCACAGTCCTCTGCGGGGGTGGGGAGGGAGGTAGTGGGTGGGGGAAAGGCTGGCCCAGCAGGGACTGGAGAGGGTGATCTTTGTGCCAGTCTGGGCAAAGGGGCCAGGCCAGCCAAAAGGGCAGGACAGGGAAAATAGGGGGTGGGAAGGAGAAAACTCCTGCCAACGGATGTTCTGGGGCGGTTTGTCCTTCTGAGGACCCATTTTCCATATGTGAAGCTATGAACCAGGAGAAGAAAGCCACGGGCGGAAATCTGGCATCCAACAGTCATATCTGGAGAGCTTGCTGTGTGCCAGACGCTGGGCTAGGAACTGGGATGAAGACGGACGGGACTGCTGCTGTGGATAGGGCAGGCACTCTCTTCTCTCAGACCCAGCCCCAGCCCCTGGGAGGAAGGAACGGATCTTTCTCTTAGAATCTAAATAACAAAAACAAACACATAGCACTTGTTTCTTGCCAGGAACTGTGGTAAGGGCTTTGCAAATTTTAATTCATGTAATCCTCACAATAATTCCCTAAGGTAGGAACTAATATTGTCCCACCTTGCAGATGAGTAAACTGAGGCACAGAGAGTGACATGCCCAGGAGTAGTGTGATTCCACAGATATTGGCTCCAAGGGCGAGACCCAATCTGAGAGCTTCTTTTTCTATAATTCTCGTGAGAGAATATACATAAAGCATTTAGCCTGCGTCTGGCTGCAGTAAGTGCTCAATAAATATTGGCTATTACCTTCGTGATTGTTGTTCACTGCTAGAACTATCGTCAGGCCCATTGAAGATTAACCTTTTTGTTTTCTTTTTGGATTTTTTTCCCACAAAATCTTGGCTTGGGAGAACTTTTTCCCTTAGTAACCAGAGTCTCTGTAACAAGCAAGTCCTGTTAGAAGGGAAGGCGTGGGGACACGAAAGAAATCAGGCAGCGGGACAAGGGCTGTGCAGCCAGAGTCTGCTCAGGAGACGCTGATTATAGTCAGACAGGCCTGGGTTCAAATCCTGCGTCGGACGTCACTGGCTGCGTGTCCTTAGGCAAATCCCTTAAACCTTCTGGACGCGGCGTGTAGTGCTGTTGGCGATGGTGTAATGATACCAGACGTGGAAGGCTCTTCCCACAATGCCAGGTGCATAGGAAGTTCTTGGTAGGCTCAGGACAGTGAAGCTGATGGTGGGTGTGGCGATGAGGAAGACGATGATTTGAACTCTTCCTGCTGCCATTTCATGCTCTCTCTGCTCCTTGTCAGGTTCCTGAATAGAGGGCTGGAAAGCAGTGAGCTTCTTCTGCAGGCTTTGAGAAGTCCTGCAGTGAAAGCGTCTGATTAGTTGATGTTGAACCTAAGTTTTCCAAAACTTATTTGAGTGCAGACCTCTCTGAACATTGAACCCTGGGCTGAGAGGCAAAGTCCTGTACTCAGGACACCGTCACCACAGCCCGCGATGGAGTTGGGCGCTCCCATTGGGCCCTAAGGGTATACGGGCAGTGATGACGGCTCTTTTGTCCCCTCCCTCCTGCCTTAGAGGGCTGTACCGCTGTGTGAGGGGTGGTGGCAGGATCGTGCCCTCTGGAGATGTTACTACTGAAATGACCAACTGTCCTGCTTTGCATAAGATTTTCTGGGTTTTAGCTCTGGATCTTGGGGATCCCCTTAGTCTCTGGGTAAACCAGGATGTTTGGATACCCTACTTAGATCCTTTCTGGACCCCCTCCATCATCTCCATGAGGCTAGCCTGCTTCATTTTAAAGATAGTGCAAGTGTACTAAGTGGAAATACAAATGATAATTTAAATATGCTGATAATCCAGACTTTGATAATTTCGGATCCAGATGAAAACCCAAATATGATAATAACTGGATATGCAAATAAGACTATAAACTCCATAATGAGGAAGCGGCTTCTACGAGCTTCCAAAGGACCTCATTCTCCAGTACCACGACCTTGAGCTATTCCATTTTTCCTTTAACAACCAAGCCACCGATCCCTTTCTTGGGCTGAGAGTAAGGCTGGCCACTGGGCCCTGCAGGGGCGGGCGGGAGGGAGCCCAGTGCATGTGAAGCCGACCCTGCCAGGCTGGGGAGAAAATGCTGAGATGAGAGCAAGCCGGACGGGCACAGGAAACTGGTGCCCACCGTCTGGACACTGTGGTGGGTCACAGAGTTCTGACAGGAGGACTATTTGCCATGTCAACCAGGCATAAACCGAGGACCTTCTGTTTCCATCCCAAGCGCTTGCTTAATCCTTCTTGTAGGCATTGTTAAGAGTACTAGAAGCATCTATTCAAGTGTTCCTCACTCACCGGTGGAGCTGACGTGCTCTTCTGGTGCCCGCTCCTGTCTGCCTTCACTCAGTGTGCTTCGTTAAAGTTGTGGTCAAGGCTAAAACTTGTTTTAGACTGTGTCTTGGTTATTTACTACTTCACCCAAAACTCGCTCACACTATCCAGCTCTTTCACCTCATTGGTTAAATTTATTCCTAAGTATTTTGTTCTTTTTGAAGCTATTGTGAATGGGATTGTTTTATTTCTTCTTTCTTCAGATATTTCGTTGTTAGTGTATACAAATGCAACTGATTCTTAGGAAGAAATTTTTAATGGGGTAAATTAAATGATGTGTATTCTCTCTCTCTAGTTTATTTTCTCTTCCAAAAGTAAAATGATAAATATCTCTTTGCTTCAGACAATCGATTTTTTGTTTTACTCATTCCCCCCAGTCAGAAGGAGAGAATTTTCATGTTGCTAATAAAGAACAAGAAACTCTCCTTAATGGCCCTTGTGTGAGATTTTCTCCTTAGCCTCTCCCTGGCAATGGCCTCCAACTTGTCTCTGTAAGAGTCTCAAAAACTGATTCGGAGAGCCTGTCTTCCAGCCTGAAGGTGCCTCCTAAGATGAATTTGAAACAAGGGTTCCTAATAGAGCTTTCAGTGAAGTCATGAGTTGGTTCTTCCTTTTGTCTTTCTGATTTTATAAATTATTGAATACCTACTAAATGTGAAATGGTAGGGATCTTCGTTATTCGTGGGTTCCATGGTTACAATTTCTCTTGCTTGCCGACATTTGTTGTGAGCCTCAGATCAATGCTCACGGCCCTTTCATGGTCATTCACGGGCACGTGTAAGAATGGAAAATTCAAGCCACTCTCCGTGCACATTTCCAGCTGAGGCGGAACGTTCTTGTTTTCTCTCTCACGCTCTGAATAAAGTGTCCTCTTGCTCTGTATTTAGTGCCGTGTTTTTACACTTTTCTTGGTGATGTATTTATTTAAAATAGCCCCCGCGGATGGTGTCTAGTGTTCCTAAGCACGAAAGACTGTGACGTGCATTAGGGAGAAAATGGGTGTGTGAGATAAAGCTTCCTTCAGTCATGAGTTACAGTGCCGTTGGCCATGAGTTCAATGAATCAACAATATATGTTAAATAAGTTGTCTTTAAACAGAAACGTGCATAAAACAAGGTTAGGTATTGATTTGTTGACGATAGCGTGATGACCAGAGGCTCACGGCAGTCTAATCCTGTACTTCCCCTAAAGCAATGCTTCGATGTTGGCTAATTCAGTGTTCACAGTGACTCTATAAAACATAAATACCAGAGATAACCCCAATTGACTGTGTATCAAAGGGTAGCAGTTTACATGGGAGATGAGAGGACACACGTACAACAAATAATGAACAACTGAAACAGTAAAGGTACGAATAACGAAGGACAGTTTTAACTTACCTTTGAGTTCGTATTTAATGTTGGTTTCCTCTAGACAGTATACGCTTTTGTGTTCTTTTTTATTCAATCTGATTGTCTTTACCTTTTAATTGAACCGTTTAGACCATTTGCATTTAGTGTAATATAATAATGTAATTGTAGTTGGGTTTAAATCTATCTCTCTCTCTTTGTTTTCTCCTCAGATTTGTTTTAATCTGTCTATGTTCATAATTTGCTCTTTCTCTACCTTTTGTTGGACCGACCATTTTGTAGTATTCTATTTTCTCTCCACTTTTGGCTTACTCGCTATACCTCTTTGTGTGTGTATTTGTGTGTGTGTGTGTGGGGGGGTGTTTGCTCTAGGGTTTACAATATGCAACTGTAGTATTCTATTTTCTCTCCACTTTTGGCTTACTAGCTATACCTCTTTGTGTGTGTATTTATGTGTGTGTGTGTGGGGGGGGGTGTTTGCTCTAGGGTTTACAATATGCAAAAGTTAACATAGTCTACTTTTAAATAATATTATACCACTTCATATGTAATATGAATGATATTTATCTTTTAAAAAGTTAAGATATTAGAAAAATGATTTTTAAAGGTCTCCTTTCTTCTCCCTCAGTTATCAGAGTGGTTCCCTCACCCCTCAGGGTCTCTCCCCAGGGGTTTGTGATTGGTTTGAGGACACTGGAAGGGAGGGCTCAGGATGAAAAGCAGGAACAGTGTCGGGGTCCTTTGGGGCTGCTGAAGTCTTTATTCTCATGTTCCCGTGCTCCGTGTTGATCTTCCCAGGGAGGTTGCTTGGTCAAGCACAGTGTTTCTTTTCCTAGATTGTTAAAATTGTCTTTTGAATCTATGATTGTGGCTCAAGTAGAAGGGATAAAAAGAACATGAAAGTTGTTACTTCCTTACCTAGTTTTGGGGCTAATGCTCAGCTGGGTGAGGGAGGCATAATAAATAAAAATCGAGTATTCCATTAGCAATTGAGAAGTACTTGAAGCTAAAGGGTTTTAGTCTACAGTAAGCACATGTTATGCCATGTGACCACAACTTAGACTTAAATGCAGTTTTAGGTTATATTCATAAAAATATAGTCTCTAAGTATCTAAACTGGAGTTTTCATTTTCCTTTATATTGACCAGTTTATGTCTAGAGTATTTCATTCCTTTCTAGGGGCTAGGTGTTGAGAGAGAGATGGCAAACTGATGTCTTAAAGCATTAAACAATCAAAAAGGAAAAAGAAAGGATTTGAAACCAAGTGATATCTGAAATGGAAGTCTATGTGTTGCTCTTGCAGAGGAAAGGACTCAAAGGACTTGAGAACTTTCAAATATCTGACAGGTTGTCTTGTGGAACAGGAATTAGACTGGACCTGGGTGGACCCAAGAGATGGAATTAGGAGCAACTCAGGGAAGTATCAGGGAAATCCAAGTAAGGGAGAACTTCTCCACAATCAAAACTGCACCGAGATGGATGAGCTGTCTGTTGGGCTAGTAAGTTTCCCATCACTGGATAGATTTGATGAACATCTGCGGAAGTGTTGTGGAAACTTCCAGTATCTGAAAGACACTGGGATTATTGGATTCTAAGATTTTGTTTACTCTGTGATGAATCCTGTCATACATAAGTGTCTTCTGAGTTGTGAGAAGTGGAGCTCATAGGAACCAAAGGAACTTTGATGAGCAGATAAAAAGGGTGACTGCCAGAGGCCCCAATTCCAAGTCATATTTGAGCTACCCTTAGAGGAGGGAGGGAAAGAAAAAATTCCAAGAGGGAAAACACCTTCTGTTGCTCTTGGCAGACAGTTGGAACCGTACCGCCAGCCTTATGCAGCCCTGCAGGGGGAGAGTGGCTGCTGGCACCTTCGCCCGTCTGTCTGTCTGTACTTCCCAAGGCAGCAGGCTGATCTCAGACAACCTCCGCTCTCTATGTCTGGGAGGTAATTAGGCCCTGGGGTTGTGGGCGAAGTGAGTGTCGCTCTGTTATCACTAACAGGAAACAGAGCTTAAACCAGCTCCGCAGCTGTATTTGATATTTCCTGGCACTAGGATGAGCTCCAGTTGTCTTTTCTCCCTTTGGCATGTGGGGCTTTCTCGGTCTCCGGCGTGTATGGGCCTCATCACCAGCACATGTGAGTGTTCTAGAGTCTGCTGCTGATGCCGTCCTCCACTTGACGTTGACATATCCTTCATTCACTGCCTGTGGGGTTCTCTTTTCACATGCACTTATCTTATACCTCCAATAAATTATAAAAATCCTAAGGTGAGGATTGGGTTATACTTTTGTGTCCCCCATAACACCTGGCCCAGTGCTTTTGCGTAGTGAAGGTGCTTATTCAAGTATTAAGGATAAATGCCAATTTCTCAAAGTAGATCTGTTGGTAAAGGAGATGATGTTGGCTAGTTTTTATCTGGTTGTGGACCCTTCATAATGAACATTAAGCATCAAATGCCAGGTCTTTTCCTTATAAAAAGTCCTTTTGGTGTACTGACTGGCTTGTATAAGTTGAAAATTCTGCAGCTGGTATAGGCGCTGGACATCTGTGGTCTCTCCTGGCCCAGCGTTTGGGGACCACCCTTGAGGTCTGTTTGACTTTGTTTGTTACAGTGACTTTTGGGGAATCTGCTGCTGATGTCATGAGTTCACTCAAAGTCAACAATATGCTACTTACCTGCTCCCCATTGCCCCCATGACTTGGGCTGTCACTCCTCCTAGCAGAACAAATAGAAAGATTTTTAAGAAGCCGCACATGCCTATGAAGTTCCCAAATGTCCAAAAGGAAGAGAAGTATAGAAGAGGGCAGCCGGAGTCATTACCAAGTGCCAGCTTATGTGCGGGCGGCGGTATGATGCACACCACATCTCTTTGGCCCTTTTATCTTTCCCTCTGGAGAAGGCTTCAGGGAAAGGGCAGACAGCTTGACATCCCTTAAAGGAGAGTCTTCTCAAGCAAAAGCAAGGCATCTCAAAGCGGGGCTGTTTTTACCGGCTGGATGAAAGTTCACGTGTGGGGAAACCAAGGAAACCACCTTTGAAAGGCTGCATGTGGACCAAATAATAGAATCTGAAACCGTGTTGTTATATTTTAAAAATAACAGAACTTGGCAGGTAACGAGAGCACACCATGATTTAATTGCTTTGAGTATTAATTAAAAAAGAGAACAGGCTTTCAGGGTGGGATTTTCATGACTGTAGGAGTGTTTGAATGTTATCTTTGTGTGTGTGTGTGTGTGTGTGTGTGTGTGTGTGTGTGTGTGTGTATCCTATAAATCATTATGAAAACTAAGGAGATGAAGAAGAAACATGACAAACTCATTTTGCTGCCCGAACAAAGACTCTTGTCTGCAGCCAAGTGCCCAGGGTCCCCGTGGGAGTCTGTGCTGGGCAGCATTCTCATTGGCTCAGCCTTAACTTTTCCTTTCTGCGTTCAGCGTCTTCATCCCTGTTGCCCAATTATCTTCCCTTGTTCCACTCAAATTATTTTTCCTCCATGATACTTAACAACCGTGAAACACCAAACTATTTTCTTGTCTCATTCTTTCAAATCGTTACTGACAGGCAGGCCGAGCTGGCTGGGCTATTTGATTCTGATTTCAGCCTATTCTTGTAGTCACCTAACCATTAGGGTTGCTCTTCTCTGGGGAACTTGCAGGTTTTTTATGGCAAAAGCTAAGACAGCTGTGAAGAATTGTCCCCTTCTCCCAGTCCTCTCTCTCTCCCGAGTGCTGGACAGCCTTGCTTCGTTTTTCTTCTATTATTATTATTTTTTTTTTTGATGAGAAGAAGTAAAAAAGAAGGGTCGAGTGCTGTCCCTAACTAGCTGTGACCTTGAAAAAGTCATTTCCTAGAGTCATGATTTCTCATGTTTAAAATGGCGGGATGGATTGGATTCTCTCTAAAGGTTCTTTTGGCTCTACCATCTGTGATCCTGCTCCAGCTTAGCATTCTCCAGCATGCTCCATACCATGGGTGTGCAACAGACAGAAAGTGGTTGCATTTCGAGGGGGGCAGAGCTCAGCCTGAGTGAGTGAAATGGCATTTGCAAAGGCAAGTCCTGCAGCGCTGAAGAATAACATGTAGATTCATTAAAATTTCCTGGTTCAATGCCCTGAGCATTTTAGAGGAAAGAAACTATATAAATCTAATGCAGAAACGATTCTTTTCTCATTCTAACTCTTATGCTTTCTGTCACTAAAATGAGATCTTGCTGGTGTTCAAACTTGGGATGTAGATCTTTCTGTACCTTTTTTTGGTGCCGTTCAAGGCTTATTTAATTGGGGTACAACCAGAAGGAGCTAGTGAGGGCCAAAGCTGGTCCAGAGTGTGGGGTTTGGTGTCGTGGGTGGAACAATAGCCTGGCATTGAAGACAGCTGCAGATGGAGCCCGCTTCCCTCACCGAGACACCAGAGGGGCACAGTATTCTTCAGCCTCTGTCTTAGCAATCCAGACTCGTGGAAAAGCCAAAGGAACCTCGACAGAAGCTCAGTAAGGCCATGACTAAACACGTGGTACTGTGCAACATGTGACATGTGACTGCGGAATCGAAGAGCACTGAGCTCTTTTAACTGGGAAATGAGAAACCTTGGGAATGGCATTGGAATAGTTTTCCAATCAAAGACTGTCACGTGAAAGAAGTAGGCTTTTGTGTATGTGTGTGTGCTTTCAGAGTATGTTATTGATGAAAATTAGACAGATTTGGTCCAGTTTCAATAAAAATATTCTGATAGCTTGTCAAAATTGGAATAATAATGTTTTACATCCTTATAGTGTTTTGCAGTTACAAAAATGCTGTTCCTACCTAATTTAATAGCAGTGTGAGGTAGTAGAGCCATCATCACCATCATCACCGTCATCACCATCATCACCATCATCACCATC
>NW_006432945.1:9519670-9540183 GCF_000325575.1 Pteropus alecto | reverse complement strand
ATCACCATCATCACCACCATCACCACCATCACCATCATCACCACCATCATCACCATCACCATCATCATCACCACCATCACCACCATCACCACCACCATCACCAACCACCATCATCACCACCATCACCATCATCATCACCATCACCATCACCATCACCATCACCACCACCACCACCACCACCACCACCACCACCACCAACACCAACACCACCAATACCATTGTTTAAAATCAGATACGGTGACAGAGAACATACTAAGTGATTTCTTTAAAGTCACAAAACCATTAAGTGGGTAAGTCTAACTCTATAGCCTAAGCTTTTTATTAAATTTACAAACACACACTGCTCTCCAAACTACAAAATACATGAGGATACAAGATACCTGCTGCCTAATCTTTTATGATGGTCGGTCTGAACGCACCATGTTCCTCTTTAAACCCTCCCCAGAATTCCTCTCCTGGAATAGTGACTTTGGATTGCCAACTCCAGGGCCTTTCTGCTCGTTCTTATAGGCCTAGAGTGGTCTTTTTCTAACCTTGGGCTGGATCATGTGGGAAGGATCAGTGGTGGGACTGGGAACCTGGGGTGTAAGTGGCTAATTCAGGATCTAAATTGTGGGGCCCCCACAGAGCAGCTGAGTACATCCCAAGGTGCACAGCTGGTTTCTCACGGTGTTGCTATCACAGGATTATTGGAAATTGAAACTGTCACTAAGCATTAGCACCTCTTTCCTTGGGCTCTCAGGGAAATTCAGCAGCAATAGCCCATGTCCTCGGCCATCTCTGGCCTGAGGATAATGCTAAACTCATTTTAGTGAGGAGATGATCTTCTTTTTTAAAGCTCTCCAAGGAATAATTCCATATTTTGCCCCAGTTCCTAGCCAATTTCTTCAATGCTTCGTTTTGCCAAACCCAAATATCTCTTGTGACATTTAGTGCGTTGTTAACGCTTCCTGAGCACTCCCGTTGTGGAGAGTGTGTACGGAGATGCAGAACACGTACACATGCCCCCCGACTTTCTGGCTCATTTTCAATTCCCCCAAAGAAGAAAGAATTCTATTAGTTGTCATTATAATTGGAAATGTCAAAAGTACATGATAAGAGCTATAAAAACTGGGACACAGAAACATGATTCCATTTGCTATATAGGAATATATATTTTTTAAATCGTATTTTTTTCGTATCAAGTTAGACAATAAAAATAGAAAAATTATGAGCATGTGAGAGATTGGACAGGAATAGAGTTTGAGCGACAGGCCAGAGACAGCCTTCCATCTTTTGGGGTTTTTTTCTTCCTTTCCAACTTCTCGTTCCCACAGGAAGCTGGAGTAGCCTAGAGCTTTTCTTCTTTGTTTCTTAAGATTTCTGGGGCAAACAGGTCCCATTGCAGCCTGTCTAAACAGATGGTTTTGCAGAGAAGACCTGTCTGGACACCCAATCCGGATGGCAACAGCTGTAGGCGGCCTGTGGTGAGGGCTACTGATGTGAAGGCGCTGACCAGGATGGGTCATGTAGTCAGGGAAGACGGGCTGTCAGCAATGTTCTGACGGTGGTGAGTGTCTTGTCTGGGGAGCAGGGGGATAGAGGCAGAACCTGGAAGAGAGCAGGACCCAGCCAGATTTGAGCATAAGATGGGAGAGGGATGATTATAATTCAGATCTTTAGAATTTGAGCCCCTGCTCCCATCTCCACACTCCCTTTTCCCTTTCCTCCTCCCTCCAATCCAGAATACGCTGACGGCTTTTCATTACACTGCTCTCAGGGCCCAGATGGACGGAGCCAGAACAAAGACGTTCATTGGATTTCTGATTGAATCTCTTACTTGCCTAGCATAAACAATTATCTTAAAAGCTAAGGCTTTACTTTTTTTAAATTCTAAATTGCGTAGCTTTAAATATCAACAGCCAATGTCTAGATAGAGCAATGAGATTTTGGAAAGCAGGATGACATGATTTATTTCCCACTCAAAAGGAGATAAAAATGTGACCAGCTCAGGGAAGGAGGAACAAAAACAAAGAGGATTATTGCTAGAACTTAGGAGTTTCCAGGAAGGGGTTCAGGATCCCTGTTCCTGAGTTATGGGAGGGGTGGGATTAGGCATCGAAACTGTAAGTGGATTGAAAAGAGCTCCAAGAGCAGAAGACACTTGTGCCTCTCTCTTCCTGGACCATGGCCCAAAGACCAAGTCACTTGGCTCCCAACATGACCCTGGGCTGTAGAGTAGCAATGGCTGAGGAAAGTGTAGGTTGGCAGCCTCACGGAATCCTCTCCGAGGTGGTGGCAGAAGGCATCCAGAGTTTCCGTGGCACTCACATGGCTGCAGAAGTGGCTGGGAACAAGCCAGTAGGTCCTAAGGAGCCTGGGCTTAGATTCTACAAGGAAAATACAGAATGCAGGTAGCTGCTGGCGAGAAGCTATAGAAGCACAGTGAAAGCTGAGGACCAGAGAAGATGAGGCATACCTCAGTGGAGTCAGCCAATATAGAGGACAGCTTGAAGATCAGGTGCCTTTCCCCAGAAACCAGGATAATACTTGCCCCTCTCTAAAAAAGGAATTTAGAACGTGCTCAGTAAGGAGGGAAGGAGAGGAGGTGAGGGGACAGTGTACATCTCAAATCAGCCATATTAAATCCAACAGAGGCTGAGTAACCTTGAATTGGAAAGACTGAATTCTGCTACAGAGAGAGAAATGAAGGTGCATGAGTTAATCTCTTATCAACAGCACAAATGCTGCATGTTTTTGCAGTCCACAATTGTACATTAACTTGCCATACAAGTTCGCCTGGATGCAGCAGAGACACCAGAATGGAGTAGAGTAGAAGATGGATGCAGAGACCTTCAGAGGGGACGCTCAGGGTACAGGGGAGCTAATTATGATGAGAACTTGACCAGTTTCCAAGACAAGTCATGTGGATGGAGCAGAGAGGATTTCAATGAGACCCCAGTCAACTTGACCAGCACATCGATCTGTTTAGTTGGTGGCTCTTGTCATATAGAGAATCATTATGAACCGAAGGGTGGCTTTGCCTTCTTCTGCACCCTTCTATCTTTGAGCAGGCACAGACTGTCTGTCAGAGCTGTAAGAGTGACTCCCATCCCCGAGACAAGGGAGAGGCATGTGAGGAGTGCTTCTCCCGTCATTGCATGTGACCAGATGGAGCCAGACCTATATATCACTTGGGTTTTACTGTCAGCTCTTGCAGCATCTGGTGATGAGGATGGGACAGTTGAAAGTGAGATGAATTTGCTTATTCCAAATTAGTATAATAAAAGAGCCACATAAGTACATCTAAAACTAAACCACCAAACCCATGCCTACTCTGATCACTGAGCAGCCACTTACGAAATTTAACAGGAAAATTATTTGTCAACTAGTTCTCTGGATCAAGACATGAGGAGAATGGATTTATGGCATCGGCCCCTGACTCTGAGGTTGGGAGCCTCTTCCTTCTCCCGGGGGTCTCCCCTACTTCTTTGGTCTGCTCTACTTTTAGCCTTTGCTTCTTCCCTTCCCTTTCTGTTTGCCTCTCTTCCCCTAATGCTTGACCTTCTCCTGTGGTGCCCTGAGCTTCAATTTTGCATCCTAGAAAGAAATAAGATTCTCCTCCCTTAGGAGGAACTGAGTTTTCTTTGTAATTTCCTGAATCTTTGTAAAGTCCAAGAACATCCTTGCATCCTAGACTGTTTATAAATTCTGGATTTCACCTTCAGCGATATTGTTTGTGGAGCAGATTTGCTAGAAGAGTATGAGCTGCTGCTAGAGCAGAGAGGGATTCAGAAAGATTTAGTTCATTATCAGTGTTGTTTAATCCACTAAGACACCATGACTTCAAAGCTCAAAGGGAATGTCATAGGGGATGGAGAGTTTTTTCTTTATTCTTAATTGATGTAGAATTGGTATATAATAGTATATGTTTCAGTTGTATATTACAATTCCATATCTGTATATACTACAAAGTGATCACTACTCAAAGTAGTTACCATTCGTCTCCATAGAGTTGACCCTCTTCACACATTTTGCCCACCCACCCCCAGCTCCCTTCCCCTCTGGTTACCACTGACCTGTTCTCGGTATCTATGAGTTTGTTTTTCTTTTGTTTTATTTCAGCTTTTGATGGGGCACAGGGACCCTTAGCTAGTCTACCCTCTGATAGATGATAACAGTACTCACGAGGCTCTCAGATAAACTCATGTAATTACAGTTACAATGCTAATGAGTATGTTACACAGAACTCCCCAAATTACTTTTTAAATGAATAGTCTTGATCTTTTATTTTTATTCATGTGTTTTATTTCTTTAATTCTGTGGAGGTCTTCGGGTTGACAGAGTGGCATTAATCATCTTCCTGTTTGCGGAATATAATTATCATCACTCCTTGTAGTCATTTTCTTGTATCACTATTTTATTTTTCCTTTGTGACGCTAGGACCCTGTTCTCATTCTCGCTCCAGCATTGACATTTGTGCTTAAGTGCTCAATCTATGACCTTAAAATGCACGTATCTACGAGGAATAGTGCTGTTTTGCGTGTGTTTCTTTTGAAAAACTTATTATAGATGATTTAAAGCTTTGCAGAAAAGAGAAAGGTGGCCTAATGAATCCCGTGTTCCTACCTATCACTCAGTTCCAAAGATTATCAATGCATGGCTAATATTTTCCCCCTCTATATTATTTCTTTTCTTCTCATATTTTTTGAAGGAAATCCTAGACATATAATTTAATCTATAAATATTTTGGTATCTATTTCGAAAAGACAAAGACTCCCCTTTTTAAACATGACCATATGCCATTGTCGAACATAAGAAAATCAATAATCTGCAATGTTATCAAACATCCACTCAGTGACCACATTTTCCTGATTATACCATAAATGTTCTTTTCTTTCGTTTATTTTTATTTGTTTACACTTGATTTGAATCAGGATCCAAACAAAGTCTGTACATAACAATTGATTACTATGTCTCTTAAATCTCTTTAGATCTTTAGGTTCCTATCTATCTCATTTCTTTTTGTTCTTGACAGTTTTTGTTGTTGAAGAAACCCAGTGTTTTTCCTGGTAGGTTCCCACCGTTGGTTGTTAATTACATCTTGTGATAGCGTTTATTTAACACGTTCCTCCGTCTCCTATATGCCTGTAAATTAGAAGTTTGATCTAGAGGTTTGATCAGATTCAGGTTTGGTTTTGTGGGAGGCCTCGCTACTTCAAAGATGGTACTGTGTACTACCCTTGGAAGGGATATAATGTCTTGCCGTCTTTTTGTGATATTAGTAACCCTTCATGATCAGTACCTACGTTCGGTCAGTAGAAGTTACAAAATGGGAGTATCTTAATTCTACAGAACACTATCAGATTCACTGTTTATATCGGACTCCAGAATAAATTCCAAATGAATCAGAGATTTAAATATAAAACAGTTGAACCATACAAGTATTCAAAAAAATATGAACGAATTGCTCTATAATTTTGAAATAAGGAGAAACTTCCTAACTGTGACTTAAAATCTAGAAGCAATAAAAAAATGATAAACTTCATTATATAAAAAAATTTAAAAATACCTTTTGCATGGCAAACAAATTACCAGAAGAAAAAAGACAAATGACAAAGTAGGAAAAACTTATGACTTAAGTTATGATTAAGTTATGACTTAATCATAAACAAAGAGGTAATATCCTTAATATATACTTTCCCTCATTAACTTCCCATCCTCAGTTTGTATAGGAAAAGCAGAATGATTGCTTCATTCTTTCCTTTTATTACCAGTTTTCAAAAGAATGAGTTGATTTCCAAGGGTGAATAATGAAGGTTTTTTTTTCAAGAAGTATTATAATACCTTTGTGGATTTAAACTTATTTAATGTGTTTCAATTGCCTGTAATTGTCTTTAAGATCAAATTGTCCCACTTTGGTGAGTGGGAGCCTGTTCACGTGGCTTCTGTGTCCATTTGAAATGACTCTAGTCGTCTATGGTGGCATCCTCGCTTTCTGGGAATTTTGCTAGATGCTGTCAAATTCTTACCCATTTTGTTGTAGCGTTTTGCCTTTTCACCAGTCTTTCTACAGGATATGATGTCAAACTTCAGATTTTTACCAGTCTGATTGGTAAGCGATGGTGTCTCAGTGTGGTTTTAATTTGCTCTGCTCTTATCACGAGTGAAGGCGAACATCTTTTCATGTGGTTAGGGGCTGTTCGTATTTTTTTATGAATTCTTAATTCATATTTTTATCACATTATATTTTTAAAAGTGTGATAGGCCTCTTCTCTATTAGAAGGCCTCTCTATATTAAAGATATTAACCCTTCGTTTATAAATAAGTTGCAAATAGTTTTTCCTACTTTGTCATTTGCCTTTATTCTTTTCTTAGACTATTTTTTTTTGGCCATATAAAAGTTAAAAAATTTTTTTGTGTAACAGAATTTATCAATATTTTTATTACTTCTGGGCTTCAAGTTATAGGAAGGTTTTCTCTACTCCAAGAGTATAGAGGAATTTACTCATATGTTTTCGAATGCTTGCATGATTGAATTTTTTATGTTTAAATCTCCGATCTATTTGAAGTTTATTCTGGAGTACAGTATGAGCAATGGATCTGATCTTTTCCCATATGGTTATCCAGTTATACCATGTTTGCTCCACTGATTTGAGATGCTGTCATTAGCATATACTAAATGTTCATATCATTTATGAAATGTTTGTATCTGAGTGATTGTCCAGCTTTTATTTTCTGTTCATGTAATAATACCCAAACATTTTATTATGGAGGCTCATAGTAGGGTTGAATTCTGACAGGACTAGCCCACTTCCCCCCACCTGGTTGTTGCTCTTCAGTTTAAGATTTTTCCTAGAGATTCTTGCTTGTTTATTCTTCCAAATAGACTTTATAATCAATTTTTCTAACTCAAGATTAAAAAAATACCTCATGGTATTTTTATTGAGATTGTATTATACTTACAAAATGTCTTATGAAAAACTGATATCTTTAGGATGCTGAGTCTTCCTATCCCAAAACATTGGATCTCACTTTGTTTGTTTACTTTTGTTTCATTCTGATTGTTTTATAGTTTTCCTCATATAGATTTTGGGCATTTCTTTTAGGTTTCTGCCTAGGTATTTTATTTTTGCTACAGTGAAATGAATTTTTCTCTTCCATTAAATTTCTAATTGGGTTTCTTTGTACATGATAATTTTTGTACTTGCTACTTCACTAAATTTTCTTATTATTTGTACTAGTTTCCCCGTTGATTCTTTTCAATTTTTCACAATTCTATCATATGCAAATAGAGAGTTTTACTTCTTTTACTCCAACACTTATTCCTCTAGATGCTTTCTCTTGTCTAGTTATATTACTCCCAAGACAATGTTAAACAGAGGAAGAGGTAGTATTTGTTTTGTCTCATTCCTGGATTTTGCAGAAAAGCCTTTGGTATTTTCTCATTTGTAAGATTTGAATTTGTCTTGTTTTTGTTTTTGTTTTTTCCTGTCTTTTGGTCCAGCATTGAAATTAGCTAATAATCTCTTCCCTTCTTTTTCTTCCACTGAATCTATTTGGAAACAACATTCCTTTACTCCCAGTTAATTCTGTAAGGCAATCGATGAGCTCATTTTACTGTTCACGTACTCTTTCCAACCTCCCTCTGTTTTTTAATGATCATACTGCATGGGGATCATACTACATCAGTATAGCTCTAATGTAGTACCTTACATGCACTTACATACTCTTTTTTGTAACAGTAATTAGCCTTAGATTTATTAATAGATATACACTTAATGTTTTAAAATTTTTCATTTTCCAATTGTTTGCTACCAGTGCATAAAAGTGATATTAATTTTTGTATATTGACCAACCTTGCCAAAATTCATTTATTAGTTCTAGGAAGTGTTTTATAGTCTCCTGAGGACTTTATACATAAACAATCACGTCTATTTCATTGTAGGTAGTTCCTTCCTTTTAATTCATTGCAAGTGTATTTTCCTTTACCTCCTTGAGCATAGTTATACTAGCTGTTTTAAAGTCCTTGTCTGAGAATTCTGACATGTGGATCAAGGATAGGGCTTCATTTTTTGATTTCTGAGAAACACTATCACTGGATGCAGCATGCAGTCTGCCTTTTGAATAACATTCATACTATCTTACAATCTCTTTCAAGTCCCACTTCTTTCATAAAGCCTTTTCTAATTGTTACTAATCTCAATCTTTTAAAATCTCTCTAAAAAATTGAGTCTGCGGATATATTATCCCCTACATTGTCTTCTAATAATTTCATATATACATGTCCTGTCTTTTCTACCAGACTGTGATAATTTTGAGGACTGGGTCCCATTTCTTAAACAATTTACCCAGCCGTGCCTAACATAGGACACGTGTCAAAGTGGAGTTGAGTTGAACTTGAAACTAGAAACCAATTTTGACAGCTCAGAGTTCTGGGTTTGTAACAGAAAATAATGTCTGTAAATTTCACTGTCTTAAACCATGCTGAAAACACACCACGAAGGACAGAGCAATTTTAGTAATTCAGGGCTCTGAGTATGCAGTGCCAGATATTAGGAGATTGTGTATCTGAAGATTGCAACTTCAGTTGGGGTCTTAAAGCCAAG
This sequence comes from Pteropus alecto, assembly GCF_000325575.1. Taxonomy (NCBI): domain Eukaryota; kingdom Metazoa; phylum Chordata; class Mammalia; order Chiroptera; family Pteropodidae; genus Pteropus; species Pteropus alecto. Next base: position 9,531,595 of record NW_006432945.1, on the reverse strand, counting down.
ATGAGAATTATCGAGAAAGTAAATATGGCCATTTCAACAGCTTAGCGATTTAACCAAGTTAAATCCTGGGGCATGATGCTGATATTTTAATTGAAATTAAAATGTTACATCAATAAAGTAAGGACGCAGCACTAAATAAGAGGAGCATGTATTCTCATCCTGTACACTAAATGCCAACTTTTTTTTTTAACCCAAAAGGCTCTGTGAGCCCAAGAAATTTTCTGAGCTGGGTGCCTTCAGATCAACAACTATAGTCATATTATTCTTGCTCTAGTTGCAAATGATTTTTGAACATTCTGCATCCAACAATTTGCTTTCTGATCCAACAGCATATACTCTTTAAATTGTTTTGCCAGGAATGCGACTGGCTTTGTTTTGCTCAGTGTGCTTTTTCTCCTGATCCATCTTCTGACTAAACCTCGTTGATTTCTCCCTCCTCTGAGTTCCCCACACTTATTGTCTGTACTGCCCATCGACTCCAGTCATCCTGTCTTTGATGTTCACCTAATTCAGCTTACTCAAATCGCATAAGAAAACCAAGGCCCAGGATACCGTAGGTGGTTTCTCAATGTCGCACAGTAATTTGATGGCAAAACTGTGATGAGCATCTGAGTCTTTGCTGACAGTTCAGTATGCTTCTAACTACATGTCACTGCCCACACGTGTTATTATAAACATATAATAATAACAAGCATAATAACGTGATACTTCTAAATAATGCTTTATTTCGACTTTTTGGGGGCTGAATAATATTCCATTGCATACATACACTACATTATTTTTATCCATTCACAACTTAAGGATTTTAATCAAGGATGTTACTCAGTCTATGATTGAGAACAATCACTCTGAGGGTGCCGTGTGGTTTTAGAAAAGAGCAGAGGGGACAAAGTGGCAGTAGGGAGACCAGTGAGGGGCTGGTGCAGTTGTCCAGGCAAGATAATGGTGGCCTGGCCTCAGGAATGGCAGAGGGTTTGGATTCCAGAGACATTCTAGGGGTGGAGTTGGCTGGATTTAATAAAGTTGACAAGATATTTGTCCTAACTTTAGAAATCCAGGATTGCTTAGGTATTTATGCTTTATTTATCAAATTAATTTTTTAGAACTTTGATCAAGATAATACTGATTTGGTCCAAGGGCTAGCCCCTAAGATGGACAACATTGCACCAATATTTGGTCCCTAGAATTGAGCTCTATTTTTGGATGGGAACACTTACAAGGATTTTCTATGGCCTGGATAAAATGTACCAACACTGTCCTCCTTCCTTTGTTATGATTCTGTGCTCACCAGGCATCCTCCAATGACTAATTCAGTCTTGCAGATATGCCAATAGAAGGAAGGAGGTATGCTGGCTACAGAATTTGAGTATGTCACTCCAGGCCCCAGAAAGGACAACCCCCTGTCTAAGTGAATAAACACGCATTCCAGGTTTTCAGTCTCTGGAAACTTGGGTTTATGTGACTTTCCCCCTGAGACTGGTTAATTCTGAGGGAGCCGACGAAACAGAGTTTCTGAGACAGCCCAGCTGGGGTCAGATTCTAAATGGAGACGCCTCTGCTAGCTGTGACTCCTTGTGAGGCCATTCTTAGACAGCAGCTGGCCTCCCTCTTGGCCTTTTACAAAGATGTCTTAAAGTGCAACAGCTCCAAGTAATCACAGCCTTCCGAAGAATTACATAATTGATGATTTCTGTTTAGAACATCCCATTTTATGCCAAGCTAAAATTTTTTTCATGGACTGGATTTGGTGCTAACAAGGCCCGATGACCAGGTCAGATAGAGAACAGACTGAGAGAGACCCCCAGGTAGTCCTAGAGAGCTGAGAGACAGTGGGGAAGCTGGCTTTTAATTCAGGTTAGAGTGGACTACAACAAAAATCCTGGAGTCAATGAGATTCTTATACTGTTTACCAGTTCTCCAGAAATTTCATTCTCACCTACAGTTAGAATAAACAAGAAATGGGCCTGTACCTGCACTGTCAACTGGCCACAATAAGCCACAATAACACTCTTTCATAAGCCAGCCCTAAACTCAAAGGCCTGAAACAATAATCATTTCCTCTCAAGGAGCAGCAGGTCAGCTAGGTTGCAGTGCTCAGGCTAGCTCTTCATCTCATGTCTCTCCTGGGACCGGTGGGCCAAACAGAATGCATTCTCTTCACAGTGGTGACAGAGGGTCAGTACTAAGATTCAAGCATATTTCAAGCTTCAGCTTATGTCATGTCCGCTAGCATCCCATGGCCAAGGCAAGACACACGACTGAGCCAGTGTCAAAGGCTGGGAAGAGTTCTCTCCCTTCTGGTGGGAGGGGCCACCAAGCTGCAGAGCAAAGGGTATGGACATGAGAGGGGCGAAGGACTGAGGACATTAAGGCGATCTGCCCCAGGCCCCATTTGGAACTCTTGGAAACATGGTGTTACTTATGTCTGGGGAAGGGTTTTTGCAGATGAGAACCTTTTAAAAGAGAATGTGGAAACAGTTTGGTGGTTCCTCAAAAAGTTAAACATTGAAATAACACGCGATCCAGCAATCCCACTTTTGGGTATATACCCCAAAGAATTGAAAGCAGGGTCTCTAAGAGACATTTGTACACCCATGTTCAGAGCAGCATTATTCACAGTAGCCCAAAGGTGAGAACAACCCAAATGCCCATCAACAGATGAATAGATAAACAAAACGTGGTATGTGCACACAATGGAATGTTGTTAGTCTTAAAAAGGAAGGACATTCTGACACATGCTGCAAATGGATGAACCTCGAGGACATTAGGCTAAGTGAAATAAGCCGGACACGAAGGACATGATTCCACTCATATGAAGCACCTAGAGTAGTTAATTCATTGATACAGAAAGTAGAAGAGAAGTTACTAGAAACTAGGAAGGAGAGAACGGGGAGTTGTTATTTAATGAGTACAGTTTTCATTCGGAAAGATGAAAGAGTTCTGGAGCTAGATGGTGGCGACGGTTGCATAGCAGTGTGAATGTGCTTAATGCCACTGAACCATAGACTTAGAAATGGCTAAAAGGGTAAGTTTTATGTTACGTATATTTTATCACAATTGCGAGAGAGAGAGGGAGGGAAGGAGGGTAGGAGGGAGAGAGAGAGAGAATGATGAATGAATGAATGAATGAGGGTGCTGGGCTCAGTCACCAGCTCTTTGGAGAGATCTGGCAATGGGCGGTGCAAAGATGCCGTGCAGGCCTTGCGTTGGCTCTGGTGAAGGCCTCTGTGTCTTCAGAGGTGGAGAGAGAAGGAAGCACAAGTCTGAAATATTGGGATACAATATCCTTATGGAATTTCCAGAGTTAAATTTCCAGAATTAAATTCATTGGGCCGGTTTAGAAGCTTGCTCGCTTTATGGAAAATGACTTACTATTACCTACAAAAAGCCATGGGTAATGGAAGGATTCAGGACGGGGGAGGTAAGGGTTAGGATAATTTGGGGGTTGTGAGTGTGGGTCTCTTTTCTCCCTTAAAAAGTGAATAATGTAACAGAGCCGGCGGAGGCAAGGAAGAAGGCGCAGGTCAGCAGAGGCAGTGAAGTGACAGTGACGTCCAGACAGGTGCTTTACAGGACCTGTGGAGTTTGTCTGGGGAGAATTGATGTAAAGATTTGTTGGAACGATGCCTGAACCTTCCGATTATGGGGATTGAGCTACTAATTTTTTTTTTTTCTGGAAAGAAAAAGCTAATGAGTGCCTCAGGAACTACCAGATGCTGGTGGACAAGGAGCTAGACACACCTGCTGAAATACGTGTGCTTTCCTTTTTTCTCGTTCCATGAAAGCTCTTTGAAAACACGCCGGAGCCACGATGTTGCGGCGTGGCGAGAGAAGCGAGGTGGCGTTTGTCTTGAGCGTTGGCAGCCGAGCTCTTCGCGGGCCCAAAGCCTTCACGCCTCCGCTGTTTTCTTTTCTTCCTCTCTCTCCCATCCCCCACCTCAGCATACCAGGAAAGCCAGAGATTCTAAATCGCCATCTTTGCGTGTAACAGCATTTTAAGAGCGTCCACCTGGAAGGACAGGGTTGGCACACGCTGGGGGAGCAGAGCGTCCATCGTCTGATTAGCCGTACCTGCTGTCAGACAGGCCCAGGGTGGTGCATACTCTGGGCCTAGGAACGGAACATTTTAAACTCTTCCCCTGATGACTCATTTACTCTTTGTTCGAGGATCTTGGGCCTTGATGACTTGGGTACTGCTGGGCTCTTGGAATGGACACACTGCCCTTTCTGGCAGTCCCTGGGGATGCTTCTTTGGCCTTGGACTTTCCTTAGGCAGATACGGCCCATGGAGGTCTGGGTATCACAGAATCCCAAGAACTGTGTGTGGGTTTGGGTTTCCTGCTGTGGTTCTTGAGTGCAACAGAGCCTGGAGAGATTGCAGAGCAGAACCAGCAGCAACCAAATCAAAGGCCCAAAGGTGGACAACTGGCCAGGTGGCCAGTGCTACAGATGATGAAAAGCGAGAGACATTGGGTGAATCATCACCAGTTTGACCACGAGGCTCAGGCAGAGGCTTCTGGGAGCACCACCTGCTCTGTCCAGGACATTGTAGCCACCATGTGTCCCGATCAATGGAAAGGAGTTCCTGCTTATGCTATTGTGGTGTCATTGGGTTAAATCTCTGGTACCTTCTCTTCTGATTCCAAACATCCCCCAGGGACAGAGTGGAGGGAGACTGAGTCGGATCATTTGTCCTTGGAGCGAAGAGCCCTGGCAGGTAGCCTCCTTCAAAGGTCTGTCAGGGATGATGTGTTCACAGGGACGGAAACTGAAAACCCGAAAAGCCTCCAGTGGGCTAGGCAGAGGGACGAGGGCATCTGTGGGAATAGCTCACAGACTGTGATGGTTTTGAAAATATTAGGAATATACCTGGCTTACTGATCTTCTCTAAAAATCAGTACGTGTGCGACTAAAGGATTAAAATCTGCAGCCTCCCCTGAAAGGTGGCGAGACAGTTCTTGGACTTCTGTGTAAGTTCAGAGCCAAGAGTGTGTGCGGGAAGTTATCTTACCCATTTCCCTGTCTTCAGGCAGGACCAACACAACTCAATCCTAGCTCTCCCACCCCACCCCGCAAACTTCAATTTACAAAACAGTGCCTGTCTACTTTCGCGATAATATTTGTTGAGTATTTTCTATGTTCCAGGCACTGTTCTAAGCACTTGACAGGCACTATCTCCTTCAGTCCTCACAACTGTCCTATGAGAAAGGTAATTGTTATTACCGCATAATGTAGACGAGGAAGCTGAGGCACAGGGAGGGTAAATAACTTGTCCAAGCTCACTTACTTAGCGATTGGCTCGGTGGGCAGTGAACCCCAGGTGGTCTGACTCCAGAGCCCACCCTCTGGGCAGCGGCCTGGGAGCTATTCCTCACTGTCTTGTTTCAATGCGCCTTCTATGGTTCGGTCTCAGGCTGTTCTGATCAGCTCAGGCCACCTTGACAAAGGACCATACACCGGGTGGCTTAAACAACAAAAATTTATGTTTTCACAGTTTTGGAGCCTGGAAATCTGAGATCAAGATGATGGCTGGATTAATTTCTTTGGAGGCCTCTCTTTTTGGCTTATAAATGGTTGTCTTCTTCCTCTGTCTTCACATGGTCGTCTCTGTGTGTGGCTGTGTCCTAGCCTCTTTTTATAAGGACACATGTCATATTGGATTAGGGCCCACACCAATGACTCATCTAATACTAATTAAACAGGTAACATTGAACAGGTAATTTTAATTCACATTCTAAAGTACTGGGGGTTAGGACTTCAATATGTGAATTTTGAGAGGGGACACAATTCAGCTCATAACAGGGGAGAATGTGGGTCTCATTTAAACCCATGATCATTAAATCGCCTCTCATTCTGCTCTTCTGTTTGGAGGATCGTCCTACCTCTGTTGTTTGCCTTCCAGAGCTTTTTTCCAATTGGCTAATTATCTACACTGTTATTTTCTTCACGCGTGTATCCAATTTCATGTCTTGCTTTGGAAGGAGTTGGATCAAAATTGAAAGCACACCCTATTCATTTACCGCTGACGTTTCTCTTTCCTTCTGTCGATTCATAGATATTGCCCAATCTGCAGGAGAAAATTTAGAGATGGAGCAGATAAAAGAATATAAAAGAATATGGACATTTGGAAAATAATTCTGATTTCTATCTTAACTTACCATTCAGGTGTCCCCTGGCACGCGAACGGGATCCTTGTCCTATACCATATGCTGAATTACTAGGCCAAAGGGTTTCTCCTATATGTGAAACACCTTTTGGGACTTCTAGAAACCAAGAATCATGGGAACATAAGATGCTGAGGCTGCGGGAAGCTGAGAGCCTTGAGCAAGGCCCCGAGACTGGCTAATGGCTGACCCGAGACAGGAATCTGGGCTGCTACTAACCTCCCAATGCAGTGAGTTTCTCTGTCCCCATCAGCGACCTGAGCCCCGCCATACTGCTCCATTGATTAAATGAAATTATTTCCTTACTTTACTCCTTTCGGTCATCGAAGTCTGAAGAAGAGTCTGGCCAATACTTCCTAAGAGGCTCCCAGCTCAGTTTGTCTTGTTAGATTCATTGGAGGAAATGAGACATTAACATGTGATGTGGACTGAAGTATTTTATAAATTGACAAGCCAAGTTGGGCAGTTTCCCAGATAGATAGATAGATAGATAGATAGATAGATAGATCGATCGATAGAGGTAGGTAGATAGGACCATGTTTGAGGCTAAATTCCCAAGAAATTGCTTTGCTCCAAATTGGCATAATGACTTAGGCCTCCTGGAAGGGGCGGTAACACTGTATTTGGAGCCCTGTCTCCATTCCTGTGGCCTATACTGTCCTGCGTCCTTCGATTTTATTCTCTCAGAGCTTTATAGGAGTTAGTGATAGGATTTTCCTCACCCATTTTGGGGTGGTCATCTTTCTCGCACAGGGGAGTTGGGAGGGTCTATCTGATTTTGGCTGCCTGAGACCCTAGTTACTCTGAGACTGCCCCTTTGTTGAAGTCAGAGTTCTTGGTACCCTCTTTCCAAGGTAAAGCCAGAGCCCTAGGCAGGTTTGACTCTGTGACCATGTACTCGACTCGAAACTGTAACTAAACACTGGTGGTGACGAAACGCAGACAGAGCAAACCGGTGAGCAAGCGAGCGAGCAGGAGTGAGCAAGCCGCATCTGTTGAATGGTTAACCCCAAGAGGTCAATTACCCCAGTTCCCTCCACAGAAGGTAACCATGGAAACCTCATAATACAAAGCATCATCAGTCTCTAAGCAAAACACACACGCACACGCACACACACACACACGTGCTCGCTGTACTCGCTGCATGCGTGCGTCTGTGTGCATGTGCCCATGTCTTGCTAATCGTGTATGTGGGGTGTGACACCTTGACAGTCAGTGTGTGTGTGTGTGTGTGTGTATCAGATGAAATTAGCATGGGCGTTCGCTGCCACGTGCTTTCCGGTTCTGCTCTCAGGGGTGGTGAAGAGCGTAGGTTTGTCCTAATGTTTGGGTGCTGCACTTGGAGCTGCTTAGAGCATGTGGGAGAGGACGAGCATTTTCGCTTAGTGGAGGGTGATGCGGTGGCATGGTTTGGACGTGGTGGAGGCAGCTTACTTTTTCCCGCATCAGGTTTCTACCGCACAAAAGGCCTTGGATTTTTCACCATCTGGGAGGGATTATTCCCCCTGGGATGGGAAAACTCAGCATGGACCCGTCTTGAGCTTCTCTAACAATCTAGTGTGCGCATGCAAATTCAGGTTTGGGGGGTGTCATTGTCTTTTTTCCTTCCAGTTTTCTGCTGCAAACCTTTCCCTTTTTCTGAGGCTTGGTCAGCCTGCCTATGGCATGAGGGATATGAGAACAAGGCACTTGGGGAGGGGGTGGTAGGGACAACTCTTGGAAGTCTGCTGCTGAAATGTGTCATTCAGTGCATGATATCAAGAAGATTGTGTGTCACTTGGCAGATCCCTGAGGGGCAGGCAGCTCCATCTGGATTAAGGATTATTTGGGGAAAAAAGCTATGTGAAGGCTGGGTTCAGATAAACGTACCTGGGTTTCTGAGCCATGAATGTGGCTTGTGTGTTTATCAGCCCTGTCCCTCCCCGTTTACGTAATGTACGAATGACAGAGAACTCATCAGAGAGCGCTGGGAAGGAACCTTGTCTTCCGATTCTTGTCTTCACATTTACAGCTAAGGCTTCTAGAATGGATTGATCTTGTTTGTCCATCGAAAGATGACTATCGAAAGACTATTTTCTTTTTTAAAAGCAGCTGCTTCCTGGATGGCAGAAATCCACACTGGCGGCTCCCAACAGGAGCCAGAAACACTGCCTGCCTGCTCCTTGGGCCCTCAGCTGACGGCCCCTGTGCCTCCGGCAACACCGTCCCAGCCTCCGTCTACCTTCCTCATGGCCCTGCTCCCAGGAAAGGAGTCAGGCTGAAAGGCTGCAGGCACTTGCCTGAGGCTCTGACACCTTGGAGGGACTCCCATTACCTTGAGTTTGTCCACAGGGTGCCAGAGCAAGCCCAGAGATGGGCTGAAGGGAATTGGTGTTGTCCACTTTCCCCTTCCCTGCTGGAGCCCCTCCTCAGCCCCTCCGGGAGCTCTGTCCATTTGAGAATGTCCCACCAAAATGTGTGAAAGGGTCCTTTGATCTCGGCCCACCACGTCATCGAAACAGCTTGGGAAGGAGCCCTCCTTCCCCCCATAAATGGTGGTGCAGGGGAGGCTGAGACTTGAACGGGCTCCTGGCAGGCTCCCACACCCTGCGCCCCTTCTGGGGAGTGTCTTGAGTCTTTAACAAGCAGCGATTTAGAAGCCTGTGGTTTGAGGTGATTTACCCTGTCATTCAGCCATTGCTTGTTAAGTGCCTCCGAGTGGCAGCCACTGGGGACACAGCAATGAAGGAGGCACTGTTTGTGCTCTTAGCTCACATGCCAGTTGAGGTGCCAACAGTACAGTGAGATAAGGTGACGGAGGTCCCTCCAGGGCCCTGGAAGCTGATGAGGGGTGCAGGAAGGCATCTTAGAGGAACTGACATCTGATCTCTAACCTGAAGGATGAGGGGGGTGATCTGAGTGAAGTGGGGTGATGATGGCACATTTTCCAGTCTGAGGAGAGTGGTGAAGCCTGAGAAAGAGAAAAAATGAGAGAGAGAGAGAGAGAGAGAGAGGGATGGAGGGGGGGGGGGGGGGGGGGGGGGGGGGGGGGTTATTTTATAACCTGTGCTTGGAGGTTTTTCCTTTCTTTGACCTTCGAGAGAGAGAGAGAGAGAGAGAGAGAGAGAAAGAGAGAAAGAGAGAAAGAGAGAAAGAGAAATGGAAAAACAGGCAAACAGAGGCAGAGAAATAGAGAGACAGAGACAGCTGGACAGAGATGGAAGGCTGAAAGGTGGAGAGATGACGGAGAGAAGGCCATAGAATCATGGGTCGTTAGAGCTGGAAGGAGCCAGTGAACATCCATGAGGCCCCCTCTCCCCGTTTTACAGATAAGGAAACTGAGGCAAAGAAAAGCATTTGTCAGTCACATAGGTGTTTAGTTGGAAGGCTGAGTCAGGAACCTAGATTTCCTGGCTTCTAGTAGGTTTGAGAGGGGAAGAGATAGAGAGGGATAAGATGGGGAGAGAGGGAAGTCAGAGATGGAGGGAGAGAGCTCGGGAGAAGCACAGGTAGCTGGTGTCACACTGTCAGGATTGTCACACCACGTGGAGTGGAAGTTTAGATGAAATCGGAGCTGGGTCTCTTTCTTTTCCTTTCTCCTTTAACTTCCTCTTTTTCTCCCTCTCTTTCCCCTTCCAAGCACATCCTGCCTTCAACTAGATGTCAGGAAACTGGTTGCCATGGCTACTAAATGGCATTCAAGCAGGCTGAATTATTAAACCAGGGTCTTTTCTTTGAAGCCAGGGCTCCAGAACGAAGTCCTGTCAGAGGGCACAGCGTGGGGCACAGGTTTGCACAGGGCTGTCCAAGGTGCTCCCTTGGGGGTCTGGCTCAAGAGAGGAGCCTGCGTCTTCAGCACTGAGCCCTTTCCCCCTGCTGGGTACAGAGGAGCCTGGGGAGTGGGGAAGAGATACATCTGCTGGGTGGAGAGGTGGAGCCAGACAGGCAGTGTGTACTGAACTGAATCCCTGCATCCCAGCCTACTTCTCCATCTCCTCTGCCTAGAGCAAAAGGCACTGGACAGCAGCCATAACTCACCCAAATGGGATAAGAATCAAAACCAATATTTTTGTTATGTCTGAAAGGATACCATATTGTTCTAATTAGTTGTTACTTGTAGCCAGAGAGGCAAGAAATATAATGGCAGGTGTGTCCGAGGGGTCGTTGTACTTGGGCATCTGGGATTGTGACGCCTTCCTGGACAGGTCAAGGGAATCTGTTGAGGAACCATCTGGTGGGCAGGCAGGGCCCTCCCCCAGTAGTATGAATGGGCCGTCAAGGAGAATCTTGTTTGTGGGCACAATTGTTGTTTGTTTTGGTGACGGAGGGGGGTGAGCATGGATGCTCTTCTTTGAAAGAGATTCCAAGCCAGGAAACCCATCAGCCTTCTGGTATCCTAGCTTTAAACTTTTTCATTATAAAAAGAAACCCAGACATTGTGGTGTGCACGCTCCTGCTTGTGGGCTCATGGAGGAAGGGCCACATGGCTGTACCGTGTCCGTGCGTCTGCGTGGGGTGGGGTGGGGGCATGCAGAGTCCATTCTGGGTTTAATGGAGTCATTCTCCCTTCCTCTAATGAGAGTCAACAGAGTCTGAGCTTGATTTCCTAAAGTGGGAACGTCTCTCCCTTCTCCTCCCCACTTTGTGTTTCTTCTCCCTTGAGAAAAGGGGCTTCTGATTCCCCAGGATTCCCGAGGCCCAAGGTCTCCCCTGTGTAGGATGCTTGAACTGGAAAAATAAATGCTTAATGTGGGAAACCAGACCCGCAAGACTTTCCAAAAATCTGTCAGCCTCTGAACAAAGGACAGCTCTGAATTTTTTCCCCCTCATGCCCAGTTAATGTCAGCGCTAAAGGCCTTGTCTTCCAAAAGTCTAATTCATAGAGACCAACTCACTTCATTCCAGGGTTGGTGATAACTTTCAGTATTTACCTGACCCAGGGGTTGAAGTCCTGTGTCCTCACAGAGTGACCCTCCCAACCAGACCTTCCGGGGGTGAATGGGAACCAGGCAGGAAAGCTGCACAGCCCTTGGTCTTGGCTTGTTTTCCTTCATCTCAAATAAGAGGGGGAGAGAGAGCCCTCTGCCTTGTGGCTACCTAGTTCCCTTCAATGCCTGTTTTCTGAGCGGTGCCAAGCTGGGGACGAGCAGGAACACAGGGTGCAAAGTTGACTAAATAGAATCCCTGTTCTTCGCCATGGGGAGTGCGTGGCTAGGTAGGAAAAGCAAACTGTCCTCATTCAACTCTGGCTATCCCCAAACTAAGTGGTCGGAAGACTTGCCCCATTGGTGCCAAGGCCCTAAGGAACGTGAGCCGCCAGGGAGAGAGGTCCTTCCTTTCTCGTCCTCCTCTCTTCCTGTTCCTTCCTTTGTTCCTCTTCTTGCCCTTTTCAACCCTACTGGCTATCCCCAAACTAAGTGGTCGGAAGACTTGCTATCCCCATTGGTGCCAAGGCCCTGAGGAACATGCGCCACCAGGGAGAGAGGTCCCTCCTTTCTCGTCCTCCTCTCTTCCCGTTCCTTCCTTTGTTCCTCTTCTTGACCCTTTCAACCCTGCTGCCTCCTCTGCCTCTCTCTCTGGGGCCCTCTGTTCTCTGATTCTGAGCTTTCGGTGGAGGGCGGGCAGCTGTGTGTAGCCACCTGGCAAAGTTCCTCTGGGGACCACTTGGATTTGAAGAGATGGGCTGGCGGGGGTGGGTGAACGGGCCCAAGGTTTACACGGGCAAGGACTCTGGAAGGCATTTCTGCTCTTCCTGAGGGACAGATGGGCAGAGAGTCAGGGA
>NW_006432945.1:9506683-9519014 GCF_000325575.1 Pteropus alecto | reverse complement strand
CGCCGCGTGCCCCGCGCCGCGCGCCCACCCGCGCCCACTCGCCCGTGCTGCCCTGGCCTGGCCCGCTCCTCCGTTCTCTCGGATTCAGCGCCAGACTTCCCGACGCCTTTGTGATTCCAACGCCCCTGCAGCCCGTCTGCCCCTCGGGGGGCAAGTGCGCGAGTTCTCCTCCCGATTGTCAGGAATTTCCTTTCCACTCTGTGGGCAGGAGACAGATTTTTAGAAAACTGCCTCCCTTCCCCTTATTTTCCGTTGCGCTCCCTCCGCTCCTCCTGCCTACCTCCCCTCCGTTTTTTCTTTCGAGTGCTCCTCATTCCCCCCTTCAATTTTACTGTCTCGCCGCCACCCTCTCCCCATTCCCCTCCCCCCCACGCGTTTGCTCTTTGAAAATCATTCAAGGATGTTTCGGGAATACTAGCGCACCCTCCCCATTCAGCCGAGCGCGGGACTCTGCCTTAATTCCAGGTAAGCCGGGGTTTGGGATTCCGCTGCCGAGGAAATGGTCGCCCGCGCCCTGGCGCCCACAGCCTGCGGGGCCGCGTCCTTCCCCGGGCCGCCGCGCGCTCGCTCCCTGCTGCAGCTACCTGTTGGGGACGGACGGGCGGTGGAGAGCCCTAGTTTGGGCAAACCTCTAGAAACTGCCCTCTAAGCGGGTTCTTCCTCCCCACGCGCTGCCCTTGCCTTTGCAACTTGCAGGCAGTCTCCCGGGCGTGGGAAAGCCCCGCGCCGCTGGGCGGTTCAGGGTGTGTGCGGTGTGCCCCTTGCGGGCGCCTCCAGGGCTGGCATCTCGTTCCTTAGTGGGAGTTTGCTCAGCTCGTAGCCGGGAAGACCCGCGCCGTCTGGGAGCGCAGTGGCTCAGAGCAGGTGCCACCGTGGGCTCTGCAAGCCTGGGGCCTCCCGCCTCCCAGCCGCCAGCTCTGGAACCAGGAAGTTGTTTTTTGGGGGGGACCACTCGAGGGGAGGGCTCGCTGAGCAGGCACTGAGCTTCCAGCGAAGTTTCTGTGAAGGAAGCTGTGTGCACTCTTGGAGGGGTCGCGGGACTGGTAGGCTGGGTGTCTGCAGCCACGGAGTGGGGCGGGGATGTGGACAGCCAGTGGACCCTATCCTGGGAGAGGGCTGGAAATTGGGGCACAGAGGAGGGAAGGGGTGTGGAGAAGCAGCGAGGCTACTTAGAGTGATTTGTTTTTTGACAAGGTCTGTGTCTCCCTGAGCCAGAGTGGTTGGTTGTGTACCCTTTCCCAGAGGTGGAACTCTCAGCTCTCTATGCCTCTTCGCTTTGTGCTCATGCCTGGGAGAGGATGATGGAAGACACTACCCCCCATCTCCCTGAGATCAAGGCTTCCCTCTCACTCTGGGGATTGAGGTGGCAGTTGGCCACTTGCTCGAGAGGGGATCGTCCGTAAGGCTGAGTCTGTGACTCTGTGGCCACTCAGAGCATGTGGTTCAGGCTAAGTGGCTGGGTGGGTGGGTGACAGACATCAGGGGGCTTGTAATGATTCACCCGCTCCTCCCTTTGGAGGGCATGGTATCGGAACATTGATTCTTACCTACTCCTGGGGCCCGGAGCTAGACCATGTTATAGAGACATCACCATTAGAAAGGCTGGAGGAGCCAGGACAGCGTAGTGCAGAGAAGTGTTTTCGTGAAAGGAAAGGATGTTTCTGATGCCTAAATAAGAGCATTGCTTTATCTTCGCTGACATCAGAGCCAGAGAAAAGGGACTTTCTTTACTGGGGCTGGGAGCTGGGCTGTATACCACAGGACACTTCCAGATGACAGTTCCAAGAGGCATCACTAATGGAAAATATGGCACTTTCTCTTCTGCAGACAGCGGGTCTTGTAGGATTGTGCCGCCTTCCCTAGAGCCTAGAAAAAGACGACCTTGTTTTATTCATGTCTACTCTTCTCTCACGTGCTCAGTCTCTGGCCCGCTCAGATGTTCTTACCATTTTGTAGTATTGGTTAATCATGCAGTTTATTGTCCAAGCTGGGATACTTTTGAAAGTGAACAGAGACATTAGTGGTCATTACCCATGGACAGTAGAGACCGTCCAGACCGATGGGGAGGGATGAGTGCCCTGGGAGTGACTATAAGGTCAGAGGCAGGGACGGTTCACGTGGCAACACAGGATGCTTTCATGTCTTTTGTGTCTTCATGGTTCTTCCTGACTCATATCTCAAATGGGCTTTATTTCAGTTCCCTCTGAGAATTCCAGCTCCGAATACAAAGCTCTTTAAACCTTTGACGAACCCCTGTTTTCCCAACTCCACCAGTCCCTCCAAAAATCCCATTCCCGGGATGGAATTTCACGCTCTGACTACTGGGATTACAAATAGAGGGTGATACACACGGAGCTCTTTCTGTCTCTCTGTCTGCTTCTTCGTGGTATTTATGAGTCTAGGGCTCCCAGGAGGCCTTCTGTCTGCCAGGAATTGTGAGTCTTGTGTTGATGGCAGCATGATACACAGTGACCCTCACAGTCACATGGTTGAGCTAGTGGTCACAGCTGTCAGACCTCCTGTGCTCTTCTGAGGCTGGGGGTGGGTGGGTGTCTTGGTTTCACACTAAGAAACCCCTGTGCAAGAAGCATCCTGTTGCAGGGAAATGCCCTGAGTTTACTTTCTCGCTTGAGTGAGGGAGCGATGAGGATTCTTAGGGGAGGTGTCATTCACAACCCTATCCCCCTGGGAGCCTATGGGTCTGCCAGACTGCCAAGGCCCTTCAGAAAGTGTAGCTACCGTTTATCGAGTGCTTACTATTTCCCAGCTACTATACCAAGCAGTTTTTAGACTTTATCATAATTTATCTTATCTAGCCCTGTTAAGTGGGTATCAGAAATGTTAAGAAACTTGCTTGCTCAAGTTCACCCAGACAGTAGGAGCAGGGTTGGGATTCAAACTGGAGGCGAGCTGACTCCCTCCCTGTGATGAGGCGCCTTTGCGCTGGGGTGGATGTGTGCTCAGTGGTTGGCTCACAGATTTAGTCCCACCTGTTTGGGGTCCTGGGGGTGATGGGTGATTCCAGTGTGGGGTGGGTTGGGTGGTGTACTTGTCCATCCTGCTGGTTCTTGACTCGTGTTTCCCCTGTTCTTTCTGTCAGCATTGTCCTTTCTTAGCATCTGTAAAGCTTGTGTCCCCTGCTCCCTGTCCTGCTGCCTGGGACGTCACTGGAGAAGTCCCCCCACTCCAGCGTGCTAACGATTGCCAGGGGTGGTAGGGTTGTCTCGGGAGAGACAGAGCCTATGTCACCATTGGTTTTTAAGATCTGTCTACACCTTAGTTATTGAAGCCTGTCTCTGTCAGGGTCATAGTTGAGTGAGTCCAGTCGTCTCAGATACTGACCTTGGCCTAGCCTTGGAACGAGCCTTCCCACCCCTCGGTTTGCCCAGAAGTAATTCTCAGGGAACCTGACTGTGCCTGGCCGACAGTGTCTTGGTGAGGTCCCTCAGAGCCTTTCTCTATCTTGTAGGCAAACATAGAGCCTCAAGTAGGTAATTCTAGACATTGTTTCCATCTATTCATCATCTCTGTTTACCCTGTAGCTCCAGAGTCAGCTAGTCCAAGAACAGCATGCTGGGTCGGGGGAGCAGCGGGGGGTGGGGTAGGCAAAAGAGCATTGTCCTGGGAGACTTGACTTCTAGCCCTGACTAGCCCCATGAAGTAGCCGTGTGACCTCGGTTAAGTCCCTGTCCTCCCTCCCTGGGCCTCATTTATCTTGCCTGAAAATGAAGTTTGGGCAGATGCTCCCCAGGTACTTTCCAGTTTCAGCAAAGGACCCACAGTTCAGGGCGGCTTTGTACTCTGTGCTCTGCAAATCCTAGGGAACTGCAGACTCCTCTCTTACCCTCTCTGGATAGCGGGTAGCGGGCAGATGGGGCTGGCAAGTAGGAGTTCGATGGAGGCATCCTGAGGAGGAGCAGTGACTGCCCAGTTCTGGTCTGGAAAACGGGGCGGTTTATGGGGGTGGGGAGAGCCTTTCCTCCCGCTTGCCTTGTGTTACCTTGCATCCCCGGTAAGTCCTATCACCTTGCAGCCTCGGTAAGTGACAGAGAATTGGGAGGAGCAGGAAACACGACTCTCTGCGAACCACCATCTGGCATATACCCTGGATGGTGAGCTAAGCACCGGGAGGGGTGGGGGTGGGGGGCGGGTAGGACGATGGGAGAAGGTTGTCTGCAAAAAGAAAGAAAAAGGAGACGCGGCATTTGTCCTCATGGCACTTCGTGTGTGAGGGGAGCTTGGACCTAGGCCACCGGGTGAAGAATACGTGTAATAGACTATAAAGCCATTTGGAACCCCAAATCCCATTACGAAATCATTTGTTATAGTACAGAGTTGAATATTATGGGAAAATCAAGTGCCTTCCTGGCAGAGGCAAAGATGTGTGGTGTCTTTTCCACTGTAACCTGGGAAACTTGTGTTAGGGTATAATCCTCATCTCTGGCGTCTGCTGTGCCTGCCTGGACTTGGGGCAATGAGTGAGATTCGAGAATACAATTGGGCTTTACCAAGAAAAAGCCTCCCCGTTTTTGTTCATGTGGTATTACTTAGATCCATCCTCTGGAATCACAGAACCTTTATAAATAACGACAGCGGCTACACTTGAAAAGAAAATTTCCCCCTGAAAACACTAGCATGGGGTTGGGGTAAAGAGAGTGCCCCGGATCCGCGGTACAGTGCGGATTAGTGGTGGCTGAGTGGGCGCTGGGGGAGGGCACAGAGACGGGGAGTCCCCAGAGGAAGGTGTGATGTCTTGGGTACAGGACAGGCACTGCCACCTGTGGCAGGACAGTGCATCCGCCCCTGTGGGATTTTATATAATTTCTAACCTGGGTAACCAAACATAGGGCTACACTGATGGACACACCTTTTCGTGATGGAATCATCACTTTAGTTACAAAAATGCAACTTCAGGTCAACTGCGTCTTCTGTACTGCAGAGTGTATCTGTGTTTATGCCTCTCATGTATCTTTTGGGGTTCCCCCCACTTTCTCATGAATCAGATGTGTACATGGCCTTTTGCTGGGAGGAATGGGGAAATAAGATGAAAATGACATGGTCCTCAAATAGTTGGTTTCTAACTCTAAGTACAGTACTTTGAAAAGGTCTTCGTGTCTTTTACCGAATTATATGTTCTCTGACCACTGATCGGTGGATCTGGTCTGGCTCTGATCCTCACTGGGTCCAGAGCACGGGCAAATCACTTCGCTCAGCTACATTATCAATGCTTAGCCTCACTGCTCCATCTTCCAGAAAAGGAGCCTACAGCCCACGGCTGCGGCCCCTTCCCCTTTTAAAGGCAGTGGTTATTCTATGATTTTGTCTCTCATCCTCTCTGTCTCTCCTCTCTATTTTTTCATCTCTCTTCCTCACATAGTCATACCATCGAATTTTTTTTGTTAGCTATGTTTACTGAATAGGAATTTTATTCTTTGTTCCGAATTTAAAAAGTGGTGAAGAGCGTTTTATATTTCTGCCTCTTAAAGTAAATTGAGTCTCTCTTGACTTATTTGGTCTTTGAATGATGTTTCCTTGAGTGTAATTATCCTAAATACAGACAAATTTCCATTTTTTTCTTTAGTGAAAGGATTTATAATGGCAGGTGAGCACTTACCCAACTCTGCTTCTCTTTTTGTCGGATCTCAGACTCTGGGTTAATGAGCTGTTCAGCGCAGCAGTCTGAGAGTTCTGGGTACATCTGCCCCTGTGCCCAGGCAGGAAAAGCCAGCCTGCCAACCTCAGAACCTGCGCACCAACCCAGAATGGTCCCCAAGGTGGGCGGAGGGGAAGGAGCCTGGGCTGGGAGGAAAAGCCCCAGATGCGAGCCTCAGCTCTGCCACTTAGTGGAAAAACCACAGCCTCTCCCTGCGTCCTCCCTCCCTCCCTCCCTCCCCTTCAGCTCGTTCTCCTAACCCTCCTTCCTTCTGCAAACGTATCCTGAGTGCCTAGGCATACACAGTGAACAAGGCAGACAGTTTTGTACTTTTGTGAAATTTATATTCTGCAAGAAAATGACATATTATTGTAATTTTGTCAATGTGTATGACCACCTAACAAGAAATATCTATCTCTCTAGGGGGAGAGAGAGAGAGAGAAAGAGAGAGAGAAAGAGAAAGAGAAAGAGAAAGAGAAAGAGAGAAACAAAGAGAAAGAGAGAAAGATGGCGGGGTGGGCAAAAGAGACAGAGAGCAAGATCAGGCTGGAAGGAGAGACAAAAAGATTTGCAGGAAAAAATCAGACTGTGATAAATTACTCAGAAAGTTAATATAGGTCGATGTGGCACTGACTGGGTAGCTCTTTAGGGTGTCGGGGAAGGCTTCTGAGGAGGTGACATTCCAGCTGAAGATCAGAATGGCAAAAAATGAAACGGGATCCATGTCGCTAATTCTCTGTGACCATAGTGAAGAATAAGTACAATTGTATGTGAAAGTGTTTTGTAGACTATAAAATAAAGGCAGTACATTTTATATCTCATTAGGCAAAATTCCTTGCATTATGATTAATTAATAATATTTGCAATCTCATTACCTAGTGCGGTAGTAAATGTGGGTTAAAAAAGGTTACATGTATAAGAGTGTGAGTTCAGGGGGATTTTTTAAAGAAATAAAATAAGATGATGTCTTTGACAGGCCTTTGTTAAAAGAAGATACTGTTCCTTCCACTCTTGCCACTACCGCGCTTTTCTGGAGGTTTCTACCCTGGGGACAGCGGAGAGGGTTCCCTGGGCATCACCAGGGCGGAGAGGTATGGAGAGGGACGCGCAGTTCTGAGGAAGCAGACGTCCCAAGGAAGGTCCAGATTCTTCTTAACCCAGAGCAGAGGCTAGCTCATCTGAAATTGGGAGGGGAGGCCACAGGCTCCCTCTCGCCCTCCACATCTGGGAGGAAGGCTTCCCTTCCCACCCTTCTGAAGCCTTTGCCTTCCTCCGGCCCCACTGCCATCTCTCTCCTCTCCAGCCCGGGGCCTGGCTTCTCTGGTGCCCAGGAGACCTTGGTCCATTCTGCTCGTTGTTGGCTGTGACTCTGCAGACCTGTTCCCCTCCTGCCGCGCCCCGCACCCCCCCCCACCCCCGAGGGTTGAGTCAATGCAGCCCACTTACTGAATCCAGTGACTCATGGTTTTTCAAATGCGCAGGTGTGAATCACTCAACTTGTAGCTCTTGAGATGTCTTGGGTGACAGCTGAAGGAGAAGACCTTGTGTCTGTCCCTCATTTTTCCATTGCTTTATCACACTTCCCGCATTTACAACCTAGAGCTCTAACCCCCCAGCCCTTCTCTAGGGCCATAAGACCCGTTCTGGAGTATTGAAGTGGGCAGGTCTCACCCACGTGGTGAAGTCCTTCAGGGAGAGCATCCTGTCCCAAAGTGTGGTTTCTGGACCAGCAGTGTGAGCACCATCCTAGACATCCTGAATCAGAAAGGGCTGGGGCCAAACCCTCCAGGTGAGTCTGATGCACATTAAAGTTTGCGAAGCACTGTCAGAGGCATAGATGAAGGGATGTGCCGGAAACTTGGTATCTCACACCCCTTTGAGATACAGGAATTGTTATTATTTCGTAGGAGCAAACGAAGGCCTCCGGAATCCAAGGTCACAGTGGGTGGTGGAGCCTGGCTTTGACTCAAATCTCCAATTGAGCTCCAAAGCTAGAATTACTATGACATTTAGACCCCTAATTAAAATGCAGATGTTTCTGGTCACACCTGTTACTGACCAAGGACTCCTTCATGCTGATTGCTTTCCTGGCCATTTACAATAGAGAAGAGAACGGGGCAGCCAGGTGGCTGGTGTCTTGTGGGTACTTTCACCACTTGGTCATCTCTCCTATGGTGGTCTCCGGCTGGGTTCGTCCTCTGGACAGGGACCGAGTGACTGGCCCTTAAATGCAAGTGGTCTCAACCTTGGTCCTTTTCACTCTCCCGGAGAGGTGTTATCCCTCCCCTTTGCTTCAGCCAGCACCCACATGCTGATGACTTCCACATTTCCTTTTGAGTTTCGGAATTTCTCTCCAGTTGACTACTGGACATTTCCTATTTCAACACTTGATAGTGCCTCAAACTTACCTTTTCCAAACTGAACCCATCATCATTTATCAAGTTTTGTCCTCTCATAGAGCCTCTTTCAGCAGATGGTACCACCTTCCATTCAGTTGCCCATCTCAAATACCCAGGAGTCATCTGTGACTCCTCTTCCTCCCATTTGCCTTGTCCCCTCATCCGCATCATTCTGCTGATAGTTCCTCCTTAATGCTGTAGAATCCTGTCCCTTCTCCCTACCCTTACTACCACTGCGCTCATCATCTCTCTCCAGGTCTGCACACATCTCATCTCCTTCAAGTACATATCCTATACTGTGGCCATAGCCACTTTCCAAAATGCGAGCGTGAGCATGTCATTCTTCTCGACATCACTCTATGGTTTCTTTTATCAGAATAAAGTGCATACGGCTCGATATAACAAGCCGTTCATGATCAAATCCCTTGCCCACCTCTCCAGTCTCATTTCTGGATATTTCCTCTCACCTTCTCCCTATACTCTGCCCCGCTGAGCTACTACAGATACCTGGACATGCCTTCCCTAGTGCCTTGACACCGTCGTCCTTGCTAGTTCAGCTTGACCTGTCCTAGCCCCTTTCCAGCAAGGGCCCGGCTCACAGTTGCTTACCCTTCCACACTCGGTAACTTTTTCTAGGGAGACTTCCTCGATCCCCTTTTCCTTTGTCCTCCCTTAAGTCACGGTCACTGTCAGCCTCCTGCCTGAGTGTGAAATCTCTGACAGCAGGGCTGGTATCTCTTATCCGTGTCTCCTCCGTGGTTTGTACTTAGCAGGTGATCAGCAAGTTTACTGAATACATAAACAGGTAGAGAAGGCTCTCTGGAACCTTGACACATCCTGATTATCTCCCGTTGTGGTACCATCTTCCCTCGGATCGGGGGCACCGTCTTCACCATATGTGACTTTAGCAGAGTACTCATCATTTGTTGACTTTGAAGTGACAGGAAGAACTGGCCAGCTCCTCTCAGAGAAAGTGGTGAGTCGAAGGCTGTGGTACCGTGGAGCGTGTGCGTGCTCGTGTTAGAAAGCTTTCCCGTGACGACTGCTTGCAGGACTAGTACCTGCCTCGCAGGATTTATGTGATGTTGGAATCAGTATAAGCAATAAACAAGTATTAGCTGGAGATGTTGAGACTTGTGGTACCCAGGGCCCACCCTCTTACCCTGTTATCCTATGGCATCGCAGAGCCGTGAACTCAGCAGGCATCCCGCAAACACTGACTAAATGAGCAGATAGGACACTCGAGAGAGGTGAACAGTACGGTTGCTTTGGATCCACATCCTTTCGGGCGTGGCTTTGGTGGGGATGTAAAGTTGTGTGTTTTTGTTTGTTTGTTTGTTTTTTGTTTTTTTTTGTGGTTGGGGGCATGGAGCAATTTTTAGAGACCATTCAAACTGGTAAGGCAAACACAGTTCAATTAAAAAGTACAAATTATAGCCCATTTTATTGCTTTACTCTACTTCTTAAAGTTTTCATAGCAAAATTCTCAAAGCATAAATATGAAGTACCAGTGAAATAATTTGCTTTGTAAACTGTAGGGCTTGAAAAATATGTATAATGTCAGCTGTTATGTGAGAAATAGCTCCTGGTAGGTGTGCTGTTTGTTTGTTCTGTAAAGGTGAGGATGCTAGAAGTTTGCATTGCCATTAGCGTGCCAATGAAGAATTTTAAATCTTACTTTCATTAATCTAGAAGCAGTCTCCTATGGGGGGGGGAGGTAGGAGGGGCCCATATTGACATTTGAAAGAGCCCTAACAGATATAATTATACCCCAGACTTCACCCAAAATCTAGTTCATGAAGAAGTTATTAAACTTCTAGTATAGTGATTCTTAACCTTTAGAGTCATAGAATCCTTTGGAAATTTGATGAAGGCTGTGGGCTTGACCTGGTAAAATGCACATGCCGAATCTTCACAGTGTCAGGGGACCCTGAGGCCTTACGAAGCCCATCCTACTTGGAGCCTGGGTGGACTACCCAGATCAGGAATATTCTGAGCATCTTGAGCTGCCAGAAGACTGGGCACAGCGCTCATAGGACAGAGATCCAGGGTGGAGTGGTGGGTCTGGGGTGGGCCCTCGCTGAAGCGAAGAGTCACGTCTGGTGTATGGGACCCTCTCTGAGCTTGCCCCCTGCACCTCACAGGGACAGGGTTCCCTCCCGCAGCTGTGGGTCAGCATGGCCCACAGGAAGCAATCTATAGTGACATAGTAGAGGGTGGCATGGGAGATGGATGACATCATTCCCAGCCCCTTCCAAGGCCTCAGCCTCTGCTCACATTGCTTTCTTCCTAAAATGCCCCGTTTTCTCCTCCCTGGCCATCCTCCAGGGTCTCCCCTCCACCGGGAGGTATTTGGCGCCTCTCCAGCCCACCCCCATCACTGCTTCTCTGAAGCAGAGCATCACTGTGGCCATCACCGCCTCTGAGCCACATGTTCCCAGGCCCTTTATCTTTTCGGTTAACTTCTCAGCTGTAGGACTTGACTGTGCATTTAGAGGGCAGTTTCTAAAGGTCAGAGGCTACACCTTCTGCCTGGCCACCAAGAGGCTCAGAGTGGGATGTTGCAGCAGAAACCAGCTGTGTTTCTGAGGAGCGCAGCCAGGAGAAGCAGCCACGGGGACTGTGGGGGAGAGGCCGGTGGAGGTGACTGTGTTTTTACAATTCCTGTTTCCTCCTCTAGCAGTTGTTTGATTTCTCTCCTTCTCAGTGGGTACAAGTCCTCCAAGGAGTCACTCGTACTCATTGGGTCCAAATTCCCTTCTTCTTTTCAAATTAGCTTTTTATTGTGGAGAATTTCAAACACGTACTAATGGAGGAGAATAGTTTCATGAATCCTCAAGCACCACTGTCCAGCTTCAATAATTATCAACATATGACTGTTTTTTTTTTTGTTTTTTTTTTACTTAAATTTCCCTTCTCTACCTCTCCACTGGATTATTTTGAAGCAAATCCCAGTCATCATATAATTCTATCCATAAATATTTAAGTACCAGTCACTAACAGATAATGGATTAGAAAAATAATTCTAATAACATGACCACATTCGCTCAAATTAACAATAATTTTTTACTCTCCTCAGGTATCTAGTTGCTATTCAAATTTCCCCAATCATAACACTTTTTTAAAGCAGTTGGTTTGTTTGAATCAGAATCCAAATAGGGGTCACGCATTATATTTGGCTGAAAGGTTTCTTAAGTCTTATTCTGTAGATTCCTTCCCTCACTTTGCTTTTGGCCTTACGGTTTATTTATTGAAGAAACTTGGTCTTTCTTTCTGTAGATTTTCTCACATTCTGGATTTCACTCGTTTTCTCCCCTTTGTGTTGTCGAATGTTTTTGCTCCCCGTATTTCCTATAAACTGGTACTTAGTTCCATCTGATTCAGAGTTGATTTTTAAATTATTTTGTGAGACGACTTCCTGGGGGGATAGGTACTTCCTTCAGAGGCACTTAATGTCTGATTGTTTCTCTCCTTGTGACATTAGCAGCCACTGAGGATTGTTGCCTAGATCGGAGTTGGGAAATCTTTTCTATAAATGGCTGGACAGTAAATATTTTAGTGTGTGGGCCATGCATTCTCAATCACAACTCTTCAACCCTGCATTGAAGTGTGGCAGCAGCCACAGCCAACACGTACATGAGCAGGCATGGATGACTTCCACTAAAACTTTATTTACAAAACAAGCAGGCCAGATAGATCCCAAGGGCCGTGGTTTGCTAACCCCTGCCTGGGCTATTTGTTTCATTAGGGGCTTATAAAATGTGGATGTTCTAATCCCGTCATTCCTTCTTCCCCGGTTAGTTGAAATAACTTAATACAAGCGAGATTTTCCTCGCACATTTTGGCTACCCCCATTCTTTTTGAACCCTCATTAACGACGCCCCCTGCCACTTGCCCTCAAACCAAAAAATTGTTCTTTCTAGGGTCATCAGTGACCATCCTGGTGCTAAGTCCAGTGGTCAAGTTTTAGTTTTCATCTTGAGATACTTGACCTACTAGTGACGTTTCACAGGCGGATCACTCCCTCCTCCGTGAAATTCTTCACCTGGCTTTCGGAACACAGCGCCCTCTGCTGGGGCTCTTCCCCCCTCCCTGCCCCTTAGGGAAGCCGACTGGGTGAGACCAGGTGGGAACCTTCCTGGCCCATCCTTTTCCTCAGCCCTGACTCAGCCCTGCACTTGAAGTCCAGACTGCAGATGAGGTGACAGGGCTGAGAGAAAATCCTGTCTTGTTCTCTTTCTCCGTGCAGGACCCCTCAAATCTCCCAGAAGGAGAACTC
>NW_006432945.1:9480865-9506665 GCF_000325575.1 Pteropus alecto | reverse complement strand
GAGAAATAAGCTCTCGGACTCTGAGTTGCCGGACTAGCTAGGGTGTCCCAGAGCTGGGACCGTTGTGGAGTACCCTCTCTGAACTCACAGCCAGCCTTGGGGTGTTCTCTTCCAGGTCTTCACTCGGGAATCCTGCTTCAGTGTTTATTTCCAAAGCCTGGAGCCTGGAGCTTTCGCTGGCCCAGAGACAGGCTGGGTGGCCTCCTCTTTGGGCCTTTCTGTTGCCATTCTGTCATGTGTCCTTCTGTTTCCATTTATATAAATGCATTTATGATGGATAGATTTTTTTTTTCTTTTTCAAAATGAACGAGTGACATATAACTTACTACTGTTTAGCACCTGGGTATTTTTCCACTTAAGATTTGATCTTGGAGATCCTTTCGAATTGGGACACTGAAATCTGCTTGTCTTTGTAAAGGCTGTATACATTCCATAATTTATTTAACTGATCATCTTTCGATGAACATATAGGGCTTTTTAAAAAGAATTTTTTAGCACTATTTCACTATTATATTAATGCTTCAACAAATACACATGTAAAGATGTCATCCACACACATACAAATATAAGGGAAGGAAATTTCCTAAAAGCTGAATAGTGGAGCCAAAGAGTGAGTTTGAAACTTTGCAGTGTATTTCCCAGATACCTTCCGTAAAACTTGTGCCAGTTTATCCATTGTCCAGCGTGGTGGCCATCACCTTGCATCCTCGCCAGCACAGGGTGTTAACAAACTTTTTGGCTCTTGATTCTCTAAGAGATGAAAAATGGCATCTTTTAGTTTCATTGCATATCTCTCTCGTGAGATTGAACATCTTTTCAAATATTAAGAACCATTTATATTTCCTCTTCTGTGACGTGACCGTTCAAATTCTTTGTACATTTTCTTATTTGAAGTTTTTTATGTATGAAGAAAATTAGTCTTTTGTAGTATAGATGCAAGAGGTAGTTTCCCAATTTGTAGCTTGCCTTTTAAAGTCTAAGCCTTTTGAAGTTGTTTGTTTTTTTGACAGTTTTTACATTTTTATGTAGTTGAATGTATCAGTCTTTTCATTACTATGTTTTGGTTTCATATTATGCTAACCAAGGCCTTCACAACTACAAAAATTACACATTAAAAGAAAATTCTAGCACTTTTATAGTTTCATTTGTTACATTTAGATCTTTGATTTATTGATCATTTATTTTGGCATAACATCTGAGAGAAGAATTCTACTTATTTTTCTCCCATATGTTGTCCCAACACTATTTACTGAATATTCATGTCTTCCTCCGTGATCTGAAATGCAGTATTTCTCATACATATTTAGGTCTATTCCTGCATTTTAAAATTCTGTTCTATTGATCCATTTGTCCATTCAGATGGCAGAATGCATGTTTTAATTAATGAAGTTTTATAATATGCTTCAATATGTGGGACGGTTAGTTATCTTTCATAACTTTTTTTTCCAGAATTTTCCTGGATATTCTTGCTTATTTATTGTTCCATGTGAACTTTAGATTTAAATTATCTAGCTCTCCCCCAAATTGGTAACTCTATTGAGAATACATCCAGTTTATGAGTCAATTTTAGGGAGAATTTACATCTTTATGATTTTAAATTTCTTTATCGATGAATGTGGTATGACTTCCTATTTTTTCAAGTTCTTTTGCCTCCTTATATGGTTTTAAATTAAATATTTCTTCACACATATGGCATATTTCTTATTAAATTCATTCCCAGGGCTTTGTTTTTATTTTTTTTGGTTATTGTAAGGATCCATACTCATAACCACTAGAGAGTTCACTGTGCTCTTAGAAAGTTTACCACCGTCCTGCACTGGGTGCTGGTGTCCATAGAGAAAAAAATCCTCCTAAACATCGCCATTTCTTCCAGACTTGGCCAGTGATTCACGGTCTTTTTTACTTTCTGAATAGCGGGTTTGTCTCAGGCCCTTCATTACCACCTTACATGTGTCTGAAAAGCTCTTTTATCTGTGTTATCGCATCTGATCCTCACGATGCGATGTTAACGAAGCGGGGGTTTATTTATGTCCATTTGGAGGAGGAGGTAGTTGCCACTTGGCCTGATTCAGAAGCTCAGCTGAGCTCGCCCAGGCAGCGCCTGGACTGGAGCGCAGGGCTCTCACCTTCCAGTCCAGGTTCTTATACTCCCCTTTCCCGGCAGTGGCCCCGCACGCCCGTCCCCTCTCTGGAGGAGCCCTTCTGTCACCCCTTCCAGGCTTGTCCCCTGCCCCAGTCTCCCCTCCCTGAAGACCAGGACTGCTGCTTCAGGTCTGTGCAGACACGGGCCTCCAGCTGCTTGGAGCACAACCCCAGAGTCTGGCTGCGAGGCGTGGCGGGCTTGTGTTGGCTTTTGCTTCGTGTTGGAGGTTGGCTAAGTTAGTAGTTGGGAAATTCTTTCGTTCCCAGAGGTCGCGTTGGCAGGTTCACACCCGAATTGTCTCACGCTGCTGCATGACTTCTTAGAGGGAGTAATGAAACAGCCCCCTCTTCCTCTCGCCTTGTCTGGATGAGGAGGAAAGGCAGACTCACTCATTCTCTGACTTCGGCAGGGTTGGCCTCTGCTCTGAAGGAGGTGCACTGTTCCCTTCATCACAGGGAACCTTTTCCTGGGCTCCAGGATCAGCCAGGCTGCAAGAGGCACACAGTGCACCAGGCACTAGGCCTGCAGGGGCCACAGGGAGGCCCTGGGCCCAGGGCACAAGGCACAGTGTTTCAGTCGGTGTTAATCTCCCTCCCTCCCGTCTTTTATTCTTCCACCATTGTTCTCAGAAGGGTTCACTGCTCTCTACTCTGTTCCTCTCCTCCAGCTGCCGTTAGACTGAGTATGCGGCCATCTTTCCTGGAATAGTCATTCATTCATTCAACACGTTTTTCTTGAATGCTCACTCTACATCAGACATGGTTCCAGGATGCTGAGAATACAGCAGTGAGCAAGACCACATCCCTGGGCTCAGGGAGGTGGGAGGCGATAAAAAATCAGCAAGTAATGAGACAGGCAAATAAGACTGATGAGCTGGGAACACTGTGAGCGGGGAGGAGAGAGACAGAGGAGGAAGTCAGAGAAGGAAGCGAGGATCTGAGAAGCCACAATGAGGAATTTGGAATTTATGCATGACAGGAAGATTTAGAAGCATTTTAAGCAGAGGAGTGACATGGTCTGAGCCATCTTGTAAGACTTCTGGCAGCAAGAGACGAATATCAAACTGTTCGTAGCAATGTTATTCATCGCAGCTAGAAAGCCAGAAGCAACCCACATGCCCATCAGCCGTAGAATGGACACATTGTGGACTACCACAGAACAATAAAAATGGGCAAACCAGAGCTACACACACAATTGGGATGAATCTCGTCAATTTAATGTTGAGTGAAAGAAGTCGACACAAAATAATACGTGGAGTATGATTCTATCTACATAGAGTTCAGATAGGAGCCACCATCAAAACTGTAGCTTTCAGGGATTCGTGCTTGGAAGGCACCCTGAGGAGCGTTAGCCAGGAGAGCCATCGTCTCGGGCAGGGCGGGGCGGGCGGTGATGAACTGGTCATGTTTCATGTCTCGAACTTGGGGATGAGTACATGTATGTTCACTTTCTGATAACCCCCTGAGCCGTACATTTTTGGGGTTTTCTGCATATGTGTTATAGTTCACAACAAAAATGTGTAAAAACCTCACTTTGGCAGATGGGCTGAAGGGAAGCAGGAGTGGAGGGAGGACTGTCACTTAGCTGACCGCGGACATCCCGGGTGAGTGGCAAGGGTGGCCAGGACTGTGGTGGTTTTGCTGGAATGGGTGTGGGGCGCGGTGTCCTGGAGGTGAAGTCTGCGGGGCTGGCCAGTGGATCGGATGTGGTTGGGGTGGCGAGGAGGGAATGGCCATCAGGATGGCTCCTGGGTGTGTGGCTTGAGCATCTGGTAACGTTTACTGAGAAAGAGAACACTTGGGAGGGGGCCAGCTTGAAGGGGAGATCGAGAATTCTGCTTTGGTTCTATCACGTTTGAGGTGCTCATTATGCATTTCATTGTAGAAATTAAGTAGGCAACAGCTTCCTCTCCGGCTCCTGGACCTCCAGCCTGGCACCATTGCGTTCTTGACTCTGTCATTCAAGAGATCCATCTAAAGAGTAAATCTGGAAATGCTGCTTCTCAAGATCGATCTAATGACTGTTGCCCAATGGGTAGAGGCTCAGTTCCTCACTGAGGCCCCGAGCTTGTGCCCGACTGGGCCCTGCCTCTCCAGCCACGTCTCTCCCAGCTGCTGCTCCATCACCCCACACTGGCCGTATAAAAGGACAGCAGACTTTTGCACGCGTTGTCCTTTTTATCTCCAGCTTCTTCCCCCACCATCATCCTTCATCTGGCTATTTCTGCTCACTGTTCCAGGCTCACCTTGTCTACCTGTTCTCCAGACAGCCTTTCTGTGTTTCTTAGCCCCCAGGACTCAGTGAGGGGCCCTCTTGTGCACCCCCCTTCACTTAGCTTACTTGTTAGCCATCATCCCACTACTCTGTACATGTCTCTTCTCTGGTCGACAGGAAGCTCTGAGGGCAGCGACTGTTCACAGCTGCATCCCGAGCATCTGCACCACACCTGTTTAGGACAAGTCTCGACAGCAGCTCTTGGTAAATTAGTTTAACGCACAGCCTCCCCTGCACACATTCCAGGGACTTGCTCTTTCTCTCCCACCAGCAAAACTTCCTCTTGGACTCTCCCCTCCCCAAGGCACGTTTTCATGTTGCCCCGTTGACGAGGGTTCTGTCTCAGGCTCAAGATCTGAGGCTCCCAGGCAGACCTCCAGGGGTGAGGCCCCTGGGAGCTGGGTGCCATCCCAAAGTCTTAAGAGCGCAGATGCTCTTCTGCCTACGGTTTGGAAGGTCACCAAGGAGGAGGCAGAGATGTTATCAGAGCAGCTGCAAGACAGAGAAGGGAGAACAGAATTCAGGTTTTCCGGTGCCCTCGCAGACAAAATGACTGGAACATCGCCTCGGGAGAAAACCTGGGTCTAAGTGGCTGAAATGCTGTTTGTCCTAGGGAGACATCTGGCAAGGCCCGTCGAATTGTATTATACATACCCTTCCCGCCCGACACCCCCGCCTCCGCTGAGCATGAATTCTAGGGGAGTCATTAAGAGGAAAAAGAGCCACAGAAAGTGTGTGATAGAAAGTGGCCTTTTGCGGGCTGATAGTGGTGAGGTTTCTGGGCTGACCGTTTGGGAATCCAAAGTCTTTTTCTTTTTCTTTTTTTTAAGAACCTGCTGGCAGAGCCCTGATTGCTTCTGTGGTTTACACTGGCCAGGTGAGCTGAGGGATTTAGCCAGATCTGAGGTCATTCTCACGGCTATGCTAAGTCTCTCCCCCTGGCCCAAAGGTGGCCAAGGAATGATGGATTGTAAGAAACACCCCTGTAAGAAAAAGCTGAGCTAACCCAGACCGTGGTGCGGAAAGCAGTGGAGAGGGGCTGGCAGGGCTGCCGTGGTCTCAGCCAGCTTGCCGGTTCCCACCTCAGCAGAGGTGCCTGAGCAGGGAGCCCCTTCCTCACCTCGCTGTCGGGGCCCAGCCCATGCTGCAGACTCAGCTGCTGGGCTCTGGCCGGTGGGGCTGGGGAGGAGCCGCCTTACAGGGCGAGCGATCTCCTGCCATGCTGATTGATGACGATTGCCTAGCAGTGCTGGTGGCTTAAAGCCTTTTCTGCAGAGCTCTGCAGATCCTGGCCTTGGAGTCCCTCACAGTGGGTGTAAGCCTGGGCAATAGAGAACACTGGCTGTCTGTGGAATCACTTCATTTTTCCTCCCTGTTCAATGTGGCCGCATGTTGAGGCAGCGGGTCAAGTGTCTGCATCTGTGGTGTGAGCGGGCCACTGAGAAGGTCATGGGCCTAAAGCAATGTCCAGGGTCTGTGGGCTTTGGAGCCTCCCTTGGGCATCTGCTGTGTGACTATGCAGAGCCACTGTTAGAAGGTCAGCGCGTGGACTGAGATGAGGCACAAATGAACATGTTTATTGGCCAAGAGTGGGGTTCACCAAGGGCTAGAAGAGATCTTAGGGGTGAGTCGTCTACTGTCCTCATTTTACTGATGAGCAGACTGAGGCCCGGAAATGTCCGGCGACCTGTCCAAGCCTCCCTGCTCCCTGAGCAGCTGAGCCAGGGCCAGTCCTGGATCTTCCTCCCAGCACTTTGCGGGCTTCGATACAGGGGGAGGAGTGGGCTCCCGGGGTCGCCGAGTGCCACTGGAGGGGAGAAGCGGATGGTCACAGGAAGGAGCAGCCGCAGGCACCAAGGCAAGCCCTGCGTCCCCCACACTGGGTGCACGGCGGGCGTCCTCGTCACACCTTTCTCTCCTGCAGCACCAGGTCCTGAGGGGAAGGCCGTCGTCATTTTAGATGGGCAGTTGGACACGGAAGGGCTAACTCTGGAGCTTTGCCGAAAGCAGGCAAGCTCTGGTAGTCGGCGTGATGGAGACTCCTGCCCAGCCGAAGGGGGCAACGGGAAGACACTGGTGCTGGAAGGAGGGGCACTGAGGGTCAGTGAGGACCATGAGTGTCCTCTGCGGCCCCGTCACAGTCCTCCCCAGCCTTCTTTCCGCTGCCACCTCCCGCTTCCTCCCTTTCTCCCCTGCCCGCGTTCACCTCAGGCACCGGCACGAGCTCTGCCTGCATTTACCTGGAATGCATTTCCCCAGACAGCTCCAGAGTTCAAGCCTCCGTTCCCTTCAGATCTTTAATCAAAAGTTACTTTCTCTGGAAGATATTTCTTGTTCATCCTTTATAGAATTTTAGGCCAACACATCTCCCTGCTTTATTTTTCTTCCTTAGTTCTTACCACCATCTAAAATGCCATGTATTTGTTGTACTTAAAAAAAAAATCCTTGATATTGTCTGTATTCCCCACTAGAAGCCATGCAATAGGAGATCAGGCATCTTTGGTTTACTGCCTGCTATGAACCAAGACTGCTGAGCAGCCCCCAGTGGGAGGGAGGGGCCCCCACAGGGGTCACCTTGGCTGCTGTAGGTTGCTCTTGCAGGTCCCTGTCCCCTGTAATTAGCGCAGGTTATTTTAACCTTTCCTCAGTCCTTCCTTGCAGTTCTCTGGGCAGGGTTCCATGCTCTCAGGGTGCTTGCTCATGAGGAGTCAGCCGACCTGAGGTGTGGGGTTAAGATTTTGCCTTCTATTAGCTTTTAACTGGAGGCTTTGGGACCGCATTTCCGTCATGCAGAGGGCTGGCTCTCTCACGATAGGAATTCCAGGTACCAAGGCCCACCTGGTCCCAGGCCTCCAGCAGGCCTTTCAGATACTGGGAGGAAGTGGCTGCTGATGCCACCTGCCACGTGACTGTTGCTTGGACCCTCATGAATCATTCTGTGGAAGCAAACCCTGGAAGTGAGGGCAGCCTGTCGAGCACCTGGGGACAGAGTTCTTTACAGACTTGCTGAGAACAGAGCCAGGCACCCGAGAAATCCGAGCTGACCGAATGCCCCTAGGAGCACCTAGAGCACCGCAGCTCTCAGGAGCATCCGTGCGTGGACTGCTAGTGAGAACAAGGAACTCTGTACTCCTCCAGGTTCCTTATTCAGACCCCTTCCACCTCCTTTTGAAGAATGGTCACCAGCTACCTGCACGTTCACCAGGGCCACAGAAATGAAGCATCTTACCTGGTTTAGCTCTAATCTGATTTCTCTTAGGACCAGTCCGATATCGCTAACGCATGGAGCCAGAATGTCCCAGGCATCTTCCCAAGCTGAGAGATACAAAATAAGGAATGAAAACGTAAGGATGTATCTGGATGTTCTGGCCTTCGCCACCTTTTCCAACCATCCCCACATGGTTAGTTGAGGTTTTTGCCCACGAATCAATGTGTAGCTTGCTTTGGACGGTGAGGTAGACAGGCTTCCTACTTGAGTAGGCTCCCACCCAAGGAGCTTCAGAGTCCTCCCTGCATCTCTAACCCCAAAGTAAAGACCCCACAGTTTCGGGGGTAGTGGGTAAGACGGTCTGTAGCCACCTCTATACCTAATTTTCCTCCAACTGTGATTCTGGGTTTTCAGGCCTCAGGCCTCTATTCACTGTGCCTGTTTTAGTCATTTGTTGGGCTCCCAGCAGTCTGAACTCAATGGCTGTGTCTGCTCTCTTGGGTGTCAGCATTGGTGACAGCAGGTGGCCTCAGCTTGCTGGGTGGGATGGGGAGTGTCCCCTTCATTACAAAGGGCTTTCCTGGCTTTTTGTCTCTGTGAGATTCTGGTCAGAAGTGCTCTAAGACAGCAAATATTTCCCCTTATCAAGAAATAACAATATTCCGGCTGAAGGCATAAAATGTACTTTGCATGGCATTCATTCCTAACGCTGTACATGGCTCACCTCAGGGTGCCAAGCCAGAGGCAGCTGCTCACATACAGCCAGGAGCACAAGGGCCACCCTCGGGGAGGGTCCAGAGCCAGGCTGGGCAGGGAGAGAAGCTGGGCTCTGTCCCCTCACCTGCTCAGGTGACTAGTACGTGACACTTGGCCGTTGTCAAGATGGGTCAACTTTCTGCTGGGCCACTCGTTTGGATTGGCACCATCTAGTCATCGGTACTTAGGTTGGGAGGGGTTGGAGTGTGGAAGGGAGATGTGCAGGGTCACCTCCTCCAGACACCTTCCACCGTGGCGACTTGTGGTTCTAAAGGGAGCAGTTGGCACTAATACTGGTAATAATAGACTCCGTCCCATTCCTCGAAGTTGTTTGTTTTGGGACAGAAGATGTTAATGCCAGTTGTGCCCCAGTACCTAGCTGTCCTCTGAGCTTAGACGGGGTCTAGGTGGACAGGATGGCCTTGCAGTGGAGGCAAAGGGTCATAGTTGGGCTACTTGGTCACCATGGGAAAGGTGTGTGTGTGTGTGTGTGTGTGTGTGTGTGCGCGCGCGCATGCATAAATAAATAAAAAACTTGGCACTTCCTGGCCTGAGGTCTGCCTGTCTTGGGAAGATGAGCGTGGCGGTGATCGAGTGTGTGTAAGTGTCAGGTGGGCGTGTTGTTGCCTCAGAGGTTTTTCATGCCTTCTAGTGTTTGCTGCACACTTTCTTCTGGGAGAAGCAAGCCAGATTTCCAGGAACAGGGCTAAGTTTCCCCCCGTCGTATGCCCCAGTCTGCTCTCAGCCACCCTGCTGTCATCTGTGCATGTAGACGTCCACGTCCCCTTAAGATCTACAAAAGGACAGGGCGGAGAACTTTTAGGGAGCAGCAGTGAACTCTCGCATCCTCATTTAACAGACAAGAGCCTGCAGTGAATGGACAAGAGCGTGCGGCCCAGGCCCCGGAGCCAGGCAGTATGAGGGGCTGAATCAGGACCCAGGACCCAGGCCAGGGCTCCCCGTCCAGTGCTCTTTCTGCCACCCGCACAACTCCCCTCATCTCCAGGGCAGGTCTAGAGAGGGCAGTGAAGGTGGGTGGGAGAGGAGGGCAGTTGTGGATGTGCTGGCACAGAGTTCCTCACATAGCATCCTCGGGGTGCATTGGGGGACACAAGGAGAGCAGGGAGGTGGCAGGCCCGGGCTGGCTGCTGTCATGGGACAGGGAGAAGGTGCAGAGAGACATCACGATGTGGGGTAAAATTAGCCCTCAGGAGAGTATATGCCCTTTGTTTGGATGGGGATGGAAAGCCCACTGTGAGGACTTGTCTCATGCCACGAAAGTCTGCAAAACCCGCACTGACTTGACTCCCTGATTTTCAAGGAGCAGGGAGGGATGGGGCTCTCACAGTGTGCTGGCCCAGGGGCTACGGAGAGGAATCTAAGTGGAATGTGCAGGCCTGCTGGGAAAATGAGATGAAAGAGCTGGCTCCATAAGAGACGGGGTAGAGTTCAGGGCTAAGACGTGCCGGAGCTGTTCAGAAAAGGGAACGAAGCACTGGCGTTGAAAGGGGAGGCGGCCGAGCAGAGGCCTTGAAGGGAGGCCTTGACGGGTGGGGATTATCGAGAGGCAGCGAAGGTGCGAGGGCTGCCAGGTGGGGACGCATCTTGAGCAGAAGCACAGAGGTCCTGAGTGACAACGAGGAGACGGCGTTGAAAGGATTCATGTGCGTGCACGTGTGCGTGTCCATCAGGCTGTGGCAGATAAGGCCCCAAGACAGGGGTGCTGGAACAGAGTTGGAAAAGGTCTTGTCCTGCTATCAGGACGTTTGAATTACGGTCTCCACTCTCACTTACCAGCAGCCGTGTGACTTCACGCGAGTCACTCCCTCCTCTGTGCCTCTGTAGTTGCCTTTCCAGACTTTATCCAGCTGCAGCTCACAAGAGAGAGATTTTGGGTACAGACCCTCGACTACCGGTGTTACTGCCCCGGAGTCCTCTCCTGAGGATGGCAGGCAGAGACTGGGGAGAAGGGGGTCTTTTATGGCCCTGCACCTTGGCTGAGAGACTGCCTTGGAACCAGCACTGTCATGAAGGCATTCATCAGCGCTCTCAGAAGCCCTTTGCTCTCAGACAAACCAGAGCCTGAATTAATGCTTTCATCATCCAGGCAGCCTTCCCTAAGGTCCCGTTCTCCATTCCGATTTTAGGAGACTTGTGTATGTGATATTCTTTTCGTGATCTGTCATCAGTCAGGCTGGAAATACTCCCCTTGGAGCCCAGTGGAGGATGTGACGCCTCCCAGTGCTGGGGCCCTCTGTCAACCAGAAAGGGAGCAGGTCCCCGCCAGCTGCTGCCCAAGATCAGGGGAGTCCTGTGACAGAAAGGAGAGGCGGAGGGGAGCCCTGCTCTTCGGGGCTTGGCGCACCCCTCCTTTTCCCTCCCTCTCATTTTCTCCTTCTTCTCCCCTCCTCTCTCTTTTCATGTCCATGGGTGGGTGGGGGCGGGGGGCTCAGGTCTGTCCTCTGGCTGGCTCCCTGTCTCTGGTCTGACCTCATGGGCTAACCTGAGGATACATGGACCTCACCTCACCCAGGACGGAGAATCCGAGACTGAATGACCCGCACATCGGCCACGTGTCTGCGTTAACTCTGACCTCCAGACGTCAGGATAACTCTGGGGCAGCACCCCCACATAGAAGCATTGCCAACCAGTTGCGGGGGCGGGGGGAAGCAAGGGTGATCAAGGGGCCGTTAACCAATGAGAAGGTAACATGTTGCGTTAAGTGGCCCAGAAAATATACGTGGAAGGAGGGGAGCCCTGCTCTTCGGGGCTTGGCGCACCCCTCCCTTTCCCTCCCTCTCATTTTCTCCTTCCTCTCCCCTCCTCCCTCTTTTCATGTCCATGGTTTGGTGGGGGCGGGGGGCTCAGGTCTGTCCTCTGGCTTTGTTAAGTGGCCCAGAAAATATACGTGGAAGGAACCGAGTTGGGGGAGATTAACGTGGACCTGGAAGTGAAGTATTAGGGCTTTTTCAGTTCAAAGAGATAAATTCATCCGGAGCTGGCCTACGGTGAAGAAGGCAGGTTTCCATTCATGCAGCTGGGAAGCACAGGGTGGATCTAGCATCGGGTTCAGCTGGACCAGGGGTTCGGACCGTGCCGTCCTCCATTTGCCTCTTGATCGCTCTCCCTTACATTTGCTCTCTTGCTGCTTTTCGAGAATTGACTTTGGTTCTCATTATCACAAATACACTTTGTTTGCATGATGAGGAGGATGGTATTTCCAGGCCTCCCGATCCTAGCGTAGCAAAAGAGAGAGCTCCTCTCTTCCAGTGTCCATAAGTGAAATCTTAGGGAAGGACTCCGATTGGCCCGGTTTGGGTCATACACTCACCCACTGACCAGTCAGTTGAGGTGCTTTGGCTGGGCCTCCATCACATGTCCAATGCCGTGATGGAAGGTCAGGTAGGTTCTGTGGTCGCCCTTCCCATCAGAATCACGTGACTGAGGTGAGGGGAGCAATGCCTCTAAAGAAGAGAGGGTGCTGGCCAGACAGTAGCAGCAGATGCCTGTTGTGGGGTTACAGGGCCCAGATATGAGGACGGCAACTTAGCTCTGAGGTGCTCTGGGACCCAAGCAGAAGCTGGCAGGAAGAAGGGGGAAAACGGGCACAAGAAGGGGGAAAACGGGTAATCTGGGCTGAGGGGAGCCTCCTGGCTGGGTCCTGGGTCAGGGAGGTGATCAGCATTTCACATCACAGTGTCCACAGGGGCATCATGACCTCAATTCTGATCAGAGTCCAAGAGCATGTGACAGCGGTGGCATTGCAGCAAGAGTGTCACGCTCATCAGGCGTGTGCAGGCGCCATGGCTCCTGTGCTCTGAGAGCCGTCTGGACCGGAGCAGGACGGGCTGAAGCGAACACCAGGAAGAGGAGGCAGCCTTCAACAACATGCAGACCCCGCAAGGGAAGAGGGCAGGCTGCCCGTCCGGGGAGCCTGTGAGGCCACCTGGACGTGTAAACCCTTGGTCTTACGATGGCCCGGTTTCTTGGGAGTTGCGGGGAAAGCTGTTGTGTGGTCTTCTCTGTCCCGTCACAGTCTAGGTCAGAAATGTACCCCCACCTCCTTTGCCTTATATGCCCCCATATTTTGTCCATCTATAACTTCTACAGTTAAGGGGTTAATTAATTAATTCAACAAGCATTACGTGTTCACTATTTACGAAGCACCGTGTTGGTGCTGAGGCTGGAGGAGGGAACAAGACAAAGCCGTCCCTGCACTTTGGGAGGGAAGCAACCAAAAAAAAAAAAAAAAAAAAGAACAGTAAATAAATGAAATATTTATAAGCGGTGGTAAGTCCTGTGAAGAAGACAAATGGGGAGCTGGCAGAGAAAAGCAGAAGGGCAACTCTTTGACACTGTGTTGGGAAAGGGTTCTCTAAGAGGTGACGTTTCAGTTTGGATTTGAGGAACGAGCCGGCCGTTTGAGGAGCAGGAGGAGCAGACTTCCAGGTGAAGGGAGCGGCTGGGGCCTTTGGGGTCACCGGACGAGGACGGCTGCGTCTGGACTCCTCACTCACGGTCAGCGGTGGAAGTGAGGTGGGGTGGGTGGTTCGTACGGTGGGGAAGGGACTCGCTCGGACCTGACCTCCTCTAGACCCACAAGAAGCGCTCAGGGTCCCTGGGGGTATCACGGGACGTGATGTGGAAAGGATGGTCTTGCCCTGGAGTCTGGGGTTTTTACTATGGAGAAGAAGTGATCAGGATGTCGTGTCCATTTTCTGCAGTGGCCGTAACAAATGATCACATGCTTGGTGGTAGAAATGTGTTCTGTCACAGTCGCGGAGGCCAGAAGGGAGAACGTGTCACTGAGCTGAAATCAAGGTACCCCCGGGGGGCTGAGCTCCCGCTGGAGGCTCTGCTGGGGTCGGGGACAGCTCTTCCAGCATCTGTGGCTACCAGCGCGTAGCCTCCCATCTCTGACTCCTGGTCGCATTGCCTTCTTCAGTGCCACATCTCCCTCTGTCCCTCTTTTATAAGGACACTTGTCATTGCCGACCCAGGACGATCTTCCCATTGCAAGATCCATAATCACATCTGCAAACGGTCTTTTTTCACATAACGTACCAATCACAGGTCTGAGGGTACTAGAATCTGACCCTATTGGGGGACATCATTTAGGCTGCCGCAGGTGTGCTGTGGAGGAGGAGGAGGGGCCGGGGGGAGAGGGCAGGGTCCACGTACCAGCATCTGAAACATGCTTCATTAGAGCCCCAGCCAACACTGGTAGAAATACTTGCTTGTATCTCCAGCCGTGATATCTTAATGTTTCCTTGCATCTTAATCCTGTCATTCTCAGGAGAGGATTTGGCCGGCAGAAAAGAGGGATGAGTTTGGTGTGGCAGAAGCCCTGAGCCTTTCCGTGGTATCAGCACTTTGTGTTTTCAGTACAAAGCCTTCTGACGTGGAATAAAAGGACACGGAGCGGCAGGGAAAGACGGGGACCAAGCGGGCGAGGAGGGAGGCAGAGGGCGGGGACTTCCCCTGGCATCAACAGGGTCCTTTGCTGACTTTGATTTTGAGTTCGTTATTGTTAGGTTTTAAGAATTCACGTACTTAATTACACGAGATAAGATTAAGTAAATAAGAGAATTCTTCATTTTCTAGATATGTCAAAAAACATTTAGTTCTTCTACTTAGACAGTCTTTCCAGAAATATTGAATTTCTTTGTATCATTTCTGAAGTCAAACAGGAATAAATTTGAATAATTAATAGGTTGGTCTTCACCGCCTCCTCTGACACTTGTTAACATCTATGTCATCTTAAGGTGCTAAGGGGAAAGAAATGGATCAGAGGCATGGCGCTGCCGTTCGTAGATGTCAGCCGAATCATCAGCTCGGCTGTGGGTGGAGGTGCTGGTTGTAATTGGAGGGCAAGGGGTCCTTGGCTGTAAGCTCCTGGGGACGTGGCGATGTCTGTTTCCGCTGACCTGTCTCGACATAGGGCTCAGGTTGGCGAGCCCTTTAAAATGGAACATCCTTTCCGATTGGGATGAGAAGTGGGGTACGTGCGGGCTGGGAGAGAGGAGCAGATGCTTGTCCCCAGACAGGACTAATGAGCACTGCTTTGACCCAAGGGAGGGCAGGACAGGGACTTGGATCGACCCTCCATGTCCCTTTCAAAGCTGTCTCAGTCATGAGACCCTCAGTCCCTCTCTGGGGTCTTCAGTCATGCTGCCTTGGCTTCTGGACCACTGCTGGTTATTGGCTGTGCTGCTGTTTACTCTGATGCAAATCGTCACCAGCTGCACATACTGGGAATCGTGGGATGGCGAGCTATTTGGCTTCTGATGAGACGGTGGCTTTCTCCATTAACTTAGAAGGACCATCATCTCTCTGGGGACTTGTGGGAGGCCTTCATTTATGTATCCCACAGCATTTAATGGGAGTCTGCTGTGGGTCAGGCTCTGGGGATACCACACGGCGTGGTACAGGCTTGGCTCTAAGTAGCTTTTGTCTAGTGGGAGAAACAGACAAGGAATAGGCAATCATAATGGAGCGGGATACAGGCTGCCAGAGGCCCGAGTGCAGAGTCATCCGAGAGTACAAAGCCTGGTCTTGAGAGTCAAGGGCGGCTTTCTGGAGGAAGACGTATTTACTCTGAAGTCCGAAAGATAATTTGGGATGAGCCAAGTAGAAGGTGGAAGAGAACATTCCAGATAGAATGCATATGGACAAGCTCTGGATTTGTTTGGGGAACCACAGGCAGTTTGGCATGAATGTGGAGTTGGGTGAGAGGTAGAGGCGGGAAGAGGGGGCGGGTGAAGTAAGTACAGGCTCTTTGGGGCTGCAGGGCAATGGGTCATGAACAGGTGTAGACAGAGGAGTGGTGTGATCAGACTTGCATTTCCTGTGATTTTAGAAAAATCACTCGCTGTAGTGTGCAGAATGGTTTGAGGGAGGGCTCGGCATCCTTCAGTGGGGACACCAGTACAGGGGCTGTTGTAGTCATCTGGACAAAAGACATTGCTGGGATGGACTGAGGTGTCAGCGGAGGGGATAGGGAAGAGATCTTTCAAATATTAAAGGAGTAGAGGTGACGGGATTCGGAGGTCATGGAGTGTGAGGCAGTAGGCATGGAGGATGACACCGGGCAACAGGCTTAGCGATGGTTTCATTTGCTCAGAGGGGAAATACAAGAGGCCCAGCAGACTTTTCAGGAAAGATACTGGGTTTGAGATGCTTGTGGAATATTCAGAGTGAGGTGGCACTGGTCTGGAACACGTGACACAGAACAGGGCGGGAGAGGCAGAATTGGGTCCTCAGCACACAGATCATAACTGAAGCCAAGGGAGCCACGAGAGCTCGTAGGGACGGCCCTGAGTGAGCGGAGTCGACGCCATCACTTTCCAGTCAGCCATTGCTGTATAACAAAGAACCTGCAAACTTAGTGGCTGAAAACAACTATTTTGTAATATCTCACCTTGTTCTGGGTCAGGAATTTGGTCAGGGCTCAGCTGGGCAGTTCTTCTGTCCCATGTGGGGTTGACTCAGGTCACTGGTTGTATTCAGCTGGTAAGTGGGCCGGTCTGGAGGGTCCGAGAAGGCTTCACTCACCTGGTGGAGATGGCTAGAAAGTCAGGCTTGGCCAGCAAGGCAGCCTCGAGGTTGCTGGACTTCCTACGTGGAAACTCAGGATGCCCAGATTGAGTATTCCACCGAGAGGAATTAGTAACTCAGTTTCTCAAGGTCTAGCCCAGAAACTGTCATTGTGTTATTTCTAGCACAGCCTGTCGGTCAAAGCAGACATGGAACCACCCACTGAGATTCAAGGAGTCGGGGCCTAGACTCTGTATCTTGACAGGAGTGGCAAATTTGTGGCTACCATACTGAGGAAGCAAAGTGATAACAGTGAACCAAGGCTATTATTTAGTGGCAAAGAATTTCAAGAGATTCCCAGAGTACCGGAATTGATCATTAATCGATATACAGCAATCCTGCTTACTGGGTTGTTAAAAGTGGAATATTTCCATACATAATTGATAAATAGCCATTTCTGTGAGCTCCTGGGTGCTAACTGCCCTGGCTCACTTGGTCCCATCCCTGGACACACAAATTGGAATTTAACTTAATTTGTGTATTACTTATCTCCATTTTCAGACTGGAAGCTAAATAAGTGCAGGGGACTTTTTAAAAAAAAACTAATTGTCTATTATAATAGTGCTTGTTGCATGGTAGACACTCAAAGTTGACTCAATCAATAAATGAGTGAAACCATTATCTGTCATGGTTGATGTTAATACCTGCCAAGTGCCAGGCATATTCTGGACGCAGAGAGACAGATCTTCGGCAAATAAGTGAAACCCATAGTATGTCAGTGTCGCTAAGTGTGGTGGAGAAAACACGGGCTGGAGGGCCGGGCCCCCCGCGATTCGCTGCCGTTTAAACGGAGCTCTCAGGGAAGGCTTCCCTGAGGTGCCTTCTGAGAGGAGGTCTGAAGAAATGAATGGATGGGCTTATGAATGAATGAACGGTTTGTGTGGGGTGCTGGGAGACCCCTTCATCAAAATCGAGACCTTCCTCGCCAGCTGCCAGAGGTCGGAAAGGTCACAGTCAGAGATCTTGTCCTTCGGTGTGCGTCGTCTGTACCTCATCTTCTTCTCTTGGGGAGACCCTGAGCTACGGGTGGTGTCAGAGCTCCGTGTGAAGATTAGGCGGATCCCGCGGCAAGAGTAGGTTTTCCCGGGGTGGGGGTCGGGGGCTGTGAGGACCTGGCTCCCAGAGGGTCTCCGGGAAGAGAGGGCTGAGCAGGTGTGCTGTGGGAACACAGGGGAGCTGGAGTTTCATGTGGAAAGAGGAAGAGGGAAGAGGAGGACTTTGCCCACCGAGAAACCAAGACAGAAAAACCGAAATGGCCCGCCCGAAGCCCAGTGAGTGGCGGCGATAATAAACGGCTTCAGGATCGTGCTATCTCCTGGGTGGGACGTCCAGGAACCCTGGCTGTGTCGAGTCGTGCAAGGAGATTGGAGAGGCCAGAGTCTACTGGTACTCTGCCCCCCGGGGAAAGAAACGCCACAGAAGAAGGGGTGAGCTTCAGAAAACAGAAGGTCCCGAGGGAAAAGAGTCCAGTGAGGTCGTTCAGCGAGGCCCTGAGCCAACTGCCTGGGTTCCTGTCCTAGTTGGTGACGTTGGGTGGGACTGGTACCCTTTCTGCAGCAGCTTCCTCATCTGAAAACTGTGGGAAAACAATGGACACCTACCTCACAGGGTGGGGGCGAGAGTCACATGAGGCACTGGTGCAGAGCGCTTAGCCCTGGCGTCCTCCCGGGCAAGTGCTCGTGTTACTGACGTGTGATTAGAAAAACATTCTGGCAAGGCGGCCTCGGGGAGAGCTGTCCACCCCCAGGCTTGTTTACCGGCCAGCAACTGCCTGACGGTTGCTGGAGGACAGAGGGTGTTAAAGCTCACGTGACAGGGGGCGCTGCTGAGTGCGGGGGCATCAGAAACGAAGGTGACACATCTCCGAGACTTGGAGCAAACCCATGGGACATTGAGACCCACTTTACAAGACAATTTTGCACACTCCTTTGCGCTCCAGAAATTCATAGGCGATGTGCCGAGTTGTTGTAAGTCGCTTGTTTATCCCTTGTTTTTGCAGTACCCTTCTTTGACCTTTCCACGGGCACCATCGGGGCACCCCCTTCCCGTGCTCGTCGCTCTGTATGCGTCGCTCTGTGCCCTTCTCTCTGTCATGCTGTCACTGAAAAGCAGAGACATAGATCGGAAATTGTTTTTCTCATTGTCTTATAAAAATTGTGCGCACATCATTCTGCATCTCGCTTTTCTGGTTTAATAACCCGTCCCGCAGGAGCACGTTTATCGGTGGACGGAGGCACCCACGCGGCCCAGGTGGTCCTCAGCGGCTTGCAGCGGGATCCTGTTCCGGAACCCGTGCCGTGGTGAGGGCTCATGGGTGTTTCTTGTGAGAAGGGGCTGAGAACCTGGGTTGCCCCTGCTCTGCTGAGGTCAAGGATAATGCTTTCAGGACAACCCGCCCACCTGTGAGCCCCGCCAGAGCAGCCGCAGGTAGGTCTCCTCACCTTTGCATTCCCAGGGCTGTTGCGGTGCCTGGCGCCCTCCCGGGGGTAGCAGGCATGTTGAAAACGCTCAGTTATTGGCTCACTGCCAACAGGTGACTTTCTTGAGTCACGCAGGTATGTTCCTGTGGTCAGATTTATCAGGGATGTCCTGGGTGACTTGGAGGTGCTCGCGGCAGAGTTATTTTCCCTTGAACTGTTGGGAAGTGGTGCATGGGGGTGCAGGCAGGGATGGAGAAGGGTGACTGGACTACTTCTAGCCACCCTATTCCCTGGCTGTTGCTCTCCAGTTATTTATACGTGTGTGTGTCCGGGTTGCTTATGGCATCACAGAAGGTTGTTTCTATGTCATCTATTTGCTCTGTATCTAATCCATACCCCGCCCTTGTTTAACATGTGACTTTTGTCTGGTGCTTGGGACACAAAGATACACGATAGACTCTTGGTCTGACTTGGTCCCTTAAACTCTTGGTCTGACTGTCCCTAGAAGACATGTGTGCTCTGGCCTGGGGGAGAAGAGATCCGGGTCCTGCAGGCCGCCTCAGGGGCTGTTCCAGAATTCTCCGCCATGCTGTTCCTGCATGTGCCGAGCTCTTGCTGCATCCTGGGGAGTTCCTTCTCCTGGGGCTTGAGGTGGGGTTGGGGGGAGGCTAACTTCTCTACACCCTCGGCCCTTCTCCCCCGCCCCTTCCCAATCCCTGGTAGGAGCCCTCAGAGTGTTCTTTAGCTCCAGTGGACAAAATAAGTGGTTGCTCACATCAGTTCTAAATATAACCAGCACAGCAAAGCGGCTCAGCTAGAGGGTATGGAGAAGTTGTGCTTGGGTAAATGACTGTTTATTTCTGATTATTTTACCAGTAATTGGAGCCGCCCTCTCCCAGGCTTCCTCTGTGCTTCTTCTACGGCAGCAAATGCAACCGTTTCCATCGGAGCCACCCCCCACTCCCTCTCCACCTGCGGCTCCGTCGCCCACCCACTGTTTGAAAGGAGTCTTTCCTCTTGTTTCTGGATTTACCCAACAGCTCGCTGAGCAGGAAGTGGGCTGGGGCAAAGCTCCAGAGCCCTGGCGGACGGAGCTGGTGCCCACTCCTGCTTTTGTGGGTTCAGAGGCCCCAGGAACTGGCAGGACCTCACATTGCCATGCTCACACATCCCCAGTGAGGCACTTGGGGGACCTTCAACGTCTAAACCACTATTTATTCCCATCTCTGTCTGAGGAAACCGAGGTAGAGGCATCATTCTAACCCTTCTCAGGCCACCTGGGGGCCAGAGCTGGTCCCTCTGCCCCGTCCCGAGCTACCAGCCACTGTAGCGGTACAGAATCCTGTTCTTTCCCCCCTATTTATTTGTTTCTCATTTCAAAATAATGCCTCCAGGCACCCTGCGCGAGCTCAGTCGGCGTGGGCTGACGATATAATTCATAGATGGCATTGCCTGTGTGTATCCTAAAGGCCCCTCCGCCTGGCTTTGCGAGGAAGTTCAGCCCTGTAACCCATCACTGTTCAGTCTGAGACAAATAGAAGGGTGTTTGGTTTTCCCTGGATTGCAGAGCCATGCAGCCGAGTCTCCACACAGCTGAGTGGCACTTGGAATCTAGATGCTATGAATGTCCAGTCCCCCGAGGTAGCCCGGGGTGCCCACCGTGGGGAGATGCCGTGCCCGGAATCTCTGCCTCTTGGCATTGTGAGTGAGCGCAGCAGGAAAGGTCTAGTCCACCCCAGTGAGGGCTGTTTTCCTGCTGCTCATTCATGGTGAGCAGAGGAAAGACTGGTGAGCTACTGACATTTGCCGTGCAAGGGAGAGAGAGATTGGCTTGCAGAGGGTTGTCAGCCACAAAACAGGAGGTCTGGTCATCTGCCGAGTGTAATGGGAGGTCAGTAGATAGGGCTTGACATGCCCTTCAGGAGCACAGGGGAGCGCTGGCTGTCCACACAGACGAGACAGCCTCCGTCCGCAGCTGGTTCCACGTAGAGGGTGCCATGTCTCCAACATAGTGATCCGAGCTGTCTTATACTCCTAAACTTTTGAGGGGACCAGGCAGAAGTATAGCCTTTCTTTTGTTTGGAGTGGTTGAATTCAACTCTGGTTCCTTGGTCAGGAGCTATTTTGGAGATTGAGCCTGCAAAATCATACGAAAGGTCACACACTCAGTTTTGTTTTGCTGCAAGATGCAACGCTGGGGTTTGTAATGATTTCTATTCCAGTAT
Source organism: Pteropus alecto (assembly GCF_000325575.1). Classification (NCBI taxonomy): domain Eukaryota; kingdom Metazoa; phylum Chordata; class Mammalia; order Chiroptera; family Pteropodidae; genus Pteropus; species Pteropus alecto. The sequence continues at coordinate 9,486,043 of NW_006432945.1, read as the reverse complement.
ATAAAGGGCCATCTGAAAGAGCACTCGGTGACATCTGACTCAGTGTGTAATCTTGTGAGAGTCTACAAGTTTGCAGGAGGGATTTATTTTAGAATAAAAAGAAACCAAGAGCTTTCTTATTGTGGGCTAGTGATTCAATGAACTAAGGAACATTTGTCCTGTGGCATTTTCTCGGGAAAGCCTATAGACAGCCGATTTTCTGGAATGGATTGAATGTGGATGTTCTGTTTCACAGGAGGAGCGTTGGTGAGTGGGAAATGTGGCCATCGCAGAGCTGTGTGTTAGTTCTGATTTGTTCTAAATAAACTATCATTTCATATCAATGTAAAGCAGATTTCTAGAAACTGTCCTCCCTCAGAAGTACACCCGGCATGCTACATAATGTCCTTGTAACGTTTCCCCCATATGTCTCTTTCTCAAATACCAATCTAATACATATGGCAAAAATATTCCCCACTTATATTTCCTTTTATCATTTTGCAGAAACTCAGGGAAGCAGTTGTGGAACAAACAGGAATTTTGGATGACACTAAATATTTATTTGGATGCAACTTTTGGCCATTCCTTGGAAAGCACCTGGGTGTGCCAGGTCTGAGCACTGGCTTAGCCACCTACTAGCTGTTAGAATTCTTGATTTACCCCTTACCTTTCTTGGCCTTAGTCCCTGTTTGTATAATAGAGGGTTGGCCTGATTCATTCACTGAACAGATATTGGTGGAACACCAGCCATGTCCTCAACGCATGGGATGCACCATCAAATAAGATACTAACCTTTAGCTGGAGGGGCTCAGAGGGTCTTTGTACAGAAGACAGAGACATATAAGCATATAAGTACAAGCCAAGTGTGCAACATGCTAAGGGCGTAGATGAGGGATGGATTAATCTGCCTGAGAGGGTTAGAAAACGACTCACTGAAGGATGTGACATTTGCACTTGGCCTTGAAGCAGGATTCTGCAGTGCGCAAGGGGGAAGGCAGAAAGATCAGAATGGATGAAGACACAGAGGTGTCATGGATGTGGGGAATAGCAGCAGTCCAGGGGCTGAGGGGAGGGTGAGCGGGGAGAGGAAGCTGGAAACCAGGTAAAATGGGCCTAATAGACCGTTCCGAAGGATGCGGGCTCAGTCTCCCACGGAGAGCCTTCTGGTTCTGATGGTGTTCGGATCTGTGCTTACTCTTCCATTTTGGACCAAAACCTAGAGGCTTGGGTGACAGGGTTTTACAGCTCCCCGTGAGCCACCCTGGCCTCTTCTGAGATTCTCCCAATATTAAATTCTATCGTGAGTGCTTATCTCTAGTCACAAATGTAGGTGTGCAAGAAAGGTAATTTTATTTATTTCTCTATAGTTTAATTTCTATAATAAATTCTCATTCTACTAGAGAGAGGAAGTTAACCTCACTGAATGTGGAGCCCCCCTCCTTTCCTTAGGGCTACAGCTAAATTTGGGGTGCATGAGAGGAGCTGGCATATGTCTTCATGCTGGTGGTTCCTGAAATGGCGACACTCACCAACACGGCAATCACTGTTGTCTTGCTGCTTCCATGACACACGGGGCCATGGGTAGCTCCATGGGCGGTTAAAACCCCTCTCTTTGTGGAAAAGAGTCTTAGCAAAACGTTAAACGCAGTTATCGGATGACCCAGCAGCTCCACGCCCAGGTACCTGCGGGCGCGCCTCGTTTACTCTGCTTCCCAGGTCTTGTATCTTTCACAAGCCCGCGTCAGGCAAGTCTGTCAGCACCACTGCCAGCGCCATTTGCTCACGTCACGTCTCTCAGTCACATTTTGGTCATTCTCACAGTCGTTCCAACTTTTTTATTACTATGTTTGTTCTGGTGGTCTGTGATCAGTGATGTTTGCGGTTCCTGTTGTCATCGTTTGGGGGTTCCACGAACCACACGCACTGGAACGATATGGACTGCTGCATGGACTGGCCATTCACCCCGTCTCTCTCCCTGTCTTCTGGTCTTCCTGTTCCCTGAGACGCAGTATTGAAATGAGGCCATTAACAAACTACGGTGGCCTCTAAGGGTTCAAGTGAAAGGAAGAGTCACATGTCTCTCGCTTTAAATCGAACATCAAAAGCAAAGGCAGGCTGAAAGCTAGGCATCTTGTGCCAAACAGCCGAGTTGTAAGTGCAAAGGAAAAGTTCTTGGAGGGAATTAAAAGTGCTCCAGTGAACACACGGATGATAAGAAAGCGAACAGCCTTACGGCTGATGTGGAGAGTTTTAGAGGTCTGGGTGGAGGATCAAACCGGCCACGACATTCCCTTAAGCCAAAGCCTAACCCAGAGCAGGGTCCAGACTCTCTTCAGTTCTGTGAAGGCTGAGAGACGTGAGGAAGCCACAGAAGAAAAGCTTGAAGCTCCCAGTGGTTGGTCAGGATGTTTAAGGAAGGAAGCTGTCTCCACAACATAAAAGTGCAAGGCGAAGCAGCAGGTGCTGACGTAAAAGCTGCAGCAAGTTATCCAGAAGATCTTATTATTGAATAAATGCATTTCGTAAGGCTGTAGCTGCCGTAGCTAGGGATTCCTCTGATGGATCTGGGCAAAGTAAATTGAAAGCCTTCTGGAAAGAATTCATCATTCTAGATGCTGTTAACGTTAATGATTCATGGGAAGAAGTCAAAATGTTAACATGAACAGGAGTTTGGAAGAAGTCGATTCCAACCCTCATGGGTGACTTTGAGGGGTTCAAGATTTTAGTGGCTGAAGTAACTGCAGATGTGGCAGAAATATTGAAAACTGCTGCCATCTCATGATAAAATTTGCATGGATAAAGAGTTACTTCTTATGGATGAGCAAAGATAGTGGTTTCTTGAGGTGGAATCTATTCCCGGTGAAGATGCTGTGAAAATTGCTGAAATGACAACAAAGGCTTTAGAATATTACATCAGCTTAGTTTGATAAAACTGTGGCAGTGTTTGAGAGGATTGACTTTAATTTTGAAAGAAGTTCTGTGGATAAAATGCTATCAGACAGCGTCACGTGCTGCAGAGGAATCTTTCTTAAAAGGGAGAGTCCGTTGATGCTGTACATTTGTAAGGGGCTATTATTCCGGATTCTCTGGCGACCTAAAGTTTTGTCAAGCCTCTTGAAACACAGATATCCCAGAGGCAGCTCACCTGAGGCCTCATATGTAGTTTAGAGCAAAGCATGATGGGAATAGATTTAGAAATGCACATCAAGGAAAGAAAACCGGGAGCTGGGGAGAAATGTGAACGAGGAGATGGGAGAAACCGAAGACGGACTCTTGACTGTACGTTTTCTCTCCAGCTGACTCAGTCCCCTTCGGCTGTAACTCTCACCCGGGGGCCTCCTCAGGAATCCCATTCTGAGTTCACTGGAGAGGTTGGGAGAGACCGAAAGCGTGTAAATATCACGCCCCTTACAGGCCGCCAAAGGCCCTGTGGACTCAGTTTCCCTGGGGGAGCACGACACAGCTTCATCTCAAGACAAGGCGGTGGTTGCAGTTGGCCGCCTCTCGTCGCCTTCTCTAAAGTCCCTCGTTCCAGGCTGCTGCACGATGTGCCGGAGACAGACAGACCCACGTTCATTTCGGGTTTCGTCCAGCAAGTTTTAAGGGTATATTTTGTGCCTAGTCTGGTACAGAAGGTTATAAAGAAGCCTCAAATCTCATTGCTGCTATCAAGGCACTCTCGGTCTCATTGGGAAGATAAGAAATAGATACACGAAAACTATTTCTAAAACAGAGGTAAAACAAACCCCTTCATGAATACTTGCCAAAAAGTGCATGTGAGATGTCTGTTTCTATAATGATTCACAGCAGAAAGACAGTGCTGCTGGCGTGGCTAAGGAAGGAAGGAGATAATCCATGTTTAGAAGTGGAACTTAATTGTGACAGTGTCTCGGGTCACTTCCCTGGAGGCAGACCCTAAAATAAAGACTGGTCTACAAGTGACTTATTAAGGAAGCACTTCTAGGAGAAATCAGTAAAGGACCAGGGGGAGCAGGACAGGTGCATAAATGACGTGGCTGACTCTGTCCAACCTCTAGACAAGGAACCTGTGCTTCTGTAGTCCCAGTCGTTGTCTGTAGGATGCTGCAGGGGGGATGTAGACTGCAGGTACCTCTGGCTGTCTGTATAGGAGTGGCAGGGCTCTCAACAAGGCCCAGCCATCAGAACCAAGACACACAGAATGGAGAGTGGTACACAGAAGCCATGCGAGGGATTCGGACAAAGCGCCAGCAGTGCCCAGCACATGTAGCGGGGTGGGGCTCACTACCGGAGCTCGCTGTCTAGACTGGTCCTCTGTTCCGTGGTAAGCCCCTGTAGCTTCCTGCGTAGGCGATTGGCACAGGGAAAATGGGAAGATTAACCCAATAGTGATAGCGATGTTTAGGGAGATGGAGGTGGCAGAGCCTAGAGGCCAGGCAGGCACTTCCCGTTCGGACCTTTGCACGGGCTGTCCCCAGTGCCTGGAAGGTTCCTCCCCAGTGGCTATGACTGGTGAGCTCCCTGGTCTCCTTCAAGTTTTTGTTCACGTTTCTGCTTCTCACTGAGGCCCTGAGCCCTCTCCTAAATTCTGCCCGAGCCTTCCCTGCCCTGCCACGCTTTATTAAAACCCTCGTATCCTGCCTGCATTTCCCTTTTCCCATAGCTCTTACCTGCTTCCACCGCACTTTATAGCTTACTGTTTATTCTCTCGCTAGCTGTCTCTCCTCCCCAGCATGGAAGGCTCATGCGGGCAGGGTCTCTGCCTGCTCGCTGACTCATCCCGAGTGGTGAGCCGTGCCTGGCCCCGCTCAGGCGCTCGGTACCCAGTTCCTCCAGTGAATCGCTGAGAGCTGGAGGCAGGATGGAGGCTGCCAAGGAAGGAGCTAGAAGGGAAGGCCTGGACCTCAGGGACGTTTTGGGGAAGAAGCAACAGGGACAGATGGGGTCAATACAGGGATTGAGTGGAAAGAGGGCACGAGAAAGAGCGTGAAGATTTGGACAAGGGAGGGCAGGCAGCAGGACACCGCGCCATTGCCGAGTAGCTCTGCCTGGGGACAGGATCCTGGGCGGAGGGCATGTTGGAGGGCTACACAGTGTAGTGAGGTTATGGGCAGCAGACCTTCCCCTGAGGGGCAGTGGGATGTTGCGGGGACGTATCTGTTCCTGGATCCACATGGGCCTCCGTCTGCCACCTGTGCTGGGGGAGCCGGGTACCACAGC
>NW_006432945.1:9466789-9480779 GCF_000325575.1 Pteropus alecto | reverse complement strand
TACATACGGGGAGGCTTTTCCCACTCTCCTTCCCTTTGCCTGCTTCCTTCTGACACGGCTGCCGGCATAATAGATGGTTCCCCAGGCCTTTCCTCTGCACAAAGCCCTTAGCAAATGTTCATTCCCCAAGCCTCCCCGCTCCTTCTGAGGGGCCTAATGGGTTTCATGCACTCCTGGCGTGGTCAGTGGCAGACTTGAGCGTGCACTCTGGGGAGGGAGAGCCATTTAATAGTGCGTGTGTGAGTGTGGCGGAGGGTGGGGATCCAGCTTTTAGAGTGACCTAGAGTTCAGAAGCACCCGAGGAAATCCGAGGAGCTGGGACGGGCATGATTTGTTGTGGTTCTACTGAGGACTTAGCAAGGAGAGACCTGGGCTGGGCTGGACCTACTGCAGACCCAGGGACTCGTGGTCTGGACAGCAGAAGGAAGGGCCCCTCACGTGGAAGCTCAAGAAGCTGTAGTTGCCTTGGCGGGCCAGAAAGGGCCTTCCCCTGAGTCTGTGAGCCATGAGCCTGCTCTGGCGCCCTGACATGCAGCAGGAAATGGCAGCCACATACGGCCTCATGTGAGGAAGTGGGTGAGGGAGAAGGAGCGGGCAAGGAAGACGGGGGCAGACACCCTGCAGAAACCGGCCGCGGGGCACACGTGATATGGCTCTTGGAGACCTTCTGCTGTAATTAGGCAGACCTCGTGGGGACCAGAGGCCTGCCAGAGCCTTTGAACTTGAGGATATTATTGTCACTCCAATGCCACATCCACAGGCTGGTGAGAGCTGGAGAGAGGCTGTCGAGTGAAAGCTGGCATTGGGCCCGCAGAGAATTAGACCCACCTCCCAGGGACCTGGTTCTCATTTGACCGTGCTCTCTGGGTGGTTCTTCTCACCTTACACCTTCTGTCTCAGGGTTGGAGGAGAGGACTAATGGCCCTCGCATGCATCACAGCCTCTGCACCTCCCCCTTTTCTCACTCCAAAGACGTCTGATATCCTGCGGTCCCCGTTATCAGACACCAGCTAATGGCAGTGCCTGTGCTAGACGCTGAGTGTTTCCACTTGGATGGCTTTCCCCACTTAGCCTCTGGTTTCCCCCCACCCCAGCTGCTTGAGAGGTGAGCCACCAGCCCGCCAAGATGGCACCCATAGGAGCCACTGCGCGAGGAGAGAGAATCCTGGCACATGGGTGGGTTAGTGGCACTGGCAGATGCATCAAGCCTCAGTGGGAACTCTGACCCTGTCACCCGTTTGCTGTGTGACCGCAGACAATTCGCTTCATTTCTCTGAACCTGAGGCTTCTCCCATAAATCCCTTGAGGCCCGTTCCATGCCGGGCGCTTACCTGTGTGGTTTCTAGTCTTCTCAACAGCCATCTGAGCTACTGTTAGCTCAGTTTTATGAGTGAAAGGACACTGGCTGCCGGCTGGCATCCCTTTCCATCGTGTCACCCTGTGTCTGGGTTGGACGAAGGGTCCTTCTGCCGAATGCATCCCATCAACTCCTTTTGAGGCTCCTGTGGGGCAGGGGTGGGGGTGGGGTGGTGACGGGGCCCTGGACCCCTGGCTTCCTGGGATACATCTGTATCTCCTGCCTCTCCCATCCCTGGAGAGCTGCCACTCTGATTCCAGAGAATATTGTGGTAGCATCTCCTGCATTCGGGGACCCTGCTGCTCCTCAGGACCAAGGCAGACTCTTCGCAAAATGTAGAATTTGTCAAAGCTCTTTGGCCTGGTGCCTGAACCGAAATGCTGCTTATGAAATTCGTTTTATTTGTTGTTGTTGTTGTTGTTTTTTTTAATTGAACTGGCACCGTCAAATCTCTCCTTTAAATTTTCTTTTTCCCATCTTGATCCTCAGGAATTTTTTTCTCAGTTTGTCCCAGGGCCACCTGGACATTTATTTTTCTTGTGCATCGCAATCTTGAAACACATTTACAAAGCTCACGCCTCAAGCGGCGTAATTTATCAAGGTGAATTTGTAGTTGCAGGAAAGATTAATGAAAAATAAATCTAAATTTGAAGCTTTCCAGATGAACCCGATCCGGGTTAATAGTTATGTTTATACTTTAGCTAGAAGTGATGGTAACAGAGTGACTCCTTAAAAGATTGTTTCATAAGGCATTAGTAAGATATGGTAAATTAGCTTTTATATTTTAATTTTTTTTCAAATGCAACAAACATAATTCTTTTCCAGAACCTTAAGAGCTGTGCCAACTTATTTGTGATTTACTCCACTTTCCTTGAGAACAATACTTTATTTCTCATATAGCTTTCAGAATAATCTTACCAGGGATTTTGATAGATAGCTATGTGGAGTACTCGGTAAAGAGAAAATGCATCACAGATCCACCAGAATAACCAAAAAGAAGATATTTATAACTAGGTGACAGATGAAAACTATTTCCACAGAGAACCTGTGGTGTAAAATTTTATTGTTGAAACAATTTCTGAAAAGTTATTAAAGACATCTAAACTGGAAATAATAAAATCAGTTGAAAATCGAAATGAGCCTGAAATTAGACTATCAGTTTGAGTGAGAAAAAGGTTGGTTCAGTTTTGGAGCAGAAGCAATTCAGACATCTTTATGGCGCTTTTAGTAAAAACCGTTTTTCAAATTTTACATCTGACATTTTCCCTCTTTCATCTTGCGAGGACAGAGAAAAGCAGATGGGGGTGGGGACAGGGCCACCGAAGAGGATGGCAGCGTTTTTGCCCATTGTCAGCATTAAAACAAGTAGCTGTGAAGACTGATTTTGAAAAAAATCTTTGCATAAAGAGAGCAAACAAAAAAAAAATTTTTTTTTTGGTCTCTATTTACACTTTTGAATTTGTTTCCAATTTTCCAAAGAGAGAAATGAGATGAGTCTTAGAGGCAGCCAGTGCAGACAGGCATGGGCTTTGGGGTCAGAATCCTCAGTCCCTCGTTCGTAGGATGGATCTTACAAGACCCTCCCTGTGGATTCTTAAAGGAGAGAAGATGATGCACGTAAAGCACCCGGCACACAGTAGGTTCTTTTTAAATTACCACCAGGATTTGTGTCGCTGCAGATTGGTTAAGGTGATGACTCTGTGCTAAAAGCAGCATAGTCAAGCACATGCTGTAGAAGAGAGTGGATTCTTTTGTCTAAGTGACTCCACTAGTTCAGGCCGGGACATTCCTCACTTAATAATTCAGGCCTGCAAGTACACCAGTGAATAGTTGCATGTCAACATTTCAAAGCTAGTTGGCTCCAAGGTATTTCTAGCTTGGAAATTTCCACTAATTCAAGCCTTGCACGAAATGTGGTGTGGGGGTTGAAAACTGGAGAAATTACCTGGCTTGCTACCAAGTCTTTTTAATGGCAGCATTCTTCAGTCTCTGTTTCCCGGTCTGACAGGCTCCAGGAGAAAACGGATGCCTGTTATGTCATAAGCCTTGCTCTGACTGTCAATCAAATTTCCTCTCGGAGGGAAGGTAATTCTCCACACTCACACATTAAGATTTCTGGGACTTGTGGACGTGATTCCATAGTGTAGCAGTTAGCACGTCTGCTTTACATGCAGAAGGTCCTGGGTTTGCACCCCAGTGGAGCCACAGTCCATGGTCTACGGCCACGCCACTCTGAGGTCCATGGTCTACGGCCACGCCACCCTGAGCAAGCCTGATGGCTAATCTCGGAAGCTAAGCAGGGTCGGGCCTGGTTAGTACTTGGATGAGAGACCACCTAGGAAGACCAGGTGCTGTAGGCATAAATAATAATTAAGGAAAAAAAAAAAGACTTCTGGGACTTGTGAAGCTCAAAAGGCCACATCACAGAACTTTCTCTCAAGCAAATTTGTTGAATGAAAGTCATCCTATAGTTCCAACACATAGGCTTCAAAGACGGGGACCTCACTGACGTGAAGGAGGCACTTACTTAGCAGCTGGTGCCAGCACAAAACATAACACCCCAAAAGAGCCAAGGAATTCTAGTTCTCTAGGGCCAGGCCAGCCCCACTGCCCTGCAGGCCTGTGAAGACCACGGGCCTCTCCACATTGGGCTCTGAACTTCTCTGCAGCCTGAGTAAAAAGAGAAGCACTGTTAGTCCTAAGTGTCACATTTTTATAAGGTGAAAAAAATTCAGTTTGCTCTGGAGAAGGTTTTGGAACACCAAAGATGGAGAGACCAGAAGGAGCTGAACCATGCAGTGGACGAATAATAATACGGTGGCGTTTGTTAATTCACTCAACGAATGCTTACAGAATGTGCACAGTATGCTTCAATGCCAGGTGCTGGGGACGCAGTCGTGAATAAGGCTCAGGTCCCAGCTTCACAGAGTTTACAGTTTAGTGAGTTTCAGGGAGCCGCTTCCTGCAGGTTTGTCAGTGCTGGCTGGGAAAAGAGGTTTTATTAGGGGTCAAATGCATGTCTGTTGACTTTGTAACTAACTCATCAGTAGCCTTGTCTGGTATTTAAGTTTTTGATAGGAGCCTCTATTAAACTGAAAGAGGATTCATTCATTGGTTTCTTAAATATATATTAGCACTTATTTGTGCTGGCTATGCTATGAGACATAGATGAATGTAAGATGTAGTCAAGGCTTCTAGAACGTCACATGATGGTGAAGGTGACACACACAGGTAAATAGGTCAGAGTGGATGCATGCAGGTGCTATTACAGGGGTGCAAATGGAGATTTCTGGGGCTGTCTGACTTCCAGGGGGTGTCGAGGGGTCTGCCAAGAGGAGACACTTAGCTGGTTCCTGAAGGAGCCTCAAGAACAAGAGCAAACCACTTGGTGCTTCTTTCGTCAGGAACTGTTCTAAACACTTTGTGTATATCATATGTGTCGAATTAACTCATTTTAATCCTCACAGTAGCTCTGTGAAGTAGGTATTCTTATGACCCCCGTTTTACAAACGAGGAAACTGAGGCCCAGGGAGGTTAAAGAGTGTGCCCTCGATCACTGCAGTGGTCAGCAATGTCATTCTTTTCATCTCCTTTGGGGGACCTCTCCTGAGTCCTCAGATCAGGCTGGCTTTCCTGGCCGCGTGCTCTGACAGCACTGTGGGCTTTTCCTTCTTAGAACTTACCACGTTCCATCACACGCTGATCTGTGTGCGATCATTTCGTGTCTGCTCCTCCCCGTAGACTGCAGTGTGCGTTTCGTTACTCTTTAATCGCTAGTGCAAGAGTTTGGCACACATAAAGCACTCAACAAATATTGAGTGAGTGGAGCCAGGAAAGGGCCTGAGCTGTATGAGGAACGCACGGTAGAAACGTGAGGTGGCAGGGAGGTGGGACTGGGGTTTGGCGATATTTAGGACAAACCAACGAATCAGGCCATCTGCTTGGACGCCTCTTTTGTTGTTGTTGTTTGCTTTAAAATAAACCTTGACCAGGATTACCCACCCAGGAAGGTAAGCTGTCGAGTTTTCTGGGCAGAGGCAAGAAATAGGGAAGGAGGTCCACGGTGACAATTAGTATTCTTTGGCAGCACTGGCCTGCCTGGTGTTTCTCGAGCCAGTTCAGGGGCCCAGAACTGGCAGGGACAAGTTTGTGTATCTTGATTCTCTTTTCTTCCCTCTGTCTCTAGGAAACAGGCAGAGAGGACCTCATGCTGGCAGGTGGCTGGTGACTTGCTTTCCTTTGTTCTCTCTGTTCCGATCCTTCAGGGAAGGCCCCTCATGGCTTGGGGCAGGAGGGGCCCGGAAGTGGTTCCCGACTCTGGCTTTTCTTGTTCTGATGCGGGGCTGGCAGAAACGTGCCAGTTCCTGTCCTGTGACACCATGGCACTCTCCTTTCCCGTCCTGAACTTCTGCTGCCTCTCAGTTTCTATTTCCAGGGGAGGATGGCGGCTGAGTCTATATTTGGTGGGATGTTCTGCTTCTCTTTGGCACATTTGACTCAGTGAGGCTGCGTTAATTAGACAAGTTCAAGAGCCTGGAAACCAGCAACCGGAGTTTCGTGGCCTTTGCTACCTCTGCAGCCCCGAGGCTGCCAGGGATAATGTGGCTGCTTAGGGCTCAGTCCTTTCTGCCATTTGCATGACGAGGAGCCTAGCTTCTCCCAGGAAGAACTGGCTAAGGAAAGAATTCACTATATGATTTTTTGCCTTGACTGTCCCTGTTAGTCCCCTAAGTCAAATTAATTTGTTCATTGAGTAGATGTTTCCTGAGTGCCTACTAGGTACATAGGCTCTCTAATAAGTTCTAAAAAAGGAAGTAAATAGGGGTCATATCAAAATCCTGGACATTTGTTGCCAAGCTTATTGAGAGGTCACAGAGATTGAATATTTTGAGAGTGATCAGGATAGGCTTTATAGGGAAGTAGAATTTGAGTGGGACACTTAAGGATGGATGGATTTCGATTGAGGCAGATTTGGGAGGGGGGCTATAGAATGGAATTCCAGATGGAAGTGATTATGTGAGCAGAGGTCAGAAGGGTCTGGCAAATGGATCGATATTACTGCAGCAAAGACTTCATGTGATTGGTGGTGGTGGGAAGACGAATTTAGAGATGAGGGCCAGGGATAGAGAGGAAGAGCATTTTGGGGGTTACATGGTGAGCCATAGAAGGTTTTACAGCAGGGAAGTAATAAGATAAAACTTGGATTTTAAGAAGCATCTTAGAAAAGAAGTATCTCCTAGGGGATAAATGGAAGAGAAATTACAAAGAAGACCAATTCAAGTCAATAATACTAGCTCACACTTATACAATACGTAGTGTGCATTTCACATTTGTTTAAGCATTTAATTTACAAATCTTATATGTTGGATACTGTTATTATCTCTGTATAAACAGCCAAGAAAATGAACACACAAGGTTAAGTGACTTGCCCAAGGTCATATGGCCAGCGAACTAGCATTTGTACTCAAGCGGTCTGGCTCCAGCATTACATACTCTTAGTATTACACTATAGCGTCCCCTCTAATTAGGGGCAACAATGTGCAAGGAACTGCTAGCAACATACGAGTGTAAATAATATACACATAGCTTTGTCCGCCATCACTTAGGTAATTATTTTGATAGTTCAGGTGATAATTAAGTTTTTAAAAATCGAGATGTAATTGACATAACTGTGTGTAAGTTTGTGTACAATGTGTTGTTTTGACACATATATATTGCAATATTACTACTGTAGTATTAACTAACCCTTTATCATGTCACATTTATCATTTCTCTTTCGTGTTAGGAACGGTTGAGATTTATTCTCTTAGAAACGTTGACGTTTATGACAGGCGTGTTGACTGTGACCACCGTGCTGTGCGTTCAATCTCTAGGACTTATTTATCTCTTCATTGTAGCTTTGCCCCAGCCCCTGGCAACCACCATCCTACCTTCTGTTTTTACAAGCTCAGAGTTTCTTAGATTCCACATATGAGTGATGTCACAGAGTATTTGTCCTTCTCTGTCTGACTTATTTCACTTAGCATAATGCCTTCAGGGTCCATCCATGTTGTCACAACTGGCAGGATTTTCTTTTTTCTCATGGCTAAATAACATTCCATTGCGTGTATATATTCTTTCTTTTATCTATTCATCTGTTGATGGACACTTGGGTCTTTCTACAGCTTGGCTGTTGTAAATAATGCTGCAGTAAACACGGGGGTGTAGATATCTTTGAAAGATAATGATTTCTTTTCCTTTGGATAAATACCCAGAAGTGGAATTGTTATTATCTCTGGATCATGCGTTAGTTCTGTTTTTAATTTTCTGAGGACTCTCTACTGTTTTCTACAGTGGCTTCACCAGTTTACATGCTCATTAACAGTGCCCGAGGGTTCCCTTCCCTCTGCATCCTCACCAACCCCTGCCATTCTTGTCTTTTTGATAATAACCATTCTAACAGGTATGAGGCGACCTCTCACTGTGGTTTTGATTTGCGTCTCCCTGATGGTTCGTGATGTGGAGCACCTTTTAATGTACCTTGCTGGCCATTTGTATGTCTCCTTTGAAAACATGCCTATTCAGAGCCTCTGCTCATTTTTAAACCAGATTGTTGGGATTTTTTTTCCCCCTATCGATTTGTATGAGTTCTTTATATACTTGGATGCGAACCCCTTATTGGTTATATGATATGCAGATATTTCCTCCCAGTCAGTAGGTTGCCTTTTTATTTTGTTGATAGTTTCCGATGCTACGCAGAAGCTTTTTAGTTTGATGCATTCCCAGTTGTTAGTTTTGCTTTTGTTGCCTCCTTCGTGAATGTTCATTCAGGTATCTCTACACCAGATGTAAGTGATGGGGCAGGGATGGGGGCAGAGAGGAAATGGCATAAATGGAGCAGTAGGGAGCGCTCAAAATTCAGAAAATGTGTATGTGGTGAATGCGGATCTGAGCACGAGCCTGTCCACCTCTTTACAACAGCCTGTGGGGAGATATTCTCCTCTTAGGATCATCAGTCTGATTTCATTGCAGAACTCAGTTGGGAAATTATGGTTTTCCATTTTAAGAAGTTATTAGAATAGATCTATGGCAGAAACTGGCAAGTGCTCAATAAACTCATTTCCCCTTCTTCCTGGCTATGTATTTTGACTACATTTCTGGATCTCCCTTGCATTTAGGTGTTGCCATGTGACTGAATTTGGCCAGGGGTATATGGGCAGAAGTGATATGCGGCACCTTCAGGCCTGGCCCATCAAAACTCCTGCATCATCATCCAAGTTCTTTCCTATCTTTGCCTGCTAACTACATGCCAGAGATCCAGTGGCGAGCAGCACTATCCAATAGAATTTTCTATAATGGTGAAATGTTCTATATCTCTGCCGTCCAATGTGGTAGCCATGTGCCCACTGAGCATGTGCAATGTAGCTAGTGTGATAGAGGAACTGAATTTTTAATTTTATTTAATTTTAATGAATTTAAATAGCTGCAAATGGCTATGGCTACCATACTGGACAGCACAGCTTTAGTTGGAAGGCATCTGGTCTTTGGGTGACTGGTTGGAGCAGAGTGCAGGCCTACCTACCTGCATTGCACGGTGATGTGTGTGAGAAATAAATATTTACCGTATTAAGACACCAAGATGCAGTACCTGTTCCATAAAATGAGGAATACCTGCTGATTCACCTGCACTGAAAATGCATGTATGTCCATCGTCAGCTGGGCAACATGGCTGGATAAACCCAATATCTAGTATCAAACCCAGTGACCCAGTGTTCTTAAATGGAGACTCTAATCTCCTTTCACCTCTCTTGAGCTCCTAGTCTTGTCCCACCCTGTTTTACTGGGGAGGTGGGGGTGGGGCCGGAGGCCATGAAGTGAGCACTACTCCCTTTTCACACACAGGGGAGCAGAACCTGCCCCGGGATCTGGTTTTCCCTCCATCCTAGCTCACCGTGTGGGCTTGGGCCAGTCGCATCGCTTCCCAGGTTACTGGCTTCCTCTCCCGTAAAATCGTGATTTGGGGTTTGCCTCTCTTTCTAAAATGCGTCTTTCAAACATCTGCTCCTTTTTGGTCCCCTCTTCTTCTTTGAAGAGGCGACCCTCACTCCCAGTGCTCCTGGCTCAATCCCCCCTTCCGCCACCCAGGCCCTTCTACATTCTGTTCTGTGCCTTCGTCTTCATTCAGCCTTAGCGGTCTTTCCTGGCTTGCTGCCTCTTTCCCCTTTACCAGTGACTATACCCACACTTGCTATCTCTGCTGCCTCCCTCCTTCAGCCTCTCTGGCGCAGCCTCTGCCCCGACTTCTCTGCTGAGATGGCTTTTAGGATTTTCACTACGTGGACTCTCTGTTTAGGTTCAGAGGGGTGGGCTCTGGGATGAGTTTCTCCTATGGGGGCAAAGACAGACATGTCGTCCTGTCACATGGCTCTTCTCCCCCATCGGTAAACTCTAGACACTTACCTCCTTTCCTCTCAGGGCGTCAGGAGACTTAAACGTTTGTAGATTGCCGTGAGTTCCTTGGGGATAACTGGCAAGTGTGTAGCATCAAAATAATTTCATATAAAGCTGCTGAAAAATAGGCAGCGAACTGATTCACAGCCTCCACCACTGGGCTCTGATCATGAGCATCATGGATGAAATATCTCATTTCAGCAAGACAGGCGATGTGTGTGTTAGGCTGCTAATTGTAATAAAAAGCTTAATTTGCACTTCTGTTTCTCATTCCGCTGCGCTGGAGAGTGGGGGTGGCAAGGATGAGGCTATTCAGGGAGGCTTTGTAAGCCCGTCCTTGACTTGGTGACGGCGAGATGTTTGTTCTGTCACTGTCTAGTCAGAGCCCGACTGCTTGGTGCCATTAGCTCCCAGCTATGCTGTTTCTCAGTAACTTTATTTTCTCTGTCTCCTAAGGCAGAAACTGCATTCATCATTTACTCAGCTACCTCTATCTTTTATCTCTGTCTCTCCCTCCCTTCCTTCCTCCTCCTCTCCGTTCCTCTCCCCTTTTCTAGTTCCGTCCCTCCCTCCCTTCCTTTAACAGCATTCCTCAGCCACTTTTGGTCGTCTACTATATACTACAGAGACTGGAGATAAGGTGGTAAACGAGATAAACAAGGTCCCTGCCCTTATGTAATTTGCAAACTAAGATAGTTGACAGTGATACAAGTAATTCTAACAGTTATTCATTCCTTCACTCATCATTTGTTCAAATAATTACGGAGAGCTTTCCATGAGCCAGGTAGTGTTCTAGGCAATTGGGATACATCAGTGAACAGCTAGTAGTGGACTCTATTGTGCAAAATGCAGACTTCTCTGGGATTGCAAAGTAGGAGGCCTTGTCTCATCTAAGGTGTCAGGAGGGACCCCAGAAAAGGGATGGCTTGACTGAACCCTGCAAGGTGAGAAGAAATGAGGTTGGCAGAAGGGGCCGGGGGAAGTGGTTCGGCGAGCTGCTCGAGGAAGCAGCTTGTGAGGACAGAAAGACGCTTGTTTGTTGTGGCTGATACATATGCCGTGTGGGGTCAGAGTGGCAAAAAATTAGTCCCGGGAGACAGGCAGGGGCCATCTAAGCCATGGTAGTAAGTTTGGAGTCCATTCTAGGGCATTTGAAGGATGCTGAAGGGGGCGAGGACAATTAGGATCAGAGCCGTCCAGTAGAATTTTCTGCGATGATGGATATTCTACTCTGGCCTCCATGGTAGCAACTAGCCAAAGTAACGATTGCACACTTGAAATGTGACGAGTGTGACTGAGAAACTGAGCTTTCAGTTTTGTTGTATTTAAATTTAAATATCCACACGTTACTAGAAGCTACCATACTGGATGGTGCAAATCTGTATTGTCTGCTCTTCATATCCAGAAATAGAATTGAAATTTCTCTGAGACGGCGCCCGTTTCTCTGGGACCTGTCAGCTCCTCTTCTGCCTCCCCCGCCACGGGGCCTGTTGTATTGATTGAATCCCCTGGTTAATCAGTTTTCTGTCAGTTTTCTGTGTGTTTTCCTTCCTCCTCATTGAGTCCTCACCCTCCGAGTGGGGACTGCTGTTGGCTTTTGTTTTCATCTCACGGCAGGCCTCAGGGAGCTTGTGTCCACGGAATCATTTTTCTGCATTGATTGACTTCTGTTTTCCTTCCTGGGGCTGATGGGTGGATGGCTTGAGGATGCAGGCGTCAGCTTGGACTGTGGGCTGCCCCTTGAGGCTGTGTGCCCCAGCTCGTGTGCACGGAGGACATGGCGTGCCCGTGGGAAGCCGAACCGTGGGACCTTTCCGGAATCCCTCGCTTGTCCATCCCTCGGATGCTTCAGTGCTGCGAATGAAGTGAGCCGGGGACTTCTCTGCTTCCCCGTGGAAGGGTGGGATGTCACCTCATGGGACCCTGCTGCCACCCTGAAAAGCCGCCAGGCCGCTCTTCTGAAAGCCTTATGGTGACACAGAGCCTGCTTTCCTTCCTCCCATTTTCTCTTGACAGTCAAGTCACTTTCCCACAGGGGTGCACAGCTTTTAAATGATCGGGAAATGGGGCTTATTTCCCTGCTATGTATTCGCCTCAGCTTGAGGCATAATAGGAAATGTTACAGTAATTGCCCCCAGTCGATTTGGGGGTGATCAGTGATCCGCCACTTCCTAGCACCTCTCTCCCATCAGAGCCGAAACAGGGAAGCCCTGCCCTGGGGGAGAGTCATTCCTGAGCGCAGCATTCTTGTATGGTAGCAGGAGGGCCACGTGACAGTGGCCAGAGCCAGTCTGCTCTCTCTGGAAGCGCAGATGGCATCACCCCATTTCCAGAGCACGCAGAGACTGGAGACATGGCCGTCTTAGCGATGGAACAGGGGTTTTGCCCTGGCAGAATTTTACTTCCCGCTGCGGAATTTATCTTCCTAGAATACCAGATTCTCAAACATCATTTAGTCAAGGCTTGCATTTTCTCAGTGTCCCCTTTGATTGTTGTCACCTGCAGCGACAGGGACCTTGTTACCACATGAGGCTGCCCTCCCATCCTCAGGCCCTTCTGACTGTTGGAACACACTTCCCGGGGGCTGAGCTAAAATCGGTCCCTTTGTAGCTTTCACTCCTGGATCCTGAGCTTCTCTTTGGGACCCTGTAAACCCAGCCTGATCGTCCCTCCTCCCTGAGAACATGCCAGGGTGTGTGATGACAGGCTCCTTCTCCAGAGAGGCTCCCAGAATTCCTTTCACAATTTCTTGGAGGACAAGGTATCAAGCATCATGGCCATCTTGGCTGATGGTCTTTAGGCTCCCAGAATTCCTTTCACAATTTCTTGGAGGACAAAGTATCAAGCAAGCATCATGGCCATCTTGACTGATGGTCTTTAGCTTCACCCAGAGCTAAAACTGCATAGTCCACAGTGCCTGGCAGAGTATGCCGAGTGGAGGAATCTCCTCCCTCAGTCTAGATGCCCTCCTTCATTAATATAACCGCAGAAACCGAGGGAGATTATAGAGCTCTGGCCTCAGCCGACCCTCGGTATGGGCAGTAGTCACGTTCTGCAGAGTCGCTGCGAACCCTGAATTAGCGAATCCTGAACCTTTGCTCCAGGGGAGATTCAGGGTTGGGTTCCTGCGAGCCTCTGGTCGCAGTGTTATTATCAACCAGTCAATACATAGCTTTGTTTTACGTGTGTTTCTGTTTAAAGACACACCGTATGTGGCACTAAGCAGACAGTGAAAAGGGCTCTGGCTTACAGTGTGAGAGCTGAAAGGGGAAGGCAGAGCATCGCCTTGTTCGGCGTCAGCTGGGAAGTGTGCGTCGGGTGACTCAGATTTTTTGCCGCTCTGCGCATTTCCGTGGATGATCATGAAAGTGCCTCGAGTATTGATTTTGGAGTTACGTATATATTTTAGTGAGTAGGTGAATTCGTAAACATCCCAGCAGCTGCGTATCACAGGGAGGTCCACAGGAGTGGGCCTGCCCCTGTCCTGGGTGAGTCTTGCTCTTTGTCCTGTGTCCTCAGAGGGACTCGGCTCTGGGAGGACACGCCCGTCGTCTGCATCGCCACTGTCTGGCACAGCGTCTCACCCAGAGTGTGGTGAATATTTGCTGCTGGGGCCGCGGGGGTGATCTCAGTGCTGATTCAGAGCAGAGGGAGCCGAGGGAGAGAACGAAACGAGACAAAGGATGTACGTGGGGCCTGAGGAGCACTTGAACGAGAACACAGAGCCTAAGATGAAGTCAGAGAATTAACGAAGGGCCTGGAGGAGGAGACTGCAGTGGCCGTAGCCACAGGAAACGGCGTTAGGAGAGGCAGACTCTGTGCTGGGCGGGACTGGAGAGCAGCAGGAGTCTTGTTTTCCGTTTCCCAGGACAACTTTCCTTCTGGAGAACACGAGGCCTCTCCCTCTGCGTGGATGATGGCTGCTCTTCACGACAGCTGCCGAGCCTGGGCGGGTCTGTGATGCCCTCTGTCCAGAGGAGCAAAGCGCCCAGGGGATATAAGCCACCTTCCCAAGGGACCAGGATCAGTGGTGGACTCAGGACTCCCACCGTCACTGACCCGATCACGGGTAGAGGCTTCAGGGAATTCAGTGATGGTCGGGAGAGAGGACGCCACTGGTTTTGTTTGTTTGTTTGTTTGTTTGTTTGTTTTTGAGAGGTTTGGAAAGTGGAGGAAGTAGAGCTTATAAAAGAAGACACGCTG
>NW_006432945.1:9443485-9466761 GCF_000325575.1 Pteropus alecto | reverse complement strand
TCAGCAGGTACTTGTTGAGCCTCTGTGCGTCCTTCCTGCTGGAAAGAATGGAATCACGGGCTGAGCCGAGAAGGAATCTGGGCACGTAGGTCAGTGACACCTGCCCATCAGCAGAGTTGAATCTAAGATGGGGAAGGGCAGCAGCGGCTCAGAAAGCCAAGTGCTTTTGTATAGGGAGAGACTAGAAGTCCACTGCCCTAGAGGTGATTGTGTCCTGTTCGGCCACCGCCAGCTCAGGACTTTGTCTGCTGGCTTCACACCTGAGAGCCCTAGGTGCCGTGAGAGTCACAGAGATGACCGAGACACAGTGAGCCAGGACAGATCACGGTCCAGCCGGGGAAGTAAGTCAGATGGACTGAGAGCTATGTCATTATGATATTTTCCTGCTGCCATGTGACTACAACGGAGGGAGAAATCGCTTCCTCCTAGAAGGGCTGCTGGAGCGTCATGAAGGAGGGGACTTTGCCACGCTCTTCGGCTCCTACTCTGCCCCCGCCCTGATCCACTCGTCTCTGCACTTGCCGTCCAGTTGGCCGAGCCAGAAGAGGAGTCATTACCGATTCTCCTTTTTCCTCGTCCCCAACTCCAATCTGTCACCACTTTGCTTAGCTATCTCCAGCGTAGAGTTCAGTTCTATCATTTCATTTTTTATTCATTGACACCGAAGCCCTGGACACAACCACCTGTTGCTGGACTGTCGAGAGAACTGTGTCGGTGGTTTAAAACTTTACCCATCTTTCCCTCCCAGGAGTAGTTTTCGCAGCATCTGGAGTAATCCTCCGAAAAGATAATTCGAGATCTTGTCACGCCCCTGCTCAAAAACCGTTGTGGCTTCCTGTATGAGTCAGTGAAACAACGTCAGGTATTTGAAACAGGGAATATTCATCCGAGGATTTTGTTGCATAAATAGAGGGTGGGAGGCAACCCAGAGCAGGGAGCCACTTCTACCTCCAGGCTGAAGGGACGCAAGCCTCAAAACCCAGAAGCCACGCGACCCTGGTTGCCCAGCCTGCTGGGAGCTGGGACCTCAGAGGGCGGGAGTATCTGGTGGAAAGCTGCAATGACAAAGGAGACACCGCCGTTGCCATAAAATGCCAGCTAGAACTGAGAGGGACAGGGAGAAATACTCTGGCTTGTCCCTTCTTTCTACCTTCCAGTCTTCCACTAGGGCTGCCCAATGGCCAAACTTGGCCAAAAGCCCATAGTCAAGTGAGCCTGGGAAACACCGAAGGGTGGAAACAGATGGACAACAAATAGAAGACCAGAACACTCCCACCGCTCTGCCATGCCTACCTACGAGACCTCATGTGACCTGCCCCTGGCCACCTGTCCACGCTTGCCTTGTACGAACCTGCCCTGCCTCCTAGCAGACCCGCTCCTCCAGTCCCCTTCCCGGTCCTGTAGCAGCCCAGCTCCTCCTTCCCCACGCCTTGGGACAGCGCCCTCTCTTTCTGGAATATGCATCCCTTGGTTACCCTCCTAGCTGGCTGCTGCTTTGCATCCTTGGGTCTCAGTGCAAGTGGCACCACCACAGAGGAGCCTTCCCTGACCGCCCTACCTAAACTCCACTCACCTTGTGGACAGCTGCTCTGTAATATCGCCCCGGCATTTCTTTATGGCACTTATTATAATCAAAATTATTTTGTTGTTTCTTATCTCTCTCCCCTCACTTCATTCGGTCTCTGATCAAATGTCGCCTCCACAGAAAAGGCTAAGTAGTGCTCCTCCCCATCACGTTCTACGTCACACAGCTTTATTATTATTGTTGTTGTTGTTGTTGTTGTTATTATTATTATTATTATTATTATTATTATTATTATTATTATTATTATTATTATTATTATTATTATTATTATTATTATTATTATTATTATTATTATTATTATTATTATTATTATTATTATTATTATTATTATTATTATTATTATTATTATTATTATTATTATTATTATTATTATTATAGAACTAGTCATTAGTTGGCAAACATGTATTTATCTTCCCCACTAGACTGTAAACTCAGTGAAAGCAGCTTGTTTACCTTGGCCATTTGAAAGGAAAGCTCCATGAAGTGGGGACCGTGTGTGTTGTTCAGCAGAGCGAACTCTTGTGAACGTCCCCAGCACGGATGACGCCAGCGCAGTGCCCCCCTAGCCAATGTCTGTGGCGTGGATCAATAGTGGTGAAGTTGAATAGAAGATCAGTAAGTGGCATTGGGAGGGAAGAAAGAAGCTTCTCAAACAGGGGAATAACAAAAATAAAAGTAGAGACACCGGAAAGTGTACATTTTGGGAAAGATGAGAACTTTGGTTTGTTGGAGCGTAAAGAACGTGACGGGTGGTGGGTAGGAGTTAAGTCAAGGGGGGGCAGGTTGAGGCCCGATCATGGAGAACTGTAAAGGCTATTCGTGAGTTTATTCAGTTAGGTAATAGGGTGCCATGGGAAGTTTTTGAGCAGGGTCATGACATATTCAGTACTGTACTTTGAAAGATGCATAGAAATTGTCCAAAGATTTACTTCCTTTTAAAAGCTGGTGAAAATTCTGTAGCTATCTATCTTAGAATCATAATTGGTTGAGATAGAGGGGTACTATTAGCAAAGACTAGAGGATTTAAGAGGAGTTCACTGGTTAATTGATTGACTCATTTATTTATCAAGGATTGGAGTGCCTGGTAAGAACCAGTGTCTGTCACTGTAAGGGGAGAGACATTTAAATGTAAAACAGGGTGTTCATGTAATGGAAAAACAGGCTCACTGCCTAATAAGAGAGATGAAACTGTAAACAGATCGTTTCAATGCGGTGTGCTGCGTGCCAACAGAACTCTGCGTGCCGGGGGCTGGGGGCACAGCGGGGGGCACAGCCGCTCTTGGGTGGGGTGGGGGAGGAACGTCATGCCGGTTGCTCACATCTGAAGCCAGGCTTGGAAGATGCGCAGGCGATACGTGTGAACAAAAGGCTGAAGGGAACCGAAAGCCCAGGGACAGCATGACATCCAGAGGGCACGCACAAGAGCGTGGCTGTCTGGAGAGCAGGCAGCAGCAGCTCTGTGAGCAGGTGGATGGGGGCGAGGGACCATGGACATGGCGAAATGCGAGGGGTCAGAAAGATGGGAGGGGTTGGGCAGGGGAAGAGGGGAGCGGTGAAGAACTTTCTGCACCTAGTAAAGTAAAGAGTTTAAGAGGAAGACAATTTCCTACCATTCCCTGAATTCCGCTCCTGGCAGAAACCATCTCTTTGTGGCCCTGATGCACCCAATGTGTACTCATTTGTTCATTTTTTTCTCAAAATGTTTAATAAGGTTTTATTACATGCCACACACTGTTCTACGTATTGACAATATGGTGGCGAATACGGTAAACACGCTTCCCTCATGCAGTTAATGATCCACTGGGAAAGAGGATGTGTGTGTGTGTGTGTGTGTGTGTGTGTGTGTGTGTGTGTGTATGTATGTATGTAAAATAGGAATGTATTTTTTGCCAAGTGATGATTAATTTTATAAAAAAATGCGTGTGAGTGTATATATACATTTTTTACCAAGTTAATGATCAATTCTATAGAAAACAAAATTGCGTAAGGAAATAAAATGTGCTGAGGGAAGGGTACGGTTTAGCTCGGGAGGTCATGGGAAGTCTTTCTGTTCTGTGAAGGTGACATTTGAAAAAGACCTGAAGTGATGGGCAAGCCATGTGAATATCACGGGGAAGAGTGTTTTAGGCAGCGGGAACAGCAAGTGCAAAGGCCCTGAGGCAGGAGATGTTCCAGGAAGAGCATGAAGGACAGTGAAGCTGGGGTTCAGTGTGTGGAGGGAGAGGGGCAGGGATGGAGGAAGCGATGAGGGACCAGTCACGGCGGGCTTGTAGGCAACAGACAAGGTTATGGATTTTATCCTTCGATGTGATGATACTTACATTGTAAAAAGAAATCATGACTTCTTCTGAGAAATAGCCTCTGAAAAGGCAGGGGGAAGCTGAGAGCAGAGTTAGGAGGCTGCTGCAGGAGTGACGGCGGTGGCCTGGTGCAGCCTAGCAGCGGTGCTGTTGGTGAGAAACGGTCAGATTCCAGCTAAGTCCAAAGGTGGAATCTGTAAGATTTGCTGATGGATTGAATGTGGGGAGTTCGGGAAAGAAAGAAGTCAAGGATGATTTTCAAGGTGTTTGACTCAGCACCTGGGTGAAAGGTGGAGCTGTTTGCTGAGTCCCGAGACACTGACAGAGAGGCAGGTTTGTAAGAGTGCAGAGAGCAGGGCATTCGGGAGGTTTAATTTGGAGAAGCCTGTCAGGCACGCAAGGGGAGAAGCCACGTGGGCAGTGGATGCACAAGTCTGAAGTTCAGGGGTGAGGTCAAAGGTAAGGTGGACATGTGGGAGTGTGTGTGTAGGTGGCAGTTAAATGCTGTCTCTGCAAGTGCTGGCCATCTTTTCCAGACCAGAGTCAGTACCACTCCTTCCATGAAGCCTTCCTTGACTCTCCCAGGCCTTCTCTTCACCTTCCTGTCATTTCCTTTAAGCTGAAGCCTTTTTATCTTGGTTGGTCAGGGAAGCTCTGGCTTCTGTCTCTCATTAAATCTCTTGGGCCCTCACAGGGCTGGACTTGGCAGGTGGGCCTGGCTCCTTAGGGCTGAGGGCCTCACTTCGTACGTCTTGAAGTAGGTGGGCCATGTTTCCTAAGGTGGCGTTTTGGGTCCATCAGTCATTAGAACTTAGACCCTCAGGGTCCTTGACACACGTAAAGATGGATTATGAGTATGTATCCGAAGAAATCCAAAACACTAATTCAAAAAGATATATTCCCTCTTATTTCATTGCAGCATTATTTACAGTAGCCAAGATATGGAAGCAACCTAAGCCCACAGCAATAGACAATTAGATAAAGAAGAGGTGGTTCATGTATACAATGGAATATTACTTGGCCATAAAAAAGAGTGGAATCTCACCATTTGCGACAATGCGAATGGACCTAGAGGGTATTATGCTAAGTGAGATAAGTAAATACAAATATCGTATGATCTCACTTATGTGTGGAATCTAAAGAACAAAATAAATGAACAAATAAAAAAGAAACAGACTCAAAGAGAACAAACTGATGGTTGCCAGATGGGAGGGGGTTCAGGGGCCTGGGTGAAAAAGATGAAGGGATTAAGAAATACAAATTGGTAGTTAAAAATAGTCATGGGGATGTGAAGTACAGCACAGGGAATATCGTCAATAATACTGTAACAACTATGTCTAGGGCCAGGTGGGTACTAGACTAATTGGGGGATCATTTCGTAAATTATATAAATGTCCAATTACTGTGCCGTATGCCTGAAACTAAGGTAAAATGATATTGAATGTCAACAGCAACTACAAAAATAAAAAATAAAAATCGGAAGCCAAAGACAAAAGGACACATATTGTAAGGTTCTATTTATATGAAATATACAGAACAGGCAAATCCATAGAGACAGAAAGCAGATTAGTGGTTGCCATGGGCCGGTGGGGAGGGGGACAGGCGAAAAGATTGCTTAACGGGTACAGACTTTCATTTGAAGTGATGAAAACGTTCTGGAACCAGATAGCGATTATACAGCATTGTGAACATACTCAATGCTACTGAATTGTGTACTTTAAAATGGTGAATTTCATGTTATGTATATCTCACCGCATTGAAAAATAACACACAAAGTGTCATCAGGGACGACAGTTTCCACAAGCCTTCTTGTTCTCTTCTCTCTTTTGCAGCCTCCCCACTTTCTCTGGCCCCCCTCTGCCTGGGCAAGGGCTGGAGCCCCGGGGCTAGGCACTGGGGATGGGAGAGGCTGGCTCTGTGTCTCTGGGGTCTGGCACTGACCCGCTTCAAACGGCAGTCTGTTCATTTGGAGGGAGAAGTGGAGGAAGGTAGGGTTGGAGTTGTGGAGCAGGGTGGATTTATTTTCACCTAGGATGTCCATAGGAGTGAGACAAGGGCTGGCCACAGTGGGGCTTGGCAAGCTGGCAGCTGTGATGGCAATTCTTTTGTGGCCTAGCGGCTAAACTCTTTATGCAAACTGGGTTTGACTCCTGCATGGAGCAGAAAGTTTTTGAATTTATCTGTCAGAAAGTGCCATAGCCCAGGGATCTCGTCACCAATTCCAGATCTCTCTCCCTCTCTGTGCCCCCCGCCTCCCTGTCACCCCCTGCACTTTAATGGAGGGACAGGCATTTCTTGGGCCAGGGGTTGGGTAAATGATGGGGAGTCTGCTGCTGACCCTGGGCCAATAAGCACGGAACATTAATCTCAAGGGAATTATGCAGCAGATCAGCACAGACGTGTGAGGCACAGGCAGTACGGTGCTTCCAGAATACAGTCTCAGTGTCTTTTCTTTATGCATCAAAGCCTTTGAGGATTTCATCTAGTCTCATCTCCCATGTTTCTCCAACTGGAACCTTTTGCCTGATACTGGACCGTCTTGCTAAATTCACCCTCCTTGCCTTTGCATATAAGATTCCCTTCGGCCAAATCCTGTTCATGCTTCAAGAACAGGTCAAACCTCACCTCCTCCACGAAGCCTTCCTGGTTTCCTCCAGCCTACAGGGATCTTTCTCTCCTTCTCAGAATTCTTAAAAGGTGTAAAGTTGCTTTCACTACTCGGTTTAATCATAGCTTTTCCAAGGAGAGTTATTTCAGAGATGTCACCACGATATGCAGGCAGAGTGGATGCCTGACCAACATCTGTTGCGTGGTAGCTTATGTAATCCTAAAGATCAAGCAGTCAGCGTTAAAAAAAAAAAAAAGAAGATAAAGCTAAGCATGTAGAAATGTGTGTGATTAGTAATTAGCGTGTCCCCCCCCACACCCCCACACAAAAGGAAGTGCTTTAGGAACGAGACTGAGCAGTACAGTCACTGGAAGCAAATATGTAACTGTGGCTCTCAGAGAAAACGGAGGCTGCCCTTAATTAATGGGTAGCTGGAAAAAGACAGCGGTGAGACAGGCTGAGATGGGGAGCAGGCTGAGAAAGCTTCGCAGGAGGATATTGTGTGATGCTGGCAGTTTGGAAATGTTATGTTTAGCAATGAATAATAGATGACTGATCTCATGGGAAATGTAGGTCTGGTTCTTTAGGAAGGTAAGAAGGGGCGTGTGAGATGATAAGGAAGTTAGTTAAATGTGGGGAGCTGTCTCGGAAGGTATGATGTCACTTTGTTTACCAAACTGGATGCTGTCTTTGAGTGTGAATGGATTTGCTCCGTGGTGTGCTGGAGTCTTAAACAGCTGCCTGCATTGTGTACCTGTTCCACACACTTTCTTGCGGAAGTGTGGTGTGTCAGTTAAATACAGGCTGTGGGAGCAGGCTGCCTGGGTTCAAATCCTGGCTCTACCGCTTACCTGTTAATAGTACCTTAGGAGTGTTCTCCATGCCTCAGTTTTTCTCATTTGTGAAGTCGGGTTAATAATAGTCCCTTCCTAACGGTGTTGTTGTGAGGATTAAACGAGGTATAATATACCTAAAGCATCCAGGAGGGTCTGGCATGTCGTAAGAGCCAACATAATGTTAGTTATCGTCATCGTGAGAGGTCGTGTCCTCGCCGACTTCACGCTGTCTTCAGGGCTTTGAGGGTGGGACTGTCGGAAGGGGGGGCGCTCTTCTCCGTCGGAGGCAGTGAGAAGCCGTGGGCCAGTCTGCGCTCGTCTGCCCTCAAAGACTTTGGGAACCCTGATATTTCAAGTATTTGAGAAAATGTTTGCAACTTTCAGTAAGCGAATGCCAAGAGCTTTTTCCTGGGATCGTGGGTTCGAGGGCTGGGAGCTGTTTGTGTGACTGTCAAATACCATGTGTCACAGGTGGGATGGGTGCCTGCTCCTGGAAACAGGAGGAGAGGTGGGGATTGTCTGCTGTCTCCAGACGGAACCCTTAAGGGACATCATGAGAGCATGATATGGCAGATTTTCTGGGCCAAAGACAGTTGTGTCGGGTGATCGTTGGACCCGTCCAGGGTGTGGAGGGCGTTTGCTGGAAGAATGGGAAGATCCTCAGGGGGTGTTAGCGCGAGCCAGGTCTGGATTTAGATCAGGGTTGCTTCTCACCACGCAGGTGACTTTAGGAAGCCACTTAACTTCCCCGAGCCTTAGAATACAGGAGAAATCCATAAGATAATATACATAAAGTGTCTGGCTCATACCAAGACTGAGAAATGCTAATTCTCTTTTCCTTAGTTTTATCATTTATAAAATGTGGATACTAAAAAAAAAATCTTGTGAGACTTTTGCAATAATTATTGAGAATAGTTGTTTGTTTGTTTATTCATTCATTCATTCATTCAACAAATATTTTATTTTAGTGTTGACTGTCTGCCAGACAGTGTCTTAAGGGCTTAGGGCACATCAGCAAATAAAATAGACAAAAGGTAGCTGCCTTTCTGTAGTTTAAATTTTAGCAAGGGAAGATAGGCAATAAACTGACATAAATGAAAAAAGTTTTAATGTGTTAAAAGATATTAAATGCTGTGGGAAAAAAAAAAGCCAAACAAAAGTAGGATAAGGAGGCTCGGGAGTGCCTGGGGCAGGGGCAGTGTGCGCGTTGAACAAGGTGGCCGGGACAGGCTTCATTGACAAGGTGGTGTTTGAGTTAAGACTTGAAGAAGACGAGGAGCTTAGTCATAATGATATTTAGGGGAAGAGCAGCCCATGCCGAAGAAAGTACAGATGCTGTGGGACTGTGCCTGGCTTGTTGCAGGAACGACATGGAGGCCAGTGTGGCTGGAACAGAGTCAGGGGAGATTTGCAGGAGGTAACTCAGGGAAGTAACGGGAAACCAGGCAGGGGAAGGCCTTGATGGCCAGTAGGAGGGCTTTGGCTTTTACGGTCAATGAAATGAGGCTATTCTGTAGGATTTTGAGCACAGAGAGCAATGATAGCATCTGCCTGCTTAAGAGAATCACCTGCACGCTGGCTACTGTGTCCAAAATTGACCGTAGAGAGGCAAGGGTGGAAACAGGAGGCCGGCGAGAAGGTTGTTGCTGTGTCTGGGTAACAGATGACTGTGGCTGGAGCTAGGATGGTAGCAGTGACTAGCGAGAAGTGGCTGGATCTTCTTATATTCTTGTAAGTAAGGTCAGTGGGATTCTCTGATGATCAGGAGTAGGGCATAAGAAAGACAGGTGTCAAGGATAGTCTGAGCACCGAGAAGGCTGGATGGGGTTGCCATCAATTCAGAAGAATGTGGGGCAGGTTTGAGTGGGAATAATTAGGAGTTCACTTTTGATCACGTTGAATTTGAGCTGTCTATTAAATATCCAGGTGGAGAAGTCCTGTAGACAGTTGGTTACGAGAGAAGTTTGGGAGAGAGAGCTGGCTGAGATGTAAATTTGGGGGTTGACAACATGCAGACGGTAATAATTAAAGCCATGAGAATGGATGAGATCACCAGGAGAGTCAGCGTAGACATAGTAGAGAAGAGGACCAAGGGCCAAGTCTTTGGGCCTCCAACTTAAAGAAGTTGGGCAGAGGTGGAGGAGCCAACAAAGGAAGTTGAAGGGAAGTGATCATGAGGTAGAAGGAAAACCAAGAGAGAGTGTGGAAGCCCGATGAAGAAAGGGTCTCAAGGAGGAAGGAGTGATCGACTGTGTCAACAATGTGCCGGGGCAAGTGGACTAATTATTTAACGTGTAAAAAATTACTCCAGAACTTAGTAGCTTAGAACAACAAACATTTATTATCTCGAGAAGTTTCCTAGCGTCAGGAACCGGGGGGTGGCTTAGCCAGGTGGTTCCAACCTGGAGCTCTTGCAAGGTCATAGCCAAGCTGTTAGCTGGGGCTGCCGTCATCTCGAGGCTCGACTGAGGCTGGAGCATCCTACGTCAGGCCACTCTTGCAGTCCTTGGTCGTCCTCAGTTCCTCACTGGCTCTTGGCCACATACCTCGGTTCCTCACCACATGGGCTTTTGCACAGGCTGAGTGGACTTGTGACGTGGCAGCAGCTTCTTCCCAAGAGAAAGGGAGAGCGCGGGAGAGCACCCGAGACGGTTGTCGCCGTCTTTTATAGCCTAATTTTGGAAGTGTCATACCATCTGGATGCTCTTGGTTACACAGACCAACCCGGGCACAGTGTGGGAGGAGACTGCACAGGGTGTGAATACCAGGAGGTGGGGGCATCTTGAAAGTTAGCTGCCACATCAAGTGTGACAAGAAGTGATCACTGGATGTAGCGGCGTGCGGGTCATTGCTGCCCTTAACAAAAGCCGTGAAGAGAAGTGTTTGATTAAAGTTGGTGCAAGAAAGGATGGGAGGAGAGGAACTGAGCCAGTGAGTACAGATAACTTTTTTAAACGTTAGATGCGGAGGGAGCAAAGAGATGGGGTGATAGCTGGCGAGGAAAGTGTTTTTTTCCTAAGACGAGAGAAATGATACCATGTTTGTATATTGATGTTTGGAAAAGTCCACCAGAGGGTAAATAATTGATGAGAAAGAATTACTAGAGCATTGTCCGTGAGGAGGAGAGAGGTAAGACCTTGTGTCCACAAGGGTTGACTGTAGACAGGCATGCTGGGTTCACCTATGGTCGGATCGGGAAGACAAGCTGTGAGGCAGTGGGCAGACCTAGTGATGGGGGTTTGTGACGTCATCTTCTGATCATTCCCTTTTTCTCATCCAAGTGGGAAGCAAGGTCAACTGGTGGGCTCGTTGGACAGTAAATATTTTTAAAAAACTCACGGCTTTGAGACCTTTGATGACTCTGATGGTGATGGGTAACTATGGCTGCAGTAAAGGTACCATCCCCACAATTCCTTTTGCTTTTAGTCAAAGGGTTGAACTTTTATTTTCATAACTTATCCAGATGGTGGGGCATCTGCAAAATCCTGGTACTCCCTGTGGAATAGCATAAGAACAGATCTATTTAACCCAAAATAAATACTTTATGCAAAAACAGATAAAATCACCTACCACGTCCTCGCATAGACAAGAGGTAACAGATCTCAAGAGTTTAAGAAAAAAAAAAAATACAGGAGAGAAATTTTGATACTGAGAAATTCTTTTCCTTAACTAATTTTGGGAATTGGGAGGAGATTGGAATCTTTTATTTCTGGAGCAGAACACATCTGTTCAGCCTGCAGAGGGTGCCTGGTTTAAAAAGCTCTACAGTCGACCTGGGAAATGGAATGGCCGGGACCTGAGAGCAGTCCAGAGGCTGGAAGTAGGCAGTGGGCTTTCAGTCTCCAGGTGAGGGAATTATATTGCTGACCAAACAGACTGTCCAGGGCGGGGACCTGTGGGAGCTCTCAGAATGTTTCTGGAAGAAGCCAGCATACCAGCCCCATCCCTATGTCTCCCAAGCTCCCAGCAGGCCTTTCATTGTTGAATCCTCTCCTCTTACTAGATCTCACTGGAGTAAATAGTGATTAGGACTGTGCCTGGACCCCTAAGCAGCCCAGCCTCCTGCCTGGGCGAGGTGACAGTCTCCTGTGCCCACAGGAGGACTCTAGGCAGAGGGAGGGCAAGGAGAGAGGCTTTCGAATGGGCCACATCTGTGATGCTTAGAACCTAGCGTCAGAACCCAGCATCTTTCTCTCCGCCTTCTCCCCGTCCTCCCCTCCCCCTGCCTGGTTCTGTAGCCCTCAGACCTCAGGTGCAGGCCTCAGCACGGGTCAACACTTGTGTCTTGTTCTGTAGGCAGTTCCCGTGGGCACCCTCCTGCTTCTCGAAAAGCCCTTGCCCCATTGGCTGGGGCACAATGCAACCCTGGAGATCCTGGATGCTCTCCTAGCAACCGTGCCAGAGCTGGTGGCCACCTCATTTTTGCAGAGACAGATACTCCAGTAACAGGAACAAATCAGTTAGCCAGCCTGACACTAATGTGTTAATGTCACCTTGCCAAGCTGGTGCTTGGCTCAGGGAAGCCACCTCTTCCTCCTGTCCTTGCTCTGGCACTCAGTTTTCCATTGTTGCTTCAATCCCAGGCTTTTGGGAGCCTCACGGGCCACAGGATTCCTGCAGTGGGCTGACCCTTGACCTCTGTCTAATCTGAGGTCAGTTGTAAAAAAAAAAAAAAAAACAACTGCTGCCATCTCAGTGTCTGTGATGACCGGGCCCTGCCCGGATGCTTTGGCTGAGGGGCGGGGCGGTTTAATCCCCATTCCTCATGCAGCATCTGGAGTGTGAGGAACAGCTGTTCTCTTCCTCCCTATCCCCTGAAAAATAAGAAAAAGATGTGATAAAACTTTAAATTAGATTATCATAATAACAATACAACTCCCTAAGCTTTATAGCTTAGAAAGTGTTTTCCCACACTCTATTTAATCCTCGTAATAAATCTCCCGGAGGCAAGGACAATTACATCCATTTTATAGGTGAGTACATGGAGGCCCAGAAAGGCCGAATGACTTACTCAAGGACAGTAAACTGGTAAACGACAAGACTAGGGGTAGAGGAAGGAGCAGAAGGGCCAGAGCAAAGGTGCCACGGCAGAGGAATCCTCCGGGCAGCTGGAGCCGGGGTGCGGAGACCGCCCTCCAGCCTCGGGCCTCACGGGGGGAGGCCCGGTCCCACGGAGCGCCAGCACCTCTCTGCCTCCCCCACTGCCACCCCGCCTCTCCTCTGACCAAGACAGCTTTCCATTCTGTCGCATTTTCAGGAAAGATATCTGAGCAGTGCTGCTGGACCTGCTCTGCTGTGAGTTTCCACAGACGTTCATGTCGTCAAGCAAAAGCAAGCACCTCTGTGAAGTGCGAAGCTGCAGGCCTAGGACATAACTTCCCGCCCTGACCCCCTATCAGTTTGGAATTTTTATGTCCATACCATCCCATGTGGTGAATTTCGGTCTCTGAGTTTGTAAGGCTCGCCATGCAGGCCTCCCCTCAGCTTGTCAGGTTTAGTATGGGGTTCCTTTTTCGTTCTCAGCCCCATTTCTAAAAATTGGCCTTTCTGATCGACCAAAGGGCAAAAAGGTATGGAGAACCACCTAGAAACAGAACTCACTTCTTCCCTTCCAGCTGGTCCTGCTATGTAGAATGTCACTCCAGAAATCTGTCTACACTACAATGGTATAAACCCTAGGGAGCATCTCCTCTTCAGACCCTGGTCCTCCAGTGAGTCCCCTCACCCTATCTCCCAAATCCCTTAAAGGTTCGTCCCATATTGTGACCTTCCTGCCCTTCTTCTGGAGTTGTGGGAGTTGACATCTCCTGAAATAACCTGACTCGAAAAGTAATGGCTTGCAGGAAAGTTACAATTAGCTTTTCACTGGGAAGAAAGCTCAAAGAGATTTTTTTTTTTTTTTTAAAGAAAAGTGGTAGAAGAAGAAAAAGAAGCAACGGAAAAATCTTTTGGTCTCCTGAGTCAGTTGAGAAAACACTGAATTATTGCAGTGGAATGTGTGTTTTTGTGTGTTTTTTTTTTGTTGTTGTTGTTTTTGTCCCCTTCCTTCCCCCCACGGGAGACACACTGATTTTTGGCTTCTCTTCATTGTTTTTACTGCTGATTACATCCTCTTTTTCTAGATTGTCAGCAGTGGGTAGAGGTGAATGAATTACTTTTTCTCACAGCCCATTGATTTCTTGTGCTGATACACATCGATTTCAGCTCAGAATAAGAAAGACCGTCCTAACGGAGTGATCTAAAGCTGGAATCATTGCCTTGGGGGCAGTGAGCTCCCTGTCACTGGAGGTGTTCAAACATAGGCTGACAACTGACTCGATCAATGACTGGGAGGACAGGTAATCTTTAGTGTCCTCATTAAAATCTTGGATAACTTGCTCAGTCACCTTAGGAAGAGCCTACCTGTCAACCACAGCAGTGTTTCTCACATGGTGGTATGCTAGATTATTTTTATTGGTAGAGAATTTACTATTCGAAACAGGAAAAATGTAAAGCAGCAACAAGATACCACTATACACCCATTAGAATGGCCAGAAATCAACACTGACAACACCAAATGCTGGTGAGGATGTGGAGCAACAGGAACTCACATTCATGGCTGGTGGGAACGCAAAACGGTACAGCCACGTTGGAAGGTAGTTTGTCAGTTTCTTACAAAACTAAACATATTCTTACCATATGATCCAACAGTCATGCTCTTTGGATTTACCCCAAGGAGTTGAAAACTTATGTCCATGCAAAAACCTGCACACACAAGTTTTTAGCAGCTTTATTCATAATTGCCAAAATTCGATGCAAGATGTCCTCCAGTACATGGATGGGTAAATACATAAACTGTGGTACAACCAGACAATGAACTATTATTCAGCTGAAAGAGAATGAGCTATCAAGCCATGAAAAGACACGGAGGAACCATAAATACATCTGACTAAGTGCAGGAAGCCAATCTGAGAAGGCTACATACTGTTCGATTTCAGCTATATGACATTCTGAAAAAGACAAAACTGTGGACGTAATAAAGAGATTGGTGGTTGCCAGGAGTTGGGGGCAGGGGGCGGGGATGACTAGGTGGAGCATAGGAGATTAAAAAAAAATTATTTATTTAAATTAGTTTCAAGTATACAGTACATTGGTTAGGATGCTATAATGACAGACACATGTTTTTACACATTTGTCCAGACCTGTAGGATACGGGACACCTAGAGTAAACCCTATGTAAACGGTGGACTTTGGGTAATAACGATGTGTCAGTGGAGTTTCATCAGTTGTAAGGGATGCGCCACGCTGGTCGGGGTGGGGGGGTGGTGTTGACAGTGGGGGAGGATGTGCATGTGTAGGAGCAGGAGGTATACGGGAACTCTCTGTGCCTTCCTCTCAATTTTGCTTTGAACCTAAAACTGCTCTAAAAAATGAAGTCTTAAAAAAAAAACCTAAAAAAAACTAGTAAAAATATAATTAGCACTTCAAATCATGATTTTTATGGATGTCATTCCCTGGGATGAAGCTAAGACAATCAGTGCCATGGCAACCCACATTAAGACTGCAAGTTACAGGTGGGGTCCTAAGACATGACCTTGAACATTTAAAACCTTCATTGCTGAATTTCAGCCCTAACTGTTCCAAAGAATGAGTAGTATAGATGAATAACGTGGAGTCCCGTCTACTCTCTGTGCTATGTCTTAGTCAGTACTCTTTTTCAATGATGCATCGTGAGGAAACTTGAATTTGCACAGCCTCAGGACTCAAGTTATGAAAATGTAGCTTTCGTTACTTCTCCCCTGTCGTCTATTTTCAACAACAGCCACGTGAGAGTAGTGTCATAACTGCGCGGAATGCTCCAGTGGCTTCCCATGTCACTCAGAGCGAACGACAAAGGGCCCCCCAGGTCTGCCTTCCACATGACGTCTCTGACTTCGTCTCCTGCTGCCCCCGTTCTAGCCACCGTGGTCTTCGTGCTGCTCCTAGAACGTGCTAGGCACGCTTTCTCATTGGGGCCTTTGTGCCGCCTCTTCTGTCTTCCCTGTCATCTGTGTTGCTCACGCCTTCTCTTCAATGTCACCTTCTCTGAGGCCTACCCTGACCTTACTATTTAAATTACAGCCCGTTCTAACTCCCATCCTCTCTATCTGGCCGACTCTTTAAAAAAAAAATGTATATTTATTGGGGTGGCATTGGTTAATAAAACTGTATAGGTTTCAAATGTACATCTCTGTGATACCTCTTCTGTATATTGCATTGTGTGTTCACCACCCAAAGTCAAATCTCCTTCCGTCACCATATATTTGACCCCCTTTACTGGCTGACTCTGTGCAGTTCTCAGCTTAAATATCCTGTCCTCCAAGCAGCCCCCCGCCCAACTCCCCAGTGTCCTTCCTGGACTCCCAAAGCACCAATGCTTTTCTCTCGTTTGATCACTTACCATGGTGTCGCGTCAGAATCTGTTTATTGGTCTGTTTTTCGCCTTGTCGCCTAGCACAATGTTTGGCTTAGAACAGGTACTCATTATAAGTGTTGAATAAGTAAATGATTGGATGAATGAGCGAATGACTCAGTCCATAAAAATAAAACAAAGTTGTTGAAAAGATTAACGAGGAGGCCTATAAAACCTTTAGTATGGTGTTCAGCTACAAACAGGTAATTTACGTTTATGATTTATGATACAGGAGGGCTTCTTGCCACCGAGCTTCCATTTGCCTATAATTCAACTAGTCCCAGCAAAAACGGCTCTGATCTGTATATAGGAAAAGTGAGGCTGAAACACCGGGATGTGTGTGGGGTGCAAGGGGCAGCCCTAGGTTTTACAGCACGTCTTTCTTCCCAGCAGAGGCCCCATGCAAAGGCCCCATGCAAAGAGCACCATGCAAAGTGCCCCTCCTGTTCTTGCTGCCTGGAGCAGCCCAGCTCCCTGGGACACTAGCACCTCAGGGGGTGCTGATGTGTTTAAGCGATTCTCATATCACCTCTAAGAGCCTGGTGCTCGGGGAACTCCAGTCCGGGTGGGAAAAAGAAAGGATGAACTAACTATCTTGGAGCACGTGCGTGATGACTAGATGGTCCAGCCTTTCTGGTCCCCTCCAATTTCATGTAATTATATATTTTTTCTAACGTAGAGGTAACTAGAGGAGACGTTTCTTTTTGCAAATCAGAAAAGAATATTTTTTTTTCAGACCATTTGAATTTTTGGATTCAGTAGTCAGGTTGCCTTAATCACGGGGGATTTGATCGTGGAAGGTGATGGTGAAGGCAGGATTTTGGCAGTCGTTGGAGAGTGGTATCAGGACCGTGGCAGCGGCAGGGTGTGGGTACAGGGTGGTGGCAGAGAGCCCAACGACCAGGAAAGGAGGTGGAAAGATCTCAAGACTCATTTTGCCCATTTCCTCCTGGTTTCTTCCCAGAGCACAGCCATTGCTTGATTCTCGTCAGGTGATGACGGATGGCAGGTGGTGACCCATTCCATTTCCCACCCCTCTGGGCAGCCCCAGAGTCTGCTCTGTCATGGTCCTGCGTGGTGCTGCCTAGGGAGGCTGGGAACTGTTGTGCCAAGCCAGGAAGGTTCTCTGCCCCCACACAGCGCTGCGCTTGTTAGAAAGTACCACTGACCGCAGCTCGCTGCTTCTCACAGACCTGCGTAGACATAGCCAGGCCTGGGGGTGGGGGAGCAGGTGGAATCTGCCGCGAACATCACGAACTTATTACCCCCTGCACACATATGTCCATGCGGTCACGGAAACACGCAGGTGGTCTTGTACCCAAGCGATAGGACTATTCGAGGTCCCACCTACTTTCAAAGTGCAGCTTCCCAGAGAGACACTGGGTGACGAATTAGATACTGAAGTCAGATTCAGTGTTTATACTCCTGTGACCTTGGGTACGTTTCCATTATTAAGTGAGCATAGTAATAACACTTGCCTTATAGGCTGCTTAGTAAACATGGATCTCTGGCCCTGAGTAAGTGTTTAGTCAGTGAAAGTTATTACTACCGTTATTATTGTCACATTATCACTTTATTAGAGCTCAGCGCCAGGCCTTGAATGACAGTGTGACATTTGGAGTCAGACCTGAATTAGAGGCTCTACCACTTACCACTGTGTGGCCTTAACCTTGGGGAAATGACTTCATCCTTGTAAGCCTTAGTTTCCTCATTTGAAAACCGAGTTACTAATAATAGTTGTTTCATAAGATTTTTCTCAAGAATTAAAGGAAATCTTAAAAGATCTATTGCACAAAAGACCCCTTAATACAGTAGCTGGCATAAAATAAAAATTCAATAAGTATTAACCATTATATTAATTGATGATGAAAATGATGATGGTGGTGGTGTCTACTATGACCACTAAATCTTTTTCTACTACACTTAATTGCAGCAAGTCCTTTTCCATGCAATCCAGCTGTTCCGTTTCCCTTCCCCACCTAACCCTTCCTGCTTTCTCAGTTGAATTTAACTTTGTTCATTTTGGGTTCAGTTGTTTTCCCATTCTACCAAGGATTCTTGGAATCCTAGTCTCAAGAAGTCTATGCAGGACCAATGTCTGTATACAAGATGAACTACAACTGAAAAACACGTAGAGGAGTGTGAGGGGACTTTCCCTCGGCTGCGACCAAAGCAGTTTGGTGGTTTCGTAGGCTTGTGGGGTAATTAAATCTTATCACTGTGTGCGTGGATATGGGGGCTCCTTTAGTTAGTACGCTCTGGGGTGCAAGTAACAGCAAATGTCACTAGTAAACGGGTGTCACTCAGCCATCAGGAGCGTGTTGCCTCATGTTGCTGGCGGCGTAGAGGTGGGTGGCCTCTGGGTCGTCTGGAATGTGGCAGCTCTAGCTTCACGTGCTGTGAGTCTCTTCGCCTCGCTTTCCTCCGCGTGGCAGCTTCATCCTCACGTGGCAGTGAGGTGGTGGCAGTGGTGCCATGGTTCCCATCTGTGCAGGACAGTGTCTCGAGGGAATTCCCTGAAAAGTTTTCCTCACACTTGTTGGGACAGTTTTCCCAGAAGCCCCAGGAAGTGTTACAGCCTCACACTTCAGTGGCCTTTGGTGGGTCATGTGCTTTTTCCTCAGTGAATCCCCGGCAAAGGGATGGGGTCGCCTTGACTGGCTTAGTCCAACGACAGCCCTCCCTGGAGTGGGAGGGTCTTAAAGAAGCAACCGCAGTCGTTGCTACAAATTGTCTTTTTAGCTTGTTGGGAGGTGCGGGCACTTTCAGTGTGGTTGTGATTGTTGGTCTAGTGTTACGAGTGCTCTGTGTCATAGTGTGCAACTCCAGGGGACATCAGCCTGAGTCGCACACTCGGATCGCCAGCATTGTGCACTGTGCGTATTTATTGAGCAAAAAAAAATTCCTTCAGTCATATTATCCCTGAAAGTGCAAATTTTGTTCTCAACGAATTCTTTGGCTTTAAAAGCAGGTTAATTATAATATCATTATTGGTAATTATGTGGTAAAGTAT
The DNA here is from genome assembly GCF_000325575.1 of Pteropus alecto. Classification (NCBI taxonomy): domain Eukaryota; kingdom Metazoa; phylum Chordata; class Mammalia; order Chiroptera; family Pteropodidae; genus Pteropus; species Pteropus alecto. The sequence goes on along the minus strand of NW_006432945.1, from coordinate 9,447,988 downwards.
ACAATAAATGACCAGGGAAAAAAAGCACAAAAACGAGCAGTGAGCACTGATGCTTTGGAGGGGTTGACATGTCCGTTTTCCATTTCCGTGAGCTCCCGAGTATCCGGCTTGTTGGCAGGCTTCTTGGTCACTTCCCACGTGTCTGATCACAGCTGAGAAGGTGGCTGGACAAAGGCTGGCTTCTGAGACAAGCCTGACATCTAGCCCTGCCCAGCAGGAGCGGCCAGGACTACAGACAGATGGGGCAGGGCTCAACATCGGGAAGGATGGCCACCACCACACGGCCTCACTGCTGGCTAAAATGCAAGGCCCTCAAGGCCTGTGGGCTTGTCCTTCTTCCCTGGGGCCCCAGCGTGGAGACCTTGAGTGCCAGGCCGGGGACTTTGCACTCGTTTCGCTATGTGGCAGTTCAGACTGGTGCTCTCAGAGCAAACCGTGTTCCCTACTTAGAGCTGCAGAGTGAGGGGCCACCCCTGCGCGAGTGCCTTTGAAAGCCTGCCCTGGTATGAGGGTCAAAGAGGGGGTTCCGTCTGGCCGCACAATGTGCCCTCGCCACCCATAACATCCGGCAGCAGTCACTGGCTCCTCTTCTGAAGCCGATTTCCAAGGGAACCGACTCAAGTAGTCTTGGTTGGCGTGGGGGGAGGGGTGTCATCAGGCACTAGCCGCAGATTCCCAGAGGTCCTGAGACTGACACTTGGGAAGTGTTTGGGCAGAAAAGAGGCTCTCGGAGCTGTCTTTGCAGCGCTGTGGGTTCAGCCGTCTGAGCCTGATGTCTGGACAGAACGCGAATGTTCTCCTGGATGTTCGTGGCCCGCGCGCCTCCGTGCCAGGCTGGCGACCGGGGTGTCTTGACTCTGTTTCTGCGAGGCCAGGGGCTGTGGCATTCGTTTACTCTCCAGCTATCACCACGGCGGATTCCTGGTGACTTCTTTCCAGCGACTGAGGAGTAATATTCTGTCCTTAGTTTTCTACTTCCCTTGAGACCCTCAGAAAAAGTGCAAACCCCTTTTGATCTTTGTCCATCTGACTGTTTCTGTCTGGGTGCTTTAGGGAAGCAGAGTAACCGAAGCTCCGAATCCTGGAAAAGTCGCAAACGCTCAAGGAGTCTCCAGATACTCTCATGGAAGCCATCTTTGTCCTGTAGTAAAAAGTGACGGCGTTAAAGATTGAAAGCCACTGTGCCGGGCCTGCCCCCTTGGATTTCTTTCCGGACTCTTGCTGAGGTACCGTGAGGGGTTGCCAGTGCCTCGCTCAGCACCCCCGAGAAAACAGGTGTGCAGCAAATGTCCGTTGGGTGGACCTCTCATCCTCTTCTGTGCTGGTTTCCACACGGTGGTATAGTGAGGCGCCCCCTCCGTGATTAAAGCGTCTGACTTCCCTTTTGCAAGTCAGGCAGGTCCTGTGGAGTTTGTAAGCAGCTTCTTAAAGCAGAATAGTAAAGGTGACTATTTAAGCAAATTGGAAAGTTACAAGCAAAAGCCCCTTAAAGCCACTTCTACCTGCTCAAGTGTTGTAAGGATTTGGGTAGAAACCGATGCTTACAGAGACTCATTTATCACAATAGCAAGGTTACGGAGTGGGCAGCTGAGGAGCCGCTTTCCTCCTCTCTTCCCTCGCCCCTCCCCGCATCTCTTAAGGCCCTAGGACTCCCCTCCCCCATAAATATCATCGACTGCCTCCAAGGACTCGGGGCTAGGGTTACAGGTGAATAAAGCAGGTGTGGTCTCTGCCGTTCTGTAGTTTTGTAGCGTGAGGGCTGGCGTGTGTGAGGGCGGCGTCCTAGAGCCAAGGACCATAGAGACGGGGTGTCTGTATCGGGAGCCCGCTCTGTCGCTGGGTAGGACCCACCGTCTGACATTTCTGAGGTCCTGTTTTCCAAATCTCCGGGGTCCTTTGGCGAATTGGTGGTTTTATCGCAACAAGAACAGGGTTCCTCCCTGCTCTTATTCATAAAATATGTCTGTTTATCTCTGTACACATTATGACCTAGCGAGTTTTCAGCAATTAATACACCAGTAGCTTGGCCAATGTTCAATGCATTTGACATATTTGTAAGTACTGGCCTTAGTATTTCGTGACTGTGTCACGATGCAGAGAGAAGTAGTGTCACAGAGGTTGCTAGTGCCCGTCTGGGTTGGCTCTCTCCTTGTCTTCCTTGACTCGCAAGGGGCTACGTTTCCACTCTCCTTCAGTTAAGCAGGACCTGGCGATAGATGTCTGGCTAAAGAAATATGGGAGAAGTGATAGCCGCCCCTTCCAGGTCAGGCTTCTAGACCGCCTGTCTCTGGGCTGGAGAGAAAAGTCGAGTGGAGAATCCTGGGGCTCTCGGGTCCGGTGTTGGCTGCCTGCTGTGGTAGATGAAGTTTTATTTGTTTATGTGGTGTCCGTGGCTGCTTTTGCGCTACAAAGGCAGAGTCGAGTACTGTTGAGCCCTGTCACCCACAGCTTTGCTTTCCATGGTTTCAGTTACCCGCGTTCGACCACAGTCCGAGGATAGTAAATGGAAAGTTCCAGAAATAAACAATTTGTTATTTTTAAGTCATGCACCGCTCTGAGTAGCGTGATGACATCTTGTGCCATTCCACTCTGTCCTGCCTGGCACGCGAACCATCTTTTGACTCCAACGTGTAGGCCCTTAACCTCTACTCTTTCTTCCACGTTTACGTAACTTACAGTGTCCGGGTCCTTCCCAGATGCCGTCTTATCTGGTTCTCACCGCAGACTTGCATAGAACACGTTATATTACTAGTCTCATGGTTCACGTGAGGAAACTGACCTAGAGAAGAGAATTGCCAGAGGTCACCGGACTAGCAGAACTGTGCCCGACCCCAGAGACCCTGCCACCAGATCAGGCGCCCCTTCTGCTGCCCAGAGAGACTCCGGTGGTTTAGCGCTCATTCCACATTCGAGGCGGACTGGCTCCCCTGGCCCGTCGGATTGCTGTCGGACATTAGCCCGCCCTCGGACAGTCACCGTAACAACAGGGACATATGGAGAGAAATGCGGGTTAGGCAAAAACTGACACCAGTGTGTGTGGCGTGGGGGGCGTAGAGTTTTGCAGGGAGTGGGGATGAGGCAAGTAACTCATCCTAGATGTTTTCGGTAACTTCATTTCAGGATCTAGACTGAAAATGGCTAAGAGGGGCACTGTCCTAGGGCCCTTTAACATCTTAATTCAATTGAACACCCCTTACCAACTAAGCACAACCTTTCAGGATCATGCGCTGCTTTGGGGACAGTGTTTTTCAAGATGGGAGTGGGTGCTCAGTAAACACATAGATCCCTATGCCCACCCGGGAGCTATTGCATGAGAATCTCAGGGTGGGGAAGGGACGTTCTCATGGAACGGTTTTGAACCAGCCATATAGGTGATTCTGATGTGAACCTGAGCTTGAGAACTACAGTCTTAGGAGGTCACAGCAAATGAAAATAACATCCTACTTTTACTCCTCTTTGTGGTTGGGTAGTACGCTGGTTCAGATAAGAAAAATCCCCAGAGGAATAATTATTTCTGCACCAGGAGCATTTCCTCTCTGAGCAGGTGGGTGAGGACCATGAGCGGGGTCATCCTCTGCTTTCCCTTTTGCTGGGCAGGAAGCCCAATAACTAGGTCAGTTCTCTTCTCTAGAGAATCATTTGTAAATAGTATCTCAGCTGTGTAGTATCATCATATCTTAAAAATTGCTTCCCGTTTGTGATTTTCTATTTCTAACAATGGAGAACTGGGACTCTTCTGCCTTCTTCCTGCCCGGGGCAGACAGAGGGAACAGAGCCAGGATAGCTCAGGGCCATCTTTGGGACACTTGTGTGCCCACCACTCATCCTTCAGTGACCACCAGTCGCATGTCTGTCAACTATCTCCCAGCCTGTGCCACTTGGTGGCAGATGCAGTGGAGACTTCGTCTTCCTTCCTGAATCCAAAACTCTCAGGGTGTGAAGACAGTACGTTCACAAGAGCATAAGCTCCGTTGACTCCTTGGTTTCTCCATTCCTCATTGGTGGCTGGAGGATGCGTATGTTCTGGAGGAATCAGAAAGTGAGCAGCGGAGGGGTGGGTGTGGGACGGGCATGAACCTAGGGAGAGGAGGACGGATGTCCTTGACATGGCCGACTCACCTGCTGGGCCCGGGAAGCACAGGCTGGCCAAGGGGATGCGTGGACCATTACGTCTGAAGCCTTCATCATTCATCAGAACAAGATGAATGAAAATGAAGAGTCCTGATAGGATATCAAGGGAAAGACGGTGCAAAGGCACAAAACTTCCTTTGTGGAAGGATGAGGGAGGAGAAGGTTTAGAGGCAGGAAGGAGTATATAACTACTGGCTCAAGTGTCTTTCGCAGTGCAAGGTGCTTGGGGTGGGGGTGGCGGAGGAGAGCCCTTCCCCTGCTCCCCTCGGAGCTCTGACAAGCAAGGGAGGAGTGTTGATGGAGCCGCTGGGTTGCCAGTGTGTCACTAAGCCCTCTTTCTCCTCAGACCCCCATCATTTAAAATCCCATCCC
>NW_006432945.1:9440660-9443429 GCF_000325575.1 Pteropus alecto | reverse complement strand
GGAAGAGAGGTGGGTGGGAAGCGAAGGTCAGATGAGTAGGACGGTTCCACGGGGACTTCCACGAGCTCAGGGGCCAGTGTCTCGGAGCCGCAGGGCCTGTTTCCTTCCGTTAGGGACCGGGCGTGGGGGCCACAGCAGCGAATTTGCCCTCCGGAAGCTTCTCACTTGGGTACACACCCTTGATTCTGTTTTGTGGCTCTTCATTCCCTCCTTTTGCCTGGTGCTCCCATGGGCATAGACTGAGTGACAGTGATGGAGTCCGAGAGACACAGTTGAAAGGGCAAAGTGTACAAAAGTTTACAAGTAAAGTTCTATCAGGACACGGTCACACACATTCATTTACATGTTGTCTGGTTGCTTTCATGCTACAACAGCAGAATTTGGGTAGTGGCGACAGAAATTGCATGGCCTGCAAAGTCTAAAATATTTACTATCTGGTCCCTCATGGAAAGATTTCGACAGTCTCTCTAGATCTCGATTCCTAGATCTAGAGATCTTGCCCTGGCATTTAAATGTTTGCTGTTGAAGTGACACACATCACTCTACCCACAACTCACTGGCCAGAACAATCACATGGCCTAACTCAGCCGTAGGGGACCAGGAAGTACATCCTACCATGTGCCCAGGAGAATAAACAGAATATTTGGCACATAGCACTGATGAGCACCACAATAACCTGCCATGTGTTGGGCTCAGTAATGGGTGCTGAATGTAGAAAGATAAGGCAAAGTCCCTGATCTCAGGGAACTCAGGCGGTGCCAGAACTTGGGAGCTGGTAGAAAGACCAAGTACAGAGTAGATTCCAGTGTCCCCTGCAGTACACAGACTGCCTTGTCTAAACTGCCTGAGATGGAAGATGTTTTCTCAGCTTGACGATAGCCAGACCCAGGGACTGGCCGGCTTGGCAGGCAGTGGGGGTGACAGATTTCCCTGATGAACATTTATGTCAATAATAGAAGGGTTGTTTAACAGGAATTCTTAAAGGAAAGATGAGATAATTTCATGTTTTGATATTCGTAAAATTGATTCCGTTGAAACGGGAGCTCTGCAGTGCATATTATTGCTGCTATAATTTTGGCAAAGATGTAATTCAGATTGGCACAGTGTCTGAGAAGGGGAAATCCAGTCAGAGAAGAGGGTAGGGTGGGCCAGGAAGCAGAGGCAAGGGGCTAGGTCCTGGGGCCTGGCGAGAGCTGGGAGTGTGTCCCAGGAGCCTTTGTCATGGAGGGGAGGCTGCAGGTGGCAGATCCCGAGCCTGCTCGAGTTTCTGGTGGTGCTGAAGCCTGCGGAGCCAGTGGGAGCCACGCAGGGAGGGGTGCGTGCATGTGTGTGGTGAGGGAGAGACATTTAAACATCGTAGGAATGGAGGATAAATTTAAAACACATCAAGCGCAGTTGAGACAGAATGACAACGTGAGGAACATGAATCACTCTTTCTAGGGACCCACCCAACTGTTCGCAGGATTTGAAATGCATTTTCTCCTTCATTTCTCCTATCAAGCTCATCCTGGACCCTTTACTTCCTTCTCTTTGCTCCCCTGACACAGACTTAGTGGCCAAATGTCTTGCGCTGACCAGCATGTCCCCACGGAGGGAGTGTCACCAGGAAGGGCAGGGTTGGGGTCTGGGGGACAGCATTCTGGGAGGACCCCTGCCCTGGGGGCCCAGCTCAGTCCCCAGTGTGGAGCAGGTGCTCACAGCGGTTGAGCGATTTGGCTGCTGGGGCTCTTCCAAGCCTGTAGAACACATGGCACTTCTTAGAGCCAAGGGGCATGTGTGCCACGTGTAGTCACTAGGGGCGCGGTTTGGGATGCGGGTGGGGAGGAGACTGGGATTTGCGTGTTGGAATCTTGGCTGGGAAGGAGACATAAGCAGATATCTTGCAAAGGTGGTAAGTTCAGGTCCTCTCACGCCAGAAGGACTGTCCCCGACCCCAGACTTGCTATGGGAACTCTTTCTGAACCTTTGGGTTCCCTACTTCCCTACACCCTCTCTGCCTGTAACCCTCACCTGTCCCCCATCTGCAAGCTCTGTTTAAACCTGGCCTAGGGTCATTTCCTTCACCAAGCCCTCCCTGCCACCCCCAGGTGGGTTGAGGTGCCCTGTGAGCTCATGTAGCAGCAGACCTATTAGAGTCATAGTGTGTCATCGGACTAACCCAGCTCACCTTGCCGTGCCCAGTGCCTGGCCCAGTACTCAAGAGCCGCTGCCTGTGGCTGGTCCTGGGGACAGGTGGGGTGGGGACTTCCGGGGGTGGGGGGTGGTGCTGGGACCCAGGGGAGAAGGAGAGAAGGATTCTTTCACCACGAGTGGAAGAGAACAGCCACCTGGCTGACCACGGTGGGCAGAGGACAGTCTTCAGCCTTCTCTCCCGAGAGTAGCACCTGAGACATTTATTTATCAATGTTGCATATAATTATTTTTTTAACCTCTGTCTTCTGCACTAGACTATGAAGTTCAAGGGGGCAAAAATCAAGTCGACTTGCTTCAGCTCTGGGCACCCAGCATCTGGCACCCAACCTGGTCCACAGGTCCACGGCCATTTATTGGGTTCCTCCTGTGTGCCAGGGCCTGGGCCAGGCCTGGGACTCAGCACGGAGCAAGCCTGAAGCCTTGCCGTGGAGGCCCGTGTCATTAACGTGTCTTCTCTATCCCCCCCACCCCCCACTTTCCCTGTCCTCCCCTCCCATCCCTTACCCCTCCCCCGCACAGAGCAATGGTCTGTGATGGTGCCCGAGATGCGTGGACTGAGCCCAGGCCGCAGGCTGC
>NW_006432945.1:9416755-9440317 GCF_000325575.1 Pteropus alecto | reverse complement strand
GCGCGGCCAAGGTGGGCGAGACCCCGCCTGCGGTCCGGGTTGGGGTCCCACGCGAAATGGTGGGCCCAGCAACACAGATTCATGCGTCTCTCAAGAGGGCTTTGACCTCGAGTGAGGTCTCTGCGGTCAGCCCCAGCTGTAGGCCGCTCTGAACCTCACTGATGTCTACAGCTGTCAAATGGGAGTGAATCAAGCTCGTCCCCCTCAAATGCACCTAGTTTACTAAGCCTGTGGAGAAGGGACTGGGGTCTCTTTCGCTCTGACTTCCCTGGAGAGACGCGCTCTATAAAACCTTGGAGACGCCATCACAGTGCGAATCCTCTGTCTCATCTTTCCTTCCGGAATTGCGCCTGACCCCGCGCTTTCTAGTATCGTCCTTAGGGGAATGATTGCATTTTCCCGCGAGTCTTCCGTGGTTGGAAAAGACTGACCGAGACCTGTGGCCGTCCCCTGTGACTTTATCTCTGATCTTTTGGTGTAGCTGGAAAAGGATTTGTGTTTTGTCTGAGGGTGTCCTTACCCTGATTTGTGCCTGTTGAGAATTTGGGCTTTGACGTCCAGGAGTCATGAGGAACAGGAAGGTAGTATTTGATTTCAATCTCCGTGGCCCTGAGTGTATCCCCCACCTGAGGACTATTTGTCCTTTGGGTCCCTGTGTTTATTCTGCATGTTTGCTTGTCCTGGTCTGAATATGTTTATCTCCTCTTGTTTTAGATCATCAATCAAGTGAAAAAGACACTAACAGTAGGGGGTCATGGTGGACACCACCTGCCTGGTGTCAGTGGGCGGTGCAAACTGGTCTCTGGCGGTCTTTTCCCACGGGTGTTAATGTGTTTGTTAGTTGATTCATTAATTCAGTGAGCCTTGATGTGTGCTGGAATCTTGGGGTTCAGAGAGGCGTTGGGCACCCAGCACTCAATAAACCATTCACTTCCCAGCGCTGTTAGTCTTTGAAGCCTCCTAGCTCTAAGTGCCAGCAATGTTCTCAGCACCTGACGACATTAACTCGTGCTCATCCTCACCATTACTATGAGGCGGTGTAACGAGAATCCACATTTAACCAGGGAAGCACAGAGAAGTTAAGTGACTTTCCCAAGGTTACTCCAATAACTACTGCATTGTTCCTGTTATTATTCATGAATTGAACCCTGGCAGTCTTTTCTAGAAGTTCTGCTTTGGACCAGTGGTGCAGGGCCTTTCGATCCAGTCCCACAAGACTTAACTTCTTACCTCAACCACCCATCGAGATGCCATTGCGAAAGCACTGGCCCGGGGTCTAATTCTCAGGGTGACCTAACTAGCAGTATGACCTTGAGAAAATCACCTCATTGCGGCTTTGAAAACAAGTGGGAGGAGGTAGATGGCCATTTGAACACCGTGCAGCTCTGATAGTTGGTATTTCTTCATATTCAGAAGTACTATAGTTTTATGCACCTCTATCTTGTCTTCCTAAGAAAACTAACAACTTGAGAGCAGAGACTGTCTTGCACATTCTTCTTGTCATTCAGTGTCTGTCAAATGGCCTAACTCAAGAATTCCTGTAGTATTCACTGGAAAACTAGCTTCACCATGACTAGTGATGTGTGAGTAGCCCTTATGTCTTACTCCAAGTTAAAATTTTGCTAGTTGAATTTTGCTAGGTCTAGTGCCAGCCACCTACTTGGGGCGGTGATGGGGATGGTCTGAGACTGTTTTTACCTGGGCAGGTCCATGAGGAGCTGGAACAGGGCAGCTACGTCGGTGGCCTGGGCACATGCCAGCCTTCCTGAGTGTAGCGTGGAGGAGGAGCCCACACAGGTGTTGAGAGGGCGTGGCCAGAGAGAACAGGGACTAAGACGGGGAAAGAAGCACGTGTTGGTCACAGTCCCCGTCTGTGTGAGGTGTGGCCCAGAGCTCATGAGGATGGGGAAGGAATCGCCGGTTCTGGCAGCTCACAGGTGACCTTGATGGGAACAGGGGTGACAAGGACAGGGCCCAGTTGGAGTGGGCTGGAGCTGCACTGGCCCTGCCGCCTTCCGCGAACGTGCTCAGACCCCTCCCACTCTGGGTCTTTTCCCTCTGTTCCCTCTGCCAGGGCTGCTCTTTCCTGTAGGTCCTCATGGCTCCTCCCTCCCTTCATTTATGTCTCTGCTCGCAGAGACCACCCTGATCGCCCTGACTAGAGCAGCAACTCCCCTCACTGTCACCCCTTTTCTCTCTTTAATTTGCTTTATTACTCACTACAGCTCTTGCTGTCATTTCCCCAGTGCACACGCACACACATACAGACACGTGCAGACACACGGACACACGCGTGTATGTTGTGTGTGTGTTTGTCGTCCAGTACAGAACAATACCTCGTATGTATGCAGTTGGCTCCCAGTGAATATTTGTTGAATGAATGAGGAGATTAGCGGCAGAGTTTCCTGGGTCAGCCATGTGGTTGTGCAGGTCGCCGACTGCACAAGGCCCTCCACTGAATAGTCAGCAGAGGAAGTGGGGGGTCTGCTTTCTGCCCTCCTTCAGGGTGTTCAGGACCCTGCCGCATGCCTTGGAGAGATGGAGCCTTCTCCTCCCTTTTGTCTCTTGCCTTCTGGTTTCTCCGACTCACGTTCTGTAGACAGCATGTCCTGGTGTAGGACAGGGCCGCCGGCCCTTCCTCAGCGTGCGTGGGCAGCCCTGCCGGCTTCCTGCTCCTCCCTCAGCCCCCCGAGGCCCTGTCCACTGCCCACATAGCCGACAGCCCACGGCACACCCGCCAGCTTTACAAATCCTGCCTCTTTGGCACTGACTCAGGATTCTGGTGATGCACGAAGCAGACTAGAAGCCAACCTGGGAGGTTTCCAGCATTTTTTGCCTTTGGCTCGGTGAGCTAAATGCTGGTGGGGGCGGGGAGTGGAGATGAGGGGGTGGGAGGAGGCCTCAAGAGAAGGGTCTTCATTTTCCTGTGGACAGACTGTAGGTAATTCTGATGAAGCAGAAGAGTGTGTGTGTGTGTGTGGGTGTGTGTGTGCAGAATGTTATTTCCCAAAGAACCTATTAAACAGTGTATGTGTGTGTATGTGTATGTGTATGTGTGTGTAATGTTATTTCCCAAAGAACCTATTAAACGGTTTCCTCAGGCCCAGGGATGGAGTTCGAGGCCCGCTCAGTCAACACTAAGTATTCCTTGTATACTGTGTTTTGTAACTTTAGCAAGTGGTTGTGAAACTATGTTTTACTAATAGTTAATATAATTCCTCCAGCTCACACCATGTCTTCATATGTACTATCTAATCCTTACAATGACCCTATGAACTAGCCATTATTATTCCTAATTCACAGAAGAGAAAAATCGGCCCCAAAGTTAGAGGTGGTGCTTGGTCCAAAAATCCATGTCCTCAAAGGGGGTGCCACCATTTCCGGGCACTGGCTGTGTGCTGGGCGCTTTGCATGTGTCATTTATTCTAATAGTATAAAGAATAGAAACGTTTTGTAGGAGACCGTTATTGCATATGGATTTGGAAGAAAGGGAATTGTGTGTAACTTGAGTCCGCGTAGGTGGGTACGCAGGGAAGCAGTATTTCCGAAATCGTAGTACTGATCACACTGTATTAAGAGGGAAGCAGTATTTCCGAAATCATAGTACTGATCACACTGTATTGTGATTGCCTATTTACACGTCTGTATCCCCCACTAGACTGGAAAGCAGAGAAATTTGTCTGCTCCCCGTTGTGTCGCTGTCACAACATTGCCCGACACATAGTAGATAGACACTTAATAGATATTTGCAAAATCGAGAAAACCTGATTTCACACACTAGGGGACTCGGGCTCGATGAGGTTACGTTCCTTGTCTGGCATCACCTGCCTTGTGAGCGTCCACCCAAGGCCCTCTGACTTCAACACCTGTCTCATGCCACTGGGACTTTCTGCCCATGTTAGTGTCCTGTGCAGTGACTACACAGCAAATGACAGGAACCTAGTTCATACTAGTTGGGGCTGATTCCTGCAGTGCTTCCTGTTAACTGTGGGACCTGGGGCAGGTCGTCACCTCTCTTCATGTTTGGAGTTGAGGTGGGTTATAACTTACCTCATAGGTCTGTTCTAAATCTTGACCACATTTATGCAATCGCATCTGCTGGCCCGGGGCCTCAAAATGCTGGGGGAGCCTCAGGGTTATTCTGGGCCTCTCCCCTGCCTGCACAGTCTCCATGGGTGACCTCAGCCAGGTCCACTTATCTGCAGGTGACTCTCAAACACAGATTTCCTAAGACCCCTTGACTCCTGTAGCCAGATGCCAGCCTGGTGTCCTCACACTGTGGTCCAATCAGCCTCTAAAACTTAACAAGGCTAAAGCAAAACTCTTAGTCCTCCGCCGACCCACCCTGGTCCCCTCCGTCTTCTCACCTCAGGAATCGGCTTCACTGTCTACCCAGTTGTTCAAGCCAAAGATCCTCATGATCCTTTACTCCTCTCTTTCCTTCCCCCACCTTCAATCAGTTGGCGAGTCTGAACACTTCTCCATCCCTGCTGCTGCCGATCTCTTCTAAGCCCCCGTCGCTTGGACCATTGCCATGGTCCCCCTGACTGCCCTCTCTCCTCACATCTTTGTTCCTGTGTCATCGGGAATGTGTCTATTCATACGAAAGACAGGGACATTTAAAAAAGGTTGAAGCCAAGTCGTGATTCTGTGACGTAGCTTCCCTTTGCACTCAGAGAAAAATTCGAGCTCCCTTCCCTGGCTTGAAAAGCTTACACCATGTGATCTTTGGGTGGTTCCTGATCTCACTGCTGTGACTCTCTCCCTTGCTCCTTATACTCCCCCGCACCGGCCTTCTTTCAGGCTAGGCCCATGCCTGCTTACGTCTCTGTCCTGGCACTTCTCTCAGCCTGGAATTTCCTTTCTCCAGATTTTAACAAGCTTGGTCCATTCTTGTCATTTAGATCTCAGCTTAGATGATACCACCTCAGAGAGGTTGCCCTTCACCACATAGTCTAAAATAGACACCTGGTAACTCTGGGTCACGTCACCCTATGCAGTTGACTGCCTCTCCCCACAAGAGTGAAAGTGCCTCACTGCCTTGTCCAGTCCATAGCCCCAGTGCCGGGAGCAACGCCTGACATCTAGGCTCTCAGTAAAGATTTCCGAATGAATGAATGAATGCATGCATGCATGCATGCATGCATGCATGCTCAATAAGCAGTTGGTATGGTTATGATTATGATCTACATGCTCACCCAGCCTCTGAGAGCCCCAGACATATTGTCAAGTCTAGTCCAAGGAGCTTAAGATACCAGGGGCTCTAGGTCTAGACCGGGGTCAGCCCCTGGAGCGTGTGGCCTCACGGGCTGTGAAAACCCAGGTTGGTTAAGTTGCAGGTTGTTTGGGCACCATCCAGCTTCATACCTTTGTTTGATCACCACTAAACCATGTATTATTTGACCTTAGGAAAAACATTTATCCTTTCCGATCTCATTTTCCTCCTTTGGGAGATTGTGGATGAGGACAGTGACCTTTTGAACTGTTGTAAAGAGCTTGTAAAGTACTTAGTCCAGTGTTTGGTTGTTTTTCCTTAAAGTCTGCTGCTTCACCTTTGGGACCCTGTCGCTCATTTCTTCTCCATGTAGCAGGGCCTCAGAGATTTGCTGAAGCCTGTGGCACTCTAGAGGGTGCAGTCAGCGCTGGAATCAGCTGCATACGTCAGTGGCCCCAGCAGTTCTCAGGTGACTCAATGAGGAAATGCACAATGCCTGGCACATGGTGAAGAGTCAGTTCATGTCAGCTGTTCTTATCGTCAGCATCTAGCCCAGCTGCCTCATTTGCAGATGCTGAAACTGGGGTGACTGCTGACGCTTCACATGACCCATTCTTCTGATGCAAGCTCAGTGGGCTGTGGAGAGTGAACAGGCTTGGAGGGATCAACCTCGTAAGACTCGGCCACTCCTGTCAGCCGCCCTCAGTGGTGCTGACTTGGGAGGTGGGGCTGGGGTGGCCACACTGGGGAGATGATAACTCAGACATGCAACCAACATTCTCACCAGATTTCACACCTGTAATTTCTGTAAGGAAACAAACCTCACAACCTTGAAGCTTTCTGGCTGAATTTTAAAAGCCATTGGGCCAGGTTTTCTTTGAACTCTTGAAAGGCAACTAACCCCTTGCAGATCTAGTCAGACTAAGTAGGGACATCATTCCACATGCTGCCACTTGCTGGCAAGATGAGGCATCATCTGGTTTAGTTCTTGGAATACTAGAATCTATAGAAATGTCACTGCCAGAAAGACTCATGGGAGGAATTTGTTCAGTTGAATAGAAGTGCTTGGTTGAATGATCTGATATTTTAATACAATTTAATTGATGTGCTCTTGGGAGGGGCAGAAACGGTCCCCACCACTACCTACTGCCTTAGACAGGGCTAATTCAGTTGTTTAGTTGATTGGCGCCTATTTTGAATTAGACACCCTAGTTTGCGGCCCAGCAGAGTCCAACCCCTTTGCTCAAAGACGAAGCATTTCAGGCTCTTAGGTTGTAGTAGAACAGACTTGCAGAAACCTGAACATATGCCAGTGCCACGCAGAAATCATGAGCCTTCACCACACTGTGTTATCACCAGCCAACAACACGTTGGAGAACCGAGCCAAGCAGGGACCTGGAGCATATGCCCTGCCTTCTTGGAATTCTGAGCAGAACAGGAAGCCACCGAGAATCCAGACAGTTGCCCCTCCCCCCCCAGGAGCTGAGACAGTTCGGGCGACTCCTAGAGATTTGCTTTACGATGGGCCCTTTGAGGGAACTTCAACACACGATCTTGAATTTCTTCACCTGTCTTTCAGAGATTTGAACAAAGGTTCTTTTCTGTTTTTCCTCCTTTAAACCTTCTGGCAGTTCATTAAAAGCTTCCCAGAGAACAGGCTGGGGGACCTGCATGGCGGGGAGCATGAGAAGTAGGCTTCCTGGGCTGGTACCCAGCCCCTCACCCACTGCCTGGAGACTCCCGGCCTCTCTGCATCTTCACAAAGCCACTGGGGGCCCCTAGAGAAAGCAGAGGTGTTTTCACGCTCTCTGGAGCACTTTGCCGGGAGTCAGGGCTCAGCGGGGTGTAGTCTCTCTCTGTTGTCCTGGTTCTCCAAGGCTGTACCAGGAAGGAGGAGGCAGGGGAGAAGGGCTTGTGGCTGTAGCCTGGCGTTCAGCCCTGATGGGCTCTCGTGTCCGGTCCGTGTCTCCCGCTTCCCTTTCCAGCACCGTCAGAATCTTGTCCCTGTTTTGAAGGGCGGGTGAGCCAGCGTTTCCTCCTCCCTGCCCCAGCCACCTCCATTCTTCCAGCATGGGCTGTGCCTGGGTATCTTCAGGAGAGTCTGTTCAGCCTCCTGAACACGTCAAGCTGTGAAGCTGTTCTTCCCCTAAGCCACCTTTTGGAAGAAAATGGGGGAAGGTGGCGCCCTCTAGTGCCAGTTCCACAATTGGTCACACTTAACTCTTTTTTCTCAAGAAAATTTCTCCTGTTTTATGATGCCCCCAAGTGGTCATGTGTGTGTACTGCAGCCACTGTGTCTTAAATGGAAGTTTTCCACAGAATGCTGTGTAGCTGGAACCTGCTGGAGCAGCCTCATGGTCACTCATCATGTCAAAGGTACCGACACAGAAGCCAGAAGGCAGAAGGGCCTTGCAGGGCAGGGCGAGCACCTAGGGATTCCAGTTTCAATCCAGGGCTTCCCATCTCCCCCACCACCCTGCAGTACCTTTCTATCCTCAGAGAGCTCATGGCTGTGGATGGGCCAGAGGTGTTTTTCTCTTGGATGTGACAGCATGGTTGAAGAACATGTAAAAATGGAAAAATGCTCAGTGCTGAAGAACACACACGCGTGCACACACACGCGTGCGCGCACACATACGCACACGCACCAGCTACAGTATTCCAGGCACAGTAATAAAAAGGACCTTTAAAAACATCATCTAGCATACTTTTTCATTGGATGTTCAGGTGAGAAAGTGGGGGCGGGGAGGAAGAAGTGCGTGCCCCGGCCTCGCAGCCCGAAGTCGTGACCTTCAGACTCTGCCGTTTCCCAAAGCTGAGCCTCCCTGGCGCAGGTAGCAGGGCTGAGGAGGTTCCACCGCCCGCTCCCACTCCCCCTGCACCGTCTTCCTCCTCCCGCGTGCTGCTGGCCCCTCTCACCATCTTCCTCTTCCTCTTTCTAGCTCCAGAGTCCAAGTGGAGGAGAAGTAAACAAATGCCAGGCCGGGGTCCCTGTTTGCCTTTTTCCTTTCCCTCCGCTTCTCCCCTGGGTGCCTCTGTGCACTAAACACATCCCTGTGCCCGGCCACAATGCTCCCGTCAGAATGTCATCCCATCGCCCACTGATCTCAGTGATGGGAAACCCACACCCTGTCCTAAATTGATAAAGAATGCAGGAAGGAGGTAAATGCCCTTTCTGTTCTTAGAGTACAGAAATACTGCGTACTTGGGGACAGTGCTCTTTGGTGTGGGGCAGTGTTGGCTTGTCACACCTGGTCGGGGTATGCTGGGGTCAAGTCCATTTCGTCCCCCCTCTCCCAGCTGTCATCCATTGTGGCTGCTCTCTTCCCCTTATTTCTTACTTAGGCTGGAAAAAAAATCTCGTGCCTTCTTTCCCTTCTGTCTGTCATGAAAATGGAACCATGTTACACATAAAAGTCTGCATTTTGCTTTTCTTTTGCTCTTTAAAAATTGATACTGCATCATGGGCATCTTTCCTTGGCAGTTTCTGGAAAGATGTCCATGCCGTCTCTCAAGTGCTGCGTAGTATTCCTTCGCAAGGCAAACCGCAGTTTATTCCCGCAGCCCCTCGCACGGGGAGCTTCTGGTTATTGCAGGCAGTGCTGCGGTGACCCTCCCGATGGTGCCTTTGTGACGTGCGCTCTCCTTCCTGTCGGAGAGAGTCCTGGAGGCGGACCGTGGAGGAGCCTTGCCCGCACTGTGCCCTTGCCCCTGAGCACTGAAGCCTCTCCCCCTAAACCTGTCCTCTCATCTCGGCCTCACATTGAAATGTGAACTTTCGCAGCCTGTGTTCTCTCCCTGGCCCCGCGGGAGAGGCCCCATGAATTAATAATCTGCCGGCAGGAAACAGAGAGCTGGAGCCACTAATTGTCAGCCAGTGCGCCGGCCTCCCGCTCGCTAATTAGCACGCCGACAGCTTCGTTTTATCCAGAGCCAGAGCGATGCTTCAGGGACGCCCGTGGCTCAGCCTGTGGCATCCGGTGCAGAGGGAGGACCCTGGCGCCTTCCCGGGTGGGGTGCGGGTGGCCTTGCAGCAGGCTTGCCGAACTCAGCAGTTCCTTCGGGGAACCCTGTGTGCCTCCTGGTAGGGGGTAGGTGACAGAAAGGGACCAGGGAGGGGAGTAGGAATGCGGGGCGGTGGGGGGGGGCGGTGAGTGTCCACGTGGTCTGGTCGTGTGGCTCTTCTCTGGCCCAGGTGGCAGAGTTGAGATTCTGGTGCTGCTGCAGGTGGATGCCATTTGCCCAGCTGTGTTGGGTGTAGTTGTCTCAGGAAACTGCCTTCAAGCCATGGGCCCCCTTGGCGGTGGGGTGCGGGGTGGGGGTGGGGTGGCCCAGGAACATTGCCTCTACCTAAGTGCTGTTCTAATTTCCTTCATAACACACATGCCCCTAAGACGAGTAACAGTAAATCTGGCACTGGCACAGAGCCAGGCTGCTGTAGGGTTGTTCAAGAAATGCTTCTGTAAAGGAGACGGCCACCAAGAAGCCGTGTGACGCTGGCCAAGCCTCTTGACCTCTTTGGGCTCTGTTTGTAAGGCAGGTTAGAGGCGCTCTCGTCTGCTGCCTGAGGCAGTGTGGTCGGATGGTTAAGGGCACAGATGGTAGGGCCTGGCCGCCCGTTTCCAGTCCTGGCTCCAGCACCTGGAAGCTGGGTGGCTTTGGGTAAGTCACCTCACCTGTCTGGGCCTCTGTGCTCCCAACCCTTCCTTACACAGAGCTCATCTTAGTTTGATATTGAGGTGAACGCCAATTTGATGAAAATGATTTTCCCCCATGTTTGTAAGCTGTTTGACAGGTGGGCTCCAGGTGAAATCTTTTAGGCCACCTGGCTGGGACTCAGCCCTCTTCCTTCCCGATGCTCCCCACTCTCTATCTTCCCAAGTGGGCCATGGAGCAACTCTGGGGCCATGTGACCGAAGGCAGAGCCATATCGACTGGGCTGCGATGCAAATGCTGGTCCCCTCCCCCTCATGGCCCTGGCCCTGTCCTGTCCGTCTTCTGCCCTCCATGCCCAGGTCACCTGCCTTCCTGCCATCCCGCTGCGGGAGGGTGAGGATGCTTCTTGCACACCGGCTCTGGGGAACAGACCCGGAGGCAGGGATTTCCGTGCAGGAGGTTTCCTGTGGGGGCGGCGAGGAGCTCTTGGCATTAACACTTGGGGAAAGGAAGGGAAGGAAGCGGATTTGGGTGGAGGGAGAACTTGGGCTGTGATGAGTCTCAACAAAGACCTCAGGTGACCTCATGGTTGGGTGGGGGGCTCTGAAGCTTGAGTGGTCTTCTAGAGTAGTCCAGAGTTGGAGCAAAGAAGCCAGGCCTTTCCGTTCCCTCAGTGACCAGTCATTGGGCGCAGACTACCCCAGCAATGTGTCATGACCTTGGTCCAGGTGGCCAGCTTCAGCCAAGGCAGTTTCTGAGGTGGCCGACAGCTCCGTGCTGTGTGCCAGCATTCCAGCAGCTGGGGGGCAGGACCTGCTCTCCCGAGGGGAGATGGGGCATGTCACAGAATCTGCTGTGCTGCTTCAGGGGCAGCTGGCCTGCTGGCTCCGGCACCACAGAGGCAGGGCCTTGTGTCCCATCATCCCCGCAGCCCAGCCTTGCCTCTGAGCAGTCACAGGAGCTGCAGAACCTCCTGGGGCACCAGCCAGGACTCGCCCCCCTGGGGCTGCTCCTCTGTTGTGGGCGCCTCCCTCTCTGTCCCGCGCTCTCTCCACACCCGTGGAGACGGCACCTCTGGGTGGAGGGTCCACGTCTTTCTCCCTTTTGCCCATGAGGACGGCCACCCAGCGCCCGTGCTGGCAGGCTCCGCGTGGGGCTTTCTGGTGACAGAGCTCAGCGGAAGCCAGAAATCTTTGGGATTAGGCAGACCTGGCCTGTCACTCAGTAGCCTGGCGTATCTCCTTATCTTTTTAGGTTTGAGGACACAGTGTCAGGGTTGTTTTTGTCCATCTCTTTACCTTACCACCCAGCCTCGTACCTTCTTCTGCTCTCGTGATGTGCTTACTGCACTTCACTAATGTTTATCGTTAGTCTTTGTCAGTTGGGGCTGCTGTAATGGTACCACAGGCCGGATGGCCTGTTATCAACAGGGATTTATTTCTCACAGTTCCGGAGGCTGGAAGTCTGAGATCAGGAGCCAGCAGGGGCTCTGCTCTCCTGATCCAGTCACCTCCCAGAGACCCACCTGCAGACACCACCACGCTGGGGTTAGGGCTGCAGCATGTGAGTTTCAGGGGAAGCCACATATTCAGTCTACTGCAGTCTTTTCCTCTGTCCTGCATCCCCCAGGCCATGGCTGGAAGCAGAACATCCATGTACACAGCGAACTACCCAGTGACCCAGCTGTCCCCATTCCCAGTTTGCTTGAACATATGGGTGTCTAGACTCTAACTCTGAGAGGCTCACATTTAATTACTCTTAGGTGAAGTTTTGGCATTGACATATGTGCATATGTACGTGTATTGATAGATATACTTTCACAGCACCTCAGGTATTGCTAAGGTGCAGCCAGGGTTTAGAACCTTTGGTCTAGACCTGTGGCCACAGGGTGGACAGGCACCAGTGCCCAGCCTTTGTCAGGAGCGACTCCCTCTGTCATCTTTCCTGGGACACAGCAGATTGTTCGAGGCTCTCTTGGTGACCTTGACACCTTTTCTGGGGGTAGACTGTTCCTCTGGGTCTTTTAGAAGGCAATTAGAACTTCTCTGAGAAGTTCTGGATCTCTGTGAAATAAGGGGTCAGGGCTCACTAGGTGATAACTTATGTCCCTTAGGCTGAGTCCTGGGGTCATGAGGTGGGTGAAGATGATCTGTATTTGAATCCAGTTTGAAGTCAGCAATTCTTAGTCGTTTGCTCCTGGATAAGTTACTTAGCTTTCCCGAACCTCGTTTTCCTCCTCGTAGGACAATTTTTCCTCCTCGTAGGACAATGTGTGCCTTACAATAATCACATTACATTTCTAGAACATTATCTAGTTGACAAAGCACATTCACTACCTCATTTAATTTGAGCAAGTTGTTATGGGTAAAAAAAAAAGTCTCAGAGAGATTAAATGTCTTATTCAAAATCACATGGCTGGAGCTAGGATTGAACCCATGTTTTTATTTACCTGCAACTTTGCTGAAGATGCACCTTGCCATTCTCCATATGACTCAAGTCCACAGATAGCTCAGGGACCAAGAGGCTGGTACGGAGGAGTGAGAGGCTCCTTACCCTTATCTTCCTGTAGCTTCCTGGGCCTGTGGCGGCCTCGTCAGGCTTCTGGACTCCTCCAGGTATCCCAGGAAAGAACTTTTCCCACCCCAGAAACACATGCTCAGACACATACACCACCGTGAACAACCTTGCCTGCCGTTTATTTTACTGATTTACTTCACATACATAGAATAGAAAAATGATATTTCAAAGAATTATGCCTGTCACTCAATTTTTCCTGTAGAAATTGGTGACCATTTGCTAAAAAAAAAAAATCAAATGTTGCAAGTAAAACAAAAGGTAAATTTAAGCTCTGTTGAAAAGTAAATTGCAATAGGAGATTGTCGTTTGCCTTGAGTAAGGAGCTGAACTGTGAAGTGGTTTTCTGTGTGGCAGCGTGAACATCATCTTTGCTATCCAGTTGCTTTTGACTTGGTTTTGATGGTAGCATATAATGACCGTAAACCTGAGAGGCATCTCATTTCATCGTTTTGAAGACATCTGGACTTTTGAAGTTTCCAAAAGGGGCTCCCAAAATAGGAGTTATTTTGAGATTTCCTATTATACGCCAATAAAAGCCAGGGATTGACTGAATGGCCAGCTCTGCAGGTTTCAGGTGGTTGTCAGTTAAAGAAAAATGGCCGAGTGGCTGATTCTTTCCCGACCTGCTCCAGGATACCAGCAGAAATGCCATTGGCCCCGGGTGCTGGATGTCACTTGACAGAGGCATCACTTCCATTTTTCCCCTCTGCACCCCGCCAAAAGCAACACAGCCATTTCTAGGGCACATGGCTCTGGGACGGTCTGTGCTGTTGCCTTTAGATTCTTTTGCCTGACAATCTGTAGGATTTCTCGGGACAAGGTTTTTGCCTTGGGGCACCTGAGATTTGGGAAAGTTGCTGCCTTCGAAAATAGAGTCTTCTCACAAAATCATTTTATAACATGTGATGGACAGATGTAAGATGCGTTTGTGGCCTCAGGTTTCAGAAACTGAGTTTGATTTTGAGCACAGTATCCTGTGCAACAAATTGGGGTTTTATTTTTCTCATTACAGGAAGTCTGGAGAAGGCAGCCAGAAGTGCGGCTGGCGAGGCAGTTCTGTGGTGTCCTCAGAGTCTTCCCACCCAGCCATCTTGCTTTCCCCACACTTTGCCCTATGCACCTCTTCCATCTGGCTGTTTTTGTGTTATATCCTGTTAAAACAAATTGGTAATCTAGTAAGCAAATTGTTTCTCTGAGTTCTTTGAGTTGCTGTTGCGAATTAATCAAACCCAAGAAAGGGGTCACGGGAACCTCTGATTTATAGCCAGTTGGTCAGACGCACAGGTGACAATCTGGACTTGTGAGCAGCATCCGAAGTGGGCAAGTGTGAGGATTTTGTGGGACCGAATTCTTAACCTGCAGAATCTGATGCTGTCTCCAGGTAGATCGTGTCAGATTTGAGTTGAATTGTAGGACACCCAGCTGGTGTCCTGAGAATTGTTGTTGGTGCGGGAGCACCCCCTGTCACTTACACATACGTGTTGGAATTGGGTCCAAGAATCTAAAAAACTACCTGGAATTTACCTCCCTTCAGGTGCAGGGGAGGGGACCAAGCCTTGAAGTCTAACCCGCCCGTCATCTGTCTTCACCTTCACCTCTCTGAGTTGTGCGTGACTCATTTGTAACTCTTTTTCCTTGCTGCTTTGTCTTAGATTAAGGCTGTGAGCTTTGTCTCCTCACGTCTTGTCTTGGAGAAACCCCATGTCCCGCCTCCCAATGCTGCTTTATCTGGGCTGTTTAATGGTTTGATTTGGCATTCCATTGCCTTTAAAGTCTTCAGCCATTTAAAAAACTGTAAGGATATACTTTTTTCTTTCATTACAAAAAGCATACTCATTGGGAAACAGTGTATAAAGAAGCGTATACGAATCACTCGGAATCCACTCACTCTGATCCAAACACTGGTAGCATTTGGTATGTTTGGTCTTTTTCTAAGCATTATTTATAACATACAAATGTGTTTTTGATTTTTTTCCCCCCAAATTGAGCTCTTACAGAATATAGTTTTCTCTTTTGCTTCTTTTACTTTTCATTATATTGCGAGCCTTATAACAATATCATCAAATATTGTTTGAAAACCTGATTTGTAATGGCTAAAGGTTGAAGTTCAGGGGGAGATTTTGGTGCTGTTATGCTGCTGCTGAGCTAGAGACTCAGGTAAACTTAATTCCTGTCCTGTTTCTTATTCTTCCTCCCCAAAGGGCTCATGACCAAGGGAGCTACAAATATGAAGAGCAGTGGCCACTGTGAAATAAGGAGCTACTTCATTTTTAGCCCGAGAGCCCCTGAAACCAGCACCTCCAGTTTCCGTGCTCCTTGCTCTCCCCTCCCCCCATCTTGATGGGCCTGAGGTGTGATTTACAAACTTGGCTCTATGTGGCTTTGGGCAGATTAACCTCTCAACCTTTCCTCATGTGTGAAATGGGGATAACAAGAGTCCTCACCCCATAGGGTTTTGTACAGATTAAGTGAGGTGAACATATAATGTGCTTATCACAGTGCCTGGCAGATGATAAATGGTAAATAACATTAGTTTTACCATTTCCCTATCACTGGGCATTTAAAACTTTTTCCCTATCACTGGGCTTTAAAACTTTTTATAATTATAAACTAATTTATCAATATTCAACAAATGTTTATTGAGTATTTACTAAGTGCCAAGTATTCTTCTAAATACTGGGAATTACAGGAGAAGCCTTGACTAGACAGGTGTCTGATCTCATGGAGTTTAAATTTTTGTGGGGAGATATGACAAGTAAACACGGTATATTCCGGTGGTGCCCAGGCTATGAGTAAAACTAAATTAGATAAGGTACTGAACTAAGGGGTGGCAACTTCTGATAAGGTGGTCAGGGAGGACCTTTCTGAATAGGTGACCTGAATGACAAGAGGATTTGGGAAAGGGCAAGTTGAAAGACTCTGAAGTGGGAGTGAACTTGGAGAGTTCAGTCAAAATTCAGAAGCAGTGAGTGAGTAAAGAAGGGGGAAGGGGCCTGGAGGGCAGGCAGGGGCCACCTGTTATGGAGAACTTTGGAGGACAAGGTCAGGAGTGTGGCCTTTATCGCAACATGGAGAGGAAGGGACACCCACTGGAGGGTTTCATGCCAAGAGGGACACACAGTGGTGCGCGGGACTTGGCTCATATCGGTTCGTGAGAGCTGATTATGCCTCTCTCTTCCCAACTAATTCTTTAGTGACATCACGACGGTAATTTGAAACAGCCATGGTGACAGTATTTACACCAAAGAAGCTTGTAGCAGATGCTACAAATCAGGGCTTTGGTCTTCCAGAGAGCCAGTAGTTAAACATTTACCAGCACAGCACTGGAACAAACCATCTAGATCTAAAAAAAACACTTCTTTAGCTGCTTTTCGGAGAATGAATTATAGAATTATAGGGAGGTGATACTGCAGTGAATATTCTTGAACATATTGTTTTGACTGTAGTTCTGAGTATTTCCTTAGGAGAAATTACTAGAAGTGAAATTACTGAATAAAATTATCTAATTGCTCCCGACTGAAAGTTTTTACCAATTTATACTTCTACCAACAGTGAGAGAATTTTCCTGTACCCTTACTAATAATACTGATTGTTAGCAAGAAAAAAAATGGAAAAAAG
Organism: Pteropus alecto; assembly: GCF_000325575.1. Lineage (NCBI taxonomy): Eukaryota > Metazoa > Chordata > Mammalia > Chiroptera > Pteropodidae > Pteropus > Pteropus alecto. Next base: position 9,424,251 of record NW_006432945.1, on the reverse strand, counting down.
AAAAAACTAAATTTTTTGAATGAAAAATGGTATTCTAGTTGATTATTAATGATTGGATGTTTATTGATCATTTGCATATCTTATTTATTGAATTACTTATTCATGTCCCGTGCTCCATTTTTTTAAGTAGGGTGTTTGTATTTTTCTTATTGATTTGTCAGAACTCTATACATTAAAGGTATTAATAGTTTGTCATTATGTTGCTAATATTTTTCCTTACTTTATTTTTTTGTCTTAATTTTTTAAAATATATATAAGTGTTACATTTGTATGGAATAAGATCTATATTGTTTCTTCCAGTGCTTTCATGTTTACAAAACTCTATTTTGAGGCTAGAGAAATATTCATTTATGTTTTACTTACATTTAAAAAAAATACATCTAGGAGGCTGGTAGGGTAAAAAGAAAAAATACGTCTTTAATCCATCTGGAATTTATTTTGGTTTAAGATCTTAGGTAATGATTCAATTTTATTTTATTCTAAATGGTTAACCAATTTTCCCGTCACTACATACTGAGTAAGTATTTCTTTCTCTACTGAGTTTTAATATTACTTGTATTATCATCTACAATTTTATGTACATTAAGGTCTGTTTCTCTATATTTAGTTCTGCTGTTCTATTATTTCCTCATTATCGTGTTGTTTTAATTATTCAAAGCCTCTCTCACCTTTGGCAGTAAAATTTTATAATTTCCTTCATTTATGTAAATCCTGTTTCTACATATTTAGTTGTGTTTTTTTCTAGATGTAGTTGTTATTGCTATTATGAACAAGATACTTTTTTCAGACATGTTATCCGTAATCTAGTAAGTAAATTGTTTCTCTGAGTTCTAGACAAGCTATGATAATTTGTACATGTATGTTGAATATTTATATTTGTGTCTCATTGAAATCTAAACTTCCAGGACCTGTAAAACTGTGCCTGATCGGGCACTGCCTGACCCTTCAGCTCCACCTCCTATATGGGTAGGTTTTAAAAACATTGTTGAGTGAAAAAAATTAGAAGCTGAATGAAATTCTTAACATAATATGACTTAGATAAGTTAATCCCCCCACATCTCATATTTCATAAATGAATATTTAAGATTATACGTTAGCTTTTTAAGGAGGGTGTTCGTGCTGGGGGAGCGGTGTGGAAATGAGTATCAGGGATGAAGAGTAAAAAGCCTTGTTGCCTCTTGAGTCATTTCAGGGATAGGGAATAACAACATGTATAAAATCAAAGACAGAAAGTTTAGATTTTTGAAGTATTTCCTCCTTGAGTTTCAGAAGGCCAGATTTATATTTCCCAAATGAAGTGTTCTCTTTTTGAAGAATCACCTTTAAAACCCAGGTCCATGACCAGCATCGGTATAGGCCATGCCTTTGTGATGGCGGTTAGGGCTGGACTTTGGCCCCAAACTGCTTCAACTTGCAGATAGTGTGGAACCACTAGGCACACAGTCAGTCACCCTCTCGTCTAGCCAACGAGCCCTTAAGGACGAGGACTGTACCCACTCACCTCTGTGTCCCCAGCACTAGCTCAGTGACTGGCAGTGATAGGCCCTCGGCACTGCTTGTCACTTTTCATTACGTCACTTTCTCGTCAGCTTTCCTGGTGTCTGTGCTTGTCAAGAGGCTTATCAAGGCATTTCCCCTGCAAAAAGTCAGGTCTCACCCAAAGAGACGGTATGGTACCATCTGCCAGGGGAATAACATGTCATCTGGTCACAGGTCAGAAGCATAAAAAACAGACTTTCCTGAATGATGGCCACATCATCCCCATAAGGAGAGAGCATCTTTCCCGTTTAAGAAATACCTTTGTGTTTCTTTTCAAGTTCAAGGTCTGTTCAAGTTCATCCAATCTCACAAATACATGTTGAGTGCCTACTAAGTGCAAGAGAATAGATGCTTAGGGGGCTATTCCAACGAGATGAACCCTCTAGAGTGAGTGGTAAATAATGTGTGGTACATGGAATTTAATCTTTTATGCAATAGTATGAATAACAGGAAATAATAAGGGCTTACATTTATAGACTGCTTTATACTTCTCCAAAGTATTTTCATGTCTATTATCTCGGCATGGAGTGGCGACCATAGTCTCAGGCAGTACCTGTGATCAGGTAGATGTTTTCTTTGGAAAATGGTCTCCAGCACTGGCTCCCACCTTTTTTGCGGGGGTGTTGTGTGAGTGTGTGGGGAAAAGAGGCATTTGTCATGCATGTCCATAGATGGAGATGAAGGAGCCAAGACTGAAAAGTTTCCATCCCTCGGAGTGAAACCTTACATTAGTGATTCCTAGCCCTGCTTATTGGTTCCCCAGGGGTATTTTGAAATCCTTCAAAGGAAATTAATTGTAATTCACTTCAATTTTTAAAATACCCATATGTGCCACATAGCACAATGCTTCTGGGCAGGAGTGGCCCAGGGGAGGTGGACTGGAAGGTGTATGTGTGTCAGAGAAGCTGTCAGTCAGCCAAAGAACAATAAGGAACTGAAACGCCCCCAGGTTCGGGGGAGCGATTGCTCTGTATTCCCACCTGCAGGGTGGGCAGGGGCAAAAGGGGGTGGTGTCAGTTACTGGAAAAGTTGCTGTCACTTGTTGAACGACGGGGTGTGACTCTGTACTTTGAACAGAAGATGCTCTGACTGGGGCCACAGCTGTTAAGATGCCCAGCTCTTCCAAGAGTCTGGAAAAGCAGGCTTCCTAGCCCCCGAGGAGCATGTCAAATCTGCGTTCCACCGTGGGCACTGAGGCCTTTTTTTACCTTTTAGTATTTTTAATCAAGTTATCGACTCAATGCTTTTAACATTTGTTAGTCGATACCGAGAAAGTGCTGCTGAGGATGGCTGCTCGGTTTAAGAACACAGTGGGGCTGGTCATTCTTTTTCTCCCTACCCTAATGAGTAATGCCGAGTTGGCCCTGCTGTAGCACATGGTTAGTGCAGACACGTGGATGAACCCGCAGAACCCTGTGTCCTGCGGCTCGACACTTAAAAGGCAGAGTATTAGATGGGGAGGAACTCATTGGTAACTGGGCCTAGAAGGAATTTATCGAGTGCTGCCTCTGCTTTCCTGCTCCTGTCTTGCTGGGTCTGCATGGGAGGTGTGATTGGGGGGCAGCCGCAAGTGCGTTTGGGCTGGAGGCAAACTCTGTGTGTCCTTATCCTGATTCTACACAGCACAGGAGGAAAGGGGCCAGAGAAAGTGGCTGGCAGTAGGAGAGCCTCTGTTTTGGGGACGCGAAGCAGCCTGGGAGAGGGCGATGGCAGAAAGGAGGAGGGGAGGGTGAGGGAAGCTGTAAGTCATCTCATCTGACAGCTCAGACAGAAGTCACCATGTCTATTCACTCACAGGTTGTATCTTCAAGACAGTCACAGCATTTTAGAGCCCACGTGAACCTTGGACTATGGCATGCACTGTAACCGACTATGAGAATAGCAGTTCTGCTTCCTGTTTCTTTGGGGGGCACCTCCTAGGAGGTGGCGAAGGTGGTAGGTGGGGCAACGGGCTCAACTAGTGACCTTTCACTCCACGTGAGAGCATGTTCCTCAGCACCATCCACTTGAGGTTCACTGCCTCACAGGAGACCTGTGTCTTGAGACCTGTCCCGCCCCTGGGGGTGCCCCGCTCACCCTTGCCCCCTGCTCCTTGTGACTCTTCTTTCCCTCAACACAGAGAGGGCAGAGCAGGCAGCTCATAAACCCAAGAGAAGAAAAGCACAGAGATGAGCTGGCCAAGTGCAAGCGGGCAGCGTAGAGTAACAGGAAAAACACTGGGCTCGGGGTTGAGTCCCAGCTCTGGCTTCGCAAGCCGTGTAAGTCTGCGTGAGTCACTTCATTTTTTAAGACTTAGCTTCTCCCTCTGCAAAACGTCCCTGCTTTCTCTACCCCACAGAACTGATATATCAAATGCACAAAAGCACTTTGCAAAACATTAAATACTGGATGAAAATGAGGTGCCTCAGGCTTCGCAACCAAGGCCCCGGGCCCGCGCCTCGGTCTGCCACGTTGTCCTGATCCTACCTCGCACTGCACGGCTGGTCTCTCCCCAGCATTTTCCCCACTGATGGGAAAATGTGCTCTTTTTTGTCTCTAAAGTATCAGAGGTGACTAAGAGGATGCCTTAAACATATTTTGAGCCCCGTCACTTTAAAACAATGTCAGTTGCTGAGGAAAAGTCCAGGGGGTGTTGCAGGTTTAGAAAGAGGCAGACGGACTGTTGCAGGCGGGGCCAGTCTTCTGGCCGCAAGTCCATGGAGACGACGGATGCTGGGCTGGCACGTTGGTGACGGTCGTGTCAGGCGGGATCCCCATCTCTTTTAGAGATAAGAAAACTGAGGTTTTGTGAGCGGACTGAGCTCACTGCAGTGGTAGGTGGTGAAGCCAGGGTTCGATCCTGGGTCTGTCCCACTCCAGAATCCATCCTCGGCCCATCCTCTCGACTGTGCGTGTGGTCCAGATAGGACAGCTCTCGCCCTGCTATTCCACAGTCGCTCAGAGCAGGACTTAGCACTCGGATGAATCTGCAGAACGAATCTAGCTTCACGGCACGTTGGCGAGAAGCAGAGCTTTTACTGAAGATTTCCTGGGGCCCAACAAAGACATTCTGGGAAAATTTTTCTTGAGGTCCTTTTTGACATCTCTCTTCCTCTCCCTCACGCTTTTCTCTCGGCTCCACTTCCAGGGTTGGCTCATTTCTTTCCCCCGTTTTCCTTTGGACCCCCCCGGTGCTGAGCCCCTCAGCAGATGGCCCACGGCCAAAAGCAAGGACTGCATCAGCCAGAGCCAGACAGGTGGGCCGGAGTCGCACGTAGGTAGCAAGGAAGGCCAGCTTTCAGAAAACGTTTGTTATCGTCCCTCAACTGTTCCTCTCGCCCCATCTTAAATCTGGTTCTCTTCCAGAATTCTCCATCTCATTCTGCCCCGTTGTGGTGGTCGCAGTCCTAGGAGTGACCCTTCTCTTCCCTTTCTCTGCCTCTCCAGGCGACCTGAGGTCCCGTAGTTCCCCCTGGCAGTGCCTTGTAGCCATCTCCTCCCCTCTCCCCGCTGGCATCCCTGCAGCTTAAACCCTCTCTTCTAACTTTTTTTTTTTCCACGCTCTCCCACATGATGAAATCACATAGAGAAAAAAATCCTGTTTTTTGAAACAGCATAGTCCTCTGTTCTCGTGGAGGACAGCAACTCCGTTGGGTGACTACTTTGATAAGCCACTTGGGGACACGAGGAGTGACTGCAGGTGCTGCTTGAATGGCCACCAGAGGAGGTCGGCTCAGTTGCTGCAGAGACCGGCTTGGCCGCCCCGTGCACGCTGGCCGGGATGGGTGAGCAACCGCTTGCAACAGTGGGTCCTCAGGGAACCAGGGCCCGGGCTTGCTGGGTGCCAAGTGTTGCATTCTGAGCACATGACAATACAGTGGGCCTAATGGGTAAAGCTGTTACAGATGATGTAATTAATACAGCAGACCGCCGTTTCATTACAAGGGCTGTGGGCTCCTGTCAGCTTCTTGTTTCTGGTGTTTGGGTGGCTAATGCACTATGTGAGGATTCAGAGGCATTTAATAAGATGATCAAATGCCACACTGAATTAATGTTTACAGCTTCTTGGCGCGGGCTCTCTAAATCTCGAAGTGCTCAGAACTGAAAACGATGACTTTGTCTTGATCCAACTTCTCTCTCGAATCAGCCCCGTTATTCTTTGGTGCGTGTGCCCTCGGGGACTCTTACATCCTGTCATTTGGTGGCCGAGCACATTCTAACATGAGGGAAGACACCATGAAATGTGCCATGCACGTCACCAGGAAAGCTCTTCTAAGCGTCTGGTGGGGCTGTGCCTCCTACTGGATCATTGTGTTATTTACTCTTACCTGTGTATGGAAAAAAATGGCCTCGGTTCATTTCCTCTTTCTAAATCATACCATTCTTCAAAGTGTTCTTGGGAGCTATACCTGTCGTAGCCTTTCTCGGTCCCGGGAGAACCTGGGCCGTTGTGTTCTAAGCTTGTGATGTTATCCTGTGTTGCAGGGTGATTTGGTAAAGCTATGCTCCCAAGGTCTTAAGTTCTTCCCAAATGCTGTGCCTCATTTTACTGGCAGACACCAGGGGCAAAGGTCCTGAATTAGAGCCTCAGGGTTCAAATATCGAGAATATCCAGGCTTCTCTTAGGAGCAGTTAATTCTAAAAAAGAAAACATGATTGTTATTCCATTCGGGGATTTTTGCTCCATCAAAATAGAACTCTGTTAAAAAGTTAAATCTGTATATACACAGTACAATGTATTCATTTTTCTCTTGATGCCCTAACAGATTACCACAAATTGAGCAAAAAACCCACAAATAGATTACCTTCTCGTTTAGTCTGGTATGGGTTTCACTGGTCTGAAATCGAGGTGTCAGCAGAATGTCCCTTCTGGAGTCAAGGGGACAATGTGTTTCCTGCTCACTGGTCGTCAGCAGAATTCGTTTCTCTGCAGTGTCTGGTGCTGTCCCCATTCTCTTGCCGGCTGAAACCCGAGGGCCGTCCCCTTCTAGAGGCCGCCGCCATCTCTGGCTTGTGACCTCCCTCCTCCATCTTCAAAGCCAGCGACCGTGGGCTGAGGCTTCCCGTTGCCACATCTCCTTGACCCAAATTTTTTTTGCCTTCCTCCTCTGCTTTGAAGAGCTCAAGCGATTAGATCAGGGATCCTGTAATTAGGTGAGACGTTACAATCCAGGATAATCTCCATTTTCTAGTCAGCCGATTAGCAACTTTAATGCCATCTACAACCTTAATTCTCGTAATTTACAGGTTCTAGGGATTAGGACGTGGGAGGGGACACGATTCTGCTTACCCCATATAGTTTCCTCACAAAATCCACAGGGCATTTATTTTGCTTCTAGAGGTTACAGTGGACAGGAGGGAAGCTAACGCTGTCAAGCACCTACTGTGCGCTAGCAGCATGCTAGGCCTGCATGTGCATTATGCACATAAGAACTGTCCTCATTTTGCTGCTGAGTTAGCTGAAATTTGGAGAAATTAAGTGACTTGCCTAAGAGCCAAAAGCTAGTAAACGACAGAGTCAAGATCTGAGGCCAAGAGGCTAGGAGTCCAGAGCTCTCCCCACCGCCATTATGTCGCTTCTCCTGAGGTCTCGACCAAGAGCCTCAGAATTAATAGCTCGTTTAAATGTCTCCTCTGGTTCCCGCTCGTTTGTGTGCGGTCTGAGCTTCCAGGGGAGCGTCGCTTCCCCGTTTTCCTCACTTGAGTCTCCGATAAGCAGCAGCAGGACCAATATTATGTTTCTTGGACCCGGACAAGAAAGGCAACAGGGGAAATGTAGAAACTCAGGGCCCTTGGCCGGGCCGAGCTCTAAGTCACTTAAGAGTGGCCGCGGAAGCAGGCATCGCGTCAGCCGGCGCCCTCCCCTGGATTTTGGAAAGCTGGCGGAAGCCCTTCCTCTGTTTTGCTCATCTCAGGCTGCCTGGGGCTCTGCGGGAGTGGCCTTGGGTAACCAGCTGCTCTCCCAGTTCACTGGAATG
>NW_006432945.1:9413677-9416717 GCF_000325575.1 Pteropus alecto | reverse complement strand
AGGAAAAACCTTCCTGGCAATACAGGGACAGAGGAGACGGGGTGGGGCAGGAGGGCGTGCCGGGTTAGAGGTGGCTGTGGGCAGGGCCACATGCCGAGGCCTCCAGTTCTGTAAAACACCCCAGTGGTGTGATAATGGTTTTCCTGCACATGCAGTTGGTTGGGATTTGGGTAGAGTGTGGATGCTGTGGCACTTTGGAGGCGCATAGGACAAGCCGACGATATTTGGTTTATGCCTCAATTAGAAAGATCTTAGGAGACGAGAAGTCTTATCCCTAAGATGCCTGTCACAGTAACAACCCAGGGGGGCTCAGCTGTTTCAGACTCATAGACACACATATGCACACTCACGCACACATTTTAAATAATGTGATCGGCTTATGTCCTGCTTCAGTATTCTTGTTTTTTTTTTTCTTCCAATTTTGGTACTGCTCTGACAGGCTGGCAGGGCACCATGATTCTGTCTTTGCACATTGATTAAAGTGACGCCGGCAGATCAGGATTACAAGTTGCTAAGTTGCTTTCAGGCTCTGGCTGCTGAGGAATTTATAATGTCTACCCTAATCTCTTAGCTTCTGCATCGAGGGTCAGGAGTGTTGTGTGGAACAGTGTCTGTGCCTTTCTGTTTGCATCCCAGGAAGGTGTGGTGGGGGGCGGGGGAAACACCTGGGCCTCTTTCTGTTGACGCCCACAAATCACCTGTCTGCGAAGGTGCTGGGCAGTTGGCTCCTTTGTTGCCTCTCAGCAAACATTGATTAAACATCTACTTTGGATATTCAAAGACCAAAAAAAAAAAAAAAAAAAGACCGTTCCCTCAATTGGAAAGACAGATACAATGGAGTGTTATAAATGCTGTGGGAGACAGGGAAGCATAGGGTATGATGGGGACACATAGGAAGGCGCCCCAATCCAGTCTTGGCAGTGGATGGGCCGGAAGGGCCTCCTTGAGGAACTGACATACAAACCAGACCTAAAAACAAATCGCCAATCTTCAGGTGAGGGAGGAGTGAGTGAGTGAGTGTGTGTGTGTGTGTGTGTGTGTACGCGTGTGTGTGTGTGTAGGGGGTTCAAGAAGAAGTGAAGATGAGTTCTAGGCAGAATAAATGTTACTGGCAAAATCCCAGAGGCCAGAGAGAATTAGGCAAACGAGAGAATTAAGAGCAGAGATTATGGATGGGGCTTAGAGCGCGGTAGGAGCGAGCGTGAAGGAATTCGCGCTTTCACCTCAGAATGAGGAGCTACCGAAGGATTACAGAAGAGTAGTTACATGAACAAATTTCATTTTAAAGAAGGTTGTGTTAGCTGGGACGCGGAGAGTGGCTTGGAGGAGGCAGCACCAGCATTACGGAGACTCACCGTGGTCGTCTTAAGAGAAAAAAGCAGTAGCCTTAAGTTCTGGGATGCAGAAAGTGGGCGAATTTGAGAAAGATTTAGGAATTGCAAAGACTAGAACTCGATGACTGCTTCAGTAGGGTTCAGGGAGAGCAGGTGGCAACAAGAATTTCCCCAGATTTCTGTCTTAGGCGGAAGGCGTGGCTGGCAGAGCCGTTCATTGCTACAGGGACTTTCAAGGCAGAACAGGTGTGGGAGGCTGGGGTGGAAACGAGTGCGGAATGGACATGTGTTGGACGTGAGGGGGCGTGGGATAGCCAAGACCGTGTTTTAGTTCGTACTGACTCATGGGGCTGGGTTGGTTATCGAAATAGAAAATAGTTCTGTACTATTGATAAGGAAAGAGCCACTGTCCCGGGCAGCCCCTCTTCCACGTCCCCGTGCATCGCCTTGCTTGCCCTACCTCACCCGGTTGCTAGGACCGTCTCAAAATCCAGAAACGAAATGGATCATGTGGATCGTGTGTGGCATAAGGGGAGACCTCCTCGTCAGACTGGTCGGTGCCCTCGCCATACCAGTTCCATATTTTTAACCTCTCCCCTTGGAGACAGCTGCGTGTCCCGCAGGCAGCGGGCGGTAAAAAGTCAAGAGCGCAGGAGAAAGCGGTCAGGGCTAGGAATCCTCTGCTCAAGATCAGCAGCCTGAACGTTGACGCCCTGCAGTGGGCGGGAGTCTCGAAGAAGAGTGCATAGAATAACAAGGAGGCTTGGGGCTGAGGACTTTGCACTTGACCTTACTGGAAGTGAAGAGCCAATAAAGCACTTTAAGTGGGGGCATGAGGCAGCTAGTGGAACTCTTGGGACTAAGAAGAGTGCCCAAGACAGCTGGTAAGGGCACTGCCCTCAAGGGCCTTATGACCTCATTGGGACAACAGGATAAACCCTGTGCCTTGGAAAGGAAGCTTGCTGTGCTCATTGGGACAACAGGATAAACCCTGTGCCTTGGGAAGGAAGCGGCTTGCTGCGTGTGATTAAGTAGCCAGTGAGTAGCGCTGTCCCACGATAAGTAGTTTTGTCCCCAGAGGTAGCCCGGAGCCCCCGGTGGGAAGGGTCTTCCTCAGCCTGATGGTGAGGGACAGCTGGAGGCTCAGTCAGTCAGTTTGCCCTTGTTGGCATCCTTAATAGTAGAGATTGCTTCTTGGGACAGAATGACTTCTGAGTTCCCTTTCAAAGCCTAGCATCTCAAATAAGTCAGAAGGGGGTCTTAATAAAAGTGAGTGCTTTCGTATGGCACTTTGTGGTTTACAACAGCTGTCCCCAACCTTTTTGGCACCAGGGACCGGTGCTCCTATGAGAATCTAATGCCCGATGCTTTGAGGTGGAGCTGAGGCGGCTCTGCTAGCGCTGGGGAGTGGCTGCAGATACAGACAAAACTTCCCTTGCTCGCCTGCCCGCCGCTCACTTCCTGCCGTACAGCTCAGTTCCTGACAGGCCACGGGCCAGTTCCAGTCTGATCCGCGGTCCATCAGCCCTTCCACAGTCCTCCAGTGGTTTGCAGACTGTGTTTTTTGGAACCCTTAAGGGACTGTGTTGTGTCGCAGGTGTTGGGAAGCCTCCAGGAAGCAGAACCAGCTCCCAGCCTACCTGAGCCAGGGCTGCCAGCACCTGTCAGTCTCTGACATCCCCCTTCCATGGAGGTTTCCTCCCGGG
>NW_006432945.1:9412008-9412884 GCF_000325575.1 Pteropus alecto | reverse complement strand
AAGGGTGGATGGAGCAGATACTGAGGGGGGCCTGAAAGCGGAATAATCGGTCTGTTTCCAGGTTCTAAATTAGAATATTGGTTTTATGACAGGTGACCTTTTTATGTCCCGGCAGAGAATTGGGGGGGTTGATCAAAAAGTTCCATTGGGGACAGAGGGCAGGAATGGGCCAGCAAAGGACAGCTGACATTGATAAATCAATGCCCAACTGCTGGTATAGTTGGTGGTAGAGAGATCTGGACTCAGGTTTGTCTCATGCTGGGACAAACTCAGGATATTTCAATTACGTGTGTTTGAACATCTTCTCGATCACCAGTCACTGTTGATCTCTTAGCCCATGACAGGACGTCACTGCGGGAGGTCATCCTCTGGGAGGTCATCCTCTGGCACGGCCCACCCGGCATGCCCACGCCTGGGAGAGCGCGGGCCTGGGATCGGGGACCCGCATCCAGGCCGTGGCTCTCCTTGCTGCTCTGCTGCGTCGGTCGCTTAACTTTGGTGGCCTCGGTTTCCTTACGGTGCGGAGGGAAGTCACGCCCTCCTTGCTGGGCTGTCGGGAAGATGAGAGGCGGCATCGGGAGGAGCTTCGCGTGTAGGAGGCACTCGGTAATGGTCGATGCCCACGCCTGGGAGAGCGCGGGCCTGGGATCGGAGACCCGCATCCAGGCCGTGGCTCTCCTTGCCGCTCTGCTGCGTCGGTCGCTTAACTTCGGTGGCCTCGGTTTCCTTACGGTGCGAAGGGAAGTCACGCACGCCTTGCTGGGCGGTCGAGAAGATGAGCTTCGTGTGTAGGAGGCACTCGGTAATGGTCGCTCAGCCCCCTGGCCCCAAAGGCTTCACAGTGGGGTCAGAGACCACGGGCCATGGTGGCCTAGC
>NW_006432945.1:9352751-9411969 GCF_000325575.1 Pteropus alecto | reverse complement strand
CATGTGGCGGAATGAGGACCTAGAGATCAGGCCCCTCCCCGGAGCCCCTCAGATACCTTGGACGAGCCTCTGAACATTCTCTCTGTGTTATTCCCCTTCCTACTCTGATAAGATGGGACTGAACAAAAATCACAACATTCTGAGTTGGAAAGTCTCTTCCAAAACCATCTAAGGAAGGCTGTTTGACAGGAGAGGTAGCTGCGGCCTTGGAGAGGTCAAACGACACCCCTGAAGACAAAGCAGGGAGTGTAGCCTTGTCGTGCCCCTGATGCTTCTCTGAATTGTTGTTCCGTAAATTGTTGACGGCTCACGCGTTTGGGAGGATTAATTCATGGATCTTGTAGCTGATGATCCCTTTAGCTGGACTACCACATTTTGTGGATGGACCACAGGAATCTGTCAGCTTCGTCATAGACAGATCTATTTTCATCAGTATCATTCAAGGATTCATACCGTAAAGATAGCATAAAATGGGAGTGGAAATGTCCACTGTTTTCATTGCTTAGCTCCCTTCTTCCCTTCGGTTCCGTAAGTATTTCTCTGCTTTGACCTGACATTCACTCATTCAGTATTTATTCCACATGTACAAGGCTTTGAGTATTACGGGGGATACAAAGAAATATGAGACAGAACTTGACCTGAAAGGTCTTACTGTCTTTAGAGCATGTAGTGAAAACATGCAGTTGAAAAGCTGGATAAACAGTGTGAGACAGAGCGAAACTACATGGAGGTGCAAGGCACTGTATGATTAAGTGTCAGATGGGAAATCTATAACTGTGGTTCTCGATTGCTAATTTATGGGTTGGTGCCTGTTGATGACAACATTTTCATCAGTTTGCTATGAAATGAGAAAAATAGGGCAAGTGGTGATTATTGGATAAGGCTAAATTTGTATGTTTTATAGAATTTTCCGAGATTATATTCTTCTAGTATTTTAGTACTCAAATGCCCTTTCTATTATAAAATGATGGGGTAGAAACTGTGGTGGTGGTTTTTGAAAGTCCATGCTAAGAAAAATAAAACAAGTTGGCCACATTTTATTGGTTCCCTTTGAAATTTTGCCCATCCTTGAAATCTAAAAGCAAGAGAAGCACAGGTATGCAAACACGTCTGGAGTCAAGGGGTGGAGAAGTTACTGAGTGTTTAGCGAACGCTCCCAGGACAAAGACAGACATGGATGAGGAGCTGGAATGATGGAAGGATTTGAGAAAGTGGAGAAATACGGGGAGGTTTCTCCTTGAGGGAATACTATGAGAAAAGCTTTGGGAGTAAGATAGGAAGGTTTACTTAGCGGAGACGGGAGAAGAGTTTGGAAGCCTTGTCTATTTAATCTGCTGTGGCCATAAAAAATCCACCCAGCTGTCACCACAATGAAGACAGATCTCTGGCTCCCCTGAGTGAACCGAGTCACTGTCCTGAACCACTTGCCCCTGAATCGATGACGCGGCCACCTTGTGTCCCCGTTCTGGCCTACCCTTTCACATGCCACCGTTTGACCTTGCCTTAACGCTCATATCTGGTGAGCAGTAACTCATTTCTAGTTTTGACCCCTTGCTTCTGTCCTTGACCACACCTTGGGCTCATCTTTGGGTTAGACTGACCTTGGTCATTGTGGCCTTGTCCTAAGATGTATATATACCCTAGGCCATGCCCTTGAAGGTGACACGCACACTGAGTTTGTCCCAGCTCCCGAGGAAGGCCCAGTGAGCGACCATGTGCAGACTGCACTGCAGGGGAGACTGGGAGACTGGAAGAGGCCTCAACAGGACGTGTGACTGAGTGGAGAGGGAGGAAGCAGTGGCCTAAGCCTGGGTGTCTGGGGCCAGGATGGCTCCCAGTGACTGACATGAGAGCCCGAGGAGGAGGAAGAGAATTTGTGTTCAGAGCTGCTGGGTCCAGGAATGGGAAGGGAGGCCGAAGCAGAAGGAGCAGGTCCATTTGGAGCCAAGGAGTCATGACCAAGAACTTCTGGAGGGAGAATGCATCATTGCAGGGCCAAGTGAGCCTGGTGGAGCGGGGAACTGAAGTGCGTTCCAGGTGCTGGGCAGATGGGCAGGAGTCTGGGGGGCCCTCGGGGTACCAGGTGAGAGAAACCACTAAACTAGAGATCATAAAGTTGGGTCTTGGCAAGGACCCGTGCTGTCTAGACTAGAAGTCATGTCTCACCCTAGGGGAGCAGCCCGAGGGGGTTGTTCTGTGAGCCTCTGTGTGCTTGGGGTCTTCCCTTGCCCCAAAGCAACTTCTTCTATGCAGGTGTCTCCCCCCCTTCCTTGCCTTCTCCTCCTCCTCGGGGAGAAGGCTTCGCTTCTGGGAACTGAGTGGCTGTAGGGCACGGAGAGGGCGGGAGCCGAGGGGGCCATCCTTCCCTAGGCCTCCCTCACGGCTGCCAAGAGCAGTGGGTCTGTTTGAGCTTATTTATGTGCCTGGAGTTGAGAGCCCATGTTTTGCTTATTTAACCAGCTTCCCACGCCGCCAGGAAGGTGCTAAGCAGCAGAAATCCATGTTCCCCCCTCCCCTCTTTCTCTTTCTCACTTTCTCGCTCTCTGGTCTTCTCCAGCTCCAATGGGAGCCTGTATTTACCTGCAGCATTAGCTCCAGGGCCGTGGGATGTGACAGCTGGAGGTGGAGAAGACGTTTTTCTCCTTTCCTCCTCCACCTGTGTTTCCGTTTGAAAAGGGGAAAATTGTAATTGTAATCTTCGGGGCTGCCTGGTCGGGAATTCAAAGATTGCCAGGACGAGTCAGGGGTCTTGTGTTAGCTTCTTGACTCAAAGGCAAGGAAGGAAGATGAGTTTGGTGGGCAAACGGGTTTTGGGAGATGCCCTAGAGACTGGGCCAGCTACTGGGCAGCTAGGGAAGGGGAGGAGCTGCCAGTGTTCCCTAGAGTTGGAGTGACTCCAGAGTTGGGTACCAGAGGGCATGGATGAGTGTGTGAGGCGTTGCTGGAACTCACCTTGCTTGGTGCTGGCCAGCTGGGCAACCTCTAGAGGGGAGGCCTGGCAGATTTCACACGGCTGGGCACATAACTGCCCCCTACCTCCTGGCACTATGTATGTAAAGGGCACGTTCCCTTCAAGCTCACTGCCTGGTGCTGACTCAGCCTGAGTATTCACTTGCTCACCTATCAGGAGTCAAACATAGATAGTAAGCTGAACAAATGTCTGAGGCCAGGAATAGGAGAAACGCCTCAGCTCACTGTGGTTCGTGAATGATCGATGAGTAACTGGCTATGTTCTAAGAACTCGATATGTTCCCACCATGGGAAAGAAGGCTTCTCAGGGATGCTGGAGGAAGGGACGTGCAGGGGGATGGGGTAGGGATGAAAAGAGGAGCCTGGAAGTTGGGAGCAGGTGGGATTTGACCCCGCGTAGGTTCTGGTCGTGGTGTGGTCCGTCTGTGTCTGTGAGCTCGCTCCTCACAGCGAGCCAGATGCCCTTCTCCCACTCCGCTAGCTGCCTTTTCCTGCCTTTCCAGCCATTTACCAGAAAGCCTGTTTCTAATTCTTCCAGCTGCTCTTTTGTGTGTCATGATGTTCTCTCGCCCCAATTTGTCCTCTCATTGCCATGGTACCTGGCTAGGGGTCTCCAGCTGCCTGGGGATGTCCTGCAGACAGGGCCCAGAGGCAGAAGACACAGGTGACATTGGGCTGGTGTTTCTGACACTCCTTGTGCTATGAGGGCCTCTCAGTGTCCCCTGCTGCCCCCACCTCCTTGCAGTTCCCACAACCTATGCTCACCAAGAGGCAGCAGTAGTGACATTTTTCTCTTCTGGCCATTTCAGAAAGAGCCTGGCAAGGCAGTAATGCCCCTTCCATGGTGGAGCTGTGGAACAGCGGGTGCGATGGCTATTTGGGGATTAACCCGGGGGAACGAGTTGGGCCTATTTGTCTGTCCACATCTAGGAAGAGAAAAGGAACTAATAGAGAGGGAGCCGGGATTTAGCCTGTAGAAAGCTACTTCTAAGAAACATGCATAATCTGACGTGCTGCGGGCCCTTGACATCTATGAGCTAAGCAGCCCCAGCTGGAAATCTCTGAGCTCATGAATAGAGAAATTTTTCTTGTGGACTCTTGACTTCAGCTTTAAGGGTTCTGTGTTTTTGGTGCATCGCATTGCATGTTAACCTTTCCATCTTTCACTTTGGTTTTCTGTCACATGTCATGGCTATTTTTCACAAGATATGTTTTAAATCATTTATTTACTCATCTATCCTCCCATGCACCCATCTATTCAAGAAATAGTTATTAAGGACCTACGACAGCTATGAGTTGCAACTATGGGGATACTGCAGTGAATAAGGTCGACAGTCTCTACTCTCAAGTAGTTTACATTCTTCAGAGACAGATCAATAACAAATAAACAAGGAAATACAGCTAGTAAAAAGTGGAAGCTTAACATGCAGTAATGTCACAGAGGTTGCTGGGTGGGTGGTCCAGGAAGGCCTCTGAGAAGGTGGCTTATGAGCGGAGACTGGAGCACCGGGAAGTGGCCACTATGGGAAGATAAGGGAAGAGCATTCCTAGCCAGGAAACAGCTAACTTAGGGTTTAGCCTGGAGATTCTGGCATTTGTGCCATTAAAAGAGGTGATAGATCCTTATAAAACATTCCTCTGGAGATATTCAGGAGGCTGGAATCTAGCTCGTTCTTCTGAGAGACTCAAAGCAGCATCCATCTATGAATTACTATGATGGTGCCCCTGTGAGATAGTTCGAGACAAGTGTCGTTCAATCCTTTGGATAGATGGAAGGTTCTAATGCTTCTGACAGTCATGCCTTCCCACTTTGCAGTCAGACTCTAAGGCATTTCCCCCCCTTGATGCTGTCGCCTTCGCTTGCTCAACTAAAAATAATGCTGGATCTTGCAGAATAAATCATCAATCACTAATTGTGGCTGATCTGAACAACTCCCATGAATCTTAGACTCATCTGAGATGTAATAATGTGGGGTGTTTTTTTTTTGAAATTAAAAAAGTATTTTATGTGTTTTTTTAGAAAATATGGAAAAGCACACAGAAGAAAGTTTCAGTTATCCACAATCCCATCATATATAATTAGTCACTAACATCGGATAAATACTCCCTCTAGGGTTTCCCCCACCCCCATGCGTATGTACACTCACATACGTATACCCACTTCATTATGCTAAATGGGGCTTGCAGTGTGCACATACTGCTTTTGTAACTTGCTTTACTGATAACATATCGCGAGCAGTTTCCCGTGTCATTAAATATTATTTGACCTTGTAATTTTTAACATATCATATTTAGCACGTGATTTTTAATAATTGTAAAATAGTCCATCATGTGACTATATGATACTAAGCATTTCCTTTCTGCTGTTTATTTGGATTATACTCTTTTGTGTTAGAATTAACAATCCAATGGACAATTTTGTAAATGCACCTTTGTGTGCAAATTTGGTGAGACTAAGAATAAATTCTTAGGATTGGAATTTTGGAGGCATAGGCTACGCATGTAGTTATGACTCTTGAGAAGCATTGCCCCACCTCCCTCAGGAGAGTTTGTATTAGTTACAGCCCTGCCAGTGGATGAGATTACCCACATCTTTGCCTACTCTTTGCATTTTAATTAGTAACGCTATCTGCTGAATTTCTCTTAAACATTTATTTGCATTATGATATATTCGAAGTACTTAGTATGGAAAACAATTAGGAAACATCAAAATGAAATGGATCATAATATTTACCATATTTGTTTCACCTCTCTCCCATTTTAAAGAATTAATATGTTACAGATTCATTTATGTACCCTCATCCCTCATCCAGAAGTCACCAGTCCTCTGAAGCTGGTATTTCATTACTATGTACATTTTTGTAATTTTACTGCATATGTACGTATTAGTAAAGCATGTCTGTGAATTTTTTTGTGAGCTTTACAGTTTCATATAAATGATATATGCATTGTGTCCCTTTGCAACAAAGTGAACATTTATTTTTAAGATTTACCGGTGTTATTACACGCACACTTAGTTCATTATTTCTTTCTGCCTAGAACAACATCGTATGAATAAATCGCAGGTCGTTAATTTATTCCCCTTCCGAGGGGAGCTAGGTTGCCTCAATTCTCTTGCCATTATAAGCAATGCTGAAATATGATCGTCCTCGTCCATGTGTCCTTGGGCACATGGGTGAGGTTTTCCCTAGAGGAGATGCCTAAAAATGGACTTGCTGAGTTTTGGAGTACACATTTCCAGGTTTGATAGGTGTCACCGTGTTGCTTTCCAGAGTGACCGTGTGCCACCTGCACTCCCACCGTTTGGTCGTATGCAGGGTTCCCGTTTCTGTATACCTTCCACAAGGCTTGAGGTGACCAGAATTATTAAAGTTTGACAATCTGATGGGTATGAAATGAAATCTAATTATTACATCCATTGCATTTTCTCTGATTAGTAATGAAATTGAACATTGAACATACATTTATTGACCATTTGGATATCTCCTTATGTGAATTGTAAGTTCATATTCTTTTCCCATATTTCTATCAGGCAGTTTGTGTTTTTCCTTATGATTTATGAGAGTTCTTACATAGATTCTAGATATGATTTGTGGGTCGTAAATATCTTCTCCCTCATGGCTTGTCTTTTTCACTTTGTTTATGGTGGTTTTTGTCATACAGGGTTGTTAATATTACTGTGGTAAAATTTATCTGCTTTTTTTCTTTGTGATTTTGGTTCATTTTGTCTTGTTTAAACATTCCTTCTATGTACCGAGACAAAAAAAAAAAAGCCATTTGTACTGTTTTAACCTAAAATTTTTTATAGTTTTGCTTATAACATTCGGCTCTTTTAATCCACCTAAAATTAATTTTTGTGTATCATGTGAGGTAGGCTCTAATTTTATCTTTTATTCCTCTCCCCATGATTTGTCTTTTGACCTAGCACTGTTTAGTGACTAGTCAATTTGTTTCCACTATTTCTGGGTATCTTATTTTATTCCACTGGTCTAACAGTATATCCTCTTCAACTATTCAACCATGTCTCACTAATTTAGTTTTTATAGCTTTGTAGTTTTTATGTATTAGGGCAAATTCTCCCCATACTCCTGCCCATTTGTCTCGGATATTGGCCCGTTAGTCACCCATAAGACATTTAGGATGAGCTTGTCATATTTCATTTAAAAAAACGAGATTTCGGTTGGAACTGAATTTATAAATTTATTTGGGGGAGGGTCACGACCTTTAAACTATTTAATTTTTCCATCCCTGAATGTGACATATTTCTTCCCGTGCTTAACTCTTCCTTAAAGTTCCTCAGAGTCTAAAACTTCTCTACATATTTTATCGCACATCTGTTATTAGATTTGTTTTTAAGTGCCTTATACTTTAGATGCTGTTTCATGATTTTTTTTTTTTGTCATCGTATTTTCTGGGTTTTAGCTGTAGTTGTATCAGAACTTGTATTTCTATATCCTGATTTCATACGCAGCATTTGTAAGACTGTTTTATTACTTTGAATATTTATATATCATAGACATTCCTTCTATGTGCCGAGACAATATCAGCTGTGAGTAATGACAGCTGACCCTTTACAATCCATATGCCTTTTCTTTCTTTTTCTTTGCTTGTTATATTGACTAGGACCTCAAGCACAATATTGAATAGAAGTGGGTGTCTTAGACACATATCTCACTTTAAAGATGTGGCTTGACTTCAAGTTTGTACTCCTTTTGGACGATATCTTATTTCTGATTACCCTTCCCACCTGACGAGGCACTGTTGTCTGGTGATATAGCTCCAACCTGTGTGTGTGTGTGTGTGTGTGTGTGTGTGTGTGTGTGTGTGTGTGTGTATGTGTATGTGTATTCAGAAATCTATCTGTCTGTCTACCTACCTACCTTCATTTTAGATTTGTCCTCATATTTACCATTATCTTTGGCTTATCCTGCCATTTTCTTACACGATTCTTCCATTTACATTTCTTTCTTGAGGAATATTGTATATTATTTTCCTTGATCTTCAGTGATAAAATCTTCTTTATTTTTTTCTGAGAACACCTCAATTTCAGCCTCTATTTTTAGTAATAATTTAGCCGAGTATCTTTAACACTTCAAGATATTATTCCATTATTTTCTGACCTCTATTATAATTGCTGATAATCTAATTGTAGTTTCTTGTAGGTAATCTGTCTTTTCTCTTAGAATGCTTTGAAAATTTTCTCTTTATAATTTTAGATCTTTTAATATTTCACTGGAATGTGTGTATAAGTTGAATTTATTTTTGTTCATCCTTCTTAGAACTCATAGAAATTCTAGACTCTGAGAATACATGTCTTTCGTTAATATTGGAAAATTTATCCTTTAGCTCTTCAAACACTGTCTCTCTCCATTATCTCTTTCTAGAGCTCCCATTAGATATATTTTGAAACTTTTCATTCAGTCTTCTTTTTCTCTTAACTTTAATCATATTTTTCATTTCTATCTCTTTGTGCTGTATGCTGGAAAGTTTCCTCTGATGTGTCTACCTATTCACTAATACTCTCCTTAGTTATGTCTAACCTAAAAGTTAACTTATCCACTCTCTTTAATTTCTACAGTTACATTTTTCATTACAAGAAATATTTGCCACTTAAAAATTTTTTTATCATATCTTATTATTTTCTTCCTTTATATACTTTTTTTCTATTATGTCAAGTTCTAGTTCTCTCTTGTTTATTGTATCAGCTAACTTTTCCTTATAGTGGATTATTTTCTTCTGTGTTTAAAAAGCTTTGATTGCCAGCTCAAGTCTAGTGACACTTGTTTTTTCTATGGAAATACAGTGTAGTCTAGGTCGTGAGAGTGGCCTCATGGAGTGGTTTTGTTTGGTTCTCTTTCTTGACCCAGAAAAGTAACTAAGATTAGTTTTTACTTTTTCTTTTCTTTTCCTTAAGCATTCCTGAACCCTCTTAAATATGAGTCTATGTAACTACAGTCTTGAGTTTTGATTTCTCAGGCTTTGGCTTTTCTCATTCACTCAGAAATAGAAGCTTCCTCATTATCTCCTTCAGCCCGTAGAGCTGATTTTTCTGCAGTTCACTGTTTAACTGAGGGCGTTGTCCTTCAAGTGTCGCAGCTTAGTGCGGAGTTTTATTTCAGCTTTGGTTCACGTGTGCTCTTAAGACCTTATCACTGGCTCTTAAAAGGACATTAAAACCCATCCATTAAATCCTCTAGGTTACCAGGACCAATCACTGCCCATGGACAGCCGCAGTTATGGTTCACATGCTTAGTCCTGTGCTTTTAATTTCTTCCTGAGACTTTTATATTCTGCAAGTTCAGCAGCACATCTTTTCAAATATATTTGAAAATATATTCCTGTACTTTATTTAGTTTTCTGGAAATTTGTAGCGAGAGGTATTTCTTATTTTGCCATCTTGCCAGTACTGGATCCTCGAATGACTTTTAGAAAGAGAATATTCTAACATAGGAAAGCATCGATATTTCCTGGGGGATACATAGAGCCCCCCCAAGACTTATAAGTGTGACATTCCTGACGGGGAGGTTAGAATGCTGGACTGAGCGTAGGGGAAGGTTCGAGGAAGGAAGTCGGGGAGAAACAGCAGTGCATTAATGGGCAATTACTTTCTGTCCCCTCAGATGGTACATGAGCGCATAGCTAATGGCAATTCACTTAGAAACAAGTCTTTACCAGCAGATCCTAAAAATATCTTGTCTGAAGTGATTGGGTCTTTTTAGGAAATGCAAGATCAGAATCTGGAAGCAGGGAGATAATTCTCAAGTTCTAGTGAAAATGTGTTCTAGAAGCTAAGGGGGCTCCACAGAGGGTGTCTGTGAAAGGTGAAGTTACAAAATTCAAGCTCTACTCTAGCTTTAAAAATTAGAGGGGGAAGCAAACAAAAGGAGAAGCAGGGATGCGTGAGGGCGTAAAGGTTGAGTTGGAAACAGGAGTGTAGAGATTTTCACTGAAGACAAAGCCAGTTTGATGGGGAAAGCCTATTCTCATGGGACCTCGAGACTATTTCTTAGTCTCCAGAATATCAGGAGAAATGCTATTCTCTGAGATCCAAAGGCTGAGCCTTCTGTAGATGGTGTTGGGCTGTGATCACCACCGTGTTTTCAGCTTGCGTTCTGCCTTCAGTCTCTGCTAAGAATACATCTCTTTTATATTGAGGTGTGGAACCCCATGTAGGGCTCTGAGGCCATTAGGAAACCAGAGGTGTGGCTCTGAGTTCGCTCCAGCCCCCAAAGGCTGCGACTCACCAGGTAGGAGGGAGAGAACTGAAAGGCAGAGTGTTCACGAGGAGTTGCCGCATTCCCGGCGGTGATGGCGATGAGTCGTCATGTGAGCTTGAGCAACTCATTTACTTACTCTGTGCTGGTGGTCTCAACCAGGGACAGTTTTGCCCCCCAAGGGACATTTTCGATGGTCACAACTTGGTGCCTCTGGCATCTGGTGGTAATAGGCCAGGATTGCAGCTAAACATCCTACCATGCACAGGACAGCCCACTATGACAAAGAAATATCTGACTCACACGTCTTTTCTCAGTGATGAAATGGAGGGGTTAGGAGAGGAGGTTGATATGTGTGTGCCTAGATTAGTAAGCTCTATATTCACATTACCCATCTATCTAACACAGACCACTGTGACCCACTTCACATCCAGAGAATCATGAAGCAAATGAAATGAGTTAAAAACATTCCCTGTCTCCCTTTCTCCCAAAGAACAAAATCTCGTACTCAAAATCCTCTGAGCTTTGTAGGTTCACAGTGACCACTGTGTTTGCCTCTGCATACTGGGTCGTTCATCTTGTCACATTACGTCTTGCAAGTTGCACTTGTACCTGAGAGAGGAGAGTTGAGGATGATTTTCCTTGAGCTGAATGGATCCGAACAGGCTTATCACTTCTAGCTTTTCTCACGTAACCTTTCCAACATGGCTCAGATCCTAAGAGCTTCGTGTCTTGTTTGTGTCCACTTGGCTTTGCATACAGTTACTGTTCAGTTATTCATGCATTAAGTCATTGAATAAACATGTATTCAGTACCCATAATGCATTAGACAGTGGATTAGTTGCTATGGGGAATGCAAGGGTGACTTAGGAAGAAGAGAGCCATACACCATGGCGTCTGAGGCAGGGGACATAAAGTGCCACAGGTTCTCCGTAGAGAGAGAGATCGTGTTTGTTGTATGCTCACAAAATGCTTCGCAGACATAGTATCATATGACTGAGACTTTTAAGTCTAGTGTTTTGACAGACAGGTATGGAAAAAGGGGAAGAGAAGGGAGGAAGGAAATGAGCAATGATGTGCGAGAGGACTATGTCCAGGCGCATACGTGGCATGGTGAGCAGTCCTGCTTCACCGGAGCAGGCAACGGGTGCTGCAAAGTGGGAGATGTTGCTGGGAGCGTAGATGAGGTGGTTGAGGGGGCATTTTGTTCAGTCCTAGTCCTTAAAATACGGACTTCAATCCGATGACATTTAAGTTTGCTTTCAACCCTGAGATTATTAGAGCTCATGATTCCATAGTTACATGCGATAGGCACTGGAAAACTCATTCATTCAGTCATTCAACAAATAAATTTATTTAATAACCTTTTGCCAGACACTGTACCAGGCACAGGACACAGAACATGCAATAAGCTCTTGAATTTTGTTGCATAGAGGGTGGGAATGGGATTATGCAATGAACTCTTTTGACAGAACCTGGAGGAGAAAAATGGGTTAGGAGGCTCTTCTCATCTTCTGAGGAAGAGCTTTGAAGTTCTGAACTTTGTCCGACGGTGGTAGAAATGGAAAAGAAAGACTGTGAAAAAGGAATAGAGAAAAAAAAAAAATGATAGGACTTGGGCAATGGTTGGAGTAGGGGGCAGGCGGAAGGAAGAATCAAAGATGCACCGAAATGTTTGCACCTGAGTTAGGGGTAACCTGTGATGCCGCAAACAGAATTAGAGACCTGGGAAGGAGCTGCTTTGGAGGAAAAGATCAAATGATTTGCTTTTAAACCAGTCGATTGATTCTCAGTGCTTTCAGGTTATCCAGGTGGAGAAGCCCAGTTGTGAATGTGGTCCAGACTTTTAAAAGAACAGGGCCGAAGATAAAGGTTTGAAAGTCTTCCAGGTATTAGCTTTGGTCGAAGCCATCTGGGGATGGGCGAGCTCCCCGAGAGAGTATGTACATAGAGAAGGGGGCAGGATCCAGGCCCTGAGCGACGTGTCCATTTAGGAGGTGGAAGAATAAAAAATGAAGACACCGAAGAGGTATTTAGGGAGGTTTAGGGAGGGGGAAGGACGGCAGATTGGGCAGGCTCCCGAGGGCGGCAGGGCGGCCAGGTCCCGCTGCACTGCGACCGACCGGATGCAGCAGATTGTGTGCACGCCCTACTAGCCTCCAGGGAAACAGACTCTGGTTTTAAAAATGCCTTGGAATGTATCGAGCTGTAAAAGTGTGGAGCCACCTGATCATTTTATCTCTTCTTGGTGCCTCCGCCAGAGGGAGAGGGGGAGGGGAGGCTCTCCAGTGAGTCATCCCTCGTGTGTTAGGAGTTGTGGTTGAAAGGGTTGCTGTGAGAACGAGCTGCTTGGTTTATTTTATAACAGGTTCCTGGGGTGCTGTGGTAACAATAGCACTATAGTAGCCTTTGTCCCCTGGAGGCGTACCCTCAAAGGGAAGACGGTTGGGGACTGTCTGTGAGAGATTTTTGTCTGCGCCATCCTGAGTGGCTCTGCAGGATTTGTAGCTCATTCAAAACCTACAATTGCAGGTACACAGACTTTTCACCTCCTCACCTTTGGCTGCGGAGGAGGCACTGTGCCCACCGCTCGGCTCTTGAGTGACCCTAAGCTCTTCTACTGCGGGTCCTTGAATCCATTCCTGTCCAGCCTCAGGGTTCTGGCCTCTCTGGCACCTTCAGCTTGTTTTTTGCAGTGAGGTGGCGTGGTGCCACGTGTCCCCTGGGATCAGGCAGGTCTAGGTTTCAAGTCTAGCTCTGCCACTTACTAGCTGTGTGATCTTAGTATAGGGATTTCCTTTCTGTGACCTCAGTTGTCTCTTCTAAACAATGATTGAAGCCAAACCTGCCTACCTCGGAGGATTCTTGTGCCGACTGAAGGAGGCCACGTGTCCATGGCGCTTGTTAGAACCTCCACAAATGTTACTCATGGTTTCTGCTTTGAAACTTGTTAAAAAAATTCTTCTGCCTCGGTCTCTTTCTGTTGAATTGTTTGCAGAATTTCTTTCCCTTTCCCCCAGTGGCTTCCCCTTTTAAAAAGTAACTAATCCGAAGAAAATTATAATTGATGACAGCCCTTAGCCAGCTCCTGTGTGGCTCCCTGGGCAAATAAAGGACCTTGCATGCTTGGATTGTTCTGGTATAAATTCCTTTTTGGAAATAGAAAGCTGTCTTTTGACATCACCCATTATGCCCGGTGTCTGTCCCTGCAAATATAACAACGACACCACCCACATGGTGTGACGCTCTGAGTTTACAAGCATTTTCACACACACAACCTCAACAATCTCAACGCTGTGTTGGAAGTCGGGTCTTTCACCCCAGCGAGCTGGTGGCTGTCTTCAGTTTTTAGACACGTGTGTGCGGGCACACGCGTGAACTTAAAGGAGAGCTTCTTTAAGTTCTTTTCTTTGAACACAAAAAGCTGAAGTTTCAAAGCAGGTGGGGTGTGGGTTAAACACTGTTCTAAATGGCAGGCCTGCTGTTCATGGGGAGGGAAAGTGGCCTGAAAGTTTAAAAATAACCTGAACATTATAGACTCCCGTGAATTCTACAGCCCAGAGCGCTGCGTCTGTGGGTGTCTCACCTGCTGGAGTGCGGGAAAACAAGTGGAGAGGCAGGAGGACTTCAGCGTGCCGATCCCTTTGGTGGCACGCGTTGGCTGCAGAAGTAATTGTGGGAAAAAAAGAAAAAAAAATCCGGCCCTAGTGATCGGGATCGATGCTCTGGCACAGTAGGGGTAGTGCTGACCTTGGATTTGCTGGACACAGAGCACTGGGTAATATCTGGGTCTGCCGTGCAGTCGACTCCCCTTTTTTGCTGCTGACCTTCGTCTCCTCTCCCTTCTTCCCTGCCCTCCCGTCCTGACCCCTCCAGAGTGTGGGGCTTTTCCAGATAGCCACCCGAGACTGTCCCATCAGGAAGCACAAGGGTCGAGGCATTTTGAGTACCTTTGGCCGTTCATTGAAAAATAAGTAAATGGTGTGTAAAACCATGTTCATTATGAGTACGTTGTGTCCGATAACATACCCTCTGGATTTTGAGAAGTTTCGAAGAGCTCGAACAGCGTGTGGAGTAGGCCTGGGTTCTTGGCGCAGCTCCTGCCACTGTGGGACGCTGCAGTGCTGAATTGTCGCAGCCAAGGCGGCAGCAGGTACGGCGTCTGACACCAGCGTGCGCTGGAATACAATGCGCTTGAGAACCTGCTGTCTCGGGACCTGGCAGTAGTCTCCTGGGGTGCAGAAGGAAGGCATTATTGTCATAATTTTTTGCACTCAGGGTAATAAACCCAGTGAAGACGGAGGATGGCGGTGCAGGAGACCTGTCTTGTCATACGATAGTGCTTATTCTGAGGCCCTTCACACTGGCTGTCATGTCGGGACATTTTCTTGCCCGTTGGAATTGCAGGATCACCATGAAACAAAGTGATTAGCCCAAATCTCTATGAATGACACCAGGGATGATACAGTGTGGTGGTTAAGATCACGGGTTTTGGAGTCAAGTCGACCCGAAGTTGACTTTCTGCTATGTCATTCACCACCTATCAGACCATAAGGGAAATTATTTCATCGTTGTCTCGTTTTTCTGTCTGTCAGGTGGAGATTCTAATAGTACCTACCGCATAGGATTGTTCAGAGAAATAACCAAAATAAAGGGTTTAGCATGGCACTTTTCACATAAGTATTTAATACCTGTTACAATTAATATTATCAACCCAGTTGCTTGTACTTTTCTTTGTAATTAGTCTTGTTTGATACATGACCATTTTCCTCTTTGTTTTTATAGTCCTGATTATTTTAACAGAGGGAAAACAGCATAACAGGAAGCCTTGGTTTATTATATTAATACTTCGCCACTTTACATCTGGCAAAATTAGTTTGAAGAATGTGACTAAGTGATAGAATGATTATGTAAAAAAGAAAAAAAAAAAAACCAAACAAGTCTTCGGAGAAAGGGCTGTGATTGTGTCCGTATGTGTGTGTGTGTGGGTCCAAGTAGTTGTCTTGTGAAGGGCCTTAGAATTCTCTTTCGATGGAGAATTGCGTTTCCACCATTCCCATGTTAAAGTAGCACATTAGGAATATTTATAAAACCCCAAAAGAGCGTGTAAGTCTTCACATCCGAATGCCTGAGAGCTGCCGGCGTCACGGGCAGATTGCTTGCACACGTCTGTACGCTGACTGGTAGAACTTAAGATTAGGTCAGAATCTAGTGTGTGTCTTTGCATGTAGACAAAAGTGCATCTCTTTCTCATGTAACTTTTTCCTAAGGGTAAGAGGTATGATGATAATGTTTGCTTTTTTTTTTTTTTGGTTGAGAGAGGAAATGAAACGAGTTAATTTTTGTGAGTTCATTGTTGTAAGACCGTAGTTCATTTTCGTAAGCAGAGTTTTACTCTTCGATGTTTCATTTTCTGTGGAGAGGGATCTGAAAGTGTTCTTCATGTGGGGGTCTGAATGTCTCTTTTTAATAGCTAATTCCCCAAATCTTATTTCAGCCACAGCAGGAGATGCTCCTCATAAGAGAACGAACCATGAACCATGTAACTTAATGATCGATAAAATGAAGGTTGGGCTGTCGTGATGGAAAAGTGCCCCCTGAGTCAGTCATCTGCTCTCCTGCAGGAGAGGCGAGCGCAGCCTTTCTTGACATAAAGGGGAGGGAGGATGCTCAACTCAGAAGCGAGACCTGGAAACACCTGAAACAGGGCAGAGGCTCAGAGTCGGAGTGTGTTCGGGGAAGGGCAGCACCTCAGGCGGGGTACCAGCTGCCTGGTTGATGCCGAAACTTTTCTCACTGAAAAATGTTGCAGGAGACCCATTCATTCGTTTGTCGACTGTGCCTTCGGTAAAGGTTTCCTAGGAAGATGACAACGCAGGCACTCTGCGTAATGGCACGAGGGGAAGATGTGTCCTCTGCTCTCGAGAGGCTTACACGGTAGTGAGTAGACAAGGCAAACGTAATGGGAAAAATTAAATAGGAGGGTACTGGGGAAGTTATATTCATGACAGCAGTGACAGTGAGTAAACAAGGTACTGTATGAACGACACTGAAGTTCTGTGAGGTGATGGGAAGTGGAGATCGTAGCGTCGGAGAGGTGATGGAAGGCTTCCTGGAGGAGGCAGAATTGAACTGAACCACATCTTGACGGATACCTGAGAGTTGGAGAAGCAGAAAAGCAGAAGGATGTTCTCGGTCGGTCTGTGTCAGGTGCTCCGAGGTCGGAGCGGGCGTGACACGTTATAACCGTGCTAACGCTGTGGTACGTGGGGAGACAACATTGGAAAGGTTGATTGGGTTCAGATCATCTCGAGTTGTTAGGCTAAGGAGTTATTTTTTCAGGCAGAGAGAAACCACAAGTTTAGGTGTTGACAGGGAGAATGATGTCACCTGAGTAGGAACCAGAATTTTAGGAGGGAGAGCTTGCTTTGAAGGAATTATGATGATTTCACTTTTAAACACACTGAGTTTGAGGATAGGCCACTGGGGATACCTGTTACTTCATTGGGCATTTGGATCTGGAAATGAAGTGGAAGGGAAGGGCTAGAGACTAGATGTGGACGTAGAGGGGGTAGTTGAAACTGTGGGTAACCCCAAAAGGAGAGACATCAGAGAGAGAGAGAAAGGGGTTGGGGACAGACCCATGGGGTGCTCCCACAATAAAGGGAGAGGAGGGAGAGAAGGAAACAGTGAGAAACTGGGAGGGGGGGACACTGGGACACACGGGGGTGCGGGAGGCTCTGAGAAGCAGGGGAGTCAGTGGTGCCAAACGTTGCAGAGCGGTCAAGAAAAGGAGGGTAGAACCAGAGCCCTAGGAAGTTGGGGTGGGGGTCTCAGTTTAATTTCTGAGGAGCAGAAGAGGCAGAGCCAGCGTATGGTCTGGCTGGGTACACGTTTCAAAACTGGCCTTCAGTCCGTATCATATGGGTTTGCCTTATTCACTCTGATTATTTTATACCAGGTGGGTGTGACCAGCTGCTCAGTGTGGGAGACAGTGGGAGAGAGAGGGTGTGGTGATGGACAGGTGGTGGCTTAATCTGCTGATGATTCCAACCCGAAGAGGCCTGTGAGAGGCAAGGCTGGTGGGTGTGGTGGAACCGAGTTCTCCTCTCTGGGCCTTTAGGGATCCTCTAGGCTCGGTTTCGGCTGTGAGCTGCTTTAGCTGCCATTAGGACTTGGACTTCAAGAGTGAGCTGGGGGGAGCAGGTTCAGGACATGGCCTGGGCTTATCCTAGGCTCTGCCTCCGTTGCTCTGGCACTTGACACCGTGCCTGACACGTAGAAGGGGCTTATTTTGCTTCCTGAGTGAATGAATCAGCCAGAGCCCACCCAGGCTGAGCAAGCTTTGTGATGTGTGGGTTGTATTTTGTTTTCTGAGTCAAGAGGCCAAGGGGGCGGATGGATGGGCGTGCATCCATCGGTTTTTCTCACCCTCAGATGTCAACGCGCCTTCCGCTCGTCACGGTCGGTCAGAGCTGCAGCTCTGTGGAGTGGTCCTGCCACACTTCACCTTGGCTGGGAAGCAAGGCTGGCCCCCAAGTGTGGGAACTGATATGCACAATGACAGGGCGGGGGTCCTTTGTCGTCTGGGGCTAAACATTGAGTCTTCAAACTGACTTTCCCAATGAGGGTTACTGTCTATGAGATGAAACGTATTTGACTTTTGTGCGGGCTGAAAAGTGACTTCAGCTTTTGGAAAAGAAAGGACCGAAGTGGTTATCCGATTACTAGAATCTTTGTGATCCTAGATATACTGAAAGAAAATGAAAAATGCATCTCGCCTACCCTCCACGGCCAAAGGCACTCAGGTCCCACACTGCAGCTCCACACCGCTTCTCGACGCCTCCAGTGCCCTCTCTTCAAAGGGGGCTCACTGAGTTCTCCCTTTTCCTGGCTGTCTCCCTTCTCCATTCTCCCCTGTGCTCTCTTGTGGTGCACACGACACTCTGCCTTGGATCAGAGCCCTTTATGGACACGTTTTCCCCTTCTCTTTTAAACTATAAGCTTTTAGAGGCCGTGACTGTGTCTGATTTATCCTTGAGCCTCAGAATCCCTGAGAACAACGCCTGGCATATTAAAAGGGTTTAATGAGGATTTGATAAACGGGTTTATGAATTAATGAGTAAGTAAACAAACGTACGTCTCTCCCAGGTGCCACGTCTTTAGCTGTTCAGATGCTGGTCTTTAATATGGTTTTTTCTTTTTCTTTTTGACCACTTGTCTTTCTGACCAAGTCTCAGGAACTTACACTCCTCTGCTCCTCCATCTGCCCCCGACACACTGAAGCTATCCCTCGGCTGTACTTCTGAAGTCTGCTCTCACACACAGAAAGCTGTCGGATCTGCAGGGTTCACTGTGTGCTACCATTGTCACAGCTACCATAGCCGAAATGTGTTTCACAAACACTTAGGTAGCACTTACTGTGTGCCAGGTACTGTTCTAAGAGCTTGACACATGTTAACTAACTCAATATTTGTGACAGCCCAATGTGATGGGTGGCACGCCTTCATAGAAATTTAACCCTCTGGGAGACTCTGTTTTAAGGTCATTCTTTACTTCTTTGAGGTCTAAGATCATGCCTGTGACTGAGCGAGGAGAACATTACTTTGATGTGTGCAGTATGTAATTAGTGACCACACATCACAAAGAATCCTGACCTTATTATTAGAAGATCCAGCTCTGTGCACCTGGACAAATCCTTGACCCTGGCGGCCTCAGATAATAGAATGTGCCTCACAGTCCTGCAGCAAAGATGCAATGAGATAACATTGCCATGGTTGGCACCTAGGAAATACTGAGTTGTCAGAAATGAATGGTTTTAAAAACATCTTTAAAGCAAAATTTGCAGATCTATAGTTAGCTGATAGGGTGTTGGAGCTGTGGGGTTTCTCAGGCATAGGTTTGAGAAATGCTGATTCTAGAGCTGGACATTACATAAGGATGTGAAGTCATGTTTTCGCCCCAGTGAGGGCTGTAAGGTACCGTGGAAGCTATCAGACTCCCAAGATGTCTGCACTGCCTGTAATGCTCCAGTGCTCTGCTGTGAATTTGCATATGGTCTCCTGCCAACTTTTGTCTTAAGGACCCACTCCCAAATCCTCTCTGCATTATGTTCCTTAGAGCACTGCTTTGCATAAGAGTCTATTTCTTGGAAAAGCTCAACAGAGGAAAAATAGAACAAAAGGGGCTCTGACAGCTTCAGCATAAGCTATCTGAGTGTAACTGGCAGGGTATGGGGAGATGCGGGAGTGGGGCTGGTGGGAGGGGTGCACACTTTTTGGATGAGCCTGGATTTGCAGACTCCTCAGTGATGGGCTAAAATCTCATGTGAAGATGGCCGAAGGCCCAGCAGATCTGGGAAGAGCTTTGTGATGAGGGGAATAGGCTAAGTGCCGCTCCAGCCTTGCCACTCACGTCTGTCCCGTCTTAGTACAAACTCCCATGGCCTGCCTGGTCTGTGGGAGTGCTTCCTTGTTTCCTTCCTTTTCCAGAGGAGGCTGGAGGGACCCCGTATCAGTCACCTCCCTTCCTGCTGGCACTTTGGATGGCACACTTCTGGAGTGGAGGGGCTGCAGGGGGAAAGCTCTGAGTAATCTAGGAAAGCTTTTCGCTTGCTTCTTCAGATCCTTTTGAGTTTCTAGTTTGCAGGTCACTGCTTGAAAAAAAAGCATGTAGAGCATTTGGCTGTACCATCGCGCACGCGCGTGCATGTGTGTGTGTGTGTGTGTGTGTGTGTGGACGTATGCAGTGCATGGGGCTGCACTTTCCAAGTACTGTGAGATGGAATGGTTGCATCATGGTAAAATTTGAGGCTTGGACTGCAACAAAGTCTCACAGGAGTGTAGAGGGCTGATGACAGGAGGTCACCTTTTTAGGAATATCTAGGCTCTGAGGTGTGGTCCCTGGGTGGTCCCTGGGTGGTACCTGAGTTCACGGTGATATGCTCACAAGTGACCAGTAGATGGTGCTCTAATAACAGGAAAATATGGCTACCGTCCCTCCCGGGCTGGAAAGGGATTTTTGGAAATTGGTTTCCAGTCAGAGTTATGACCAGTTGCTGATTTCTGCATTTCTATTTGTGGGCCTTTAAGAGGACAGTGGAACTAGGGGCACTGAAAGCAGAATGCCCACCAAATTCCCTTATGAAGAGCATTATGGCAATGACCTGATCTCAGGTTTTTTTCTAGGGATCATCCTGGATCTTGAGGGCAGCAGACGAGTTCCCAGTTAACCAAATGCTCCAGCACGGGGTCATATAGTTTCTTCTCTTGACAGTGAACTGTTTGGAGTTATACTATTACTACACAGAAGAGATTAGCTTGCATATTAGAAAGAACCATAAAGCAGAAGTCAGAAGATCTGTTAGATGTTCAAAATCTGCCTCTTATCAGATGTGAGCCAACTTGTTAGCATTTCTGAAACTCTGCTGACTTGTCCACCAAATCAGGGTCATAATACATGTGCTACCAGGATGACCTCAGCGGTCTGGAGTGAAGTTTATGTGAAGCAAAAACTGTTAAACACACGTAAGATACTGTTTGGCTATTAAAATTATAGCCCTCTGGGGGCTGGGAGAATGGGGCGTTGGAGAACATGAAAGAAGTTCATAGATCTCAAAGGTCTCAAGAGCTGCAACAGACAGGTCAGGTGTAGAATATGAGCGTGGACTGTCCTCCTTCAGTCCCAAGTCCATTCCCAAAGCCATTTATGCCATCATATTTGCCTCTGTTCTCCTGAGCTGCAGGAATTCCTGTTTATAACTCCCCTACAGAGGTGCCCATACTCCTAAGTGTCTTCAGTATTATCCCCAACCCATGCAGTTGTGATCTCTGTCTCCTCAGAAGGCAGAAAGGCAAGTCTCAACTGCGGTGGGTCCTCACCTTCCCAAGTGTAATATCCTGTCTTGGGGATTCAAGGTCTCTAAAGAATGTCAGCAGGCGCAGAGAATATAGGACATTGTACAGAGAGGAATGAATGCTGGCTCTCTGCTGAGTGGGTGACGCCGAAGACATAAGTCAAGGGTTCCTGATCTTCCAAGGTTTCTGGGAGGAAAGAGTTTGGTGAGCTCTGTTCCCTCCGAGTGTTCCTATAGTCTTGCTACCCTCCAGCTTCCTAAGGCCAGGGCACAAAGGAAGGGGGGTGAAGTTGCAGTGTGAGAATGAGGTCTATCAAACATTCTAGCCAGTAAGGTTAAAGAATCTCATTTAATCCAAGAAGAGGATACATTATTTTTGTCACTATCTTTTGTTCATTATGGTATCCTCAGTGACTGAAACGGTGCCTGCTGCTCAAAAGTATCCGTCAAATGAATAATTTGAATGAATTTTGTGCTATGGATTGTGGTCCTGCCTGGAAGCACGAATTTGATCATTTATGAAAGCGCTTTCTAATCTTATGTAGTTTACAGGGTTACTGGGATAACTTCTTGTGACTGGTTATCAATAACTGAATAGGCTGATGGGACTTCGTGGTTCCACTTTCCCTTTCACTTCTGATGAGTATTCAGACAGAAAAGGACCCTCCAATTAAGGGGGGTATAAGGACAGAGTAAGGCAGTAATGTGAAATCGAAATACTAATTAGAGCTGACTCACCTTGAATGGTAATTTGGCCTAAAATAGGCTCTCCTGAATCAAGAGGTCAACATGCTGTCCCCAAGGGCAGCAGGGCCTTCTGGTGTGGACATGTTAAAACCATTGCTTTGATTTTCCAGAACCTATAGAATTTCCCTTCACACATGTACATACATTCTCACACAACCAACCTGCGTCAGTACTCACATGGCTTGACCCCCCCCCACCCCACGGAGGAACACACGTGCCTTTCACTCAGACACACCTCCCTTCTCATACGCGGAGACACACGGTGAAGCCACACTCACCCGAGACTTCCAAGAGAGGGGGGAGGGAGAAAACCTCTTCTCTTCCATTGCTCACATGTGGAAGATTTGGATGGGACTGTGTTGAGGCCAGGGCAGGAAAAGGGGGAAGGCGTGCTCCAGCCAGTGTGGACATGGGAAGGGGCAGCTGGTACCTGTCCCCGATCCACACCACTGGGTCACCTGTGGGGAACGGCTTGGTCGCTAAACCCAGGGACTTCTTCTCTGGGGCTTGGAGTCTACCTTAACCACTTCTGCAGCTCAGCTCAGTAACTATTTTTTTTTTTCTTCATGAATGTTGTGGGTTCGAGGAAGTCACTGGACCTCACTTGGGGGTAAAAGATAGGGGCGGAAGGATTCCTCTGTTAAAATTTAGAGGATAGTTTCAGCTCAGAACTCACCACCTAGGGCTCCAATGTCTGGCCCACCCTTGCCAGAGTGGATGCGCAGGGCTCTGCTAGAGCCAAACCAAAGCGGCCGCCCCAGATCACTCTGTTTGGAGAGAGCAAAAGCTCCGGCCAGGAGCTGGCACCAGCACCAAGTGCGGGGCCCCCAGAGGTCCTAGCGTCCCTCACGGGCCTCCGGGCGGGGAGGTGGGGAGAGGGTGCTCCGCGCAAATCGTTGGTGGAACCTGGGAGTCGCAGAAGAGCCGGGACTGGGCCCTGGTGCGGGGCGCGCAGGGCGCACAGGCGTCCATTCCCCGCTAGAGCGGTGGGCCGGGCACCGCGCTGGGCACCGCACAGGCGTCGCCCCTCAGTGGGGACGGAAGGCGCGAGTGCGTGCGCGTGCGTGTGCGCCCCCGCCGGGCCTCAGCTTCTGCGGAGACTCCGCCAGGCCGCCAGCTGCGCCGCCCCTCTGCTCCCGGCCTTACTTGGGGGAAAAGGCGACTCTTCCCCGGACCTTTACAGAGGTAGCTGGCTACCCTGTGACTTAACCCGTCATTAAGCCAAACTAGCCCAGCATCTCGGGAACCTGTGGACTGGACGGTTGGCCGGGGTCCTTCTGGCTCCATCCCCGACCCTCCCAGCCTCGCCGGCCCCGCCCCCGCTTCGCTGGGCTCCGCTTGCTCTCCCCTCCCCGCCTGCTCCCTCTCCCTCCCTGTCTTCTCTGCTTGGCGGAGCGGGGGCTGCAGGGGTGGAAGAGGAAGACCGAGTTGTCAGTGAGCAAGTTCGGTCCTTGGACAGCTCCCGTGGCAGGCCGGCGCTAGGCTCGGCTGCAACCTGTTCCTCCCTCGCGCAAGAGCCCGCCCGCCGCCCGCCTGCTCCCGCCCTCTCCGCGGCGCAGCCGCGGATCGCTGTTGCATGCTGATCCGGGGAGGCGGCCGCGGCAGCCAGCGCTCCGGGCGGATGCTGCCACTCGGGCTTCGCCGCTCTCTGGATGCTGCTCAACTTCTCTCCCAGGCGCAGGATCTTTGAAGTCATTTGTCTCTCTCTGGTTGGATCGACTTCTTATTTCGATATTTCGGGCATTGCGGTTTTCGCAGGAACCTCTGTACCGCTCTCCCCCGTCCCTCTCTCTCAACCTTTGGATGCATCTGTACTGGCAGATTTAAAGACCCAAGTCTTGGCTGTGGAATTTCTTGGATGGACTTGCAGGGGCTGGTGTTATAAAGCGTGTCACCATAACCCCGTCCCTGTCTTTTTGTTGTTGTTGTTAAAGTTCTTTTGTTTTCATCCTCCCTCCCCCCAATAAATCACCAAACTGCTACCTAGCAGGCTGGTGCCTGCATCTCTCCCAGGACTAGGTGGTGCGTCTGCCAGACGAGAGGCTATGTTTGAAGAGCATCCTACTCCGCCCCTTTCCTCTCCAGTCCCTGAACGCCACCGCACACTGGCATTTTGAAAAAAAAAAAAAAAAAAATTGCCTCCAGAAACTGAGCTCCCCTAGCCCTCTCCTCCCCTTTTTTTTTTCCTCCTTGAGGAATGGAGCTTCGCAGAGGTTGCATTTAGACTCAACAGTTCAGAGCGGCGGGGTTGCCGCTGCCGCCTCTCCGAAGAGCTCGCGAGGCTCCCCCGGAGGCGGTGGTCCCCGTGCCCAGCTGGATGCGGCTCTGAGTCTCCGTGTGTCTTTCTGCTTGTTGCTGTGTGCCGGTGTTCGGCCGCGATCACCTTTGTGTGTCTTCTGTTTAAACTTCAGGATGGCTCGCTTCGGGGAGGCGGTGGTCGCCAGGCCGGGGTCAGGCGATGGAGACTCGGACCAGAGCAGGAACAGGCAAGGAACCCCGGTGCCCGCCTCGGGGCCCGCGGCCGCCTACAAGCAGTCGAAAGCGCAGAGGGCGCGGACTATGGCTTTGTACAACCCCATTCCCGTCCGGCAGAACTGTTTCACCGTCAACAGATCCCTGTTCATCTTTGGAGAAGATAACATTGTCAGGAAGTACGCCAAGAAGCTCATCGATTGGCCATATCCTTTCTAGCCCACCATAATGCCCCGCTCCCTCTATGCATTTCTTTGGGTGAGGGGAAGAACCGAGCATGGAATTTGTCCCCCGCTCCCTTTCCCATGCCAATTTGCCCCTTTGCTGAAGTGCGCTCTACTTCGGGTGCATCTAAGGGGCAAGCTTGGTGCTACAGAGAGACCAGTGTGGGCACTGGTGGTTTTCAAGGTAAGACTTTTGGTGTTTGATTTTTCCTGTGAGGCAATCTCTAGCATCCCTGGTGCGTGGTGTTGCGGCTTTGACTGATTCCCAGGCCCCCAGGCTCCTCACGTTGAAGGAGTTACCCCTAACCTCAGTCCCCCTTTTTCCTCCTCCAGAGCCGCCCCCTCGCCCCTGTCCCCATCAGCTGCAGGGAACACCTGCACTATCTGCCTGGAGGGCAAGTCCCGGCTCCGTGGGGGAGTTTCTGCGTTCACAAGCTTCAAGAGTTCTAGGCCCAAACCCTGTAGACAAGCAGATAGATGGGTAAATAAAACTGGCATTTGGCTGAGGACCCAGCTAACTCTGGGGACCGAGTAGAAGTCCCACTGAAAGTGGAGCGAACGAGTGTGTCAGGGGAGGCAGTCTCTGAGGACACAGCCCAGACAGCTCCGCTGGAGTCCTCCCCTCAGCCAGGGAAGAGCAGCTCACCCCCTCCTTTCCTCAGTCCTGGGTCGGGTGCCCCTGCCTTTTCACGGCCAGCCCTGCCGAGTGCTCTCCCAGTGCCCGGGATCCAGGCGGATCCGCTGGGCCTGAATTCACCAGCTGAAGGCTGCATCAGCTGAGCCCAGAGGTGTACAAGCAATCTGTCTCTTCCTAGCTCCAGGGGAACTGCTTTCCACATAGAGTTGGTGGGGCGTCTCCGACGGTGGCAGTGTCAGGGTAAATGGGCAACAGAAGGAGCTTCTTTGCAGGTTTCAACAAGCGTACCAAATGCAGGCTGCTGATTAGGCATCTCCCTGCCTCGTTCTTCGCTACGAACTTGGGCACCTGGCAAGATCTTTAGGAACTGGGGGTTCCTGGGGTGGTGAAGGGGATTAGTAGGAAACAAGTCAGTGGGGTGGCGGTAAATATGGTGGGGGGTTCGGCTTGGAGGGGACTTTGATGCTCGTGGAGAGAGCTTTCTTGGGATGGATGCACCTGCAAAGGAGGCCCCACCTCTTCTTGCCTTTCCTCCCTCCTCCACTCCCACCCTCCAGGTGTGCAGCACGGAGACAGCTGGTGACATGGTGGGTCCCTAGTGTCAGCGAGGCATGTGGCTGGCTCCCTTCAGGGCCTGGGCATCTCCCTGCTACCCCCACCCCAGTCTTTGTTAGCCCCCCCTTCCTCCCTAGTTCCCTGCCTCAGCAGCACCGTGATTGGCTGGCCCGTGGTGCTTCCAGGCAGCACCCCTCATTAGAAACGGAGGAGCATCTCTAAGCAGATATTCTT
The DNA here is from genome assembly GCF_000325575.1 of Pteropus alecto. Classification (NCBI taxonomy): domain Eukaryota; kingdom Metazoa; phylum Chordata; class Mammalia; order Chiroptera; family Pteropodidae; genus Pteropus; species Pteropus alecto. The sequence goes on along the minus strand of NW_006432945.1, from coordinate 9,386,061 downwards.
CCTGCTGCTGTACACATCCTCCCACGGCCACCCCTGTCTGGGCTTCCTCTCTCCTCCTCCCTGCACTCACCGCCCCCTCCCACCCCCGCAGAGTGATGGGGCCATGCGGTGCCGGTGCCGAGTTAAACGTGCCTAGGGTGGGGATGTTGGGGAGGGGAAGGGTCTGGTCCCTGCAGTCCCGCCTGCCAGCGAGCTGCACAGAGCAGACAGATCTCATTGTGTTGCGTGCTGCGGCTGCACACGCTCCTCCCGTCAGGTTTCTACTGATTTCTCCGGCAGGGCCCTGTCCCCAGCGCGCCTTCTACAATTCTCTAAAATCCCTCACACACCAGGTGCCGCTTTACTGTGCCCTTCTCTTAGGGGCGTATGTACTCAGGCAGGCGCCCTCCATTTCCTTGCGGTAGACAAAGCCGGCCAGCCGCCCCGCGGGTGGCAAAGTGCGCCCGCCGCCCTCCTTGGCACCTTGGACAGCGCCAGCGAACCGACACTCCCTAGGCGGCCCGGGCCCCACGTCCCCCCAGGTTCAGCACGTTGGGCACTTCCGGCTGGGCCTAGGCTCCGGGCTGGGATCTCAGGCACGCTTCCCACACCACGCGGCGGCTGCTGTTCACGTTTTCTCTTCTGCTGGAAAGACGCCGCCTTTCTGCCAGGCGTCGTGAGCGCAAGGTGCACTGTGGGTTTGACTCCGCCCTTTCCTTGTCTCTGGCCAGGGCGGGCCGAAGAGTCAGAAGGAGTCAAAGGGAGGCTCTGCAGTTGATTTCAGCATCATGCTCAGTTCCTGGGCCGTGAGCCCATTCCCGTGGTCTCTCCTCTCCCCATAGTTGGAAGTTTCGCTGTGGTTCTATAGTGCGTAGGCAGTTGTAACAGTGTTCAGAGAACATCTGCTAAGGTGTGTAGAGCAGCCCTGTTGGCAAATTTAAAATATACCATGTTTGCTTCTTTTCTCCTGGCTGTACGTGGTAATTGACTAATATATATTCCCTCCGGTGGTGACCGTGTGGAATCATAGTGCTTCTGTGGGTTCTGCATTTACTCCAATACCACATGCATCTAAGTTCCAAGTCTCCTTTCTAAACACCTCGCGTCCTGAAATATCTTGCTTGTATCTGCTGGGAGACAGTGTGAGCTGCAGTTACCAGTAAAGTTTTTGAGCAAGGCTGTCTGGGTTCCAATCCCAGTACCTTCAGCAGCTCTTTGACTTAGAAAAGTTACTTCATTACTCTATGACTCAGTTTCCTTATTGGTAAAATGAAGGGGATAATAATGAGAATTAGATGAGTTAATATGTATCAGGCTTCTAGAACATTGCCTAATCACCTAGGAAACAGTAGCTATCATTGTTAGTTGAGTCTTTCAGGAATTTCAATGTACCTGAAGGGGGGAGGGGGTCTCAGTTCTAGCTGAACTAAGTCTTCTAGATTTTTACCTCTCAAAGACAGCAGGGGACAGCATCGTCATCACCTGGAGTCTTGTTAAAGTTTCAGAATCCCAAAGCCCCACTTCAGACTTACTAAATCAGAATCTGCATTTTAATAAGCTCTCCAGGTGAAAGGTCATGTGCACTTTAAAGTTTGGGAAGTATGTCTCTGCTCATTGTAAGGGACATATTTTTGAAAAAAGGAAGATTGTTCAGAAAACATGTTAAGACCTGCTTTGAACTGACAGACGCATATGAAGCATGCTCAAGGATTTGGATTATTTGTGTACTATGCATGTTGAGGTGGCCGCGGAAAGTCACTGGCCTGAGAAGGTAATGTGAGCTTGTGTGCTGTGTTAGTGGTATCCTAACACTGCATACTACTGCTCTTTAATCAGATTGGGCTGAAAGGGTCAGCTAAATAAAAGGAATGATTTAATTTAAACTTGTAGGACTCTTTGGCTTGGTGGTGGTGGTGGTGATTTTATCCAGTTATTAATAGGGAAGGTCTAGTTCATAGGGGAAGAAATGCCTAATATAACCCAGATTTGTCATGAAAAATGGTGGCGCCTCGACAGCCCACTCTGAATGCATTTCCTTTTTCTTGGAATTTACATCTGCATAGGCAGATAATTTTATTTTCGTATGACACTCTCTTCTGCAGTGGATACCATAACCTTTTTGAAAATGCTAATCTTATTTAAAACGTGGTATTACATTTTATGTGCTTCCTTCTTTCCTTTCTTGCCCAACTAATAGATCTAACAAAAGGATTCTCTTTTTCTCAGAGAATTGGCTCATCTGATTGTCATCCCATATTCCCTGTGTCGTATGCTTACCAGCTTTAACCCTTCTATGCCCAGCCCCAGTTACCCTGTGGACCCACAGCATATCCCTCTTGACGTGTGAGATGTCCCACACTGGCTTGCACTTTCCCACGTGAGAGGATGAAGGGAAAACATGGTGTGTCTGACTTGGAGCCTCTGTGCCCTTGACGGGCAGGGGGAGGTCCCCCCCACTGATGGCGCGGGTCATCTCAGCAGGGGAGCACATGTGCCTGTGGAAGTGGACATGGTTTAAGGAATATCAAATGTGTTGGCAGCCACTGAGATGATGCAACGCATTACAGTGGACCTGTGGGTATCCATCCATGATTTCTTGCTGCAGAGAATTTCATTGTAGCCCCAGAGAACTCTGGTTTTGGGTCAGAGGTTATGTGCTGTATTCTGGTGAATCCCACTGTAAATCGTCCATTTATTTTGGAGATTTGGGGTGAGGATTACTGGAAACTTCAGTCTCCAAGTCTCCCACTTTGGCATCTGCTTTTCTCCTGCTTTGGTTGCCTATAAATGCGTAGTACCTTGCAGGATAGTAGGCTGTGATCCTGGCGAGGATTTCGGGTTTGATGTCACTAATGGATCATGAGTCAGAGTGCCTTGGTTAGGGCGGAGGGTGGCAGCTCACCAGGACGAGGCCTGTAATTGTGTCCTGTGATCAGATAATGCATAAAGGCCTCACATCTGCTGGGTACCTGGGCACAGATGCAGACAGTGAAACAGGGAGCTACTGTAACAGTGGTGCCAAGTCTGCAGGATAAAGGTCTTCATTTTCTAAGGCTCCCAGGACAGCCTCCAGATTGCCCATTGGCTCTGCTCTTGAAGTGAAGTGTGGGTAACATTTCTTCTGAAGCCAGTCGTAATGGGGATGCAGCCTGGACAGCGACGTGGAGTGAAGGAGTTTGACAGAAATGAATGACTTGTGGATGGCGACCCAAATATCTTGGATGAGATGGTTTTGTCTGTTGGTTCGCACGTCCTGACTTCCCCACCCGCCTTCCCCGTGGTAGGTACAGAGCACACTACGAGTTAAAGGGGAGGGAAACAACGAGAACAGGCCTGCTTTTTATATTCTTCTGAAAGAGCCACACTCTAGAATTATTGGCTCCATCCAAAATCGCTTACCTCAGTTTAGCTTTTCCTGCACAAAATGTAGGTGTTTTTTTCCCCCCTCAAACTCTGCTGCTTTTCCCCTTCTTTATAGGAACAGCTGGTTTCTTTCCATCTTCATGTTCTTCATTCAGATCAAACTGAGTCAGGACTTGCTAAGCTGTCAGAAAGACCCTTCGACTCCCTCTACTCCACCAGCAGACCAGTGGCCTCTCCTTTGTCATTTGCAAGGAAATGGCAGCTCCCCGGCCAGAGCCCCGCCTGGCAGTCCAGCCCATCAAAAGTGACTGACCCTCTTATTTTCTTTATTACTGACCACAAAGACAGGAAAGAGGGGACCAAACACAGCTGTAATTAATACCTTCTTATCCAGGGAGAGAGCGCACAGGCCTCCTTCTTCACGTGCTCTTTCTGCCCAGTCCTCCGTCCTTTTCATTTTTCTATATTTCACCATCTCTCATTTTTAAGTTCAGCCTTTGTGAATAATTCATTATATGTGTGGGTTTTTTTCTAGGATTTTCAGAAAAGAAGGTTATTTGTCTTCTTCTTGGATATGAGCAAGGCGTCTTGCAGAGGGCCAGCCTCACAAATCAACTTTTTCCTTTAAGTCCCGTTTTGTGCATTTGGACCAGGACACGAGAGAAAGGTGGCTGGGGTGGGGGTGTGGAAATCTCTTTTAGCATGCGCTTTCTTGCTGTTTTTATAATGACCACCTCCTACTCAGTCCTGTTAACATTTGGGTGCCCATAAATATGCAGCTAGGCCTCTCCTGTATTCAGAGAACTTGGTTAACCAGAAGATATTTATGTCCCCAAGCACTTGTCACTCCTTTCATCATCCTGGGTCTTTACACTGGTAAATGCTGAGCCACTGAGTGAAGAAACAGGCTCTGTAACTGTTACTTTTCAAATTCCAGTAAGTTCACATGGGAACGTGGAGGGGGAAACAGGCACTGAAATAGTGTATAACAACCCCTCCCGAAACCCCCCATAGACACACATATCACTACCATCAACAGCACCACGTGGTTTCTAAAACAGTCCCTTTCAGAGAAGTATAAAAATGCTAGGGACTTCTCTTCCTAAGCATTCTAAACCTGCACAGAGAGGTTTAGGGGTCACCTAAACCAGCCGTGATCCATTGCTTTTAATTCAGGACAGAAAGTACAGCACAAAGGTTTTCAGAGCCTCCAACTCAGTGGTTTCTCTTACACGTTAAGCCGCTTCAGGGGGGTGTCTGTGGTGTATTGTGCCGAGTACCCCAAGTACGTTTGTTGACTTAGTTTTCCATTCCCTGTATCTTTGGCCAATCTTTGGCTATGGACTCAACCCCATTTATGAGACTCCCATGTCGCCATCTCTGGAAAGCAAGGAACAGCCAGAAGGTGTAGTTAAGAGGGCCAGAATCAGGAGAACAGCGTTGAATGACATTAAAATGCGTCGGTTTCCCAGGACAGCCCCGACCCTGTGCCTGGCAGAGCAGTGGGCCCTTCGTAGGAGCTTCTTTTCTTACTGTATTTTGAGTTCCAAGTTTGTAGAACTAAATAGTTCTACTCTTAGCCTTCTTGAATTTTTTTTTTTTTTAAATATATAAAAAGGCCTGCAGTAGACCCATTTTTACAGTAGTTCACCCAGAGGCAGATGGGCAGGGCTTGGGACTGTAACTCCAGGCTGGGCTCCAGCTACAGGCCCCCGTGGTCCAGCCACGTGAGGGGCTTCGGGGAGAGGCCCTGCCTGGCGCCTGTGCCAAGTGTGGTCTTTTTCCCTGTGGGTGGTTGATTTGAATCGCTGTTGAAGCTCTGCATAATTTCAAGGCTATTTTTTTTTTTTTTTTTTGCTGCATTTGGCCCATCTCTGGAGAATTTGGAAAGCATGTCTCAGATGTGTCTCTGCAGAGAGAGGCTTGTGTCATTAAAGCAAGGGGCTGGGGCGGGGTGTCTTTGTTTCCTCTTCTCCTTTTGGGGACGGATGAAAAAGATATGGCCTAGTGGTGGGTAACAGGTCAGAGTCGATGTCAGGACCAGAGACTTGTGGAAGATGAGATTCTGGTATCATTTCCATGGCCAAGGCCCAGGGTGCCATGAGTGGCCTCTGGGACCCAGAGAAGAGGCCGTGCAAACCTTCGCCAGGAGGAAATTACTCCTCACAGTTCTTTCCCACTCTTCAGCTTCGCTGTAGGTTTGAAGTTTTTCAAACTTTCTGTGCCTCTTTCTTCATTTCCGCGCCATCGTCTCATGGGGCTGGTCAGAGTCAAAAAGCATGAAATGGATTTTCGATGTCACTTGCTTGCATCCTGGCGGTCTCCAGCTGTGTGCGTTTGGGAGCTATTTGGCCACCGTTCTGTCAGCGACTTCTCTTTTCAGCAGGGGGCTTCCACCAGCATCCTGATTCCTCCCTGAGTTTGTTTGTGTTGAAGTCATCCATATTCACTCTGCCAGTTTCATCAACACCACTGGTTAGCGTGTCTCAGAATCTCCTGAAGAGCTGGTTAAGATACAGATTCCTAGACGCCACTGCCCGGTGTTTCTGATTCAGTAGGATGGAGTAGGGCCAGAGAATTTGTATTTGTTACAAGTTCTCAGGTAACACTGATGCTGCTGGCCTTGAAATTGTACTGGGAGAACCACTGCTCTGCACATTTTTTTTTAAATCTGCCTGGCGGTGCCCTTACAGAAGGTAGTCTTACAAGTCGCTCAGGAGAGCACCCAACTTAAATCTCTCACATGCCAGCTCGAAGGCCTGCTGCTGACATAAACTTGTTCTTTGTGTTCAGGAAGGGAGGCTTTGAGACTTCACTATCAAAATACAGATGATCTTGAGTAGGGAGGCATAGTAAGTGAATATATGACATTATCAACTTACAGTTCTTATTTTTATTTTGGCCTTGTAACTGAGAGCAGGCTCTTGTGAGAATTGGCATAGGATGTGCCCCCACTGAATTCCATCTAGCACGTGGCACAATGCTGGCACTTGGTGGACATTCAGTAAACTGTCATTGAGTGAAATACTCAGTTAGTACTGATCGATAACAGGTGTTGATGAAGTGCCCATTACATGCCCAATGTTGCACTGACCTGGACCTGCAGGACCAGCTGTGTCCTTAGTGGGAGCAGAAGAGGCGGCTAGGAGGTAGTGAGGGCATTGGCTGGCTGGGAGGGAGTCAAAGGGTCATTTCATGGGAATTTGGAGGTTGTAAAAGACGAGCTTTCTCTACTTCACAATCTTGCTAAGGATTGTTCCAGGTTCTGTATTACCCAACACAGGCTGTGAGAAAAGTACACAGTGTTTGTTGTTATCTGGCATTTTTGTCATACAGAATTCTTTATTAATTGGCACCCAGAGATCTGTAGTATAATAACAAATAAGATTTGTAGCAATGGCTCCTAGGCACCACAAAATGCCTAGTGCTTTCCAAATGTCACCAATGAAGCACTCATTACATCATGTCCAACGTGATTTGAGCGGTGTGAGCACTTCATTGTATTCAGAACTTTCACAAATTATAATCCATATTGATTTTATAAAGTACCTCTTTATCACTTATTTTTGTTAAATTAACCAAAACATTCTTCTCCAGCTACACCAGATAACAGTGATAACAGAATCACTACCTTTTTCTAGAAATCAGTCCTTTCAGCTCTAGAAATACTCTAGGGCCTGGATATGAATCCTGGTGTAATCGTCATTGTCAGGTGGTGTTTGGAACAGAGTCACTATTTTCTAAATGGATTGATAGCTCAGTAGGCCTTAGATTTGCTGGGCAAGTTCTCCAGCTGGTAGGCTGGTATTGCATCTGACTGGGTGTGTGTGTTTCTCTAGGCTAACATTGAAAGTGAACCACCAAGATTTCCGAGAGAGCCTCCGATAGGCATCTCAGCAAGAGTTTGGCAGATGCTACCTTCCCCAACTTGACTGAATTATGTAACTTTTGTACCTTGGGCTGTTTCTCTGCTCTTTTATACTCCTGTCTCTTTTCTGCTTAATCATGGTTGGGGGATGTTTGACTTGAAACTGTTCAGTTGCAGGGTGATGGTCTTTAGGTGTGGAAGGCAGCGGAACTTTAGAGTTGAGAATGACCTCAGTGGCCATCTAGATGACATCCAGATGAGTCTCTTTGGAGTATTTGGGACTCTTAGGTCCCTCCAGTACAGTGTTTATTTGGTCTGTTAGGAGCACAAATCCTATTGAAATCTGATCGATGCTATGGACTTCTCTTTCCTGAAAAATACACATACAATTTTGCATTCATTTATAGGGGCCATGGATTTTAATTTAAAAATGCTATGAAGACTATGATAGAAAATTCCAACACTCCCGTGTGTCGAGATGCTGGGCTGTCGGGAATGGTGACTCCCAACCCAGCGTCGTATGCTTTAGGTGCCAGTGTGGAACTGCACGTGAAGGACCTACAGGGATGTGTCTACACAGTGCATCAGCCGCGATGAAATGGACCTTTAGCCAACGAGCGTTCAGTCAGTGCAGGGACTCTTTCTACATCGCCCTGATAGATGGCCATCAAACTTCCAGGGACAGGGTGTGCTTTCGTTTTTAGAAAAGGTAAGGTGTAGGAAGTTGAAATATTCTTGTTTAAGTTTCACCTGCTTCCCTGCTGCTCCGCTCCATTCTGTTCTCTAGAGCTGTCTAGACCAAATCTACTTCTTGTTCACTTAATGGTGCTGTGGCACTGGACAGTGCCGTTGGCCAGAACTTTCTGTGATGATGGATATCTTTTCATCTGTGCTGGCCAGTATAGTAACCACGAGCCACATGTGGCTCTTGAGCACCTGATATGTGGCTATTGTTACTGAGTACTAAATTTTAAATTTTATTTAATTTTAATTAATTTCACTTTAAATAGCCACATGTGGCTCGTGGCTACCGTATGGGACAGCAGAAGTAGAGAGCCTGGATAGTAAGTCAGAAAGCCTGAGTTCCTGTCTGGGTTCTGTCCTCTGTTTGCTCGGGAACTGGGCGAGCGTTCCTGGCTTGGCCTGTAGGGTCTCTGATGATCCGCCCTGCGCATGGCACCGGCCTGCCTCAGTCACCACGATCCCCTTCTCTCTAACTGTGCCAGGAGGCCACCAATAATACCTGAAGGCATCACCCTCCTCCGGGCCTCGTGACTGTGCACTTGCTGCTCCCTCTCTCTGGAATATCTCCTCTCCTTCCCCCGGACTTCTGGGCTTTAAGACCGTACTCGGAGGCCATTTCCTTCATGAAGCCTTCCTTGATTTCTCTCAGCAGAGTAATACCAGCTCCCATATGGCACCTAGTTTATTTATTGCAACATTTACCATGTAGCTTTATTATTGGTTTAAAATCTCTGCAAGGAAGGTGGTGTCATCTATTAGTTTTTTAATAACCAGAACATAGAACAGTGATTCTTAACATCGGCATTTAACACATTTATTAAAATTCAAATAATTTTTTTTTAGTGTTTTTTTTTTTTTTTTGAAGAAAGGACATTCTATTTCTGACTTGACTAAGGTTGTAGTCAGCTAAAAATCCTGGATCTTTTAATGTGAATGGATAACAGTTTTCCCTCACTCTGTTCTCATTCAATTTAATTTTCAAATTTAAATTCAGGATTCTTTATTTCAAGTACATTTTATCTCCTTGCTTTCGGTCCAATAGCCCCTCCTGTAGAAATCATTTTCGAGTAGGAACAAGGAACTAACATTCACTGAGTATCTACCAGACTTTAGACTCTACATTTAAACAAAACAATCCAATGAGATAATCGTTATCTACATTTTAAATATGGGGAAACTGAGGCTAAAGCAGACTAAGTCACTCGCCCAAGGCCACCACTAGTGAACTTGAACAATGGTGGTCTGACTCCAAAGTTTAAATGATATCCATTATATGTTGTCTGGAGACTCTGCTGTTTAATGAGTGAGCGCTCTCCACTCTGAGCTCTGTGTCATCAGCAGACTGGATAATCATACGTGTTATGTTTTCATTCAAGTAACTGATAAAAGCGTGGTTGGAATTGGGATCGGGGGGCCCCCCCTTCTGCTCATCATCAGTGGCCATTGACTGTCCAGCTCTTCTCCAAACTGTGTTTTGGCCAACTGACATTACTCTGTTTTGTCTGTAAGAATACTGCACGCGATATCCTTGTCACATGCTTTGCTGAAATCAATACACACTTTTATGACGATTTCATGTCTGTTTTCAGCTAGCATGTAGCATCTTGCTTTCTCCCAAGTTCACTCTAGGTATCATTTTCAGAGACTCATTGAGACAATATTTTATTTCTTTACTAGACAATACAAGTGTTGAACCTTGAATCTCAAGCGTTTTAGGAATATTAGACGTCATCTGGATCAGTTGATAATAGCGTTGCCTTAGAGTTCAGGATTTACTGTCCCTGCTTGGGAACATTAGAGCATCATGGTCAAACATGTGGCTTTGGGATTCAGATTTTGGTACCATCTCCACCAGTTCCTAGCGGTGTGCCTTGGGGGAGCTTCTTAACCCCGCTGTGCCTCAGTTTCCTCAAACATTAAGTAGAAATAGCAATTTTACCTATAGTGTGTATCTTACAGGATTTTTGTGAAGATCAGATGAGATGACACATGTGAAATGTTAGAACAATGTTTGTCACATAGGAAGCTGTGAGTAAATCTTAGTTGTTAATATCTGGTTAGTTCTGGAAGGATCAGCATTAAACTGTTGCTAAGTTTTCTCCTTCTAACAATACCAACTACTTTCGCCTGACTCTTGTCCGATTTCAAAGCTGAGCGCTGCCAGATGATGTTTACATGGCCTCACGTTGGTCTTATAACCTCTCTGAGTCTCAGTCTTCAGGTGTGACCTTGACAGAGGTCACTTTTCCTTCTTTGCCTACCTCAGAAGACTGTGAGGTACTGACAGCTGGTGTGTGCTCAAGCCCTTTGTAAATATGCTAGATATTAATACTAGTGTTAATGTTGACAGAAATCATAAATATCTAATGTTTATTGAGTATGTACTGACTGCCACATTACTGTGCCAAGTGTGTCCCATAGATTACTGCATTTATTCCTCATGACAGTCCTACAGAGACATGCTTTCTCGTTTTCTGCATCTCACAGTGGAGAGGTTAACTCACTTGCCCATTTACACAGCGAGTGGGAGCTGGAGGCCGGGGTCGGAGTCCCTGCTCTCACCCCTGCAGCTAGGTGGTCTTTCCACAAGTCTTTATGTTTCTTCTTAAAGTTACTGGGTTTACATTTTACATTTTTTTAACGTAAGTTTTAAAACATCTATATCAGAATCTGTCTTTGTATGTTTCTATTGCAGATTTTACACCAATATTGTCCCTAAGGACACATAACCCAGAAAAAAGCTTCAAGTGCAATAATGAGGCAGAATTGTCCCAGTAAGCTTTTGATAAAAACAGATCAGATATTCAAAACCATCATCTTGAAACAAACTCACTCTATTTTGTAGCCAGAAGTTTCAGATGGCCTGGTTGGTGGCGTATGGAAGGACCCCGCCTGGGGTCCCAGCTTGGCCTCCAAGTGGTTTTCTCCTCAGGGGTTTCCAGCCTCCTGTGCATTCAGGGTTTGGGACATTTAGGGTCTCCAGCTTTGTTCTGTCGGAGAAGGGGGTCAGGATTAGATCCCATGAACTGTGAAGAAAGATTCCTAAAGGATTGGAGGGATGTGCTGGAGGCGGGGACTCTCCACGGCTTGACACCCTTGGACATGTACCTAACGAGCTTGGTGAAGGTCATCTGACCAAGACACTAGAGGACGTTTTACCTGAGGACACTGGGTACTGGTGTGGATGTGAATGGAGAACTCGGATGTGCCACTTGGTTGCTGGAAACCAGGGAGAAGACTCAAAAGAAATGAAGCCGTGGGCTTAGGGAATATTGAAGGAACTACCTTCCTCTTCTGCCTGCTAACTTTGGATTGTATTTGCATGAGAATTCGTATTTATGAAGTAAGTGAGCCATATGGGTGCTCAGGGGTGCCTGTGTTCTCCTGGTCTGTGGATATGAGGAGCAGTTGAGGGGTGTGGGCTTGGCTGGAGGTGGGGGAGACGGCAGTATGAGGATGGGGCAGTTCTGGGGAATATGAGTTTATGTGAATTCAGAAGATCTGGGCATTTTGGCAGAATAATGCTCTCCTTATAGATAGTTATGTATGTATTTTTGAGATCACCATCTGCCCCTCTTCCCCCAAGTTCTGTGGATGAGGATGTCACATCTTCTCTCGGTGACTTCTTTCCCTGGTGATGATTAGCAAGTAACAGGCAGATGCCCACCTTGACTGTCAGGCTCAGGAAGACTGAGCACATTTCTTTCATAGACATCAGTAAACAGGCTCCAAAGAGCAAACCAAAGGAACAGATTCTGGGAAGTGAGGACTGTCCAACAGTTTTCCACATTTCCACTGTGAAAGGGGGCCGGGCTCAGACAATGCTGAGCAGCAATAAGGTCGATCATCTCACTTTTTCTTTTACCTTCATTTATTCCTCTCATACGATTTTGCCAACATTCTATAGGGAGCATGGTCCAGACCTGGAGAGCCATCTATTCCTCAGGCTGAATCTCTGGAGTGGACAGAAGATTTAATGAATGCCTGTTGTGCGACGGACACTCTACAGTGTAATTTAGAGGCAAATATCATTTCCCCCAGCCCTTGGCACAAGGTCTCAGGTGCTGGTGGTCTGATCGACTCCGGTGGCTATTCTTTCCTCGTTGAACCACACGGCCTCGGGTCAGACTAGACGACTCGCAGGCCCTCTTCCCTAACAGAGCATCTCTTCAGGATGACACTGCGAACTGCCTGCCTGTATCTATAGCATCCTTTGGGGTTGAGACTTTGGGGTTGAGGAGTAAAGGACCGATAGATGGGAGAAGCGCAGGGATCTCTCACCCATCATCATGGTCATCGTGAGATGGGTCTGAGACGTCTCGCTGTGTGCCCTTGGAACACGAGCTTGAGTTGCAGTTGGGGCGCTTTGCTATTTGGTTTTTCCGTCACCAAAAGCTCTGCTGTCACACTTCATCACTCTGCAAAGGACCTTTGATGTGGAAATGCCAATTCCCCTTCTCCTTTTCTTAAAATTTATTACTGCTTTATCAATATTATTTGCACGCAGAGTCCATTTTCTTTTTCCATTCTTCAAAGCAGTCTAGACACGGTCCTCTCTTTTCCAGGCCACCCACAGCATGGGTGGTAGTGTGGAGGAGGCGACTTTAATGACTCTTTCTTGAACTTTCACTGTGCTGGATGCTTCTGCCTTTGCAGCTTGTTAAGGAAATGGGGGTTGGGGAGACAGAAGGCTGCAGAAAAAGCGTTAGTATCCCAATAGAGATTGTAGAAAAGGCTCGCAATAGATTTGTGGAAAAGCAGCCTCATGTTCACCCCAAGGCCACCATTATGAGGGTTCTAACCTTTCATTAAGTACCTCTTAGAGACATTTCTAGCCAATCCAGCTTGTCATGGACCTCCTATTATCGAAAATTTAGAAATATTCCCATTGACTTTAGATACTTTAAAGATAGTCTTAGATGTGCCAGGATTTCCATTTTGAATGTTATGGTTGAATGTCTTCATTAGTTGACCCCAAGGCCACCATTATGAGGGTTCTAACCTTTCATTAAGTACCTCTTAGAGACATTTCTAGCCAATCCAGCTTGTCATGGACCTCCTATTATCGAAAATTTAGAAATATTCCCATTGACTTTAGATACTTTAAAGATAGTCTTAGATGTGCCAGGATTTCCATTTTGAATGTTATGGTTGAATGTCTTCATTAGTCCGTTCACCAAAAAAAAAAAAAAAATGGCTTCTCTAAATTGAAGTAGTAGGTGCATCTTCTTCCTCCCTGACTTCCCTTCCCATCATATTACCTTTTAGCACCACAGAGCAATAGAATATTAGAGTTATAGGACCTAAGAGAAACTCTAATCAGACCCTGATTTACCTGTAAGAAAGCTGAGAGCCAGACAGGTTAAGTGACTGGCCACAGGTCTCTCAGTAAGTGACAGAGCAGGGACTAGAACCCAGGGCTCCTGACTCAAAGTCCAGGACTCCTTTGATTGCGTACTCTTTCCTTTTTTTTTCCTCAGTACCCTTTCTCTGCTTGGTCATCCTCCTACTAGCTCCTCATCCTCCTCTGGGGCTTCCTCGTCCTTTTATTAGTTAACAAGTCTGTGATGTTGGTGTTTCTCTTGGGTTGGGTATAGGAGGCTGGATATAGGGATTGTGATTAATAAGAGAGGACTTAATTGAGAAAAAGTAGGAATGGAGAAGAGGAGGACAATTCAAGAGAAGCCAACCAGCGCAGATCCAGTGAGAGTGCGAAACCGATTCAGAATGATAGTATTCTCCTTTTCGAAAAATGTTGCTGGAAGGAAGCCTCGTGAGTGGCTGGAGGACTGTACGAAATGGTAGTACTGCACTCAACAGGCACTGAGCTTGCATGCAGCATAAAACCAAGGTCATGGCTTCGCAGATGGGAGAATGGATGCTCAGGCAAGTACCCATCTCAGAATGTTTTCTGGACTCTTCAAGTGGCCCTGAGAAAGGTAAACCTTCCAGACCCTACCTTGAGAGAGATGCTCTTGAGAGCAATTGATTAGTCCTGGGATGGAAGAAGTAAACTCAAATAAAAAAGACTCCATTCTTTTTGAACCCTCAGTTCAAGCCATGAAGCCAGGAAGTTTTCTTTGGTGGCTCTGATAATGGGTAAGCTTTTCAGGGCGTGAGGCTGAGAATCCAGAGAGGTTTCTAGTCTTGGCTTTGGAAAAGTTCCGGTTTCAGTATCGACATCTGTAAAACAAATGTGTCGGAAGAGTTAACGGGATGCTAAGACACCTTTCCATTCTGCCCGTGTGTCTTCGGCATTCTCGTTTCCCTGGTTGTTGTGTCGCCTGAGTTGAGGACACCATTAGCTTTCACTGCCTCCGGCATCTTCAGAAGTGTTCTTTTCCCTGGCTGCACATTAAAATCACCCTGAGTCCTAGAAATGCCGATGCCCGGATAGTTGCGGAGACGAGTTAAATCAGAGCTCTTGGAGATGGGATGCCTGCTTCCTTAGTTTTTAAAGGCTTCCCAGGTGATCCTGCTGTGCAGCCACGGCTGAGATCCACGGATCTTCTGGACTGAGAGGTGAGCCTTTTACCTGGTTGGATTCTTTGGGTTGTGCTTTGATCTCGGGTCCTTGCCGATCCATCTCGGTTTTCTCGCAGGCGATGGTGAAATAACTGGAGCCCCCTGGGTATCCTGGAATTCAGCCTGAGAGAATGGGGTGATTAATTGTTATGTTTCACTGCACTGACAAACCATTCACCTGTGGCTGCTTCTGGCACACACCCAGCTGCACAGGTACCAGCCTTCTGTAATAAGGGTGATGCTCAGACTGCACAAATGCAGGTCCAGCTAAGGGGTCAGCTTGAGGCTGAGGGACAGAGTGAGTCATGCGGACCCAGGAGGCCCTTGAGCAAATGATTAACGACTCACTGACTTTGCATCTTACTCATTTGCTAACTAACCCTCGTGCATATGAGGGTCGATCCAACTCAACTACTAGCAGATACAGGAATTTCTTCCTCAGTATCCTTAATGGTTTCGCAGAGATGGGGAACTTACAGTAAGTGGTGAGCTGGAACTGGCTGGTCCCAGCTCTTGGGCGTCCATTACACGTATCTTTTCCTAACTCCATGTACATTGATGTCAAGTTCACAGCTTGAAGTTGGCCATGGAGAAAGTATTTACACTCCGAAAATTGGCAAATGCTAACCATCAGGGCTTTTCTTCCTTTCGGAGAGGCTCGTTGTTAAGTATTCATTAGTACAACACTTAGCTTACTAAACACCAGATGCAGTCCATCCACTTGTGGAGCAAGTGAGCTGCCTCTCTGTGCTGCCCCGGTCTGCCTTTGGGCGGATCTTCCGCCCTTCGGTCTCAGTCTTACCCTCCAGAATAACTTAGACAACGTCCAAGCCCCTGATCACAAGCTTCCCCTTCCGATATTTGAAAATAGCTATGAGGCCTCTCGTAAGTCTTCCCTTCCCCAGCTGAGTATCCTTCATGCCGTCCACGATTCCTCAAGCGGCTTGGAGGCTCAGTAGGTATCTTTGAACACTGGGGTACAGTTGCAAGATTTTCAAAGGAAAACAAAAAATTTCTCCCAGAGATGATCTGTGGACTCTTTCACAAAAGGCTTTTCATTTTCTTTTTGCATTCAGATACCGTCTGACGCCCCATGAAGTGAGTGCCGATAGGAAGTAGGGCATGGTCTTGGGTGTGGTTGCTGATTGCAGCCCACATTCTTTTTTCCCTAAAATGCACATTGCTGCCAAAATTCTTGATGGGCTCGAATCCATCAGAATGCCATCAAAATAGAGAGCCTGGTTTCTGAAACAGGTAATTTTCTCACCGCCGTTCTGTTTTCTTCCAGAGGCTTTTAATATTCCCCCTTTCTTTCTTCTCTGTTCTGTACCGTTCAATCATTTGTCTCCTGATCCCCAAGGCTGTGTGTTGAATGACAGCGTTTTGAGTCCAGGATTCAGTCAGACACGTAAAGAGGGAATTAAGACTTATCTAGCTGACTGTAACCGAGGCAAAAGGCAGAGGCAGAGGCAGAGGCCAGCGCTGTCTTCATGCCTCCGAGCGGCCGTGCCTGGCCTTTTGGAGTTGGGGCTTGGATGAATCTGGAGCTGACCTTAGTCTTGGTTAACCAAAGTAGCAATAATGTCAACTTCTTGTTAGTCCTTTTGTATAGAGAGAGCAGGGACATCGGAGTGAGATGGGAATTCTTCGGTCTGAAAGCAATGCCAGTTCGAATGCAGCTTGAAGATGACATCGAAAGAGTAATGAATGCTCGGGGTCTTTTGTTTTGAGTAACTGAGTCCATTGACCTCCCTACGGAGGCAGTGGACAGTGTGGCAGACAGCAGGTCTTTGGGGTCTCTGCTTTTTTGCTTGCTTTCTTTGTCTTTCATTCTTTAGGACTTCAGTCTTTAGAAGTAGGCATCATGGCATTACCATCCTCTTGATAACCAGCGAAAGAGAGAGAGAGAGAGAGAGAGAGAGAGGGAGAGAGAGAGGTGTGTGCGTGTGTGTGCGCGTGCACGCGTGTGCGTGCGCACAGGACTGCCTGTCAGATGGTGAATTTGAACAGAGGCAGCTGTTGCCATGGCGATGGCAGGTTGCATCCCACCACCATGGAAACCAAAGTTAAAAAACTGATGTTAAAGCTGGAAGTCACATGATTCATTTTTGTTTTGTTTTGTTTTGTTTTAAAAAAAGAAAGGGGTTTGGTTGTTTTTTCAGTCTGATCTTTTTATTTTAAAGACGAGGTTGGGTGGTGAGAAAAATTGCAACACAGAAAGCAATGAGATAATGAAATAGGCCAATGTGAAGTAAGCAGAGCTTCCGCCTCCTTTCTCGACTCGTTAACGGTGCATGTCTCCTGTCATGGGGTGGGACAGGAGGGGACATTTCCAGATGTGCAGTCAGAGGGGCGCACTGATGCCTGTCACATGGGGAAGCCCGGGCGTTTCACCCTCCTGCCGTTTAATGACCCCGCCGTGTGTGGTCCACTCTTTGTGGACCAGCCCAGGACAGAGACTGGAAACCTAAAATTACAGGTTGAGAACAGATGTGTAAATGGAGTGAAGGGTGCGACTTGCCCCAAGTATGGGGGTTGTCTACACAGGGACAAGTTTAGAGGATTAACGCTGTTTCCAGGAAACTGAAAAATTCGTCTGTAGCCCCTTGGAACCTCCAGGAATACAGTTCCCCGTTGATTCCCTCTTGTGGATGAGTCTCCTTTGAGCTTCGCCTTCCTGCCTGGTCAGCCCAGGCTGCGTACCGGGGCTCCAGAGGGAGCCCATCCAGGAGCATGTGGGCCTCTGGACCAAGGCTCCTAGGACCTCTGTTTACCTCTTCCCTGGGCCTCACCTGGGGGGGGGGGGGGCGGGAGGGGGGGAAGGAGCCAGCTTGCTGACAGATGGTCTTGAACC
Source organism: Pteropus alecto (assembly GCF_000325575.1). NCBI lineage: Eukaryota > Metazoa > Chordata > Mammalia > Chiroptera > Pteropodidae > Pteropus > Pteropus alecto. The sequence goes on along the minus strand of NW_006432945.1, from coordinate 9,368,728 downwards.
TCTTTCTCGTTACCTCCTACTCCCACTCCCTACCAGGATGTGGAGAAAAGGTATAATAGCCTTTCAGGAAGGAGCGCTGGCCCCAGGCCTGTTTTAACAAGGCTGGTTTTGATTTTTTCAGTCTTTGAAGGGTTGAAGACTTGCACTCATGGCCTGTGTGGACAAGCCAGGACACAGACATTCCTGTGAGAAGACTGGCCTCTAAGGAGGTGGAGAGCAGACACGCTCTGTGGAGGTGCTGGTGGTGGCTCTCTACCTGTGTCTGGGTTTTAGGTGCAGGGTCCTGTCTCTTCAATATTGTTGGTCTTTCCAGGACAAATGTGTCATTTTCACAGCCCATGCAAGGGGGATATGATCTCACCAGTATGATCTCACTGCGTTTCCATCAGGGTCTGTAGGAGCTGGAGCCGGACTTCTGTGATGGTTCGACCCCCTGTTCTTAGCCCTGGCCTTGAGTGTGATTAATGTCCCTTCTAATCACTAGGAGAAATTGCATCAGAGTCATCAGCTTCATAAATCCTCCTCTGGGGACTGGTGTTTGGATGTGCTTTCCATATTCCCAGGAGGTACTGGGCCAAATGTCTTTGCTCTCTTCCCGGAGACCCATTACCATAATTTTCTTTGAAACCCTTTATTGCGATGGGTCCTCTTCAGTGTCAGCCCATGGCTGCAGCCAGCCGGCCCACTCCCGGAGAGGCCATGACCACTCACAGATGCTCTCCCCACAGCAGGTGCTGAGAGCTTGATTTAGGAGGATAATGGAAATGACTGTGCGTTTGTGTAGCACCTTACGGGTTTCAAAGGGCTTTCTTGGCTGTGTGTCATTTTGCGCTTTGATCCTTTGGTATTTCTTGGTTCTGCGGGAATGGATGGCGGCAGGTTCCCCTGACCTGAGTGCTCTAGGCCGGGTGCTTCTTTGCTGTGAGAACCTCGGCTCTGGTTTTCCATCGCCAGGCGGCATTTTCTCCATCGCATCTCAGGTATCGAGGAAATCCTGAGTCTTCTTGTATAAGAAAAGAGGCATGAAAGCCTTGGATACTTGTATTTCACTGTTGTTCATATTTAAAACGTCTCTTTCGGTGTATTGCTTGAGGGAGTCACACTCTAGGTGGGACCCTTTGTCTATGACAGTCCTTGAGTCGCCGTCCCACTTGTTAGAATGATATTTACGTGCAGGTGAAGGAGAGGTGGCAAGCCCTGCACAAAAACACCCAGGCCATCTTCTGAGACTCTTCTGTCTCTTAGAATTAGACATCCACACGCAGGAGACTGGTATGGAAGGGTGGGAAAGGAGACAGGCCTTCCTGTAAGAGAGTGTTCTGGGCCTGAGTGAAGAGTGGACGTGGGTACGGGAGGCCGAAGCATGCTTCCCCTGAGACTGTGGGCTATCCTAGACTCCCCAGGAGTTTACAGGAAGTGTCTGAGTGGCCACAGGCTTCTCCCCACAAAAGCACGTTCTCCATTAGGCCTGGAGTCGGAGACAGAGCACAGCGTTCTGTCTGTCTGCCTGTCTCTGGTGGCCCCTCAGCACCTCTGAGCACATTCAGTCTCCCTGCTGTTCTGATGTCACAAGCTCTGAGACCAGGCAGCTGAGAGCAGAGGGAGTCTAAGGGGGTCTCGAGATGCATGTTTTCCCTGGATCACCCCAGGTTTGCTGCCTGCGGCCTAAGTCCTTCCCAGTCCTGTGCCCGAGGGGTGGTGACAGGGGCGGTTCTGCTGGTTCGGGCAGAGGCAGGGATCAGCTCCCAGGCCAGGCCCTGCGCTCGGCTGACAAGCAGAGCCAGCACCACCACTGGAGGCTGCCAGGCCGTCCTCTCCCTTTCCCCAGCTTCCTGTGCTTCAGGAAGGAAATGAACAAATGGCAGGTATGCAGGCCGAGTAGCGCTGCTCAAATTAGCTGTGTTGCTAAGGAAACAAGTCAACCGTTGGAAGGAAGGAGCTGTGGTTAAAGGAGATAAATCAATAAATGAACCTATTTTTATCATTTCCCTAATGATGGTCTTGAAACTGCTAGACAGGAAAGGGAAAGTTGAGGCGACAGGGGTCCTCGTTAGTGGGCCCAGGGGGAGAGAGGAGCGAAGGGGAGTGTGGGGCGGTTGCCAGGAAAGTTTGTGAGATGAGGCCCCTATTGAGCAGACAGAGACAGACGAGGAAGAGGAGGTGCTTTTGCAAGTTTCAAAGTACTTTCGTGGCCATTTTCCTTATTCGGTTAGGTCCTTTGTTCTCCTGTATGTGATCCCCTCAGAAATCTTGTGCTTTGTTTTTGTGTTGGTTTGTTTTTTTCCGGAATAAATATAGCCCTAATTGATTTTATAATTATAAATTAATACATGCTCATTATAACACTCAGGCAATGCATAAAGGATTAAAGAAGGAAGTGAAAATAACCCTACTACCCTGAAAAACTCATTATCTCTCTAGCAAGACAGAACTTTTGCCTTTGCTCCTTAAAAAAACTTTTTTCACATTAAAGGGATATTCTTTGCACGCTGGTTTCTTTTTTATGAATAGCTAATGTGTATATACAGGATATAGTACAAAAAGTTCAAATGGGGAGGCAGCGTGGAGAAAGTACAGGATATCTTTTGTGAGGATACCTCTGGTTCTGGTCACTTTGTGCTACTCACTTATCGATTGATTGAGCAATTGATTGACTAATAGTCATTGGGTGCCCACTGTGTGCTGGACCCCAGGGGTGCAGAGGTGAAGAAGGCAGGCAAAGCCCCTGCCCTCAGCCTCCCACGCCTCAGGGCTCTGTTATCTGTTTGTTTGAGATCTCAGAGGGTAAACAGTCCGGACACCAGGGAGAGATATCGTTCTCTAAAATGTGTTTAGCGTCAGGCACAGAATGTAATAGGAATCGCTGAATTCCTGGGCAGAGGGTGTCAGCGCCCTGGACAGACTTCCATCTGTCCTGTCCCATGAAAGGTGGTATTCTTTGAGGCCTCAGGGACTTGGAGCTTCCTTTAATAGTTCCGAGTCACACCTTTGTCTAGCCTGTAAGGTGCATTTGCTTGACCTGGGGGCCGCCATTGCAGTCCAGGCTCCTCTCCTGGGGCATGGAGCCGCACCTTCGCTCATGCCCGCATTTCATACCGAGTACTGTGTGCCAGGAGCTCCGCTAGGCACGGCCAACGGAGAGGTGAGCAAAACTCTGTCCCTGCTTTCAAGGTCTAGTTTTTTTGGGGAAAATAAGTATGAGGAGAAATGACAAAATTGCACAATACAGAGACTATGGGACACAGGGAGAAACCGTCACAGACGCGGCGACATTTCAGCTCGATCTTGACATATGACCAGGAAGGAGGCGAAAGGCTGTTGTAGGAGGGAGCAAAAGCACCAAGTGCCCACTCTGTGCTTTTTTAAAAAAGACAAGTGGGCAAGAGGGTGGAGAATAGGGCCGGCAGGGAGGGCGGCTGGGGCCCAGGCACGACCGGCTGTCCTTCCTGAGCTCCTGTCCTAAGATTTCTCATTTGCCACCCTTTCTCTGATCCAGTCCACGAATCCGTGCAATTCCGAGTTTCACCTTTTCTTCTGCATCTAAACCTCGCCTCTTAATTGCCCCAGACATGAATTCATCCTGAGTTACAGATGATCTATGAGGCCTAAGGGGACATCCCTTTCAAGGGTGTGTGCATTTGAACAGTTTTCAGAATTTTAAGCCAAAAAATTGCTGCTCTGAATGGGTCTTTAGACATCAGACCATAGACAGAGGATTTGGGTGGGGGAGGAGGTGGGAAGGGGGTCTTCTCAGAATTTGTGAATTACCAAAGCCTCACTTTGAGATTCTAGCCTCCGGAGCCTTAGGTAGCGCCATTCATTGAGACTGCAGGAATTCTCAGCCTGGCCAGTCACAGGAAGTCTGGCTTGTCAGCACCCTGCCCTGAGCACCCTGCAGTGGTGACGGCCACACCTTCTTGAGGCTCACCCCTGTTACCTGCCAAGCTTCATGTATCTGCATTTGGACTTCTGGGCTATGTGAGCTAAAGATCCTGGCAGGAAGCTATGCACTTCGATGATCTGACTAGGAAAGTACATGCACGTAAGTGGGAGCAGGGGGTTGGGGCCACACAGGGGCTGTAGCAGTCCGAGCAGGGATCACTGGATAGAAGGGCCTGAGAGGCAGACAGCCACCAGGACCGCTATAAAGAATAGGTATGGCTTAATGAGCAGTTTATCAGTACTCAGATGATGAAAGGAGACCCCAGTTTATTCGTTTTTTTATGTTCCTCTTTCCTCCATCATAGTTCTACTATCAGGCACAGCAACTGGGAGCTCATTTACTTTTAAGGCTGCGGTTATCACTTCAAAATTTTGAGGGGAAGAAGCCTGAACCCCCAAAGCAGTCACTGACCCCAGTCAGACTAATAGGAGCTTGCGCTATCTGCAGCTTGAATGAGAACATGCACGTCCCCAGTCCTGCTTCCCAGGTCACGTGCTATGCTCCTTGGTCCTGCCAAGTAGCTTTCTGAGTTTGCATGGGGCATGGCCAGCCATGGCGAGTGACCACCTGAGCCCCACAATTTGTCACGCTTTTATTAGGGACAGGGACAGGGCACCAATCGTTTCACTGCCATCAGAGCCACCAGCCCTCCTACCGCTCCTCACCGGGACTGGCAGTGCCAGGGCTTCTCAAATATGTTCCCGTGAACACCATTCCCAAGAGAGACGCTCTGACCACAGGGTCGTGTGGCGAAACGAGCTGGGAACGCTGAGCCCCATCCCCGACCCCGTTTGCAGGAGGCGGTGCCCTCCGTGGGCAACCGCATCACAGGCTCCGAGAAGTCTCACTGCGAGGAAATCTGCTTCACTTTTCTGCACCCCGGCTTTCCCTCATTTCCTGGATCCCCAGGTCCTGGAGCACTGTGTTCCGTGACCTGCGTTTGAGGAATACTGCCCTGGAATGCCTTCGGCTCTGGTGTCATTTGTCAGTGGCCTGCAAGCTTCTCAGCTCCCTTGCCGCACCCATCTCCTAGGCGTGAGCTCAGGGAAGGGCATGGGTTCCTGGCTGCCACTTCCATCATGTTCTCATCTGCATCATCATGGATCTGGGGACCTGAGGGTGCCTGAACCAGGCCCAGGGCGATCTAGCTTATTCACGGGGCTTAAGGGACACTGGGTTCACGTGTAGTCCCTGGTCAGTTTGCACTTGCTCTGAACCCCAGGTTAGAGCCTGCGGGGGGAGGGGAGAATGAATCCCCTTTTGATCAGTGGGCACTGGTGGCCTGGGTGGTAGGTGGGAGGGGCTTGTGCTGAGAAATGGGCGTGCAGGCTGGGTGGGCCGTCTTTGGTGTGCTGGCGTGTTTAGCTCTCGGGCCCAGCTTGGTACCCAGGGAGACTGCAGGAGGAGTCGCTAGGCATGCTGGGGAACTTCCCAGGTGGTGGGGCCGCACTCAAAGGGGAGGGTTTACGGGAGCAGAGTGGGGTGAGGAGGTAGGGGGCTGGTTCTGAGGTCCTCTGAGCTCCACCCAGTTTGCGCCTCTGATGGCCGAGCTCCAAAGGGCAGCAGAGGCCAGCACAGCTGTCCCTAGGGTACGGGTCCTGTGCGAGTGTTGGGGGTGCGTGGGAAGGAAGGATGGCCGGCTGCTGGAGGATGGGCTGTGACTCAGGGATGCACGGGATGGGGGAGGAGATGGCACTGGCGAACGGGAATGGGCGCGCTCGAGGCTCAGCTGCTGCCAGGCCTCTCGGCCCTGTGGCCTCCCATTCTAGCACCGGGGCCGAGCAGCCGGTCGGCAGCTCATACCTCCCTGCACATACCCGCTCTGCCTGCAGCTGCCCTGTGCCCTGCCCCTCTTCAGAGATGCCCCAGATGCTCATTTGCCATTGGCATTCCCTGGCACAAATGTCACGGCGGGGACAGGGTGGCATCAGGAGCATGTTAGGTTTGGCCCTGCTTCTGGATTCCCTAGGGAGAGCTCTAGGTCCTCCATCCTACACAGCCAGCCCGGACGTGTGGGCAGTCAAGGAGAATGGTCCCCTGTCTTCCCTCCACTTTGCCAGATCTGCTGCTCCACTCTCCCGCCTAGATTCTAGACTCTACCAGAGCACCGGTTGCTGGACAAGGCCAGTGGCAACAGCTGGCTTGTGTTTGTCACAACCGTAGTTAGAGGATAAAATCCAGCACGCAGGATGACTCGACTCCGGAGCTGGCGATTCCCGTCTCTCTCGGCTGACAGTCCCCACACCTGCTTTCCCTGGGCTTGTGGCACAACATTCCCGCAAGAGTCAGGACGCTGGCCCTAGAATCGTAGTCCTGTTTTTAAAAAAAGGACAGGGAGCCCCCTCACCTGTGTTCAGAAAAACGCAGCAGAAAAAAAAAAAGCCTGAATGCGTGATTTATTCATTCGTAGTTCAGTTCTTAGAGGCCCCGGCTTTGCTGTCCCGGATTCAGGCGCACGGTGTGTCTGTTTCCCATGGATGTAGATGCTTAGGAGAAGACGAGGTGGGACGCAGCAAGCTTCTCCTAGCCCCATTAAGTGTTTTCTGAATTGGATGTTTAAATAGAAATGCGCTCCTGTGGAGAAAATTGTTCCTTTTCTGAAGTCCTTCTCAGGTGAGCAGAGGTACTAGGGCAGGGGACTCCAGCCGTGATTCCCAGAGACAGCAACAGCCGGCCACAGCTGGATCCTTGCTGCAGTGTCGTGTGTTGTACGGGCCCGTGGTTTGAAGGCTGGGAAGAACAGGGGCCTGCGGTGCCCGTGTCTCCTCTTTCCACTTCCCTTTTCAGCCCTAGTCAATTCCCAGCTATGCCAGTGAGTTCACTCCGTGTCCGGAATGTCTAACTACATTATTTACTGGCTCCACCTTTCCTTTGCTGGGAGAAGATGCTTTGGGTTTGGAGCCCAGTCAGAAGTGGATATGGTCTCCCAGGCCGAGGACTATCCACTGCCCTGCCTGCCTGCTCGCTGGGATCAGTCACGCAGACCATGCAGACGCAGTGCGGGCTGATAAAGTTTGTATGTTGATGTGCACAGCCATCTGGGAGGCTGTGTCCCTCTCTCTTTGGGGAGTCTGTTCCTTAACTCCTCCTTTCCCACGCCATTTGAGTACATGATCCTGGCCACCATCATTGCCAACTGCATCGTCTTGGCCCTGGAGCAGCATCTTCCCGAGGATGACAAGACCCCAATGTCTCGCAGACTGGTACGTACCGCCCTCCTTCTTGTCTTTCTCTCCTCTGTCCTTCTCTTCCCTGACTCCTTTCTCCTTTGCTCCTCTACCCTGTCCCCTGCCCTCCTTCCCTGCCTTCCAGTTTGTTCTTTGCTGAGGGACAGGTTGGTGACAAACCCCATCAGGATTCATAAGGATGAGAAGACTGACCTTTTCTCTCCTGCTCCCAGGAGGTTCCGAGGGCATAGCAAACACCGCGTGACAGCCAGGCAGGAAGAAAGGGCAGGCACGGGTCCAGCCTCTTCCCTCCCTTCCGAAGGGACCCTTGAAGTGAGGGGAGAGAGGGAGGTGACAGAGAGAGGAGAGAGGGTGCGCGAAGCCTGCGCACGTTTGCGGTCAGCGACTTCTCAGGCGTAGCCTGCGTGTTCTCCGTAGAGAAATGATTCACATGTCTGACGTGTTTCCCCTAAAAAGAGCAAACAAATGGTTTAAAGTTCAGATGTGTGGGTAAGCAGTTCCGGCCTGGTTGCCTAAGGATGAGACCTCTGAGGCATTCGATGTGCACGAAGGCCAGCATGGAAAGGCCACCTCCTTCGGGGCAAAGCCAGCACCGTGGGTCAACTCCATGGGAAGCAGTCTGGTCCTGGGTGTGACCCTGCACCCATCCATCTCTGCAGCCGGTCCCCTGGGCTTTCCTTGCTCTGTCCCTCCATGAGTCCTCCAGTCCCCTCTCTCCCCACCTGTACATGGGCAGATGTCCTGGTGTCTGGTAGGAGAGGAAAGGTCAGAGTGGACTGGGTGGCCGGGCGTGCCTCTGCCTGCGTCTGACTGGCACGGCCCTCCCCTCACCAGCACCTCTGCTCTGCACCTGCAGGAGAAGACGGAACCGTATTTCATTGGGATCTTTTGCTTTGAAGCCGGGATCAAAATCGTGGCCCTGGGGTTCATCTTCCATAAGGGCTCCTACCTTCGCAATGGCTGGAATGTCATGGACTTCATCGTGGTCCTCAGTGGGTGAGTCTTCTCGCCAACTCCTGTCTTCTTGGTGTGTGTGTGTTTGGCGGGGGTGGGGGGTGGTTGGGGCTGTGGTGTCATAAAGTGGCTGATGCAAGGAACCCCGGGGTGGGAAGACACAGTCTGTGCAGTGGGCACAGAGGGAAAGTTCAAGGCTTGGATTTCTCAAGGGGCGGGATCACAGGTGACCCACCTGCGGGGGAGCGCAGTCTGCGGAGATGCGTGTGGCGTCCCACGGAGGCTGTGGCTCCCAGGTGTGGCAGCTGCTGCTCCCGGTTTCCCGTTCAGCGCTTGGCTAGTACTGAATGCACGTGTCCCGGCTGGTCCTGGCCAGAGGGGCGTCATTGAAAGATGAGCCAAAAGATGCCATCGGGTGCAGTCGTCTTTGAGTTTGGAGAAGACCCCAACCATATTTTCTATACTGATAACTGAGGCTTGTGCTCTGGCAACAGAACGTTTTACGATTTGCAGATTTATGACCGTGAGGAGGCATAAAATTGAATCCCATTAAAATGCTGATAAATCATTCCTTTGGAAATTAATATAGTAATACCACATTGCAGCTGACCCGGTGTCATAGGCAGCATATAGGATGGCAGTTCATTAATTTCAATATCTGACAGATCATCTTTTCGGTTGGAAAGGAATATCACATGCCCATATTGGGGCGGATCCAGGCCTTGGGACTGCTGGTGATGGGCATGACTCGTAGGGCTTCTGTGGCTTCTCGTTGGTCTCTGCGTCAGATGGCTCTTGGAGCCTGCAGGAGAGGGGAGAGTCTGCACTCTGGGGGGTGCCCATGTCCCGTATGGGTGTGGCAGCAAGGAGTGGGGCATGGACAGTCCCTTTCCGGCTGTCCATCAGACCGTAGTTCACACCTGTGAGGGGAGGCTGAGCGAGGAGTGGGAAAGCGAGGAGGGGAGAAATCTGAGCCACAGTTACGACTGATGAAAAGAAGAGGGAAGCAAAGTGGAAATTTCTTCCAAGGAATACTCAGGGGAGCGTGGGTAGGTAAAGCCTGAGAAGCGTGAGGCCTTGGGAATGTTCGCGTTTTTCATTGTCTCAAGATATAGACATAACACTCATCTTTTTAACCTTCATATCAATTGTGAAAAGTGAAAAAGTTGAAGATGTAATGGGCTGGAATGTACAAATGGGAGCTCAGAGCAGCCAACCCCTCAATACAGGGAACGGACAAATAGGCAGAGATGATAATTTATGTTTAAAAACACCTGTTGCCTTACGAAAGGATATTCTGAAAGTTATTGTTCTAAAAGAAAATTGAAATAGGAATGTACAAAGATACGGTTCGTACATAGCATTTCAGAAGTACACGGTCATAAGAATGCAGCACACCTGGACAATGTTTTATTATTTATTTTTATTTTCCAGGTTTATATATTTAAGGTGTGCCATTTGATGTTTAGATATATGTATACATTATGAAATGATTACCACAATCAAGCCAATTAATACCCATCACCTCACCTAGTGACCTGTGTGTGTGTAGGGGGGGAGTGTGGTGAGAGCACTTGATATCAACTCTCATAGCAAATTTCAAGTATAAAATACGTTATCATTAACTCTAGTCACCGTGCTGTGCACTAGGTCTGCAGACTGTTCACCTACAGCTGAAAGTTTGTGGCCTTCGATCCGTATCTCCCCTTTCCACCCTTCAGTCCTTGGTAACCAGCATTCTTTTCTCTATTACTGTAAGTTTGTCTCTCTCTTTTTTTTTCTTTTTTTAAGACTGCAGGTATAAGTGAGATCGTGCAGTGTTTGTCTTTCTGTGTCTGGTTTATTTCCCTTAGCGTAATGTCCTCCAGGTTCATCCATGTTGTCACGAAGGGCAGGGTTTCCTTCCTTTTTTAAGGCTGAATAATATTCTATTGTGCATGTGCTGTATGTGTATGTTTACACACGTGCGCGTGCGCACACACACCCACACCCCGTTTCTTTATCCACTCATCTGTCCACAGACACTTAGGTTGTGTCAATATCTTGGTTACCGTGAGTAATGCTGAAATGAAGATGGGAGTGCAGATAAATCTTTTCCGGCTAGTGATTTCATTTCCTTCGGATGTGGACCCAGAAGCGGAATTGCTAGATCGTAAGGCAGCTGTAGTTCTCATTTTCTGGGGAACCTCCATACTGTTCTGCATAGTGGCTGCACCAGCGTACCTTCCCACCCACAGCGCATGCGGGTTCCCTGTTCTCCACATCCTCACCAGCACTACCTTTCGACTTTTCGGGAATAGCTGGGTGTTGTTTTAAATGTCCTTAAAATAAATAAATAATCTACGCTGTATAGTAACAGACCTAAACGACAATCTGAGTCACTTAGAAATATTGTGATTCTGCCTAGAAGATAAAGCCCCATGACGCGTATGTGTCATATGTTCAGGTTGCGCGAATTCTTAGCCCCCTGAGTCCTATATGGGTCAGACGCCGTGCGAAGTTTCCCGTCTTGTCTATTTATTTATTTTTTAAACTATTATATATTCATTAAAGAAAAATATGGAAAATCCAGAAAAGTCGAAAGAAGAAAAAACAGGTCACTGAGGAAGAAAAATTTCTGGTTATATTTTGGTATTTCCTTCTCGCCCTTTGGAGTTAAGCTGGCTTTGTTTTCAGTGCTTGTGATTTTGCTGCCTTTTCTCAGCACAGTCTGAGCGGATCATATATGACTCCAGAGTTTGGTTGAAACCTGTAATGACTGATCGGCAGTTTGTTACGTCAATAGGCACAGCTCACTTCTCTATTCTGGCGATTATTCGACACAGACTACTTTCTGGTTATGGCTGTTATAAGGAATGGTTGACGATGCTCCAATGTACATCTTTTGGATGTCACGTTTTCAGAGGTGTCGTGACAGGTCGACAGGGCTTCTAAAGGAGAATCTACCGCTCTGGTGCAGGGTCTGGGAACTAGCATGCGGGAGGGAAGGGGGAGGGATGAGACCATTGGACAGGACGCAAGACGACAAACCGGTCAGCACTGCCTTCACGCAGGGGGTGCCACGCGGTTAAAGGAGGAGGTTCGCGAGGGGCAGCAGGGCCCGCTGTTAGCCTGGCCGCGAAGGCCCTCTGTGCCCTCACCTGCGTGTGCAGGGGCGCGGGCGCTGAGCCCTCGGTCGCGTCACTTGACCTCTCCCCACGTAGCCCTTGCCTGGGACTGTGCTCCACGGGGAGAGCTTGACACTCTCGAGACCCGCACGAGGGCTGTGGCTCTGTCCCGCAGGAATGGGCGGTCAGAGTCAGCCTGCCTTCTCGGAGGCGCGCTCCTCGTGCTGGAACATCCCCGCGGGGAGCCCGTGTCGTGTAATAACGGCACGGTGTAGTTTCATCAACAGCATTTCTCTTTCTTTCCTCATGGTGCATAAAATCACGGGACATCGTCCAACTGTTGTAGTCTTGGGTGCAGGGGAACATGTGATAGCAGCGTGGGGAGGGACACAGCAGACTTCGGAGACAAGTCGCCTGGTGCTCAGAGAGATGAGGTGCTCGGCCGATAGCACCTGCTTCTTGACAGCAGATCCAGGAGGTGGAACTATGCCCTTGGGCCCAGGGCGGTCGCTTTCGCTCCTGGCCCGTGCGGCCCCCTCCCCATGCTTCCCGACACCCGCTCCCACAGCAGTCCCTCCTGGCAACTCTTACTTGGCACCTCAGCTCCGGGTGTCACCTCGCATTTTCCTCCTGTGCACAAGAGCAGTGACGGGTGCTGGAGGACGGCACAGCGCCTCGGGCTGAGACCGCACAGCTTCTGAGCTCTCCGTGTGTGACAGGAGGGGAGGGAGGGGGCGCCGAGGTGTCAGACAGCTGGCTCGGGGAAAGACTTCTGTCCCTGGCCTCTGCTAAGAGATGTGTAGTGGGGGCACCCGGGCCACTGCGTTCAGCCTGCACCTCTGACCTTCTGACCCTTAGTCTTCTTAGGTCTGTAAGTCAAGGGAGCTCATGGTTCGGAAGTTAATATATGTACATTATTTATCTCATCCTCATAATCTGCACAATGGGATCTCGCTGTTCTCATTTTATAGATGAAGAAACCGAGGTTCAGAGAGGGTGTGTGACCTACTAGGAGGTTCTAGGTCCAGGACTTGAGTCCACATCTTCCGGCTCCAAGTTCTTTCAACACCCGTTTCCCCACACTGTCAGTCACCTCACAACTTTGTGGGCTCCCCAGTTCCATCCCCTCGGAGCGCGGGAGATTGACTCAGGGAGGGGCATAATCAGGCAGATGTTCCCAGCCCAAAGCTGAGCCTTCATGTGTGACTTGAAAACACCAGAGCCCCATGTGTCCATCCTAAGACTTCTCTCCGTGGGCTCGGAATAAAACTTTCTGCTCTGTGGTTGAGAAAGTATGGAAATTAACGCTCACGGGTTAATGAAGACTGAATCAGAAGTTCCAGCTGATTTCTTCACTAAATGGCTTGTTCATTCGTCCATCTCTCCATTCATTTAGTCAACAAAACTCATAATATCGAACAATCGAGCAACTGCTGGGGCTGAGATACACCAAAGGTAATGAATGTATTCTCATTTCTTCTAAAAGACAGTGGCGTTTGCCCTTCTTGGACAAGCTGTTAGCTTACAGTAACTTGGGCTCTCTCGTATTGGTAGCATTTCAGGAGATGCTATTTCTAAATATTTGTCAGGCCACCTGGAAAATTCAAAACAATTTTAAGTCCTTATTCTGTATTAGTCTTAATAATAAGTCATCACACTTAGACTATATGGGCAAACAGTAGAGGAGGGTGAGGCTCAGAGGGACTCCTGAGCTGTGGTAAAATCAGGAAGGCGAGGGCGGGGACCGCGTCTCTGACCCCCGTTCATCTCTGTAACTCCAGTGCCTGGATTCAGATACTTAATAACAGCTAATTGAGTTGATTACGTGCTTCATCTCAGGTTCTCTTATCACCTATGGGATACCAAATAGGGTGCTGAGGGAAGCCTGGGGCTGGGCTGAGGGGTTGTCAGTTCCTAGCTGTTCCTTCGCCTTGGTCTGGCCGAGCCAGGCAGTATCTCTGCCCCTCTGATGTGGTTGTAAGTCGGCCCTGCTTGCTCACGTTCCGATCAGTCTGTTAGGGCAATGAAAGCTGGGAGCTCGGCGTCAAGGCTGTTAAGAGATATTGGGCCTCCAGTCATTTGGGTCTATTTGTTAGGTTCCCAGTGTTACCTCTTGGGCATTGCTTCCTGGGTGATGGGGTGGGGGCAGGGACAGGGCTGAATATTGAAGACCCAGACTCCTAGAGGGGGCCGTGGGTGGTGGGGAGGGATAAGGAGAAAGCAGCTGTATTACATCACTTGGCATTTGTCATATAATGAAAGCTGCCATTTATTGAACCATGTGCCAAAGACTACATTTTATAGCCATATATATAAATACGTATGTGTGTGTGTGTGTATGTATGTTTTTTCTAATCCTAAAACTCATGCTGCAAGGTAGGAATTATTAGGCCTGATTATCACCCACGCCCGTTTGACAGATGAGGAAGCTGAGACACCGACGATTTCAGTAACTTGCCCAAACTCCAAAGGTCGGCGTGGCAAAGCCGGGATTTGAAGCCAGGCCCACTTGCCTTCAGTTCTGGGCCACATCGCCTGCTCTCGCTCCGCGTACCAGCGCTGGCTTAGCGATGCTCCCGCCGGCTCCTGCGCCGCCGGAGAAATTTATCCTTCTCTCCTCATTTCCCTCGTGTGCCTCTAGCTTCGGGCCACACGCGAGCCATGTGCTGCCCCTTCCTCACGGGAATCTTTACTCTCAGTCGTGTGTTAGCGTGTTGGCGGTATGACGAGCTGCGCTTGAATGTTGGTGATATTGTCCGTTTAGCCACCAAAAAGCAAAATCAGCTCAGGACACGCCCCGCCGTCAGCTTTGCCCGCTTTGCCCACTTTGCCCGCTTTGCCGTTTTGACCGCGAGTTCACACGTGCAGCTCTGGCGAGTGGGCAGGTGTGTCTGAGCCTGGGGCTCGCCCTCCTTCCTCTACCAAGGCCATCTCTCCAGGACCCAGGCGACACCTGTCCCTACTCCACTGTCTTCCTTCAGGAGACATCGTTGGGTGCCCACAACATGCCGGGCACTGTGCTGGGTGTAGGTGGCGTGGGCTGAGTGCCGCCCACTAGGAGGCCACGGGAGAAAGGCATCCACCGTGCTCGATGGGGCTGGGGAAACTTGCTGAAGGAAGTAACGCTGAGATGGGCCGCGAGAGTGGGCAGGTGGGATTTAGCCTGACAGCGAAGGAGAAGAACTTTCCTGGGAGACTGGGTGCCACGTACAAATCCTCGAAGGTGAGATCAGGTGAGCAGGACGCTCCTGGGGACGTGGCGAGTGGAATACTGGGTGACGAACCCGGAGAGGTCAGCAGGGGCCAGTCCGGGTCACGCCAGGGAGCTCGTTCTGTAGCCTGAGTGCAGCAGGGCACCTTGCAGGCTCTGAGTGTGTGTGTGTGTGTGGGGGGGTCCCCTCGGGGTCCTGTGCAGTCTTCGTTATCCTGGAGTCAGCTCCGAGGGAAGGGCATGGAAAGGAGATGGAGCCATCAGCATAGTCTTGGCTGTAGTTGGGGAGGGTGTGCCTAACCCAGCAGGTAGAGGGGGACGAAGGGGAAAAGGGACAGGGACAGGGAAGGGAAAAGCCTGAGGAGCTGCTGCAGGACTGCTGGGGGCCGACATCGCTGGGCTCCAGCTTCCTGCCAGTGGCACACGACGAGCGGGTCAGCCCGAAGCCCGTGGCCCGTGGGTAGGAGGGTGCTATCTGGAGCTAAATATACATCAGTAGGTATTTTTAGAGGCTTTGTGTAAGAAGGCCACCCTAATACACGAGTTTCCTGAGCAGCTAAAGCTCGAGGAAAGCATGCTTTTCCTCTGGGACCACTGTCTCCACAGTGCTGAGGATGTTGGGAGGTGTCAGCAGTGAGTCCGGGGCCCCCAGCCCAGTTCGAATCTCTGTGGCAATCTCTGATAGCACATGGTATTTACACAGCATCTCTGTGCAGTGAGCCTGGCGAGCTTTCACAGTTCTGTCTTTTACTCGTCTTCTCTGCTCTGAGCTGGAGAAGTGGAGGGAGGAGGCACGAGAGCTCGTCAGATGGAGATGGAGGAGCTGAGCCTGCGCAGGGCGATGCCGGGGGCCTGGAGCTACTCAGGGGAGCCGAGTCAGTGGGACACAGGTCCCCTGTGCCTTAATGCGGGTGTTGGGGTGCGCGGCCCCTCCAGTTCTTTCTCTCCGCAGAGCTGGCGGCTGCTTGTGTGACAAGCCTCCTCCTTCTCAGCGGCTCCTTGTTCGTCTCCAGCTCCACACAGGGGAACATGCTGCTCCTTGCAGCATCTCCGTCCATCGGAACATTTCTCTTTTAAGCGCATTCCCCTCCAGACGGGTGAATGATGGGAAAGACAGAGTTAGAATATGGGATTTCAGTTCAGGGGGAGAGAGAGGGGCCAATGGCAAAACGTGGAGCTTCAAGGTCTCTCATTAGCTCTGTGCTAGTGGCAAACCCTGTTGCTTCAGGGAGAGTCCGCACGAGAGACCCACTTGGTAGTTGACAGACAGGTGAGCTGGGATAACTTCTGGATGTAGGTGATATTTCCTCATATATGTACTCTGTCTTTTTCCAAGATTCATCGATTCTTTTGTCAGTTATTTACCGTGTCCTAGGTGTAAGACACTGGTGTTGGGTTGGTGTCTTTCCTGAAAGACTGCTGCTTGTCACCTCCACTGAGTGACAGGAGCTCAAACTGGGGAGAACTGAGCGGGGGCTGAATTGACATCAGCGTCAGCAAAGGGGACGGAAGCCAGAGGGAGTGGAGGAAGTTCAGAATTCCCAGGTAGTTTGGGTTGGGACTATTTTTCTGGC
>NW_006432945.1:9335175-9352731 GCF_000325575.1 Pteropus alecto | reverse complement strand
GGGAAAGAAATTACGGCGAGGTGCCGTCTAAGTCAGAGCACTGTCCTGGGCCTGGAGCTCCCGTCAGAAGGCGGTTCCGGGCATGCACGCGTGGGCTTGTGCACGCGTGTCTGTGGAAGAGGGTGGCGGGGGCGAAATCCTGAGGCATGTCTGCGAGGCAGAGGTGCACATAGCATGACTGTCGAGTCCGTAGACTTACAAGCTAGAGCTGAGAGCGAAAAGGACTGTTTACCTTTCTCTTCTGTGGGTGACATAGGTCTTCACACTTAGGTAGAGGTTTGTGCACTTGTGCCTGTGTTGTAAATAGAGTCCACAGTTAAATATAAGCGTGTCAGTGGGAAATGTGGACTGCGACAGGGTGATTTGAAGCACGCATCCCTGCAGTCTGGAAGAGGCAGGTGGGGTGAGTGCGCAGTGGTTCCTGATGGGTGGGGGCAGAGTGGGGGGCGGGGCATGGATCAGTGCGGATGTGGGAAGAGAAAACAGGAAGGGACGTCTACGCTGGACTTAACTACAACTTAACCACTGAATTTTAGACCTGGGAGAATGACAAATCTGTCCAGCTGTCTCGTGTTTATCATTTTTCACAGAAGAGAAAACTGAGGCCCAAGGGGCCAAGCAGCTCGGCCAGGGTCTCATGGCTGGGATGCGGGCAGCTGGGGCTTGGATCCTGGTTCGTGTAACTGCAGACTCAGGACTCGGTTGCGTTTATGCCCCATTGTCTCTGACAGTGAGAATGGCTGCTGCTTGTTTGTGCTCCGGCCGCCGAGCTGGCGGTGTTAGGAATACGTGAGATTTGTTTTTATTAGATGGTGCAACTTATGTGGGAACCAACAGAGTTTAGTCTGGCAGACAAAATGGATTTGGGACCCCAAGTCCTGGTCCTGCCGCTAATACATATTCTCCCCGTGACACTAGGTTATAGGTAAACCAAGCTCATTTATCAAATGAAGGTAGCACCTGTGCTAGCTGCCTCACCAGGTCTTGTGACAAGCAAACACCGATGATGCTGATGCTGATGACAAGAGCCTGCGTGTCCTATAAGGCGAAGAAGCCTCCCTATACCGTCTCAGCGCTTGCGTATGTCGTTTTAAACACGGACACATAGAACAAGGCAGATAGTGTCTCCATTTACAGATGAGGAAACCAAAACTCCGTCACATGCTTGAGGACGAACAGTTTCTAAGAGGAGGGATCCGCATTGTGATTCCGTTACCGACCAGTCTAAGGCCTGTGCTGTGTCTATGCAACAGCTGCCTCAGCAAAAGCGTCTTGAAAGACAACAAAGCGAAATAGGAAATCAGTGAGCAGATAGCTTCCCACAGGACAGTGAAATTATGAAGATAAATGTTAAAGTACGCATAAAGCTCCTGAGTGCCTTGAAATAAAGGTATATAAAAATCGAAAGTATGGTTCTGTAGACCTCATTCAGCCTAGTCATTTATCTCCATAAAACTTGCAACCATAGAGACAAATTTCACTGCAACATTTTGCAAATTCCAAAACTGGCGAATTTAAAATTGTCATTAGTTGTCATTTTGTTGCAGAGTTTACTACAGATTGAACATAGGATGTATTTTGTTTCCTCTCAGTGGTGTATCTAATTTGATCAAAACTAGTCAAATCCTTCTACAGTTATTAACAACAACAAGAAATTCCAAGAGGAAGAGTTGAAACAAAGGCCTTCATTTTTAACCCTATCAACGGTGAAAATATTACACTTCCTTTTTTTTTGTCTTCCTTTTGTCTTCTGGCCCCTACTTCTTACAAACATACAGAGGTCACAGGGGTCGGGAGGAGAATGCCCCTTTGTCCCCGGAGTTCTGTTCGATCAGAGAGACCATGCACGGCGTCACTCTGAGGGGAGCTGGCAGGGAAGGCTGAGCCCCGGCGTGCTCCCCATTGTCATTTCCTTCCGTCTCGGCTGCTAACTCTTCTCTCAGGAGCCTGGGCCTTGGTGACAGAATGGTTAGGAGGGAGGCTCAAGGCCATGCCTTTTCTCCTTGGCCTCAAACTCTGGGACAGTGACTGGGAGGCAGAGTGACGGGCGCAGCTGCTTCACACTTCAGATGGCATTTGCAGTGAAGTACGGTGACTCCGTCACTGTAGGGGTCCCAGCCCATCTCACTGCCTCTGCACCACCCCTCGTGGACCAGCCTGGTCCTTGCGGGGAGTCGTTTCTTAGTCCAGGACCACATGAATGACCATGGGGAAACTGAAACAGATCCGGTTCGGGGCATCTTTGCCATTGAGTCTTAATCAAAACTCTGGGTAGGGGGGCTAAGCAGAATGATGGCGCTCCCAGCCCCCACTCACCCAGGGCTGAGCAGGCCTAGCGCCCATACTGAAACTTTAAGTTGTGGGGTCGGGGGAGACATATGGGGAATCGGGAGAAGACAGGAGGGAAAGAAGGGTAGAGGCAGCCAATAATAGCTGAACACCTAAGCTCCAAACGCTGTGCCGACCACAGGGTGTACAGCCGTGGAGAGAGAGTGAGGGTTTCTATTGTCTGAGAACTTGCTGTCTGGCAGAGAAGACAAACATAAAATTAAACTTTAATGGTGTATCATAAAGTGCTGCAAAGGAGAAGTTAGTATGCTAGGGGGATTTTAAACTGGGACCCTCAATCTAATGTGAGAGGAGGAGTGTCAAGAAATTGATGCTGAGGCCTAGGGACTGAGTGGCATCGGCTAAAACAAGAGAAGAGGAGAGGGGCGGGGACGGGATGCCACGGCTGAGGCTGGAGGTGAGACGGGCGTGCGGGGCTGGCGATGGCAGAGGGTGCGGCAGGTCTGGGAAACAGACAGAGGCTTTGGGCCCGATGCGCCAGGACCGAGATCACGGTGACCCGAGGGAGGCTGGCGAGGGAGGCCCGGGCCCCATAACCAGGGCCTCAGTGGCACCACCGACGCTGGCCAGCGGGACGCCATTGACTGGTTTGAAACAGGGAAGTGGATTGATCTGCAGAAAGCGAACGGGATGGGGCTGTGTTTGCTGAGAAGGTAGAACTTCACTGAGCGGCTGGGAGTCTGCGCAGAGTTAGGCGCGCAGAGTTAAGGTCCTCGAAGAGCCGTCTCTTCGTTTGCCGCCTCCTCTCAGCACTGGCTCTCAACTACAATTCTGTTCACCGAAACCCAGTCCACAGTCCTTGCAGTCTCGCCCATTGAATGCGAGAGGTCCGTGGACCCTGCCTGCAGCAGAGACACAGTCCTGCCTTCTGGGTTCACGCTCTGAGCATCTCCTACTGATTCGAATAATGGGTACAAGCTGATGAATGTGTGGGCTTTTATTTTCGACGTTCAGCAGAGAAATTATTTTTAAAAAGCTTTGCCGAGAACCTTGCTATGTGATTATTATGATTTTTATTTTTCTGATCGAACAATAGTCTAAAGATCAAGCCAGCCCACAGGCTTCTTTGTGGGATGTGTCTCTTTTTTCTGCTCTCTCAGCCCATGACACATCATGATCCTGAGTCTGGGTCCTAACTGAACTCTGATTAATAATAAGTATAAGTATAACATTAGGGGACCTTCCAAGAAGAGCGCCGAGTGCTCTGTAGCTCACCCCCTACCCACTCCTCACTTGGGAGAAGGAAACGAGAGCCTCCCTCCTGGTTCCTTGTCTGCGTAGGTGTCCTAGTCTCTGCTCTAGGACAGGTCACTCAGGTGGATGCTCCCGCCGGGGCTCTGGCAATGGAGGAGGGTGGGCGGTCACCGCCTCCCCTGTCCTCCCCACGGACGACCTAAATTCCGCATCCTCCCTCCAGACGGCTGCAGCCGGCTCTGGAATGCTCGGGCTCCCTCCTCCCTGCTCTTCCTTCGTCCTCTTCTTGTGCTCCCAAACCCTTCTCACTTCATTTTTCACCCCGATTCAAAATAAAACCTGGGCGAGTTGGAGGTTGGTGCCATGGAGGGTGTGCGTGCGTGTGCGCGTGTGCGTGTGCTGCTAGTACTGACCGTCTCCTTAGAGCTCTGACTGTTAGAGTGACGTTGACATCCAGCCCTTCTTCTGCAACAAACAAATCCAAGTTCGGGGTAGATTCTCCCTTGAGGGAATCTGAGAGCTCAAAGTTTGACCAGCTGCCTCTGCAAACAAAGGAGGAGGGTTTCCCCGACTCTACCTACCCCCATCCCCAGACTGGCTGAAACCAAACTGAAGCTGAGCACCAAGAAGTCACCCAGGAATTTAAATTTTAGGACCACAGACAGCAAGTTAAAGCAGGAGTGTATCTTAAGGGTGACCTTGTCATATGCCAGTGGTTTTCAGTCTGGGCCGTGGGACGCTGGAGACCCCCGGAATTACTGTGTGGGCGTGCAGATCTGCGGCCATGCCTGACATTGGCTCTCTGCTGAATGACGTTTGCCACGAGCATGTACCACGGTGTCATTTTTCTAAAGTGTGTGGGTGCCGTTGTGACTTCTAACATATAAATAGTTTTAAAAGCATTGCTGAATAAATAGTGGCTTTTTCCCTCATTTAGTCAGTTTGGCACAGTGGTTAACAATTTGAGCTTTGTAGACAAGCAGACCGGAATTCATATTTCTGCTCTGTAGTTAGGGGGCAAGTGACCCAGATTCTGTAAGCCCCAGGGTCCTCACATCCATGGCGAGGCGGGCGGGTGGCGGTGGACAGCAACATCTATTTGACAAAGTTGCATGGGTTTATGTTAATGAAATGAGTCCTTCAGGGGGTAGAGCAGGTCCTGCTCTTTGCTGTTAACATGGGAGCCTCCTGCTCAGAAGGATGAGAAGTGCTGGTCCAGTGTGACCTGTCGTCACAGATGAAGGGGCCTGGAGAAGACTTTAGGGGCCCGAGCTCCACTGTATGGCTGGTTCTCTTGTCCCTGCTTGGAAGGCCACTTGCCTGTGACTAAAGCCTGATTTTAGTTGGCTTACAAATTTCTGGCATTTAGTCTGGCGCAGGTGTCCTGGGGGAGTTGAACTAGAAGTTAGATGCGGTGCTTGTACCCAGTAGGAGGCTGGTCAGTTTGGAGGAGAATGTCGTACATAAGGCAGCTGGGCACAGCGCAGTCAGGACATAACCTAGTTCTGGGTTGGGTGGTCCGGTCTCTAGCAGTGGCTAGAAAGGAAGGGTGTAAGTTGGGCCAGTGATACCCAGATCCCTGTCCAAGGTCAGGAACTCTGCGGTCAGTCTTTGGAGTCTTTATCTTACCACTGATCAGAAATGGCTTCTTGGAATTCAAATTTATGTATGCTCAAATAAACTCTTCAAAATACTGGAAAAAAAAAAAAAGAAATGCCTTTTTGAATAGTTAATGCTCTTTCAGTGGTTGCTTGCAACTTCGTTTCTTGATTTTGTGTGTGTGTGTGTGTGTGTGTGTGTGTGTATAATATATATATTATATATACCCTATCTTCTCGTCTTAAAAGAAAATATATCTTTTTCTCAAGCTTTTTCAGTTTGAAGATAGATCTTGATTTGATTACTGCTATTGATAAAATATCCACATTGGCCTGGATATCACTGCTGGTTCACACCTGTCAGACTCCAAACTCTGTGGCCACTAGGACAGAGGATCAGGAGCTAGTTTAGGAGGAAAAAGCATCTTTTCAGTGTCCTAATGTCTTTCCCATCCTTAGTTTGCACAGAGAAGGTTAAGAAGTTACGCGTTCAGTAATGAACTGTGTACGACTCCCATCAGCAAACCGGGGTCAGGAACAAGTAGGCGGTTGTCGTGGGTCATTGGAGAAGGATTTATTATTGTGGCTGGAGTACTGGAATGGTCCTCAGGGATGTCAATTACACAGCTTCTTGCTACAGCTTACAGCGTGCCTGCTACATTGAGGTTCTGTAATTGGATTGAGGAGGGCTGTCTTCCTCTCAGGGAGGAGGCCAGTTTGGTCCCAAGTTCATGACCCCAAGGAAAGGAGTTTCGGAAAGGAGTTGCCAAATTAGTCAGCCTCTTTGACATTTCCTTTGTCCAACTCCTGGAAAAGGACTCCTTCATTCAGCAGTTGGCCCTTGTGTCAGCAATGCCTGGTCAGGAGGCGTGGACGGCCAGAATGGGTAAAGAGCTGAGAATGCCTGTTCAGGACGGCTGACTGTTAGTAGCTGACGGTGAGTGCTAAACACTGCATTAAACATTTTAAAGGGTTTCCCCCTTTAATTCTCACAACAACCCTATGGGATAGAAGCTTTTATTATCACCACTGGATGAGGAAACCGGGGCTTAACTGGTTCAGTAATTTCCCCTGTATCACACTGCTAGTAGTTGGTGGAGCCAGGATTCAAACGAGAGAGTCAGATTACGTAGTTCTTGTTTTTAAACCATGATGCTATACCGCCTTCCTAATGTACATGTCATGCTGGCCGCCTGCTCTGGATTTTTACCCTGGAAGTGTCTTCACTAGCAGAGGTGAAGAAAGTGTATCAAAATCCATCCTAGGCAGTGTGCAGCTCACTGTGGTTGTTGGGAAACCACAGCTTTGGTTATTGGGAAAACATCTCTTATTGAAGGAGATTAAAAAAACAACAGATTATTAGATTTTATTTATCGCTTTCATCTTGAAATTATTTTAGAAACATTACCCATTTAGTCCTTTTAAATAGGTTCGTGTTAGAACAGGACAGCCTGGCAGGATGGAAGGAACCGAGGCTATGGAATTCCTTATTTCTGCGTTCGAAGTGCTAGTCTGGTTCCGGGACCTTGAACAGTTATTTAACGTCTTAGCCTCATTCCTCATTTGGAAATGAAGGATTTTTGTGAGTATTGTATGAACATCATGATGTGATATATGTAAAGCACTTGGCATGGTGCTTTGTATGTAGTAGGTTTTCAATAAGTAGTATCTATTACTATTTCTTAGTTTATTGATGAGGAAAGGGAGGCACAAAATGAGCAAATATGTAAGTGAAATAAGTCAGACCGAAAGAGACAAATACTATAAGATTTTACTTCTTTGTGGAATCTAAAAAAAACAAAATAAATGAACAAACAAAACAGAAACAAACTCATATACAGAGAACAAATTGATGGTTGCCAGTTGGGGTCGGAGGGGAGGATGAAAAGGTGAATGAAAGGGATTAAGAAGTACGAATTGCTAGTTATAAAAGTAGTCATGGGGATGGAAGGTACAGCATAGGCAATATAGTCAATGACATTGTAGTAACTATGGTGTCAGATGGGTACTAAACTAATTGGGGGATCACTTTGTAAGTTACAGAAATGTCTAATCACTATGTCGTATATCTATTGTATGTCAACTATAATTGAAACAATTTTTTAAAAATGAACAAATACATTCCTTGAGTTACTCTAAGCCCCATGGAAATTCTTGATGTCACCGGGATGAAGTCCCTGTATTTTCACTTGCACTGGGTCATACTAGCTTCTAGAATGTACTGAGTCTTGGATGGGCTTCAGAATTACTTCGTACTTGATCTGTGCTCACAATGCTTAGTTTACCTAGGATATGGATTTCAAGTTATAGTTGAGTAACTGTATTCACCTAATGATAAAGCCGGCCTGTGCCCCGTAAGGCACAGGGCAGCTGGCTGTGAGCAGTAGCAGTGCTTGGCTGATGTGTGTGTTCTTCTTTTTCGCTCTTTAGCCTTTATAAAAAATTGTCTTTCTAGTCCTGGTTTTAAATTTACCTACTCCAAAACATCAGTCCATTTTATTTCTTCTCTAGTTCCTCATTTATTTCCCGTCCCTTCGTACTTATAGAATCAAAATGCCACAATAGTTCTGTTTTCTGTGTTGCTTTCCGGTTACACATCTGAATCTTTCTCTTTTGAGAGGACATTAATCTATATATTGTGATAAATTTGCTTTCATATTTTTCACTTATGTAATATTTGCTATTTATTAGACATTATTTTTTCATTTTTATTTTCCTAATTTTTTTCTGTATTGATCAGAATCTTACAAATCCGCTTCTTCCGATTATCAACCAAATTATTAAATTCTATGATGGTAACTCTATTTTTATTTTTTATTTTTTTATTTTTATTTCTTTTTACTTCCTATCACCTCCCCCGTTCCTCATAGGCTCATAAACGTGCATAAATATAAAGCACTAAACCTGATGCTGAACTTATAGTGTATCTTTAATACTTATTGCATAACCGACAATAATACAATATACAATAATACTTATTGTATAACTGAGTCAATCTCCTTCACCTCCAGTGCGAAACCGTGTGTGATGGTAGAAAGCCCATCCACACCAAAACTGGTCAAATCCGTACCGGACCTTCCTGGCGGCGTGGCTGAGGTCTAGTTGCTTAACCTTCTTGAGTCTCACTTTTCTGCTCTGCACAAAGAGGCAGCAGGACCAGCCTTCCAGAAGGGTTGAGGAGATTAAATGAAATGGCGTATGCGAGAGTGTCTGGTACCTCCCCGCTGCTGGCACCTTTCCCTGTCTGCCTTCCCCCAGGCCTTCCGCTCGTTGGTAGTTGGACTTGTGGAGGCATCTTATGCAGTTATCTGTATTCAGGCCGTGATGCTGCAGAGAAGGGAGCCCGTTAAAGGTTGATAGCGCTCCTGGGAGCTGCAGGGCTGGAAAGGTGAGATGGAAGAGAAGAGAAAGAGTAGGAAATAAGAATAAGAATAAAAAGTCGTGGATCTCTTGAAGAAGACGGGCACAGCTCACGGTTTACGACCTGTCCTCATGCGTGCCTCCCAATGGGTCATGTATATTCCTGCCTGAGGTTGCCTCAAAGTACATAGGTATCTAGACTTTCATCTCTATCCTCCATACCGTGCGTTATTGTAAAGAGAACTCTGGAACGCAAAGAGCAGGCATTTCTGTTCCCTTAGCAGCGTTCTTATCAGTGATTTCCTTAACAGGATTTAAAAGCCTGTTCTTTCCTTTGGTGAGAACGCAGCTTGTTGCTGTGAACTGCTCCAGGGCTGGGTTCCCCTGCCTTTCTGTAAAATGCTTCAGAGGCATCTCTCCTTCCTTCTCCCCACTCAGTTGCACCCCCGAACTCAACCCTGACCAGTTTGGTCTTGTCTGTGCCGGGGCGGGGGGCGGGGAGGTGGGGGTACTCAACCCTAAGACTTTACTGGGGATGAACTTCCCCTGGTCATCAGATCTGGAATGCAAGTCCTGGGCCCCGATGGACAATCTGAAACAATCTGCCACAGCAAGGGCACCGTTGTTTTCCTCATGATTCTGACCTGCTGTTTGAAGGCATACCCATTTCCCAACGGGGCAAGCTGAGAGTGTCTTTTCTGCCTTTATGTTAAGGGAGAAAAGAAGGAAAGCCTGTCTGATGTTTTTTGAAAGGCACATCCCTCCCCAAATTTCTTCATGTATTAAAAACAAAAGCACAACAAAAAAGTCGACAAATTGCAAAAATGGTGATTTTTTTTTTTTTTGAGTAAGCACAAAGAGACATTCCATAAATGGTAACTTCTCATACTATGATTTTTATTTAATTTTTTCTCCTTCCTTGGTTTTTCTCTTTGAATAGGAAATTTTTTCTTAAAAAGTGACACCCTTTCTAACATCACTCTTCCTGTTGGTGGGGTCAGTACTGGTATCTGTGTGATTACAAGGAAGAGGCCTTAAAGTGTACCAGGAATACTGGGATCTGCTCCGGACACTGCCAGTTCCTTCTGAGGGACAACCCCGGCCATCATTTATTTACGTGCAGCCTGGAAAGTTTTGATGGATGGGCTTCGGAGAGTCTTGAATTGCCTGAAATGGTATTAAAAGTTAGTGTATATATATGAGTATTTCCCCCCCCAGGAAATGGTTCATAGCTTTTTATCAAAGGAGCCTGTGACCCACATTTTAGGACCATTCCATTAAATGATCTCTAAGGAACCTGTAAGCTTGAGCATTTATTTGGCTTTTATTACCCTTCCTGTCATGTAGACATTTCTGTTACGTTTGATGTCTTCATCAGCCCAATGCCTTATCTTTCCCCCTGCCTATTTCTACCACCTCTCCCCTGGTCCCGATGGTCATCAATCGATCCACCCCGTACCAGAGTATCATAACTTCACTTCTGGCCTCGGGCTTGCCCCTGCCGTGGTTTGAGATCACTCGTACTAGTGAACCATTCTTGCTTCACCTCTCCTGATCTGGGACCTTTGACAACTCTTCTCCCTTCTTTGGTGTGAAAAAGAAGCTCTTTCGCATAACTCCTGGCCTTATGCCAAGTCCCTCCTGTCTCATTAGGTGACCCGGCAGGGCAGACTCATCTCCAAGCTTCTTTCCGTATTCCTTCACCCACTGTTACCCTGCCTTGCGTGCATGCGGCCGCCTTTACCAGGCCACGTCAGGACGTTCCGTCCGTGGGAACCGGCTCCAGACCCGGGTCCGCGGGGAGACAGCTCTCATCTCAGCGCCTTCTTGAACTTACCTGCACTTTTCCTTCATCGGCAGATACTCATGTTCCCTCTTCTTTTTCTTTTTTTTCTCGTGGCCCTCTTTCCTCTGCATTGAGACTGAGGGCGGGTCATATTCTTTCTCGGTTCTCCAGGGTGGTTTGGGTTTTCCCGGACCCAGAAGTGATGCCCAACAAATGCAGGGTGAATGAGGAGGTGGAACGAGGGGGTATGCCGGCCCTCCCGCGGGGCTGAGTCCAGGGAGGGTGTGAGAACAGTGGACCCAGCTTAAGCCTTGTGTTCCAGCTTCACTCGACTCTGCCCAGGTGTGTTGCCCAGTCCTGAGCCCCCATAGCAAGAATAAAAATGTAGACTACCACCGAGCCTCAGGCCAGTAGCAGTGTGTGTGGGTACTGAGCTCCCAGGGCAGCAGGAGCTGGCGAAGTCAAAGGTGGGGGAGGGCTGCAGTGGGGCGGAGGGGTTTGTTTAGGAGTCTGGGGGAGGGCAGTGTGTTTCACCCTCCCGTTTCAGAGGCAGCCCATATCCCTATTAGTTATCCAAATAACTTCAAGGAGGCTATTTTCTTTCTCTGTGCTTTTTCTGTTGTTCTTTGTTTAAAATAAATTAAGTATTAATACTGCCAATTGCCAGATCGGCGCGGATTTCTTTTCTTTCAATCAGCTGTTCTTCCTCCTTTCCCCTTCCTCCCTGGACAGTTAGCAAAGTGTTTGGTCTTTGGTTTGGATGAATAATTGATTCAGAAGCTTTGTGAATGATTCATGGCCCATATGGTGGGGCAAGAGGATGTGTGCGTGTGTGTGTGCGCGCATGCGTGCGTGTGGGCGCGTGCGCGCATGCGCGTGCGTGTGCGTGCGCGCGCGCGTGTGTCTGGCACCTCATTCAAAAGGTCAGAGGCTTCTCCCTGGCTCGGTAGAGGGGCTGGTGCAGACCACTCTCCTGGCGGCTGGAGCAGGTCGCACATGGTCTTTCTCTGTATTCTGTCAAAGGTGAGAAGGTTGGAGCTTCTCCCAGGAAAGCAAGGTTCTCCCTGGGTATCTGCATTTCAGTCCTTCTAGGTCAGTGCTTCTGGTTTTGGTCAAGTTAATGAGCGCGTTGAGTTTATCCCCTCTAAACCACCCCTTCACCTTCCCAAGATGGACGGCCAATTTGATTTTCAGAGCATTCGAAGAAAGGCACCATATTGCCTCTCTTCTTTACATTACGATATTTTAAACCTTCCTAGTCAGGGGACATTTTTTTCCCTTAACTTAGAGCCTGAACCCAGATGCCCCCTGCTACTGCGCTGACTCGGTTCCTCATCTTTCTCCTTCTCTGGAGACGGAGCGCATCCCGTTCCCGTCCATCGTACAGCTTCCTTGCTGTTAAATAGTCGTGTGCACGGGACCGTGGGACTGACACTAACTCGTAGAACGCTGGCATCCCCTATCTACAAACCTGCTCAGTTTCAGCCATTTTGTAGAGAAAAAACACTCCTGATTATGCCCTGATCTTTGGAAGCCACTAAGAAAAATTAATCTTGTTAACCTGAACAGAGTCCATTGTCTTATAGGCGGTCAAAGACTCTGCATTTTATTAGAGTTGAGACAAAGGCGGTATATGGGTAAAATGCAGGACTGATGAAGACGCAGCAGGGATTTTTTTTCCTGAAAGGCCATAAAGATAGTCTATATTTTCTAGTACAATTTAAAAATTATGTTTGTCATATTTAGATCCTAATCTTTCTCGGATTTATTTCTGTGTATTATGTGAGGTATGAATATACCTATATGTTTTCCCATAGGTTCCGTAGGCCACTTAGTGAATAGTACATCTTTCGCTGCTGACTTGTAATGCCAAGTTCCCGTATGTGTGTGGTTTGTTTTCAGGCCTTCTGGCCTCTCCCATTGGTTATCGTTTGTCTAGCCTATTAATGACAATATTTTTATAATGCTTTTGAAAACCGATAGTGCCGATTGTCTCCTCTCCATTTGTCTTTAAAATTGGCTAATCTTGGGCATTATAGTTTCATATAAATTTAGAATTAACTTGTCAAAAACAAGATTTTGTTTGGAAATGCGATGCATTTGTGACTAATTCGGGAAGAATTGACATTTTCACAGTGTTGAGTCTGACTAATATCTCTTCATTTATTTGGGATATATTTTAGGTCTGATAAGAGTTTTAGAGGTTTTTCCAATTAGGATCTGGACATTTTTTATTAGGATTATTTCTACCTATCTAATAATTTTATTTTTCTTGTAAATGAATTATTATTTTTTGTCATTTCTAATCAAACATTGCTAGTGTATATGAATGTTACATTTTTGTGTTGATGTTATATCCAGCTATCATGTTGAACCCTTTCATTAATTAAAATTATTTATTTGTAGGTTCTTTTATTAATGTAGAAAATTACACCAACTACAAATAACTGTTCTTATATTATTTTCTTTCCAATTCACCCACTATATGTTTTCTTTCTTATTGACTAGCTAAAACTTCAAGGAAAATGTTTTATAATGGCAGTAATAGAAGGCTTTCCTATCTTGTTTCTGATATTAGAGGAAATGTTTTTTAAAGCTACACCATTAAGACAGGTGTTTGTTATAGTGTTATGGTGGATACGCTTTATAAAGTAAATAAAGAGCAACAGGTAAATTAATTTCACAAATAGCTCAATATTTTTATGTAATTTATAAATTCAAAGGTTTTGGAAATTCATTCTGTAGAAGGTTAAACATTGAGATTATCATGAATGCCATTGAAATTTTATTTTTAAAGTTTAACATTAGCAATAAACTTATTTTTGGAGTGATACGCATACAGTTTTAGTGCAATATAGTATTATTGTATAAACAAAGTTTTTAGTAAGTTAAGAATCCCGTGGAATGAAAATCTGTAGAGCTGTGATGGACACACAGTTCTTAATCACAGCCAACGAAGTCTGGTATTTTGTAAGTTGAAATAGAACCTGTAGGCAAATAAAACCAACAAAGAAAAAAGGTAACAAGGAAAATCCAGAAAGTCTTTTTAAAAGCAAGAGAGAAAAGAAAGAATTAATAAGATGAATTGAAAATGTGAATGTAGAATAAGTCTTAATAGCAATCAGAGCAAATGTAAATAGATTAAGCTTACTTTTTAAAAGATCAAGATCCTGTGATTTCATATAAGTTTTAACCTTATATTTCAAAGATTAACCTTACATTTAAAAGATTTAGCTTACTAAAAATGGTAATAGGAAATTGAAATTAGAAAGGGTGGTAAAGGCACTGGAGCAATAGCAATGAAAAGAAACGTTAAGATGAAAGCATTAAAGGGACAGTGATGAGTGCTCGTTCTGATAGAAAGAAAATCCTTCAAGAAAGTGTTCAAGTTATGGGTCTTTATGTCACATCAGCAGAAATGCCTGTTAAATAGTTATAGGTGACTACGAAGGAGATTTCCAACTCTTTTTGAACAAAATGCAAGCAAAAGTTCTTCTTTATAAACAGTTCAATATCATTTTAATTCTCTCTCTCTCTCTCTCCCTCCCTCTCCCTCTCCCTCTCCCTCTCTCTCTCTCTCATGACCTTTAATATTTTAGCTCATCCTACTGTTGTCTTTTATTCTTCGTGATTGCTGACAATTCCGATATCAACCTGATTATTTCTTTACAGAAAATTAGCATTTTCCCCTTATTTTTGCTGTTGTAAAATTTCCTAATATAGGTTTTATATGATGGTTTTCATTTTTCATGCTAGTTTGGGAGCCCCTTTTAATCCAAAGATTCATATCTTTATTCAGTTCAAGTCCGGGAAGTATTTTAGAATTGTTTTTCCTTCCCTTCAAATTGCTTCCTCTTTTTTTTAAATATTGCTTTCTCTCCATTTTGATCTATTCTTTATTTCTAGTATTCATTATATGTGATGTTGGGGCTTTTCTGTATCTCCTCGATGTCTTTTAACTTTGCTTTTTAAAAAAATCTTTTTATTGCTCTGTGTCGATTTCTGGGAACGTGGCTCAGTTTCATTTTCCAGGTCTCTATTTCTGCTGGCTATTTTCTCATTCAGCCTATTTAGTCATTTAAAAGTTCCAGTTATTGAAATTTTCATTTGCACTATCTCTAGCTAATTTCTAAAAATGCTTACAATGCTTTCACATTTTCCCCTAAGTTAGTAATTATATGTTTTCATTTTTGTCGAGTGAAGTTCTTTGATCGTTGAGTTTGTTTCTTCTCTGTGGTATTGAATTTCCTCAAGTGTCTGGTGATTCTTGATTGTAATGTCATCTGTCATATCCATTTGTGCAAACAACTTGAAAGGACATTAGACTGTGAGGCTCACAGTCCAGTGAGAGTGTGGGAAGAGCGAGACCTGCTGCCGGATGGGTCATTTTGATGGCTATTCACCTGTTCCTCTCGGGCATAGCAGAGCACGGAAGGCACTGCCCGACTTTCTCACCCAACTGCCATGCCCATCGTTCTAGCTTATAGGCAGATAGTTCTCTCTTGCTGCCTGGTCCAAGGATGTAAGTTGGGGTGGGGAGGTTAAGGTGGGGAGGTAGGAGTAAAGTTCTCGTTTGTTCTTTGTGCTCTTATACCCAAACTGTCGCCCCGTTGGTTGCCCCGGATCCCTCTGGACCCCAACGTCCATCATCTGCAGACAGGAGCGCTCACAAAGCCAGCCCACATCAGTGGCAGTCACATTCTACTCTGAGGGCTGGGAGCTGTGGTTTCCTTTTAAAAATTAGAATGCACCTACCTTCTGTCCCTTCTTGCTTTCCAGTGCGGTTACAGTATGTCTTTGTAAAGTGATTTAGTGGCACTCTGTTGAAGACCAGTGTCGATGATGTCTGGTACAGAGCAGGTATCTGATAGCAGCCATCCCTAACCTTTTGGCATTGGGGTCCAGTGCTCCTATGAGAATCTAATGCCTGATGATCTGAGGTGGAGCTGAGGCGGTGATGCTAGTGCTGGGGAGCAGCTGTAAATAACGGATGAAGCTTCACTCATTCGCTCGCTGCTCACCTCCTGCTGTGCAGGCTGGTTCCTAACAGGCCATGGACCAGTACCAGTCCGCAGCCTGGGGATTGGGAACCCCTGCGATAAAGTATTGCTGGATCAGTGAGCAGGTACATATGTGTGTATTAGCATTCAAGTCTCTGCCTTCACAGGACCCATAGTCTAATGGAAGAGAGAGACTCGAGATAATTGGACTGTGTCACTGCAGTAATGCTCTATAGAATGTATCCTTGGAGCATGGAGGAAGGAGAAGGTAACTATGTCAGCGGGGAGAGATCACAGGAGAGATGTTTGTTTTAGTTGGGTGCTGAAGCTGGCTAAGGGGTTGCCATGGAGAATGTGGAGAAGGACCTTCAGACATGGAAAAGGAAGGATATCACTCAATATAAAGCAAACCAAATTGCCAAATCCTGCGAATCTACAAAGTGAAATCTGTTCACTGATACCATCTTAATCTGAAAAGACTTCTGTTGAATTTTGAAAATAGATCTTGCAGAAGATGATAACCAGGATGTTCGAAATGCAATGCGGTGACGCAGCTCTCTGTTTGCTTAAAGTCCTTCAGTGGCTTGCTGCTGTCTGCAGCGGAGTGCAAGAGCCTCTCAGGTTCCCTCCTGACTTGATCACATGCAGCCTGCCCGTCTGCACTGATCTATGCTGGTCTGTACTGGACTACCTGCAGTTGCTTGAATTTCATGCTATCGTGCACCTCCTTCTTTTTGAATATGCTCTTTTCCCTGCCATCACAGCACCCTTGCCATCCCTTTGGCTGATTCCTCATTTCCCCAGCTCATTCTACACTTCACTGCCGGGGTTGACGTTAGTGTCTCTCTTACTGGATGGGTTGCTGGCTGAGGGCCTGAGGGCGGGGATTCTATCTTATTCTAATTTTGACACCTCGTGTGCCTGGCGCTTAGTAGTCGTTCAGCAAATAACGTTGCGAAGCAGATGAATGACCGAGCAAGCTAATGAGTGAGTTAACGAATGGCAGGTCTGAAAAGGGGAAGAATTTAAGGAGGCGGGCAGCATGTTTCAAGGATGTTCTTAAGGTCAGATGAAGAAATGCCGGGTCGATGGGATCTCTGTCCGAGGATCGCCTTCATGGGAGGGTGAATCCATCCTGCCCAGCCTCCTCCTCTGCTGTCGCTCATGGTCCTTTGAACATTTCTAATGCCGCAACGAGCCGCTCAAGCCTATGCCTCTGACAACGTGTGAGTCCCACTAACACCTTCCTTGAGCTGAGTAAAAGCAAACTGAAAAAAAAGATAAACCTTCTTCTTAGTTAATAGAAATCCTTCCTCTGAAGGATTAACCTCTGAATATTAGATAGAAAACCATTACGTTACTTAATGGATACAACTCCCGTTAAAACTCCTTTTCTCCATAGGAGACAGGCCGAGAGTCTAGACTCTGCTCTCAGTTGCCGTATGTAAGAAGTGGGGTACAGTGAAGCTGTGTCATTTGATCCGAGGCCTTAAGTTAAAACAGGACAAAGGTGAAATTACAAACCAGGGTACCTGATTTCGGGTCCCCAATCTTACAACAAATAAGAATGGTTCCCATTCAGTCCCTGTTTGGTCTCCGTCCTCATCATCACCACCTTCAGCGGCTGCTCAGTGCACACGTACTGTCTGGTGTGATGTCCTGCTGTGAGATGGTGATACAGTGTGCGGTCAGAGCTTGTGTACGGCGAGGGAGGTGGAGGATCTTCACAGAGCCCACATTAACATAACCACGTTTCCTGCAGACTTCGATCGTAATTACGCCCATGAGCACAGCAAACACCGGAGGCCTCTCTTTGGGTGCCTTCCCATCACCAGGAATTTCCTGTATCCTCATCCGATCTCCACTCTGTTCACGACCATAGTCTCCATGCCCTAAGGCAAATAGTATGTATTATATGACTTAATGTACGGTAGGTTTTATGCCCTGCGTGCCTAGCACTTAGACATCTAGCAATGTTTGATGAATATTGAACAAGCTGATGAATGAATGGCAGATAGGAAAGGGGAAGAATTTTGGAAAGCAGGCAGGTATTTCAAGAATGCGTTTCAGGTCCTCAGGGTCCTAAGATTTAACATGATTTCAGGCAAAAATGTCATACTTTCCATTTTGAAAGGAGCTGAGGCTTTATACTCAACCTTCTAGTGCACAATAATGGCAGTTAAAGATATACCTAAAAAAAGACGGAGGAG
Organism: Pteropus alecto; assembly: GCF_000325575.1. NCBI lineage: Eukaryota > Metazoa > Chordata > Mammalia > Chiroptera > Pteropodidae > Pteropus > Pteropus alecto. Next base: position 9,335,234 of record NW_006432945.1, on the reverse strand, counting down.
ATTTCTGAGGAATAGGGTTTTAGGAACCAGAGGTGCTAGGAGTTATGAGTCTCCCAGCT
>NW_006432945.1:9323276-9335142 GCF_000325575.1 Pteropus alecto | reverse complement strand
TGATCGTGTAGTAGTGGCAGGACCGTTGAGAGTACAAACAGAAATAAATTGATGCTCATCTTCCAGATTAGTTAAGAGCAGCCTAATTAGATAACGAACGGTTCCAGCCCAGCTCGGTTTCCGGGCAAGCTGCAGTGCTTAGCGGCAGCTGCAAAAACGTGTGGACACGCTAACACCAGGCTGAGGGGTGCATGCGGAGCTCTGACCTGCAAAGGCTGGTCTTTCTGAGTTACCCGTTCTTGAGGGAATGTGTGAGAACAAGTGTAGTCAGAATAACAGAGAGATGCAGGACTTTGGAGCCAGACTGCCGGGGTCCAATTACGGCCCAGTCACTTATTAGCAGTGATCCTGCCCTCTCTGTCCTCATGTCCTGTGCGGTCCTCTCCCACCTGTGTCCAGGCTGGTCTGTGTGACCAAGAGAAGATGACTGAAGCGAGTTTGTGGCTTTTGAGCCTTGGTCGTAAAAGACTTGGTCACTTCTGCCTCGTTGTCTTGCATGCTTGCTCTGGGGGAAGCCAGCTGCCATGTCATGAAGATGCTCAACGAGCCCTTCATGTGCTGAGGAACTGGACACTCCTGCCACAGCCATGTGAGCGAGCCAGCTCAGAAACCCAGACTAGCCACGCCCTCAGATAATCACAGCCCCTGCTGAGAACTGCACGGCAAGATCATGAGAGACCCTTAGCAAGAAACAGCTATGCTGCTGCGTAAGATGATCAATGCTTACTGTTCTTTTAAGTTAGTAAGTTTTGCTTTGCAGCAAAAGACTTTGTAAAGAACTAGTTTAATGAATATTGTTAATCAACAGACTTGATTTGCTAAAGAAAATAGCGGCATACCCTTTGAATTTCTTGAACAGCGTACTTTTAAAGTAATGCTTCCCAAAGTAACTTCTATGGAACGCTAGTCCTGCAAGATGTCCCTTATAAGTGGGGTTGGATGCTTATAGAATTTTAGGGAATGCTGCACAATGCTCATACACACACTGCAGGATCTGAGATGTCCTGAGTAAAGGATGTTTTAGTTAGCTCAGTGTTTCCCAAACTTTACATTACCAAGAAATTTCTTAATATCCCTTGGTCAAATTCTGTGGAACTTCCTGTAAGAAACGTGTGTCTTTAGCACTGATTCTCAGACTTAAGCCTACATCAGAATCACTTGGAGAACTTGCTAAACACGGATTGCTGGGCGCCACCCCCAGAATTTCTGATTCGGGTGATCCGGGGTAGGGCCTGGGAATTTGCATTTCTGATAAGATCCGGGTGATGGCGATGCTGCTGGTGTGGGCCTGTGGGTGAGGGGAGTGGACCACACTTGGAGAGGTACTGTTTAATGGGATTCCAGTCTCTTTGGTAAAAGCTTTAAACAACGAATGTATAGATGGCCAGTAAGCTCAGGAAGCGTCAGGCTCAACATCACTGGCCATTAAGGAAATGCAAATCAAAACCATGATGAGATACCTCCTCACGCCCGCTAGGATGGTTATCATAAAAGAGACAGACAATAACAGGTATTGGGCAGGAATATGGAGAAATTGGCACCCTTCTACATTGTTGGTGGGAATGTAAAATGGTGCGGTCACTCGAGAGAACAGTTTGTCATTTCCTCAAGATGTTAAACATAGAGTGACCATATGACCCAGCTATTTCACGTCTAGATATATCCATGAGTGCCCGTAACATGATTCATAATAGCAAAACAATGCTACCCACCCAAGTGTCCATTAACTGACGAATGGGTAAAGAAACTGTATTTTACAGTGGAATGCTATCTGACAGCAAACAGGAATGAAGTACTGATTTATGCTACCACATGAGTGGACCCTAAAAACAACAGGATAAGTGAAAGAAGTCCTTCACAAAAGGCCACATATTATATGATTCCACTTATATGAAAAGTTCACGAAAGGCGAATCCATAGAAACGGGAAGTAGAATAGTGTTTACTAAGGTTGGGGGTGGGGACGGTGGGTGGAGAGCGACTGGTGTGGAATTTCTTTCCTGGAGTGATGAGAATGTGCTGGAATGCATAGTAGCAATGGCTGGACAACCCCGTGAATGTACTAAGAACCACTGAACTGTACTCTTTCGATGGGAGAATTTTGTACTTGTAAACAAACCCAATAAAGCTTCCATAGGGAAGGATGCATATAGCTTCAAAGTTAGGGTAGCAACAAAATACAAATCTCCAATTACAGCCTACATTGTAACTCTGTTATAATCTGTCAGGGGCCAGAGACATCTTGCAAACAGTGGCTCTGGTGCAAACAGGACGTTTAGATAGGGATGGCCCCTAACTCTCTTCTCTCCCCCCCCTCCCCTCCATGGAGATAATAAATGTTCGTTGTTGTTTTATTGTGGCTCTGAGTGAGCTCTGGAAGTGATGGGGAAACAGCAGCTGACCCCAGATGTTTTAGTCATTGGAGAGAGTACAAAGCCCGTTTCTGAATCTTACTGCCTGATTCACACAGGGTGGTAAGTGACAGATAGCAATTTAAAACATTGCCCTTCCCAGGGTTAATTGGTTTGTTTTGGTCATTGTTGTTGCTTGTTTTGCATTTTAAAAAGGCTTGAAGTCCTAAGGCAGAACCATGGCTTTAGTGTGCATTATAATTCTCTGGGGTTCTTTTTTGGAAAAAGCAGAGTTTGGGCCTTCCCCTGAGAGGGTCAGAAATCTGCGTGCTAAGTAAGCACCCAGATAATTCCGACATGGGTGGTTTATGGACCCCTTTGAAAACTTTTGGGCTAGAGAAACACCTAATTATATTGGGCGAATGCCTAAGTCTGCAGTGACTAACTAATACAGCCACTCCAGGGCGGGGCCTACTCTAGGAGGGCGGGGTCTACTCTAGGAGGGCAGGGCCAAAACCTAGTTGGGGTGGAGCCTAAGTGGTATCTCCTGCGTTCAGATCTTTTTTTAAAAAAATGATTTGAAGCAAATATCAGAAAACGGTCACCCCTGCTAAATATGGGACTCTGTATGTTGCGTCTTATTTTCTGAATATCTGAAACGCCTCATGATGAGACATATATCAGAGTATTTTATGTTCTTTGGGATTTTAGGTTTTAGGGTTCTCTCTGGGACTCATAGTGGGCTCAGCTTGGAAACCCACGAGTGGGCCCAGGCCCACTTGTCCCTGCCTAGCGCGGGCCTCTGGCAGCGAGGGTACCCTTGTGGCTGACTGCCCCGGCTCTGTGCAGGCTCCACGGGGCAGGTCGCAGGCCCTCTAGAAGCCTCAGGATAGAGTTTCTCCTGCAAACAGCAGAGTGGAGGGACAAGCAAACCCCGGCCTGCCTGCTTGGTCTCTGGGGGACGTCTGGTCAGGGTGTTAGGGAGGGTTCCGTATTCGCCTTTCCCCCTCTGTCTCCAGGAGGGAGGATCAAAGCTCCCCCAGAAGCCCCCAGCCCAGCCCCATCCCTTTCTTTGCTGTTTTCTTTGCGCATTTTTTCTTTGGTCGCCATGTACTGATGTGCAGATGGGGTCACCAAATACTATTCCGGGGTGGCCACCTGCTGGGGGTGGGGATGAATCAAGGGCTCTGAACTATGACAACTGTCTTGTGAGGAGAGCTGGGACGGCCACCTACCTCCATGGAGCGGGGCTGGGGCTCTGAGTGAGCAGAGCAAGTGCTGGGCAGGCAGCAGGCCGGCCCGTGACAGGTCAGCCCATGGGGAGTACACGTCCCGCAGACTCCAAGCTTGGTGCGGAAGAGGATGTGTGCCAGGTCATCCAGTGTTACGGCAGTCTCGGGCCAACTGGGAAGCCTGCCAGTGAGTGCCATCCCGAGCCGGGAGTGCCCTGACCTGAGAATTGAGAGACTGGTCTCTTGCCACTGCTCCTTTCCCAGATCTCTGACCTTCTGTCTGAACATAGGCGATTTCCTCCATCCTCCTCGGGGCGGTGGTGAGAGTAAGTCAGGGCCCTCGGAGGCCCGCAGACTTACAGTCCTCCTGCCAGCTGTCCTGCTGTCCTCCCGCCCTCCCGGTTTCCTGCTGCCTTTGGTTTTGCGTCATGCGCCCCCACCAGGGCCGTGTTCTATCTCAGATAGTCCCCTTTCCCCTCACAGACCTCCTCTCTTCTGTGCTTGATGACTCTCGAGGTTTCTAAGGGTCCGTGAGGGATTATTTGGGGTTCAGGGTAGAAGGGGGGTTCTCGACTGGTGGAGAACGGCTCCCTCCATCCACTCAGGGCCAAGCACCGTGCCAGCTGCTGTGGGAGACACAAAGTTCCGTGCGTCCCCTTCTGCGAAGAGTCCTCGGGGTCAGGGCACACGCATCACTCCTGCCCTGCCTCTTCACGCCAGCTGCCCTCTGTCAGGGCGCGGGAGGCTGTGGGCATGGGTGCTGGGCTGTTTCATCTCTGGGGATTTGGGGTCGGGTATCAACCTGAGGCCAGGAGTGGTGCGGTAGGTTCCGGACTCATCACTTTTCCGCATTCCTTATACCTGAGTTGCCCACATCTTGTCTGTCCTTTTAAAATAAGCAGCTCTTCTTCCCTTCAGTGTCGTCTTCCTGGACACCAGCCCACATCCTCCTCATCTCAATAGCTTGGGTGATTTAGCGGCTTATTGCTTGGCCTCTTGTCTTCATTTCCTCCCTGGTTTCCGTCGGTGGACCGTCATGAGACTCTCCCAAAAGCCCCTCCCATAGCCGGACACAACGCTAGAGTGTGCCTGTTCCCTGTTGCCTCCGGTCTGACCTCTTCTTCATGGCTTTCCTCAGTTGGTGATGCTGTCCCCACCCCTGTCCCTGACACTAGCTACCCGCTCAGCTCTGTTCCCTTAAATGTACCTCACGACTCTGTCACACCCCTGCTCGTAATCTGTCCTGGTCTCAAGTCCCTTCCATTCCCCTCCTCATTCGTCCCCTGTGCACCCTCAGTCTCTCCTCTCTCAGAGCCTTCCTCTATGACGTCAGTGGTGCTTCTGTATTCAGAACCACGCTTCGTTCGAATTGGAAAGGGACCTTGGCGATCCTTGAGCCCAGCTTCCCTCCAGAGGCCCTGAGACGGGGAATAACCTGCCTGGGATACCCACCAAGAGATTTTGAGACCTGGCCTCTCATTCCTCATTCAGCCCTCTTTCCGTCACAGGTACCAAAAGATGTAGAGGAGGTGGTCTTGCCCACACCTAGCTGGGCTGATGTCATCAACAGCACTGGGAATGCAGTGGAAGTAAATAACACCGTTCGTGGATTTCCTAGTCACTGCCTTTGCCTTGCAGTTAGCACTGTATCACAGTCTGATCTCCTTCTTATTGTCAGTTCCACACATCGAGCCCTTTATGACATCAGAATATGACACTGCCTTGTTCACTAATTCCTTTTCGCATGGAAGTCAAAACTGTCTTAAATATTTTTGATAGCCCATAGCATCTCGCACAGTCCAGGCATGGAGTAGGACTCTCTATTTGCTGATCCACTGAGTGTCAAGGACAATTCCAGGCAAGGCTCACATTTGAGCTCTTAGTTGTGACAGGGACCTGCTCCCTGACGCCGGTGTTGGCTTTACCTCATTCCTCGATTGGAGGCTTCCCAGAGCCTCCCCCCGTTAGAATTAGGTATGCCTCCCCTCTGTTCTTATAGGTCTTTATTCAAGCCTCGATTGCTGCTCCGATCATGTGGGTCATTGTGAACAGAGCCTGCTTCCTCCTGGATTTCGAGCTTCTGGGGACAGTCAGAAGTCTTTCTCTGTGTGGCCCATAGGTTTCTTTGGCTACACAGTTTCTCGCACATGGTTGCACTCCATACATGGTTGTCGAATTGAATGTTATGAATAATGACACAGTTCACACCGTCTTATCCACGTGTGGTTTATCTGCACAGCCCAGGGCTTCTTTCCACACTGCGGCCAAACCCCAGGCTGGGACAAAGGCCAGGCTGGGAGGGTCTGGGATGGTTTCCAGATGGGCAGAGATAGTCGTATGTCTCTGAATGTGTCTCTAACTGCCTCTCAAAGTCAAATGTACAATAAATTACTTTGGTTTTGTTCATCATGGTTAGATGGCTGAGGCTCTCTCTCCCTCCCTCCCTCAGCCCCGATAATGAAGAGATGACATTTTTATTGTTTACTCTGTGGCACAGAGAATAAGGCACGTTCTCAGGTAACGGGGCACAGGCAGCTTTCTCCAGGTACCCATATTGAGGTGGTCTGGGAAGGAAAGGCATGTCTGGGGGAGGCAGGCAGAAAGAGGGTTCCAACTCTGGGAGCTGGAGGGTCTAACCTCATCTAATGAATGCAGAGTGGAGGCGCAAAGCCGGGGCGGCAGCCCAAAGCCAGTTGCGGGGCGGCGAAGGATGGGGTGAGAACCAGGAGAGGGAGCTCGGGCCGCCGGGCCGCCGCCCTGGCCAGCCAGACCGGTCTCCCGAACACCTGGACTCCATCAAGCAGGCCGTTAGGGAAACGTCACACCACCGGATGGTCGGGCAGTGCTTCGAAGGGGATCACCCAGGGGCTTGAGGGAGGAGGGAAGAAGGAGAGCTGGAGAGAAAGAGACCAGGGTTTGGCTTCTGATTAGGATACTGCTCCTCTCCGGAAGAGGGACAGGTGAGGAGGAGCGGGGGCCGCGATCATGCCACAGACCAGCCCGCGGAAGAGAGGTGCGCACACGACAGCTCACCTCCAGGCTGCTTCCACGATCACTTCTCTCTCTCAGAATGGCATTGCCTCCACTTTAGAACTTTCTGGAAACTTCTGGAGAGTAAACTGTCCAAAAAGGGAGGAAGGAAGGAAGAAGGGAAATTCCCTTTGGGTTCCCATCATACTCGTTGGAGCAAGGGGTGTTGGCAGAGGGAGCCGTCGATTAAGTGGAGCCCCCTGGGGCTGGATGTGTGCCTAGCAGTTGGGGAAGGGAGTAGATAATAATGCTTGGATTCCCAAACGTCTCTAATTAAATGGATCCATCGTTCTAAATAAATGATAAAATGGAAAAGAGAATTACAAAGTACTGACTTAGGATTTCATAATTGAGTAACCTAAGAACAGGTGACAATGCTATGGCTTTTCAGCAATGCAGATGAGAAAGACTGGTGTTTTTATGGTTTAACCCATGTTATCTTAATTTGCATTAGTGGAAATGCAGAGTCCAGAGAAAAGGCAGTAATAGTATGTGTATTCTCTCGACTTCACTTGCTATGTAAGTGAGGTGCTAACTGAAGGTGCCCTGCGGTATAAGGGACCCTGGCCATCTGGAATGCCCTCGGAGGAGGTGGCAGGCAAAGGTGGAGCTCTAGAAACTGGAGAGCCTTGTCGACAGTGGTTCTTAGTACTTAGCAAATGGCGAGCCCTGTAATAAGTTTGAAACAGCTTCTTCCTGCAGGATCCAGACTGCCTTGGGCAGTGAGACCTAGAATCCCAGCATTGCCCTCAGGGCGACACGACCATAAGAGAGCGAAGTCCAGGGGCTCAGGGGCAGGAAGGACACAGGACTGCCACCTGCTCGGAAGCGTCGGGGGCACCGCCACCCGGAGGAGCGGTCGCTGGCGTAGAAACTTGTTCAGAAGGGATTCCTCAGCTATATGTGCTGCACTGGGCAAGAAAGCCACGGAGCGGGGACACAGGCAGAGGGACAGAGGCCAGAGCAAACATGCTGCATTTGGAGAAAGGCGTGCACGTCATGTCGTGTACAGGGGCTGGAGCGCGGGGAGCATGGCGGCGGGTGGTTCCAGACGTAGCGGAGCGGGCAGGCGGGAACGTTGGGAGCTTGGGTCCCGTGATAACATCTTCTGGTTTTATTATAAAGACAATAGAGGGTCATTAAAGGGTTTGAAGCTAGAGAGTGATAGACTCCTTAGAGAGAGAGACCTTCCAACTCTCAGAGGCTCGGTTCCTGTCATGCTGCATGTATCTGGATGGGGTGAGGATTAGAGAGGAAGGTGGAAAACTGGGGTCTGAGGACTGGATGGGGGGCTAGCCTTTACATGTTTTGCTATCCAGACAAAGATGCGGGTATGAACTTGGCCCGCGTCATTGAGACTGGAGAGGAGGGGACGGATACAATTTAAGAACCTTTAAATTTGGGGGATGAAGGGGAAGGAAGAATCAGAAAGGAACCCAGGTGTGGTGGATGAGGTTTCTTCCCCGAGAGAGGATGCACTGGATGTGGAGCACTCTGGAGTGAGGGGACAAGGAGGCTCTGTCTTCATGCGGTGTGGACCTCTCTGGCTGGGTGGGCAGTTGAAACCATGGACCTGGGTCAGATTGACCCAGGAGAGCAGCAGAGAGAGAAGAGGCCGAGTAGAGACTCCGGGGCCCCCTGCACCAAACACGTATGGCGAATCTGGGCGGCCTGGGAGGGAGGCTGAGAGGCCGTGGGCAGAGGGGGAGGCGGATGAGTGGAGACCATTAGCAGGAAAATGAAGGACGAGTTTCCCAAAGAAGCGAATGATTCACAGGGTCAGATGTGAAGAAGGAGCTCACTGCCGACATTTGTTAGAGGAACCTGACCTTTTCTGCTCCCTTGCCAGAAATAAGCACCTGTTCTTCGTAGCAGGCAGTAATGTGCAGGGGCTTCGCCCTAGGAATGGGAGTGTTAGCTCGCATCTCAGTTTCCATATGTAAAGTCTGTTCTGGTTCTCGGCTTTGTCAAAGAACAGGGAACTACTGCTCATGAGCAGTGGGCACTGAGGGGCAGAGGGGCCGGGTGTGCGGGATCAGAGCCTTAATTTTAGCCAGACAGTCTGAGCTCTTCAGAAGGCAAGCTTAATTTCTATATAAATAGAAAGTATTATTATTATTACACCCTCATGCTGTATCAGAGCCAAACACTGGAGTCCTCAATACTGTATTTATTTCCCTGGGCTTTTGGTGGGATGGGGGAGTATGGGGCGTTTAGGTTGCTAAGTGATCGTGCTTCTAAAAATAATGAAGTTCTCTAGTTGTTCTCGCTCCTGGTTGTTTTGTTTTGTTTTGTTTCGTTTTGTTTTTGGTTAGAGTAAGAGGATTCCAAGGTCAAGTTATGGAGACAGGCTGTGTCTCCAGGTGGCCTCAGGGCGGCCTGTTGGGGAAGGACTGGAGAAACTCTCCCTCTCTGGTCCTCTTACCTGCACCCTCTTAGGGCTCAGTACTTTGGGAAATTGCAGGAAAGACTGGGCCTCCCTCTGCCTAAATGAAATGCTTTGGGAGGTAGTCGGTCCCAGTGGTTGCTATGGTGATGCGGGGGGGTGGGAGAGGTGGCGATGCAGAGTTTGGCCTATGTGTCTGAGGTCCCTGCTGCAGGCTGCTTGGAGCTCAGGCTCCTGATGCCGTGGACAATGTGTTTAGGATTCCAGAGGGCCACTGACTGCGGTATTGAAATCTTCAGGCAGGCCCGCCGGTTCAGCTGGCTGAATCCTCCTTGTTGAATATGCAACTCACAGGCTGAATCTGGGCATGTGCTGTGGGATTGGGGGCTTCACAGTGACCTTGATTTTTGAGTGTGTGGAAGAGAGCTCTGTGCGGGGCAGAGGGTGGGACTGTAACCTCTGAGAATTGAAAATGGCCTTTAAGATCATCTAGTTCATCAATCTCTTCAGCAACGTCCCTGACAGCTGGTCACCAAGCTCCTCCTTGGACTCTTCCTATGATGGAGAGCTCGCTACGAAGCAGTACACACCATGCTATTGTTGGATAGCTCCTAGGACCCCTTCCCTTCCTTTCCCTTCCTTCTACTCCCCCCACTTCCCCCCTCCCCCTCTTTCAGCCTTTCTTGGCAAAATCTGGCCCCTTTTAATTGGATCCACTGACTCAAGTTATACTAGGAAAGAGTATTAGTCTTCAGCCAAGTGATGGCCATGCGCGACCAAGCAAAACATTCGTACTTTTCTCAGCTGACATCATTTGGAGACCCCGCCATGCTACCCCCATTCCCCAAGTCTCTCAGGATGGCTCTGAAATATGATGCTCGGAACTGAACGTGGTGCTCCCACCAGTCCGACGCACAGAGGAGGGTTCTTTTGGATGACACCACAAGGCTGTGAACAGCCTGAGCTTATTTTATTAGCCCCCTCACCATGCCATCGGCAGATATGAGGGTTGTGGTTGTCAATCTCAGACCTTTTACTTACGAACAACTGTCACTGTCCTCTAGTTTTCTTCTTTTTTTTTTTTTTTTTTGGCTATTGTCATCTAAGCTGCTAATAAATGTGTTGAAATGGACAGAATTGGTGATAGAACTCAATGGCACATGTCTAGAAATCATCCTATCGGTTGAAATTAGTAACATAATTATAGTAATAGCTTTTTTGGCTGCTTCTCTCTCTCTAATCAACACCGGTCTTTTGAGACAGTTGTTGTTGTTGTTATTTTTCTGATGAGGAAGTGGAACCACAGAGAGGTTAAGTATGTGGCCCAAGGATTCACAGGCTCTAAATAAATAGCTGTCAGTATTTGAATTCCATCTTTTATTCAAATCAAGAAATTCTCCACCATTCTGAGAGTATAAGTGATTTTGTCCAAGGGCTTGCTGAAATCAATGAGTACCAAATCCTTACCAGTTTCCTGATCTACTCTTCCAGTAACTCCATTTAATAAAGAAATGAGTTTAGTTTGGGCGAATTTGTTCCAAACAATCCCATGCTAGTTTGTGATAATAAGAAACATGGATAATAGTGATAGTAACAGTCCTCACATTTGTGGCAGGTACTGAGCTAAACTCTTCCCATGCATTATTTGATCGTCTTGCTTTTTCGTTGTTCACAAGCTATTTACCAGTGTATTGCCGAATTCTTTTGGGGGTTGACAATAAGCTCACTAGTTATCATTCTAGAAACATCTTTTTTTGAAATTGAGATATTTGCTCAGGTTTCTAAGGTCTCTGATTTTATCCTCAGTTTCTTACAAGCTGCTGATTTGGATGTTCCTTCAGTGCTGAGTCTAAATGAGCATTGATTTCGGGAACTAGACACTGGGTTCAAGTCCAGTTCTGCTCCAGCTTTTCATCTGTGGGACTACCAGCAAATCACTCAAACTTCTTAAGATATGGTCTTCTTGTCTTTGAAATGGGAACAATAATCCATACCTAGACTATTTCAAGGGATGTCGAGGTTGCTCATATGAGAGAACGTTTATGTAAAAGTGCTTCTCGGACTTCGAAGTTCCGGACATAGTCGAGCCATTGTTATCAGTTAAAATGATTAAATATTCCCTTTTACATACTCTGCTATATGGGTTTCACTTTTCACAGAATTCGTCTTACGCTTATTAAGTTACTTTACGTATTTATAAGACACACGGAGACGTAGCTGACTATTGGTCACCAGACCTAGAAAGAGGTACCCACCTGTCCTATTCCCCACTGATTTGTGCTTGAAGTAGAAGAAGTGGAATTGCAGACCCATGGGAGGAGAGGGCATCTTTTTAGAAGAGGTCGGCAGAAGTCCTACAAGAAGCAAGCCGCATCCATCCTGGAAGGAGCGGGCCGTACGCATTGATTTTCAGCTTCTTCTCTGTCTTTCCTCCCTCCCCCAGTGTCAGCAGGGTGCCTAGTGCCCCTGCAGTTTCTTCTGGTGTGACTGTGGGAGGGAGGGTTGCCTATCCAGAGCAACCAGCTTTTTACTTCTCCGGCACCAGCAGCCTTCTTTTCTCATCGGGCAAACTGAGGCACAAAAGAATGGGCAAGGACTTCCGTGGCGTCATGACACCAGCAGAGCCAGAAGCTGCCCTATTCTAGCGCCCGTGTTGACTCTTGGAAAATGTAGCCTCTGGATTGTTAGCTGTAGGAGGACAGGAGGACCAAGGCCATCTTGTTTGTCATTACGTCATAACTTCTCACGTTGCCCGGCTGCCGATACATGTGAAACTACGTGCAGGAACGAAGGAACAAATGAGGGGGGATTCTTTTCCGTGGGAACTGTGGCCCCTGTCAGTCTGAACTTGCAGCCCTTAAGCTTTGT
>NW_006432945.1:9322878-9323250 GCF_000325575.1 Pteropus alecto | reverse complement strand
CAATCTTCACATCTTACACCATCAGGAACAATGGAAAGGTCCCAAGGTTAGTGGAAACGCGGGCCTAGACTAGCAAGTGGTTTTGGAGTGACGTCGGTGTGCTTGGTTCTTCAGCTGCTGTCACCAGTGAAGGACACTGCAGTAGTGTCCGACTACTGGAGTGGCCCAGAGCATTCTCTTACTGGATATCTTGCAGTGTGGCATCAACACCCCTTAATACTGCTGATCCCACAACTGTGAATTTTCGTACGTTTTCATTCCACGATATCCCTGAGAGGTCCTCCTCATGTCCCCATAGTAGCCACCTCTAAAGTGAGCATATAAATAAGAAGCAAAAATTCAGGCTCCCATGACGATCACAGCGGATCTGAA
>NW_006432945.1:9300463-9322849 GCF_000325575.1 Pteropus alecto | reverse complement strand
AGCACGCGTGAGCAGCGGGGACAGGCGGCGGAGCAGCTGGCTCACCTCCCCTGGGCAGCTCCCCTGGGAACCTCTGCGGGCACCGGTCTTTCGAATGTCCTACTTCTCCTAATGGTACCAGCACCCTCTCCCCCGAAGAGGGGTCACCCCAAACTGCAGGTCCACACCCTATAATAGTGCCTTGGCTTGGAGGGCGCATGTGCTCAGGCCGCATTTTGAGGCTGGTGGGAAGGAGTGGGGCGGGGGTGGGGTGGAGAGGCGCCGCAGTCGTATTGGGGTGAGGAAATGCTAAAGTTCCTCGTTCTGAGGGGCTCAGATTCCTAATGATGAGAATGGGGGCCAGAATGTGTGTGCCGCTGCTAGCTGCAAAGGGGCGTGAAACGAGAATTTGGAGGGAGAACCGGAGACAGCTCGCAAGTTCACAGCCTTTGTCACAGTTCGCACAGAGTCACTGTCTCCTCTCATTTCTTTTAAATGCATCAGAGACGTCAAGGCGAGCAGGCGAGGAGCGTCACGCGCCGTGAGAACAGGAGATCTGGAAGAAGGGGCCTTGGCCAGGGCTGGGGGCGGTCGGGGTGTCAGCGTTCCCGCCGCTCTCTTCCCTGCGACCCTGATTGTTGGCTTCTGGAAGGCCCAGCCTGTCACCCTTAAGCAGGGACCTTCCGACAGTGCCACGCAGGGGACCCCAATTATGAGTTGCTACTAGCACATGTGGTGGAGTCGGTGGAGAGGGCCGCCCAGAGGCCTCTGCTGTGCTCAGAAGCACCTCCTGATCTTTCTTTACAGCCTTCATTTTCCCCTCTGGAAAATTACACCAGCACCTCTGACCTCACTGCGGTCACCCTTTGCCATACAGTGACCGGCTCAATTCTTTTTGACAGCTTCAGACATTTTAATAGTCCTTCTGCCGAGGAGGAGCAGGCTCGTCCCGTCGGCGTGCTGAGTATTCTGGGGAGACAGCGATAATGAACTCCCTTCATCCCAGTTACTGCCACTGAGTTCAGAACCTCATTACTCCATGGCAGGACTGTGGCAGAATCTTCTCCTTGCACCTCTGCCCAGATGTCTCTCCTTTCTCAGCCACTGCTGGACGACCTTGTCAAACATGGCTCTGCTCATGTTGTTCCTCATGCTCGAGAACCACCCTCCCTGGCTCCCCATACCTGGGAGGAGGCAGAGCTGGCTTAGCAGCATTTCGGAGGGAAGGGGCTAAAGGTGTCTTCAGAGGGTGAAATGGAGGCTGAAAGGGATAATGCCATCTGACCCTGTTGTAACCAGAGGTTAGGGGCCCAGACAAGGTTCACATTGGTCCCGCTTTTAAATTCAGTCCTGGTTGCTGAAATGGGCACTGCCTTTGAAGAGGCAGAAAGGCGCGGTTCCAGATGAAATCGTTCAGGGTAACTAGAGTCTGGCATAAAGAAAAGGTACAGGGAAAGGAGGGAAGAAATGGGGATGTGAGCTTAGAGAAGAGAACAGCTCCAGGAGCGTGCGATGCTTATCTCTGCCAGTCTTGCAGCTGCGTTGAGAGAGGGTTACTTTGTCTAACTCCAAGGTCAGGGCTGGGCCGCCTCGGAAGAATGTGAGCTGCCCATCCCCGCAGGGGTCCAAACTGGCTGGACCGATCTTAGCCCGGGAACACTGCGCAGTGGCTCCGAGTTTGGGCTTGATGTTTTCCAAGATCATTCTAGTCACTTTCCTGCAACATGCGTTGCCATGGACTGAATGTTTGTGTCCCCAGATTAATGTGTTGAAACCTAACCCCAATGTGCTGATATTTGGAGGTGGGCCTTTGGGAAGTGGTTAGTGAATGGTGTTAGTGCCCTTAAAAAGGCCCAGAGAGCCCCCCCCCCGCCGCCCCTTCTGCCACACGAGGACGCAGTGAGAAACAGCATCCAGGACCCAGGAAGGGGGTCCTGACCAGACACCGAATCTGCCAACACCTCGGCCTTAGACTTCTCAGTCTCTCGAACTGTGAGAAACAAATTTCTGTGTTTTTTAGTCCCCACCCAGTCAGCCTATGGTATTTTTGTTACAGCAGCCCAAACGGACTGAGACATTGCACTGGGACTATGCAGGCCTCGCCCTCAGAGAACTCAGTTGAGTAGGTACAACAGATAAGAAAACTGAATTATAAGATAGGAGAGTGGAAGAAAGGGTGATTCGGGAAGGCTTCCCGGAGGAGGTACACATGGAGCAGAGTCTTGGGGGAACGGGTCATCACCTAAACGAGGAAAGGTGCGCACGAAAGTGCCGCAGCGTGAGGACCTGTAGGAAACCACACGGGGGACTGAGGGGCAGCGGGGAGGCCTGGGAAGAGGCCGGAAGACCAGATGGGAGCTGGGTCATGGCGGCGCTCTACAATCAGCATGGAGGCTTTAGGGATTTAATAATGGGAAGCTACGTGACAGACTGGATTTCAGAAAGGTCATTCTTTCTAAAGTAATGGTCTGGGGACAGAGGATTGCGGGAGAAGCGGGCAGGGAGGCAGAGCAAAACCAGTGGGTGTTCATGTGAAAAATGATGAGGACATGGGCGGTGGGGACAGAAAGAAATATTAATGGGACAAAGCTGCAGGAATTACTATAAGACAATCTCTAGAGAAAGACAGGAGAAGTGGCATTTGAGTCGAGACCTCAATGACTAGAAGAAAGCAGCCATGTGACGATGTGGGACAGAGAGTTCCACACCGAAGGACCACCAGAGTTCTTGAAACAAATTGGAATGTTCAAGAAACAGAGAGGAGATGCTGTGGCCAGACCACAGAGGGCAGGGGAGGTAGAGGAGGGAGAAGAGATAAGGGGGGGCGGGGCCCCGATCATGCCCGGCCTCACGGGAAAGGTTTGGGGTGTTACTGGACGTATGATGAAAACGTAGAGCATTCGAAGCAAGGTGATCTTATTTACGCTTTAGAAAGTTCACTCTGCTTTATGGAGGATGAACTGTAGAGCGTACTTGCAGTCCGGGAACCACATAGGACTGCAAGTTGGACTGCAGAGTGGACCGGCCCAACAGGGTGCTGGATACACGAGGAGAGAGCTCGCCCATGGAGGAAAAGACCGGGGAGTCATTGGCATCCAAGGGATAGTTGGAAGCTTGGTTACACCGAGACCCTTTAGGGAGAGCGTGTGGATTGGAAACGATAGGGGTGTTTGGGGGGCGGGGGGCAAGTATGAAACCTTAGGAAACATTGCTTTCAAACGGGCTGGAGGAAGAGGAGTAGCCAGAGGAAAAAGGGAAAATCTGAGGAAAGGGAGGAATTTCAAAGGGAGGGCACAAACACTATGGAATTATAAAGAACTGTAACTTTACCAAGAAGTGCAGATTGTGTTTGGGGACCTGGAGGCCATTGATGCCCTGTAATGGGAGTCAGTTTCTTAGAGTGGTGAGAGCAGAAGCCAGGTGGCCCTGGGCCAGGGAGGCAGAGTTGCAAGTGGGTGAGAGCTCAAGAGCCAGGCATAGAGGAAGGTGAAGAGGGACTCCTTGAGCACCCACGGAAGAGCTGCGTCAGTGTGTGAGTAAGGTGCTGAAGAAACAGGGCGGGGGCTCACGGCAGGGTGCCGCTGGGGACGGGGGACACCGGGCAGCAGACAAACTGGTCCACTGGTCCACGAGGCGCCCAGCACCTCTGCTCAGTCCGCGTTGGTGTGAGAAGGTTTTAATTGTTTTAAGGAAGGACCCAGTGATTACTGGAGACTTTTCTTCTGTATTTGTTGAATTTTAGCTCTATTTGAAATTTAGCGATCAAAACACGTCGATAGCATCCAGTTCGGTGGCCCTTGTGGATAGGGCCACAAAGAGTGGCTTTTGTGAAGGATATGTGAGTTTTCTCTGTGATGCTGACTTCAGAAGTTTAGAGAGATAGTGCAAGCACCTTGCCTTTGGAAAAAAAAAGTTATATTTTTCTGATGATAGAAGGAATACATTTTCATTAATGAAAATTTGGAAAGTACAGATAAGCACAAAGAAAATAAAGCTAACCTATATTCCCACCACCTAAAGATAATCACTGTTCCCATTTTTTTTGATGTATTTTCTTCCAGACTTTTTTATTCTTTTACACATTTCACATTGTTGGATTTATATTTATGTCAAATGTCTTCCCTTTAAAATCATACTGTCTTTCCCCTTAAGACTATATGATGACCTTTTCCGTGTTATTAAAAGTTCTGTAGAAATTGCATTTTAAGGGCCGCACGTTTCACTGAGTGCATTGCAGTTTGCCCAATGCCTCCCCTACTGTCAAAACACTAAGGACTCTGTGGAAAGCAGCATGGCAGTTCCTCAAAAAATTAAACGTGGGATTACCATATTCCTCAGCAATTTCACTTCTGGGTCTGTACCCCCAAAAATTGAAAGCAGGGACTTGAACAGATACTTGTAGCCTCACGATCATAGCAGCGTTATTTACAGTAGCCAAAGGTGGAAGCAATCTAAGTGTCCGTTGATGGACGAATGGATAAGTAACATGTGCTATATACACACAATGGAATATTATCCAGCCTTAAAAAGGAAGGACATCTTAACACATGCTGCAGCACGGATGAACTTTGAAGACATTATGCTGAGTGAAATAAGTCAGTCACAGAGGGACAACTTTTGCGATTCCACTTATATGAGGTACCTAGAGTTGTCATTTTCACAGAGACAGAAAGAAGGGAGGTTGCCAGCAGCTGGGTGGGGATAGGGAGTTACTGTTTAATGGGTACAGAATTTCAGTTGGAGAAGATGAAGAAGTTCTGGACATGGATGGTGATGTTGATCGCACACCGATGGGAATGTACTTAATGCCACAAAACTGTGCACTTAGAAATGGTAAAAAATAGTAAATTTTATGTTATGTATATTTTATCACGATTAAAATAGCACTAAGGAATCTTGATTTTTTTTTTGAAGTCAGGTTTACTGAGATATAATTTACATATTGTAAAATCCATTTTTTTAGATATAGAGTATCTTGACAAATGTAAAAATGTAAAAACCACAATCAAGATCAAGATACAGATGATTTCTTTTACTGTGAAAGTTCGCTCCGGCCTCTTTCTCAACCATCCCCTCTCCCCACCCCCAGACCCTAGCAATGACTGATCCGTCTTGTCCTTATAGTTTTGCTTTTTATCATATCATATATACATCGTATATTTATCATATCATATAAATGGAATAAGATAGTATGTAGCCTTTTGATTCTGGCCTTTTGCACTTAGCATGATGCTTTCGAAGATTCATCCATGTTGCTGCATGTTTCAACAGTTCGTTACTTTTTATTGATGCCTAGTATTCAGTCTTACGGGTGTATCACAATTCATTTGTTCACCGTTTGAGGGACATTTAGATTGCTTCCAGTTTGGGCAGTTATGAATATAGCTGTGATAAATAACTATTAATTGCTGGGTTATATGGTCAGTGC
The DNA here is from genome assembly GCF_000325575.1 of Pteropus alecto. NCBI lineage: Eukaryota > Metazoa > Chordata > Mammalia > Chiroptera > Pteropodidae > Pteropus > Pteropus alecto. The sequence goes on along the minus strand of NW_006432945.1, from coordinate 9,317,442 downwards.
ATTAACTCTAAGGAGCTGCCAAAACAACTGCCCCATTTTGTATTCTCACCAGTAATATAGAAGAGTTCTAGTTGCTCCAGTCTTACCAGCGTTCGGTATCGTCAGGTTTTTATTGCTTTTTTTTAGCCTTCTAATAGGCATGTAGTAATAACTGTTGTGGCTTTGATTTGCATTTCCCTGGTGATTAATAATGGTGCATCTTTTTGTGCGCTCGTTTGCCATTCACATCTCTCTTCGGTGAAGTGTCTGTTCACTTCTTTTGACCATTTTTTCATTCTATTGTTTGTTTTCATATGGGTGATTTGAAAACTTTTTACTATCATAAAAAGTACTTCGGTGAACAACATTGTATGTAAAACGTTCCCCTTATTTTGGAGTGCTTAAAATAATTTCCTAAAACTACTGGTCCAAAGAGAGTGAACATCTTCAATGTCCTCATGTATACATTGTCTGATAGCTTTTGATAACGATTACACCAATTTATTGTCTTTTTAGTGGTAGTAATTCGATAAGCAGAAAAGGCTATCACGTCGTTTTAATTTGAATTTTCTTTGACTATAATGCTGTGGGTCTTTTTTCATATTACTAAACATTCTGTGTTTCTTTTATGAATTGTAGATAGATGCTGGATTGGCACTGAAATGTGCCACAGCTGTATCAGTATAGCGTCAGTTACAGAGTATGTGAAACTCAGTGCCAGGAACTGTGGTTTATAGTATTTTCATATTTTCATGAAATATTAACCTAGTCTCAGCCTGGTTTTTTTCATGCTCAGTGGCCATGAGCTAATTTGCATAGCTGGCAAGGTAAAAATAACTTCAGAGCTGAAAAGAAAGATCATTGCCATCAGGTTAAACTTGGACCCTGGGTGCCAGCACTTCTGCAAGGGCAGCAGTCCCTTCGTCTAGACTCCATTATTAATAAATGCACTCCATTGTTCCTTATAAATAGAAAAAGGTGCTCTTTTAAATTCCTTTCTGAGAAAATGGCCATGCCACTCAGGTTTTCTGCTGGGAGAGTAACCTCTCGATTCTTCCAACAACTCAGCATTTCGTTTATTCACGATGAAAGTAGAATTAAAACCACTTACTTTGTACGTGCTTGTGTATCTCTGTCAAAGAGACTTGGGTAACAATTAAAGAGTTCCTGTATATAGGCACAGTTCTTTTTAATTATTAAATGGCTTGCATTTTGTTGTGTTCCAAATAGGTGGTATGGGATGTGATATGACTCAGAAGTACTAGGATGGATTTTGGTTTAATGACTCTAAAAAGTGAAAAGTATTTTGTTTTCTCTGACAAATAGCTCTGGTTCATTTGGGTGCTCTACAGACAGCTGATATTTTAGAGCAACTTTATGGCTGCCTCTTCATCATGCACTGTGATTGTTAAGTTTGTCTGCTATGCAAGTATGGGAAATTATCTGGGCATTTTTTTTAAATACTTGCCATCTAGAAGACAGATGGCATATACCTGTCACGCAAATCAATCTCTCAGGCATTGTAGGCAGAACTAGGAAAGTGGAACAATGGACAAGTATACTATTTCTAAAATTTATGGATCTGTCATATGTCTGGAAGAGTCATTGATTTGTGAAGGTTTTTATAAACTCATTCTTTCAGCCAGATATTTTCCAGACATCCCCCCCCCCAAAAAGACCCCTACCCCAACACACTGTGAGAAGGTAGAGTTTTTTTATTTAGATTTTTCTTTTCCTCTTACTTTGAAGGGCCCCTTTAGTCAACCCTCCATCCAGTGTTAACCTGCACGATCAGCATTTCGTGTCTTGGGAAGAGGACTCTGGATCAAGAATGTGTAGAATTTTTCAGTCTTCCCAAACCTGCGGAAGGAACAATATTTCCGTATCTTGGGAATTAAGCCACTTGCTTAGGTGACATCGAGAAACACGCTTGTGTATCCTCCAGTTGGTATATTGGCTCCGGGCAAGGGGCATGGTTCCGAGTGTTTCCTTGTTTTTCGTGTATCTTACTTAGCTCTTATCTGGCCATGCCAGTTATATCAACTTTCCCTTTGGTTTCTTATCCAGATAGTATTATCTGGACAGAAGAGGTGAGTGGGTCATTGTGAGTGACAGAAACCAAACTTGGACTAGTTTTAGCAAGGAGGCGCTTTTCAGGGAAGGGGTGTCTCACAGAGCCACCGCGTTGCAGAAATGCCGGGAAGTAGTCAGGCTTCAGGAACTGCAGGATCAGGGCGCGGGCTCCAGTGGAGTCCTCCCTCCTCTCGTGCATCTTTTCTTCCACCCCTCTTACCTCTGCAGGGTCGGCTGGCTTCTTCTCTCCCACTGCAGCCAGCTTTGTTCTGTGGGAGAAAACCCGAACAACGGCAGCTCCCGAAGCCTTTAATTGTCAGGCTTTGGCCGATTCAGGAGAAATCAGCCAAACTCCGATCCTAAGTCCAAACATCCCAAGGAAGGAACTCCCCTGTCCCTGAAAGGGTTAACTGGCCAGCAGTGTCGCCTAAGACCATTTCAGTTTTTGAAAAGAACTGTGGGAATAGAGAGGCAGAGGAGGTGCTGGAGGTTCCGACAGCGGCCTCTCCGCGCTGGATTATACAGCTGGTCCCCATAATCGGACCCTGGAGTTCACCAGCACATTCTTCCAACCAGGATGACATTGGGGGCTTGGCGCCCTACCCCCATGGGTAATTAGTGGGTTCTGTGCCTCAGCGGGGCTCTCTCCCAGACGAGCCTTCTCACAAATGCCCGTTCCTGGTCCTCAGGGAGACCTGGGGAGGGAAAGCGTGTGGGTGGTACATCAACAGAAATCCCTCACCACGGCTAGAAAAACAACTCAAAGAACACGTATTTATGTTGCAAGTTCTCATGATGTGGGATTTCCCTCTCCAGCAATTCTCCTTCTTTGCCAACTCTCTGAAGCACGGTTTTGGTAATATTCAGATGACGCTGCAATCACAGGACACCGTACGGCTCTGCAGAGGACCAGCTCTGTGGCCGTCCTCGAGAAGGCATTTGTCAAATATATGGGCCTCCGGGATAGATTTCTAGCTATTAACTATCATCTTTTGTAACTACTGAAAGCTCTCCAAATTTGGAATCTAAATTTCTGGATGTGAGTCTCAGTTTGACCATTTACTATTTCAGTGACCTTGGGCTAGCCAGCTTCTCTCTCTGGACACATAAGGCAGGAGATGATGATATCTGTGTGGAACAGGGCTCTGGAAGCGGCAAAACAATAGTGAGGTATTTTTCTTTTTATCGCATTCATCGTCATCATCTCCTGGACCGGAATGACGGTCGGTTTCCACCCATCCTTACTGTGTCTGGAGGGATGGGGAGGGGATTGGAGGAGTGGCTACCAGCACCTGGGGGGCAGAGGCCAGGGGTGCTGCTGAACTTGCTGCAGTGCACGGGACAGCCGCCCACAACTAAGAGTTATCTGGTCTCAAATGTCCATACAGCCTCCTCTCATTGGTGTGACATGGTTTGATTGCTGAATTTTCTTTTGGCGGGAAAAGAAAGGGGCTTTTTTGGCTATGATTTTTCTGCTCCTCAAAAGGTATATTTTGGGATCACTTCATATACACTAAGATTCTCATGAAACTTAATTAGGAACCCCATTTTAAATTCCAGAAAGGGTTGCCTTACCTTTGTTAAATATAGGACCATTTATTCCCTCTTGGAAATTACATGGATCTTCTCTATTGGAAAGGGACAACTTGATCTAACCTGCTTCTCATCCTCCTAAGAAATATTAGGGCTTCTTGGCTTAATATTAATATATTTATTTTTAAATAAATGGTTGACAAAGTGTAGGGAGTATTGAGATGAGAATAAAAAAAGGGTGGAGGGCCAAAAAAAAAGAGAAAAAATAGGTAATTAAAAAACTATCAAATATTAACTTAAACTATAAGATAATTTGCTGTAGTCATAAAAGATAAAATAAAAATTTTTTTATTGCTATGTACTTAGAAGAAAATCAGTGTTCCACTTTGGTCATGAATTAGCTCAGACAGAAGCCTAAAACACACAAAACCAACCAACCAACCAGGAACAGCTGCCCCTTGATGGTCTGGAGGTCAGTGGGTGTGTATGTGATCTCTTTAAGACTGCCCATCCTGGAGGAGAAAGAGATGCTGTTGCTACTCAGGTACCATAGGAGGAGACAGGGTCTTTCCTCGAATGCGTTGTCTGCAGTTCTTAGAAAAGCGAAAAACCTTTCAAGGCAAACGCGTTCGTCATTCTCGGCAGGCACCAAGAAGCCACATGGCTCTGTAGAGGCAGCACTTCGTGTTGGTCCATCTCGTCCATTTTTAGAGCAGTCTGCTTAGAGAGAACGGGCTGGCTTCTCTACCTGGGTTTTTCAAACTGTGGTCAGCCCCATTAGAGTCATGAAATCCATTTAGTTGGTTGCAATCAGCATTAAAAAGAAGATAGAAAGAACCGGAGAGAAAAATTATATCAAATATAGAGTATTATTTTATAAAGCATTATATAATTGTATGTGTATGTGCACCGGGGCTCGTGATGTAACATATATTTCCTACTTACAGGCTGCGGTCAAAAAGTGATTGAAAATCATTGCTTACATCAACCGTCTTAGGAAGGCACTGTCCCCATTTTATAGTTAAGAAAACTATAGCTCAGAGAGGCCACTGCTTGAGGCCAGACAGTGCGAGTGGTGAAGCTGGTATTTGAAACCAGCCAGTGTGACTGAAAAGCATGCGCTTCACTACTTTCTCTGAATCCTAGCTCAAGTCTTTTTTGGTTACAGACCTTCTCCAACGACAGGTAAGCTGCCTAGTGGTCCCTGGAGTCTGGATCACATTATTTAGGCAGGGGAATGAGGCAAGGGAGGGACATTCTAGGCAGGAGGGAGGCTGGAGAGTGAGAGGCATGTCCAAGAGATGTGTTACAGGAAGGAGATGATAGACTTTGGTGCCTCGTTGGGGGTAAAATAGTAAAAGACGCGAAGGGACCAACCACCAAGGGACACTGTTAAGTAGGTGTAACACTTACGTCGATGACCTGTGAAAACGATACCCTGACTCAATTCTGTGGTGGAAATCCAACTTGAATTATATTCCTGTCTCCTCTCAATCTTCTTATAATACGAGCTGGTTAAATACCTAACATGCTTTGCTAGTGTTAATCAGCCTTTTTTGCATACATGCGAACAACTTTCCTTCCGAATGCTAAAAAGGTTTTCCCTTGGCATTTATATGGGCAGTGACAAAACAGGTAATTTCTGGATCTCAGGAGGGAATCCTGGGCCTAATGCTAACAGACCCCTGGCTTGTGTCTCTTCTCAGAAGAGAACTTGCATATGGGCTTAGGGCCAGGCCACATGTGAGAGAGAAGCTCTCTACCTGGTCATTTCTGCTCACCCCTTAAGTAGAGTGGTCGAATTTAGCAAATGAAAATACAGGATGCCTAGTTAAATTTGAATTTCAGATCAACAGTGGGTAATGTTAGTGTAATATTTGTATTATGCTTCAGGGTATTTTCAGCCATGAGGAGTGTACAGTGAAATACTCCTGTGAAAAAGACGGTTTTAGACCTGGGTTGACAGGGATGCTAAGACAGATTGGATTGCAGGGTTGGGTGACTGGCTTGGGGAGAGACTGCCTGACTGCAATTGCCCAGAGCCTCGTGCCCATCGTCTGCTCCGCCGTGCCCCTGAGGGGACGGTCCTGCCACACCCTCGGGATCAGAGCGGCCTCCGTTCTCTTCTCACCTGCTGACAAGCAGAGGCGAAGACGGTGGGAGCAGGGCTGAGCCATGGCGTCCCGCAGGAAGCACGTGTCGAACCGCGCCTTCGCTGGGTGCTCAGAGGTTCGGGTTTGCACTCCGCCTGTCTCCTGCTTTAGGGGTAAAGTAGTCATGAAGCACCCCTCTGTGCCGAGCTTGCCCTGGCTATGTGCTCATGGTGACAGCAGAAATGGTCAACAGCCTCCGTCCACCCCTGAAGAGCGCACGCGTGTTCCTCTTGGGCCAGCCGAGGGCCTAGGCCTTTACTGACTCAGATTTGGAGTTGTCCTCAGTGGCCTCACTCTGATTTCGTGGCATGTGTGTGTCTCCAGGGCTGTACACATAGATATTGTGACAGTCATCACCTGAGGTGCACGGAGCCTTGAGAGTGATGAGTGGCAAGTCCGTGGGAGGTCATGGTTTGTAGCCTTGGAATGAAGGGGACCAAGTTCATGGCTTTTTGGGGGACCGAACACCGTGGCCTTGGTGTTTAATAACACCTGGACTAAGGAACCGTGGGACCATGCGGACTGAGAAGACACTGCACGGCCCGGTGGCAGAGCCAGGAAAGCTTTGGCTTTGATAGCAGAAGAGAACTGACTGTAATTCCTCATCGTGCCATTTATTAGCCATTTAATTCTTTTCTAGGCCTCCATTTCCTCTTTTATGAAATGGAGGCACTAGGATATTTTTGAGGATTTCATGTGATGACATTTTTGAAAATGCTGGCAGGTAGTAAGCACTGTATTTGTCACTGCAGCATTTCTGATTCTCTTAGACTTTGTAAACTCCTGTGTCGTGACACCCTTCACAGTCAGTTGTAATTATGTCGTTCCTGTATCTGTCTACTTCCCCCAGACTGGGGCCCAGGGCCTCTTCCTGCTGTTCACTTTCTCCCACCTCCCGCCCCGGGCCCACTACATCCGAGGCCCGGAGTTGTGGGAGCTGCATGTGCTTCACGACGAGGGTCTTGCGGGGGCAAGCCTGTACATTCTGAGTCTTCCTCCTTCCGTCCCTCCCTCTCTAACTCTTCTGCTGAAGACTGGGCAGATCCTGTCCTGTGGGACCTGCTTGAGAGCGGGGGCTGAGGACTGTATGGGACGATCCTCATTAGACTCCAGAATGCTCAAGGACAGGTTTCCAGGGTGTCCTTAGGCTCAAACCCACGTGGGCTGGAGTGCGTCCCAGCTGTGCTACCTGCCCTTTCCGGTGGCGAGTGCCAGGATTTCTGTGGCGTTTCTGCCTGTCTGGTCGCTGCGTGAGCATGCGTATTCCTCGGCTCAGGGCGGTTGGATCCCCCAAGCATTCCGTGAGCACCTAGTATTTCCACTTGAGGTGTTTCAGGTCTCCCTGGGGAGACAGGTGAGACAACAGAGGATTTCTCCAGGATGTGGTGAGGGCGGTGACGGTGGTGGGCACAGAATTTTAAGGATGCACAGGGCAGGGCCCTTTTCCTTAAGGATCCTAAGAATCTCGTCGCCCCCACTTCTAACAGGTGGACGGGGGAGCCAAATTGTAATCCCTGCCCTCAGGGTGATTGAACGCTGGGAATTTACAGAACAGTCTTTGTTTTCAATGCCATGCATTTTATTTTGCTCACGAGGCCTTGGTGCTCCCCATTCTGTAGATGAGGCTAGCGAGGCTCATAGAGGTTGAGCGATTTGCCTCAGGTCACCCAGTTCTCAAGCGCATGAGTCAGGACTTAAACTCAGTTCCTTTGACCCTTGGTCTTCTGCTCTTTCTTTCATTAATACGAAAGTGTCTTTGTCTCTCCAAAGTCTCTGCAATGTCATGGGATTATATGAAATAAAATGTCACGTCTAGGCCAGGTACTTGGTGTTTGCAATCTAATAGGATTGTTATAGATTTTTTTTTTTTCATATGCGTGTGTTTGTTTCTGGATATGGCTGTGGAAGATAGAAAAATGGAAGCAAAGAAATCAAATTCAGGCCGCACGGTGATTTTGGATAATTATAAAAATACCAAATGGGGACCGGTGAATAAGGAATATAATTATTCCCTAATTATGAGCATCAGTATGATTGATTTGCTCAGTAAAAATTCTAAGTGTCAAGATGGAAAAGAATGAGTTGCGCCTTTATTGTGGTTAATCCAAAGAAATTCCCTGAAGGAGAGAAGAGTCGGGGGAATCTAAGAACATTTTGAGATAAAAAAAAATGTGAGGTTTGGAAAGGTAGAAGAGATCGGCACGGGGCGGAAAGCAGGGGACAAGGTTTGAGGGCAGGGACGGGACAGATGCGAGGGACCTTGTGTCTTACTCGCGATTTGGAACTAACATTCCAAAATGATGATACAGGTGGGTCACCCGGATGCACGTGAGATGCTCTTTCCGGGCTGATTCTTCTTTAACTGAGCTTCCCCCATGGGACAGGGGAAGAAAGCCCGGCCCTGGTAACCTCGATCCTCTGTCTCTCTCTCTGCAGCATCCTGGCCACCGCGGGCACCCACTTCAACACACATGTCGACCTGAGGACCCTCCGGGCCGTGCGCGTCCTCAGGCCCCTGAAGCTCGTGTCAGGGATTCCCAGTGAGCACTGCCTTTCTTTGTCTTTGCTAAGAAATTTCTTCTCGTGTCCTCAACTGGATCGGGGTCTCAGAGAATGTGGGATGAACAAGAAACGGTTTCCCCTGGGAGGGAGCCCCGGTGGTAGTAAAGAGTAGGAAGGCAGAATGCGGCATAGCATTTCATTTTTAAATTTAGCAGCTTTTTTGTTTTTTTTCAGATTTAAAGGTAATAAAAATATCTTTATCAAAAATTTGGAAAGTAAAGAAAATGGTATAAAGTGAAAATGGAAAGTACTTGTTATCCTCTCACTCAGAAATAACTTTTGGTATATTTTCGCATTCCTTTTTTTCCTGTGCATTTTAATATAATTGCGATCATACTGTATATCTAGTTTTAGACCCTGTCATAAGCATTCGATTTTCCTGACATTAGAAATATTTCAGAAATATGATTTTAAAATCTGTATCGTAGTCCGTGTTATATGGGCCATGACTTACTTAGCTGTTGCTATGTCGACGGACATTTAGGTTATTTCCAGTTGTTTTTTTTTCCCCCCCAACCAGAAATAGTGCTGCAACAAACATTTTTTAACTTAAATCTTATTCAAATCTCTGATTATTTCCCTAGGCTAGAATCCTAGAAGTGTAATTTCTGGGCCAGAGGACTGGTATTTTATGAGTAGTGGCTGTACTCTACGTGCTCCTGCACCAGAGGCTGGGGAGGGGGGTCCCGGGTGCAGTGGTGAAGGTGAACTTGGTCCTTGCCGTCACAGGGCTTCTAGTCTAGCAGGGCTAGGACCAATTCCCTTCAGGAAAGAAGCACATCCTCGTAAGTCGAATCTGTAAGAGGAACCTGGAAGACAACAGGGATGAAACAAGTGAGGGAGGGTGATAGGGATGTGAAAAATCAGGGCGAGGAGGAGGAAGGGGCCGGTCCCTGGGCAGGGGGCAATGGCAGTGTTGGGCTCGCTCCATTGAGAACCTCCTCTGTCATCTCAGGACCAGTGGTTCTGATCTCCAAGACTGGCCCTTCTCCTCCTGGGAGAGAGGAAACAGCCCGCTCTGTAAGATGGTGCCGAGTGAGGCTCCACCTGCTGTTCTCGCCCCTCCCCCAGGCCTGCAGATTGTGTTGAAGTCCATCATGAAGGCCATGGTGCCTCTTCTGCAGATCGGCCTCCTGCTCTTCTTTGCCATCCTCATGTTTGCCATCATCGGCTTGGAGTTCTACAGTGGGAAGCTGCACCGTGCCTGCTTCATGAACAATTCAGGTAGGCTCCCTGTTTTCTGGCTTCTGCTTCCTCGTTTCTTCTCCCCTTGGGTCACTGGGGGCGTAATTTCAGGGCATTCAGAGATTTCTTGGAAAAGTATGTCGCATCCCAAGCCGAGAATTAGAATCAGAAACTTCCCGGTCAGCAGCTTTTTGAGGCACAACTAGCCTAGACGAAAGATTGCCATTGGACACTGCATCGCAAAGCAAATAACCTCTCAGGTTTGCAGTCGGAGGATTTCAAATAGGAGGTCTCGGCTCCCCCACCCCATGGCAGAATGCTGTCAGCATGCACGTCAAAACCATCTGTCTGAAGAAATGCCCTTTGTACAGTGGCCTCTTTGGCCCATGGGCCAGTGAGACCCAGGAGTCCAGAGTCAAGACTTGGGTCCCTTCAGCCATGGCCCATCCTGTGGCCTTCCCCACTCTGTGCTGGGACCCACACGTAGCGTGGAAGACCTGAGGGAGTTCTGAGCTTGGCTTGGCGGGGGTGCTTGGGAGATTGGCAGGGTGCACCAGCCCCAAATTCTTGTCTTTTTGCATCCCATTTTTTCCTTTTCAAGTTGAGTTAGGTGCCCTAGGAAGAAAGGGCGTGGGGAGAGGTTGAAGAAGCCCAGGTAGGCCCCCGCTTTACCTTGGAATTTTAAAAAAAAATTTGTTTTTTATTCCATACCAGGAATTTAGGCTCAAAAAAAAAAGGAGTAAGGACTCACCAGAGGGACTGTAGTTTATAATTGTCCCCAAGAAACCTAGAAACTCAGGGTCTGCCGTGGAGTCTGAAGTCTAGAAGATCAGTAAGATTCCGACTTCACCTCAGACCTGTCTATGTGATCCAGTCCTGTAAATTCCTGGTACTTGATGATAGTCGAGGGCATGGCCTGCACAAAGCGGGGGGCCATGTGGACGAGAGCCTCCATTTTCGGAGGAGATTGGGTTGAACACATGGTCTGTGTGGTGTAGAGAAGCCAGAGAGGGGAAGGAGCCTGAGATAAAGGACAGATCTTTCTGGGGGAAACAGACTTGTGCGCTTGTGGCTTCCTGGGGTCCTTTCCAGCTCTCGCTGAACACCATGTGGTTTAACCTCCTCCCCGCCCCCTCCAAACATGTCTGCAGGTATCCTAGAAGGATTCGACCCCCCTCACCCATGCGGTGTGCAGGGCTGCCCAGCCGGTTATGAATGCAAGGACTGGATCGGCCCCAACGACGGGATCACGCAGTTTGATAACATCCTCTTTGCGGTGCTGACCGTCTTCCAGTGCATCACCATGGAAGGGTGGACCACCGTGCTCTACAACGTGAGTGCAGCTGGCAGGGCCGGCTGCGCGGTGACGCTTCTGGCATTGTTTGGGCTGCTTGGTCTGGGGTGAGGGAGGGCTGGGCATATGCGTGCGTGCTTGCGTGCGTGTGTGTGTGCGTGTGCGTACTCAGCCATGGGACATCTTAGCAGTTCCTATTCCTCCACTGTCTGGCCACTTGCTAAATGGAAGGACATGGCTTCTTCACACAGTTAGAAAATTGCATCCCATGTTGGGTGGATGAATAGCTAGGTAAATCAGATCAACCCAGCAGTTACAGAGTACATTCTGCGACGGTTTGACTTGGTGGTGGAGTTCAGTGAGGGGTCCCAAGAGGTATAGATTTCTTGGTTACTGTCTTCCGAGAGCCTACCATCAGTCTGGAAAGATATTACAGTAGTTCTCAGCCCCAGCTGCACATTAGAGTCAGCTGGGAGCTTTAAAAATTTACACCTCCTGGGCACCACTCCAGACAAATTAAGTAGGAATAGCTAGGGGTAAAGGCCTGTCATTGATTTTTTCTAAAGCTTCCTAGCTGGTTCTAATATTCAGCCACTGTCAAGAACCACTGCATTATAGGCACATAAGAAACATGCTTAATTGTAAGACTCACTAGGGATACTGGTGAAAATTCAGATTCTCAGGTCCTTTCTGTGCAGGCTTTGATTTTGCGACACTTTGAATAGTTGGTGAGATGTATTTCTTACAAATGCTGCTGGCAGCTCATATGAGCAGGCAGGTTTGCAAGATTCTGAGTTGGGGCATCAGACAAGGCCATCTGACTACCTGGTGGGATGTTAAGGGATTCCTGCCTGGGGACGGAGGTCAGACAGGTGACCACTGGAGTCTCTTCCAGCTCTTGGAGTCTGATTTTAGCAAGTTATGAAAGGCATGGTACAAAGTCTAAGTTCTAAAACGAGAGGTGTGTTGGGGCAGGGGTTGATACATAAGGAGCCCAGGTGGGCAAAGCCATTCAGGCAGGTTCCCTTTGTAAACAGGTGCTTACAAAGGTCTGTACCTCTCATGAGCATCCAGCCAGCCCACCCCGAGGCAGATACCTTTGGAACGATCGTTCCTCTTACCTGTCTTTGCCCCAAGGTGCCTTCTGTTTCCTTTTGCCTTGATTCTATCTGGATAGAACAAATTGAGTAGGGCACAGGGTGGCTTATTGAAGGCCCCTTCAGAAGGAGCTCTCGATATAATCTGTACTGGAGGGAAAGTAAATGCTATGTCTCAGGAGAGACTCAACCAGACTGTAATGCCTGAGGAGCCAGGATTTGCATAAAGCCTGTGCAGGCAGGTGCTCAGTGAGTGTCCATTACTAACCTGGATCCATCCCCATATAGGATGATGAACAAAGCAGGATGGAGCTTTGTAGGAAAGAGCCACAGGCTGTTATGCTAAAGCTCTAAAGGGCAGTGAAGATGTCCCAAGGGCCAGCTTATGCCCAGCAAGCCCTGGGGTTATGTGTGACCTAGGAAAACCTTGAAGACACTCCGGGATTCTCACCAGTTGTTGGGGGGTGGCAGGAAGGTGGGAAGGGAGGCAAGACTGATGAATTCAGTCACTCCTCATTTGAGATGTGAGGGATGTCTTGAGGCCATGTCACTCAGATTAGCCAGGCACCTCTGGAAATTACAGCACTGGCCCCACAGTGGCTAATGTCACTTGTGGGGCTTTTGGGAGTGATGTATTTCAATTATACGTGTAGAGTCACCTAAGTGATGTGATAAATGCATTGAAAGCCTGAAAGGTGTAGTGTTGCTTTTGAAGATAAAGGCATGACCCGTTGGTCCTCCAGAGCCAAGGCTCAGGTGGTACTGAGACAGGCAGGAACACAGCTGAAGAATCACTCATCCCTTGAATTAGGCTGTCCCTCCCTCCCTCCCTCCCTTCTTCCCTGTTAGTCAAGAAAGAGTACTACGTCCTCTTTTTTAGATGGTACTATAGCTTCCTCCCTCCCTCCCTCCCTTTCTTCTTTCCTTCCTCCCTCCCTCCCTCCCTCCCTCTTCTTAAGTGAGCATCTCCTGTATGTCAAGCATCATGCCAGGTAGGCACTAGAGAAACTAGGTGAGAAAAAAGGTGCCATGATCGCTGCTCTCACGGTGCTCTCTTTAAATTCTCATCTCTCTCTGCTTATCCAGCATGGGTATGGAGGTCACACAAAGGGACAGTGACCTCGCTCTTCGCTCCAGGTTTTGTGCCACCAAGGAAGTGGGGAGGAGAAGAGATCGAGCCACAGACCTTCTGAAACCTTTCATCGCAGGGGCTCCCAGGGCCCCACACGCGCCTCCCCCGACTGCTAGCGCCTTAGTCGTTGGGTTTCAGTTTCCTAGACGCTTCCTGCTACTCCTGTGGTCCAGAGCTGAGGCAACTAGTTGAGATGTAGGGCTCGTTTCCAAAAGGGGGCTGGCTGCTCAAGGGCAGAGTGACTTCACGCCCACTGTGGAAGTAACATCACTTTCCAAAGCACCGTTTCTAGGGCCAGGGCAGTGAGTCAGGAGTGCACAGGCAGAGGCGATAGTCCTTGTGAGGTGGATAACTACCCCAGGATTCAGAAGTTGGATGGAAAAGGCACCCAGTGTTCAGCCCATGGAACAAGGACGACGTCTGGCTCCCTAGGAAGAGAGGGAGCCAGCAAAGGCTGGGCCCTCGCTGAGCAAGGGGCTGGGTGTGAAGCATGAGGCAGGCAGAGCTCCCCGCAGGAGCTGGACGCACGTCCTGGCGTTCGGGTTGTCTGCTGCTGGAGGAGCAAATTCGGGGTCGTGGACTCTTCACAGTGTCGGGTGCAGGACTTGCGAGAGAGATGGGGAGTCACAGCACACAGGCTTTTAATTTACCCACATTTAAACGCCCAGCTTAAGAAAGAGGGTCAGGGAGAGGGAGGAAAATAATTTAAATATCGCAGACTAATTTACCTATCGTTCCTTTCAATATACTTTTGCCCATTGAAAGTGTGAGATGAGGGATGCTTAGCAAAAATCGCTTTGGCTGAAAAATTGCAGATCCTGCTAGTCCGTGTCTGTACTGCCTGAGCATTTTTTCTTCTTTTAACTCAGGACTTTGTAATGCCAAAATTTTGCATACATATTGCAGTCGTTTGTACACCCCGGAATTAACAGTGAACAACTGGTCAGCTTAGTATTATAAATACATGATGTACAAATGTGTGTTTCTCTCTATAGACATATTTCACTGCACTAGTTATCACTAGGGCCGCTGATAAGTTGCAGATAGAACTATGCTGATTTCTTTTTCTACCGGTCATTCTGGGAAGCCCAATTCATCCAGCCGCGGTGTTTACTCACACAGACCACGAGGAAGAGGGGAGCCCGCATCTCCCAGTCCAACACCTCTTCTGTTCAGTGGTGTTCAGTGATATCTAAGATTTATTGGCACCAGCTTTGCCTAAACCAGTAGGAGAACCTTCGAGTTTACGCTGTACACAGATGCTCTCTCAAGTATGCGGACTCAATTTTACTTTCACATATTCGACTTAAATGCTTCCCTAGTGTTTGCATCTCGTATCTGCTGCACAGACTCTTCCAAAATGCCTCCTGGGACCTTGTGGTGCTCTGCCATTGGTTATGATTAATTTCATTTGCATGTAGCTTTTCTCATTATATCGCATCACTGTAAGGGGCCAGGGAGGGATCCATAGGCAGGGCACGCTCCATTTACTCTACCAAAACTTCGACTCTGCTTGGTCAAACTCCAACTGTATTCTTGGCTTCCCTCCCTCTCGTGGTAGAAAGAATGCAAAGCAGTCTCTGGTTCTGCTGGCTGCTGCTTCCTGTTTTGACTGTCTCTCCAAAGGTCTCCTCAACTTGCAAACTCTTCCCCATTCTTACTCGCTTAATTCATGTCCTAATCTGGATAGGCGTTCCTTCTCCAGTGTAATACGCTCTCCCTCTGATTGGTGCCGTTCACTCTACAAATGTGACTGTGGCTCAGGTATTCACTTCCGATCTTCTTCATCTGAGCTGGATGTGACTCTGAGAACTGGCTCTCTCCTGGTTCTGGTCTCATTTCTCTGTTGTCATTCTGGGTTCGTGTCCTCTGCTGTTTGTGTTTTGAGGACTAATATGCAGGTTGCAGAAATTCCCAGTCTCTATGATTTCTTTAAGCTGTGCTCTTAAAGTCCAGTATTTTTTCATCTGTATTTTTGTAGTTTGAGCTATTTCTCTTCTCACTCGGTGTTGATAAACTAATGCAGATGCAGACATTTCTCGGAGGCATACTGTTTCTCCCGCTTTGCAGGTATGCCAGCTGTCTCTGCTGTGACTGCCTGGGACGCTCTGTGCTGCTAGGGTGAAAGGGATTTTTATAGACTTTACCGGCTTTTGTTAAGAGAAGCTTATCGTCTGGATCCTTTCTGAGAGTCTTCCCGACTCCTCAGAAGTCCTTTGGTCTGTAAATGCCTGTGGCTCTCTTTTAAGTTGCCTTCTCCCGGCTGCACGTGATTAATATTTGTTAAATGGTTAATAGCTACTCACTTTTGCCTTGTTGACATTTGGATTATGTGTGTCATGCATAAGCACGTTGAAAGAATAACACAATAGCCAAGGGTTGATGAAAAACTGCCATCTCCAGCTTCCTGAAGCTCCTCGGATTTTCTGTATCTACAAACGCTTTTGATTCTGGGGACCATGAGGCTAGGGCCTGTGTTTACTCATCTTTGATTCTGTCTCCCCAGCCCCCACCTCCTCCACCCACCCAGGGAACAGAACTTACTCAAGAGCCCCTTGACAAATAAGGAGCAGGAACCTTCCATCATTTTATGTTGCTAGGAGCACCAGCTGACTTGGGATCAGATGTATGGTTGGTAAGGTGTATGGACTCCAGTAACCAGGACCAGTCATGTTCTAGAATAGGCTGATTTTTTCTCTGCATCTCTTTCTGCACTGCCCTTTTCCTGTGACCTTGCAGGAGTCTGGGACCCTGTAATACAGATGGCACTTGGAATCTGATACCGGTGTTCATTCATCTGTGGCTTGTCTTATACAAAGGGGCTGATAAGTGGATCCTGGAAGGTAGTCTGTTTCCTTTCCCATGAAGGCGGAGAGGTGAAGTAGGTTGAGAGGAAGATTAAGAACTGAGTTTAAACATGAATTAAGAATTTGTGATTTTATTTGATATGGGGTGTCAAGAGGGAGTTGGATAAATGACTTCAGGGTAGAAGCCGAGACCGGAGATACAAATGTGGGTGTTTTCAGTGTGTAGATGGTATTTAAGGTCATGAGACTGGATAAACTCCCAAGGAAGTGAATGTCTAACTCTAGGAAGAGAAGAGGTTCCAGAACTGAGTTCTAAGGTTAGACGGTGAGTTGCGGAGTTGTCAGCAAGAAGACTGAGAAGGAGCAGTGGGGAGGAAAGGTGAAAATCAGGGAGCGTGGCATCCTGGAGGCTGAGTGAAGAAAGCGCTTCAGGAGAGAGGAGACGGAGGTGAGCCACCGAGTCACATCCCAGTGGGTCATATCAGACGAGGCCGGCGAGTTCTCCATCGGAGGCCGGGAGTGGATGGAGTGGAGTCGAGTGCCTGATTGGAGAAAGTTACGAGGGGTTTGGAAAGAGCATCTACAGACCTACGTTGAATTTTGTTTAAAAGGGAAGCAGAGAAAACGGGGCAAGTGGGAGAAATATCATTTATTTGCTGATGAGAATGAACCATTGCAGGTTAAAAGTCATTGCTGCTGCCGGAGAGGGCGGGGAATTAGTAGAGCCACCTCTGAGGGAGGGTAAGAGGGGACAGACTCTCTGCCCATCAGAGCCCAGGTGGACCAGAGCTCCGTGCTTCACCCACAGCCCTGGATGGAAGGCCGCAGCACCATGGACGTGGGCATGCAGACGTGGTGATGGAAGCTTCTGGAAATTCTCCTGTTGCTTCTGTTTTCTCAATGAAACAGGAAGCAAGGTCATCAGCAAAGGGTGGGGGAGGACAGCATTCAGAACCCACTTGGGGTTAGTGGCGATGAAGTTACAGCGAGCCCCTGGAATGTGCTATTTTCCTCTGGTCACGTTTGGCCCCTGAGGTTCCGGCAGGATGTGGGTTCAGGCAGGAGCGTTGGCTTTTACCAGAATGCTCTCACCTGGTGAGCACGATGAAACGAGAGAGGGTCCAGAGAGTGCTCTGAGCATGGCAGCGGAATTTGAGCTGGGTA
>NW_006432945.1:9296737-9300418 GCF_000325575.1 Pteropus alecto | reverse complement strand
GGGAGACTGTGGAAGGGAAGGGGATAACAAATGGATCGTAGGCCGTTTTTGAAATGTACTCTCGACTCTTCCGGACAAATCCGTCTGTGGAATAAGCTGAGCAGCCTATCTTCTTGCATAGAGGAGATAGGAGGGGAATTTTGAAACCAAATGTCCTGATTTCTCATCTGATGCTCAAACAGCCCCCAGTGGAAGGAGAATGAGTAAATGAGTGAGGTGTGCGTGTGCCCCAGGGCAGGGTAACTGTGACTAGAAGGTTCCGCAGGCCTCCGGCGCCCCCTAAGACTGGGCGCTTGGCCCTGCTCCAGCCCAGTTCAGAACATGAACTTGGGGAACCCTTGGGGACTGACAGCCCCAGACCGTCTCTCTTTCCTCACCAGCATTGTCCTCGGGAATCTCGTTTTCCTCCTTGGAGGGTCTGTCTGACTCTTCGTTCAAATGCATTGACGTTTGCAGCTTCTGCTGCTGCCTTTGGCAGCCCGTTCTCCCCGTTAATTACTTGTCCTCACTCTCAACCCTGCAGCGCTCTGCTTTTGAGCCCTGCCCGCTGGGCCAGGAGCCCAGCCCGCAGCCCGGCTCCTCCGCGGGAGGGGCCTGCGATTCCCTTTCTTTCTCCCTCACACTCACACTTTCTTATCCATAGCTGTCTCCACCCTGAAATCATTCCTAGTCTTTCATATCCATCTTGGTTTCATAATAATTTGGCAAACCAGAGCTGCTGTCATGTTTGGGGTTTACTCCAAATAGGCCAAGTTCGCCTCCCGGTCGTGGGTCTGTCTGCCACACCGCGCGCCGGGCCGGTCTTCAGCTCTTTTGTCTGTACAGAGCCATGAGGCCGATGCGGGGCTCCGCTCTTTCTTTGAGCTCACTCTAATATGCAGCTCAGTTGCTGATCCATGACCAGAGGCCTCAGGTGCCCGATGTGTCACGCAGCCTCAGGCTATGATCTCTCTGTTTTCAGGCGACACTAGGCCTTAGGGATTAAAGGACAGAAATTAACTGGGGTGGTGCGTTGGTGACTCAGTGGCTGTTTCAGGCACTTTCCACTGAATCACTCTGGAGCCCAAATCCTTGCGGAATCTCAGCCAGACAGGATGGCACGGTGCCTGCCTCTGGCACACTGGGCAAGTAAGAGATCTCTATTCATTTTTTCCTCAATTTATCGTTCACCGGAACAGTATTTATTGAACACTTTCTTGCATTGTGGTCCATCTTAGAACTGCCTGGGGCAATTAGTATAATTGCAGATTCCTGGGCTCTGCCTGGATCCGATGAACCAGCAGCTCCAGAGGGAGGTGGAAGAAATGTGTATTTTTAACAATCTCCGTTGTGATTCTGGGGCCACACTGAAGTTTGAGGACCACTGTTCCACGTGACCGTAATTACTTGGCCTGGGGAAGGTGAGTTGGGATGCAAGGTGGAGAGAATACTGAAGAAAAAGCCTTCAGCCTGTCTCCCCCACTCGAGGGGTTCCCATGAGACCATGCTTCTGTCAATATTTGTGTCATGTCAAGTGATTGACACACAGGGACATCTCCGGGAAGGGGACCAGGCCCACTGGCATCTCCATCCTTCCGAGGGCACCTTGCCCAGCGCCTCTGCCTTCTGCCCTCTGGGCCTCGCTCTCTCACCCGCCATCCCTGGGCCTCTGCCCTTTGCCCTGAGCTGGGGGCTTGTCAGCTGAGATTCGTAGATGGCTTTGGTGACATCTACAAAATTTGTCTCATATTTTGTTTTTAAGATATATCTTTTAACTACCGCATCCCTTTGAATTGAAGATACAAACCACGGATGATATAAGACCTACTAAAAATTGAATAACAGTATTTCAGGGGGGATCAAAACCCTACTACAGCCTGTATGTTACATATTCATATATTGAATTCTAAAACCTTCATCTGTGAAGAAAGGTATATCTTAGAATTGAGGAAGTAGAAAATTATAACCACCCCCCCCTCGCCCCGCACCTACCCCACAAAATCCTATTTTACAAAGTCATGCATAATCAATGTGTTATAGACCAAATTTTCACACTCGGAGACCACCCACGGTCATGCTGGCTCAATGCCTTTTTGCCCAGACCTTGTAGTACAGCTCCCTGTGTTCATTTGAACTTCGCATCAATGTGTTATCGATCAGAGAGTGTGTAGTTCTGTGTTAGTCATTTAAAAAAATTCAGGCCTGATTTCACTCACATAAAGTGATATAAGTGAACACACTATGACTTTTCTGTGTGATTCAGGATTTTCTCAATACTGTGAAACTAAGACAAAATGCAGAAATAAACTGGATGCCAAAACTGATTCATGACCGCCAGTTCTGTAACCCTAACTTCAAATTTTTATCTTCTTAAAAGTTACCTCATTTTTAAGTGATCGATTCTATATCAAATGAGTGTTTTATATTTTAATATAGTCATATTAAATAGGTCATATACTTTTATGCCAAAAGGTGTCTATTTTTGTAAGTCGTCTGTGTTGATGTTCTGATGAAGATCTTGTTTGAAAAAGTGACTTCTGATGCTGGAGGCGGGGTCACGGGTTAGGAATCCTGGTCCCACCTTTCCTACCTGTGGAACTTGGGCAACTCACTTAACCTCTGTGCCTCAGTTTCCTTACTTGTAAAGTGAGGATAATTATGGTACCCACCTCTTAGAGTTGTTGTGAGAATTACGTGAAATAACTTGGATAAAGCCCTTGGCACACGCCTGGCACACAGGAAGCACTATGGTGTTATATTATTATTTGGAACATCTCATGAAAACTGCTCACCTAGTGCAGACAGGCAAAGCATCTTCTTCCCCGGCCCACTGTACAGATCGGCCTACTCCCGTCCTGCCTCTCAGCCGAGCCGCTTTGTACCTTCCCTTGGCATCTTTGCTGCTCTTGCATCCATGTTCTTGGAATTACCTGAGCTCAGTTTTTCCTCCCAAACTTTGGTGCCGCCTCCTCCACAAAGCCTTCTCTGACTATCCCTGAGAAATTCAAAGGAGAGGAGATGTCTCCTCTGAAAGCTCTCCCCCAGACCTAAGTATTAGTAGCCCTCCTTTGGTGCTCTCCCGAGATTCCCCTATTATGAGTTGTCTTTTAGGGGTCTCTGTCCTTTTCCCTATCGAAATGTCATTTTGTCTTCCGGCATCAACCACAGTTACCCAGACCTGGTTAAGAACTCAGTAAGTATCCATCGAGGGACCGATTTCACCAAGTGGCTCTGAGAACCCACCCACGGTGCCACAGCTTCCAGACTGCCCAGCAGTCAGCGTGTGCAGCCTGGATTCTGTGTTCAGAGTGAGCTGCTGTCGGGAGCGACGCTGCTCATGTTTGACGGTTGGCTGCCACCGCCATTGTAGCTGTCGGCTCTTCCCGCTCAACTCTAGCTCAGCCCTCTACTCCCTTCTCCCGGGACGACAGGCAGAAAAAAACCCAACCAGTGAAAAGTAGGGGGATGGTAATTTATTTGAGTGTTTACAGAGGGTTTGGTGTAATTAGCAGTTTGTTTCTGTGACATAGTTGGCCTCCCTGGCTTGGAA
Organism: Pteropus alecto; assembly: GCF_000325575.1. Lineage (NCBI taxonomy): Eukaryota > Metazoa > Chordata > Mammalia > Chiroptera > Pteropodidae > Pteropus > Pteropus alecto. Next base: position 9,296,889 of record NW_006432945.1, on the reverse strand, counting down.
CCCAGCTCTGAAATGCTCTTAAAGAGACCCATATCTAGGCAAACTGAGAGGTGGCTAGGGTTTGGGAACAGAAAGAAATAAAAATATACACTGTCTTCTATGATGAACTGTGACCAAGAATAGCCCCAAATGAAAGACTCTCCGCCCCGCCC
>NW_006432945.1:9281482-9296608 GCF_000325575.1 Pteropus alecto | reverse complement strand
TGTGGCTGAATCTACCTTTGACTCAGAACTTTTTATAAGTTCCACTTTTTGCCTTTGTGAACGTCAGCTTGGGATCCAATAGGGTCAGGATAGGGTCACGGCCCCCAGGTCTTTTGCCATGAGCCCTGTGATTACAGGCAAAACACTTCTTTTTAAGGGTACATTAGTAGATGAATAAATGTACATTAGTCCATTAGTCTTCTTATTAGTAATAGGAAGTAAGACTGCCTGCTGTTTCTGCTTCAGAAGAGTCTTGTAGCAATTACATGACCTGAAACATACGAAAGTGCTTCAAAAGATACACCCGGCCCTCGCAACATGGGTGATCTTTTCATGGCTTTTTTGCTTTGATGACCTGTGCACTTAGAAACTCAGTTTTGCTAAGTGAGCAGTTTGTTTCCTTATTCTTAGAGCCTGTCTGGTTGCTTCAGGGGCACGTAAAGCAAATTCTCCCGTCACGTTTCCTGTTCCTTAGCTTCCATGCTGTGAGCCTCTGTTCCATGCACTGGGTGTTCGCATGACATGTGCTTTCACTCAGATGTAAAGTGCTGTTTATATTACATATATACTGAAAAACATACTTGCATTTGGTGTGCAAAAACGGCTGGCCTCTGAATACATTTTAAGCGTTCATACCAGTCCTTGCCAACTTGCACAGCCTCTGACTGGCCCAACGCTGGTGTTGCAGCTGCTCCACGTTCTGAGGAGCTTCGGGACTTCCCGTACTTTGTATGCGTGAGGGCAGACCTGACATTCATTTATCTACAGCAGGGCTCCCGAATGGGCCGGAACGGAGCCCGTGATAAAGTTTTTACCAGTCTGGCGTAATGAGAAAATCGTAGCATTATAGCTTTTCATGAAACAAAATTTGTTCAACTTAAAATTGAATTTCATATTTTTAAAGAGTTAATTGTCCTTTCTTGGCAAAATACGAAGTGAATAATCCTCCTGCAAACCCGTATTCTTTTGTTTTTGCTTTGTGGAAAGTCTCTGATCTGTGAAAGCTAAAGCAATTTATGGTAATATTGATTTTATCTATCTAATACATTAATCTTCTAATATAATTATATTGACATAAATAATTTACTTACGAATGCACAGTATTGTTTTTAGCTTGGCGCTTGAGTTTCCTTTGCCATTCTGTTGACATTGAGCTTTTTGCATTAATTTTTAACAGGAATTAGTCGTCGCTTACGTGACTTGTCACCGGAGAATGAATATATTAGAAAACCAGTTAGGCCGGCATAGTGAACCCCATGAGGAATAGGCGTATTAGGCATCCGACTGTACTCAGAAGACTGGATTTGAGTCCAGGTTTTGTTTCTTCTTGGTTCCCCTCCCCGCACCAAGATCTCAGGGAGACTCGTTTTCCTCTGGCGTTAAATCGGAACACCCATTTCAGTACTTCGTTCATATCATGCTTGTAAGAATTAAATAGGAATGTACGCAGGCCAGCGCTCGGTGCACTGAGGGTGCTTTATAAAGTTAAGGTATGATTAAAGTACTTCAAGGTTTTGAACAGTTGCATTAGGAGGATTTCTATTGTTGGGCTCTACACATCTTTAAGTGTGTTTTGACAGATGTGGTCAATGGGGTATTTTGAAAGGAAGGTAGAGTACCTATTCACAATATTGTCAGGATCTTTCTCTTTCCTTTGTGCACAGAGCGTCATAAGACCATGACCTTCTTCAACTGTTTCCTTGATGATGTAAAACAGCCACCGCTCCCTGAGTAATTTGTATTAAAAAAACAGCAGATTTCTAGATGGAGCCGAAAAGAAAGAGAGTGTGGGAGCTCGAGTCCAGGGCCCTCCACTTTTATCTGAAAGACTGAGGTGAGCCCCTGCCTGCCTCAGGGTTCGCTGCTCCTTCCAGCTGTCTTAGCGCATCAGAGAGCCTGTCCTTGATGATTTCGAATCCTAGGCAAGACCCGAAGGGCAGCAGGCACGTGCACACCCAGGCGATCATGCCTCCCTCACCACCAGTCATGGTCACATTTGAGTCTTCGGCAGCACATGTCCCCCTAAACACAAGTGGGGCTGGGGGAGTCGGTCACCAGCTTCCCTTCCTCCCAGGGTTTCAGTCGGGGCTTCCTGTCTTCTCCTTCCTCACCTTCCCCAGGTCTCCTGCTCTCCTCTCTCTGTGACCAGTTCCGCTTTCTTAGCAGGTGGCATCAGCGTGGCATGACACAGACCCTCAGGTAACATGTCACCTGAGCAGGTTGGGAAGGAATAGCAGAGAGGCACCCATGACTAGCCGAGTCATCAAGATCATGCTTCCCAAAGAGGCAGATGTTCAGGACATCTAGCCCCTTCCGGGGTGACAGGTCCCATTGCCGCGTTGAGTCAGTGGTCTTGGGGTCCCCTCTAGGGCCTCAGGATACCCAGAAGCATGAACCTTGCCTGCCGCCATGTGCTACTAGAAGCAGCTGTGACTGCCAGCCCACCGAGCCTGGGAGAGGTTGCCACAGAGAGTAATCGTCCCTATTTAGTCTGCGTGTGCATGTGAGTGGCAGAGTCGGGGGGGGAGGCGGGCACGTGCCTCTCTTTCGTACCCAAGTTATTCATTGCGTTTGTCTTACGACTTTCATTTAGAGCTAAATAAACTGCAAAGTCGGTTATTTAAAGTGGGTCTCGGGTGCCTTTAGCAAGTAGGGAAGTGGACGGCGAAGAGGGGGAAAGATGGGAGACATGGCTGAGGAGATTCAGAGGGAGAGGCCAGACGAACCACGTGGCTCCTTCCTGCCTTCCGTGGGGCCAGGCCTGGGACTCTCTTCTGCGGGAGGATCTCAGAGACCTTTCTGTGTCTCAGGCATCTGGGGAGCAGCCACCTGTGGACCTATCTCGACTTAACAATTTAAGATGCACAGTCTGCAGTGAGCTACCCTCCTGGAAAGGTGGCTCCCCACCTCTTTGGGGCGTGACATGATCGCAACCCTCCCTTATGTGGCCTGGCCTTGTGCAACCACAACAGAAGGCAGAAAGATAAAGGAGAAAGTCCTCAGGGGAGGTTGTGGTCACGGGATCCAGATGAGGCCTCGGGGTCTCATCTCCACAGAGTAGAGTGTCACCAGCACGTGTCCCTGTGTGTGCACATTCAAGCTTCCTGCAGGCCTGGGCGCTCTCTGTCATTGCAAGAGATACTTGGTGGATCAAAATCACTCATGAAGTCTCTTTTGTACAGATTTGATAAAGGGTCTTTCTTGAGTACCAGAAGTACTGTACATAATTCATAACATGAAGCAAGATGAAATAGGGCAAGAAAGATAATAACTGAGGAATTAAAAGTTTTAAGCTTTGTCACAAACTGGCAGAATGAGTCAGCAGCACATATGTCTTGAGCGAGAACTTTGCACAAGCTAGATTTGGGGTCGGGGCCTAGATCTCCCAAAGAGGAGGAAGAAGGATGCCCAGGAGGAGTCAGAAGGAGGGGTGTGGAGGAGACGCGTCCAGGGGCAGGGAGGAAAGGGGCAGGTTGCAAGTAGGGGTGAATTCTAGCTCTGCCCTGCCTCGCCCCCGCCCCTTGAAGGGAGGAAATTTCCTGGGGCTTTAATCATTTCCTCATCTCTCATTCCTTTTGTGGTTTAGTTAAATTCTTGTTCTAATTTGGAAGAGCTTGCATATCCTTTTCTGCCATGGCTACGGATTCTTTTATGAGACCCGCCCTGGTACTCTGAGGAGCTATGACCTGCTTGGGGACTTGGAGCCTCTGTGGCATTTTCAGCCATGCTCGGTTCAGGAGGAGCAGAGGTTGGCTTGAGAGGAGAAAGGAGGCATCTCACCGTTGTCAGTCATCCCGCTTCCCATGGCTTCAGACTTCTCCTCGGTACCACCTTGGTACCACCTGGAGCGAAGCCTCCCGCTCGTGGATCTTGGTCTTTCTCACGTGTTACTTCTGCTCTCTCAGGACAAAACCACTTTGTTGTGATCCCTTTGAACATCAGGTGACGGTGAAGAGAGAAGAAAGACAGGAAGCACGTGGCTAATCATACTAGCTACCCTTTAACTTAGACTTACTGCATGCCAGGCAGTGTGCTGGGCACTTTACATGTGTGACCGCTGATTCTTCAGCAGCCCTGCAGTGACTCTGATGCGCCCTTATTTTACAGATGAGACTGTTAAAGCACAGAGAGGTTAAGTGACCCGCTCAAGGCTGTACAGCTATTAAGGTAGAAAGCCCAGATCTGGACCTGGTGTTGGCTAACTAGAAAAGCTCGGGCTCTGTCCATTTCTCCCTGCTGCCATCAGCTAGAGCAGAATTGGAGAGGAAATGGTGGGTGATTAGGCAATTCAGTTGCACTTAATTTATACCACAAACTTTAGAGTGCCTTCTAATTGCCAGTGACGACCTGTGTTCAGTGATGATAAAGGAGATTTCGTTCTCACCCTCAAGGAGAGAAGACACTGCCATGATGAAGTCTTACAGTCCCTTCCAGCATTGCGGCCTGGGTGCTGTGGGGACGTAGGGACAATGGACTGTTCTGTCTGAAGTGGTCAGGAAAGGCTTCAGAGAGAAACCTCACAGTGGCTTGCTTAGCAAAGTGGTTGCTTGGTGGGTTCGAGGAACAGCGGAAGGCCAGGGAGCCCTCCAGAAGGGGCATGGAGGGGGAAGGGATCAGAGAGAGAGCTGGGGCCGGATCCCCATGGGCTTCGTTGGGTTTTGTTTTGCATTGGATGGGAAATCTTTGAAGTATTTTGAGCAGATGACATCATCTACAATATATCGAAAGATCTCCCTGGCTGCTGCGTGGAGACCTGGCTCTGGTGGGGGAGGAGTGGGGTGTTTGGAAGGTGATGGTGCAGAGTCTGGGACGGTCACACAGGTGAGGAGCAGTGGTCAGACTGCGATGTGTGCTGAAGGTAATGCTGGTCGGACTTGCTGATGGATTGAGTGTAGGGCGTGAGAGGAAGGCAGGGACCAGTGATGGCCTCTCAGTTGCATCCATGTATTAACAGAGATGCCATTTACCAAGATGGGGGCCTAGGAAGGGGGTAGGTTGGCTGGGCAGGGTCAGCTGTTCAGTTGGGGGCGTGTCAAATCGGAGATGCCTATTTGGTGCCTATTCGTTATTCAGGGTAGCGATGACATGGAGAGTGAGTGGTTGTATATAGGCGTCTGCCGCTCAGAGAAGAGGGAGGGCGGGAGATACGTATTTGGGAAGCATCCATTCGTTTATGGTTTTAGATCATGGGGTTGATTGGCCGATGCCCCGTGGGGAGAGGGCATGGATAGAGGACCAAAGACTGAGCTCTGAGAAACTATTGCTTAATATATATTAGCACAGCAGTAGATCCATTACTAAGGCTCTGAGAATTGGGGCGTTTTCTCTTGGAGCTATTTCTTCCAGGATTCAGCCCAAGTTTATCATTATTACTCCTTTCTGGAAGTTATCAGAATAATAACCTGCTCTAGAGCTAGTTTCTTGGTCATGACAGGGACCGCTCTGCCTTGGGGAAGAGGCAGGAGGAGTTCCCGTAGCCACCGGCGAGCTGGTTTAGGACAGGTGGGGGCTTTCAGGCGTGGCGGGAGCGCTTCAGTCATGTCTGTTCTGGTGCCGTTCATTTTCCCTTCGTGTGCTTCTCCTCTTCTGTAGAAATTACATGTTCTCTCTCGATGGTATTGTTTATGAAGCTTGATTTTTATCTCTGTCACTATACTTTTCATTCAGCAAACATTTATCGAGGGCCGACTATGTACTAGATACTGTGCTGAGTGCTAGAATGCTCCCTTTTTGAACACATGACTCCTCTTATAATGCCCTTACTGCTCTCAAGGTCACCTCCTCCCTCATCGGGTCCTGATTTGTTTACATTTGTTACATATTCACCCGGACATCGTTACTCATACCTGTTACAGGTCCACCTTGGAGGTATTCAGTTCCAGACCCCCACAAGAAAGCGAGTGTCACAATCAAGTGAGTTGTAATCTTTTCGCTGGTGGAGGGTCTTCCCTTCAGCTTGCAAAAAAATGCAACATCCGTGCAGTGCAATGAAGAGAGGCACAGTCAAACGCGATGTGCCTGCACGTCACTCACTATCAGCTACCAAATCTTGGAACCCTTATTGACTTCTCTTTTTTCCTCATACCTCACATTTAATTCTTCAGTAATTCCCGTTGGCTCTACATTCCATATTTATCCAAAACCTGACCACCCGTCCTGACCCTTCAGCATTATACCCTGGTCCAAGCCACCACATGTCTTGCCTGAGTTACTAAGGTGTCTCCCTGATTGTCCCACTTCTGTCTGTCCTTAGCATCCTGTCTAAGCATCCTGGTAAATGTCCGTCCTTGGCATCCTGGTAAATGTAAATCAGACCATGTCACTCTTGGGAGGAACCCTCCAGTGGCTCCTCTCTCACTGAGTAACAGCCAAAGCTCTCGCAAGGGTCCACAGGACCCTGCATGATGCCCCTCCCCACTACTTCTCATCTCCTGCTCTCCCCTCACTGTCCGCGCCAGCCAGTGGTCATCTTGCTGCAGACACGTCAGGCGTGCCCCCGCCGGCCTCGGAGTCTTGCTGTTGTGATGTTTTGCTGGAATGTTCCTCCCCAGTTGGGCTCACTATTTACCCCTCGGCTCTTTTCGGGTCTTTACTAGGTGAGTTCGTTCATACCCACCCTAGTAAAATTCAACTTCCCCTTTCCTGGTACTTCGACCCCCTTCCTGCTTCCTTTCTCTCCAGAGATCACATCACCATGTACCACAGTGTATATTTCCCCATTTATCTTATCTAAGGGCTAATTCAGCCCACCAGAGTATAAACCTCATGGGGGCAGAGATTTCGTCTCACTCACTGCTATGACCTGTTGCTGCTCAGATCAATACTTGGCACAAGATATGTTTTTAACAAATATTTGCTGAATGAATAAACAACAGTGAGTACATGGGGTCTGGGAGAGGTCAGCGCACTATATCTGTTACAGTTACTTTTACTCCTGTGGCCAATGCACCAGGCCCTCTGGTGACCAGTGCATGTGTGAGATTGTTGGCTGCCGTTAGGGACCTGGTCTGTGCTCCATGAGTGGAGCTGTTCACCTGGGTGTCCTTGGTGGTGGTAGCAATCTGGCCATCCCAGGTTTGAGGTCCGATCAATTCGTAAAGGCTCTTGCTGAGGTCCTAGTAGTAGAAGCAACAGTCGGTCATTCATTAGAGGGCCCGCAAGATCCATGTTTATGCATGAAGATAACTATGGAGTCTCTGGCTAAGGAACGAGCTGGGGGCGACCATAATTCCCAAGCGGGTTCTCGTGAACTCTTCATCTGGGCTCCATGCTGACGCCAGAGCAAGCCTCAAACACCACTAGGGAGAGCTTGACTCTATGAGTGAATCGGAGGTAAGTGAACCATAAAACTGGGCAGGAGGACCTACTGGCCTTAATTGTTGGTGGGCCTCGTGTTTCCATCCCTGGGATTATTAGTGTTGTGAAAGGAACAGGCTGAGAAATCCTAGCGAACCCGTGGGTACCACAGATTAGATGCCAGGCACTGTACTTAGCACTTTGTAGATGGAAATGCACTTGACTTTCCCAGCAACCCTTGGAGATAGTTGAGAAAACCAAGACAGTCTGTTCCCAGAGTCTGTGCTTTTAAACAGTATCTTACAACTGTCTCAAAAAGAGTGTTGCTAAAGGGCCAAAGAGCCATTTAGAACAGAGAAGTTGTTTAACACGCTTGCGTGTTGTATTTTGACATGCGATGTTGTTGCCGGGAGTAGCGGTGTGTGAAAGCTGACTCTCGCGTGAGGCGTGCGTGCGTGTGTGCGTGAGCGAGCGCTGTAGTTAGCATTTCCAAGAGAAAACAGGTTCCCCCTCCTCCCTCCCTCCAGCTCCTAGCTGGAGGCTTTGCTCATGACACTTTTTTTTTTTTTTTGTATTTTAATAAGGAAGAATGTTAAAGTAGGACTGTCCTTTTGATGAACGTCCTGGAGAGTCTGGGACACTTGAAGATTGGTCAGATGCTATTAAGCATTTTTCACCTTTGATCCTCTGTACTAAGGCATTCTCGATGACCCGGGAAGGATTCTGGGTAATTCTTAAACCCAGGAAGGATTCGGTAGTTATTAGAGGAGCCCGTTTCTTGTCCAGTCCTCTCTTTGTCTCTGCCTGCCTGCTTTTCCATCTCTTGTGATGTGCGCTGGCTCACCCTCAGGTGTCCAGGGCAAGGGGGTGATCAGGTCTGTAGCAGCTCAGGCACAGAGAGATGGCAGAAAACACACAACACTCAGCTGACGTGAAAGCCTAGAGATCGCCATCCGACCCACTGCCCTCCGTGCTTCGCCCTCCCTGTGGGCGACAGCCAGCCAGCTATTCTCATTCTGGAAGCACTGATTTTAAGAGAGGGGCTGGGCTTCTTCTGTGTGCTGGACTCGTTCTGATTTGAAAGAAAGGTCCCCGTTCACTCCCATGCATGGGGCCCCGATGTCCAGACTTCAAGCCCCAGTTTCTTCTGAAGCCTGTAGCAGGTGAGTGGTTCCACCTTGGCCCTGCCTCAGACAGTGTGGGCCTTTGGGAACCCGCCCCACCTCTGTCGGCCTTCCTTTCAGGGGAGTAATCAGGACCCTCGGACCCCACTGCCCTCTTCCAGATAGATCTGAGTTGAGCACAGCATGTGGAACTCCCTGCCCGTCCTCAGGCGGGCTTGAGATAATGCTTGTGTGGGGCGGGGCAGCTGCGGAAGTGTTTGGTCCTAGGGGCCGAGGTCGGCTCCGCTGTCCTTGGGATAAGACTGGGAAGCAGGATGAGATGGAGACGCTGGGCTTGGCCCGGGAGGCAGAGTTTACATCGGGGCCAGTGATTCTCTTTGCACAGGGCCAGGCCTCACACCGTGATTAGGTTCCTAGTGCCACTTTCTAGTGACGAGAGCGAGCCTGCTGCCAAGTCACTTGCAATGAAATTGGGTCGCCTGTCACGATTCCCGTAGGACCAAGGTAGAACTGTACTTACTACACACCTTGCCCTACTTGAACCTCCAACTGGATCTGATCCCAAAGCCCAGCGGTAGGGGGAGAGGAGGCCACTCAGGGCCACTCTGCTTTCCTCAGGGCGGGGACTCGGCCCTGGGCCGCAGCCCTTCGCCTGGTAGGGAGTTTGTGAGCCAAGTCAGGGTCCTTTTATCCCTCTCTCAGTCCGATTTGAAGAAATGAGGGGAGGAGAGTGGCCCTAGACCCCTCCTGGTGTGGGAGAGATGAGACAGGCCCCACTTGTCCTCCCGAGTGTGGAGGAAGGGATGGGCATCTGTCTTCTCCCGGAGCCACCTCTCCAGCTGACAGCTGTTCTTGGGGAATTGAAATGAGGGGAACTGACCAGAGAACGAGGGAGGGAGGGAGGGAAGGGGGAGACAGGAAAGGAATCTGGAGTCGGTGCATCAGGCCCACACGTTCATCCACTTACCTGGGGAGACAGTCGGGGAAGAAACAAAGAGAAATTAGAACAATCAGGAAGAACTCTGGGGTGCGGAGAAGGAGGCATAACATGGACAAGGGCTGCCTGGGAGGCAGTGAGAGAACTGTGTGTCGGGGGGAGAGAGAGAAGCAGGGGAGGGAGAGAGGAACGGAGGCAGGGAGCAGAGGGGGTCTGGGGAGTCGTGTGCCGCGTGCGTGCGTGTGCATGTGGTGTGCACGCACGTGTGCGTGCGGTGTGCACACCCTCTGTGCTCCAGGTGCCGTGACACCACTTATCCTGTAAGCCCAAGGCAGCACTAAAACCTCAAGCCAAACACATGCAAGAAAAGAATCCCTTTTATTGTGTTTTCTTTATGTTTTTGAAACAGGAATAACAATTAAAAAAAAGAAACACAGCGGAGGGTGGGGGGAAGAGACAAGGGGAGAAACAGTCTGTCAAGGGGGTATAAAAATTTAATCAACACTCGGTGTTCTTAGCCGTTCAGGAGCAAGCACAGAACTTATTATCCATCTCTGCGGCTATTTCTGTCACCTCCCAGCGGCACCCACAGCAGCACCGCCACCGCCACCGCCACCACCCGAGTCTGGAAGGCGGCGCCTGGGACGCCACTGTCCTGGGCTGCTGGGGGTGGGGAGACGAGAGGGCTGCCCCCCTGGGAAGCTTGTGGCCTGCAGTGGTTTCGGGCTTCCTCTAGTGGGAATTTATGCAGGCGGAGGTTTAGGGGTACACTGTTACCCTGATGTGCTGGGTGTAACGTGAGGCAGCGTGAGCTTTTAAAACTCAACGTGTTACCTTCGGTGTGTGGATGTGGATCCATATATTCTATGGTGTCTCCAGGTGACACAGTGACACGCAACGCCGTCGGACCCCCCCTCCCTCTCAAAGCTCATGGCTTTAGCGCCACAGGCTGTGCTGTTTCCTCCCATCTTTCTGGTTGCTGCTTCTCCTTTGGGCCCTCATTTCTTCTCAACACTCTTCCTTTAGGGGGTGGAGTTGAAAGTCCCTTGACTGTACGCCGATGACTCGAATGCACATTTCTAGCCCGGAACCCTCTTCCGAGCTCCAGGCTCGTGTATCTAATCACCGACCGTTCGCACCCTTCCCGGACACCTCAGGGCAGCAGCCTGAAACGGGGGTCTTGACCCACAGCCATCCCCTCATTCCAGTCTCCCCGCCCCGGCGAAAGAGCCCCCCACCCGCTCAGCCGCGTAAGTCACGAGCTTCTGTGTCACCCTTACTTCCTCCCACTCCTTCACCTCGGTCTCCCATCAAACACCGAGCCTTACTGACGCCACCTCCAAGATACATGCCAGCCCGTCCCCAGCTCTCCGTCTCCACCGCAGCTGCTTCATCCAGCCGCCGTCTTCTCGCCCGGATGACTGGGCTGCCTCTTCCCTGTCTTCCCTCTGGTGCCTCTTCAGCCCACGGCCCACCGCAGCCATGATGATTTTCAAGCAACGCACATCTCCCGCGTCTCTCTTCTTTTCAAACCCTTGATTGGGTTCCCGTTGCACCTGAAATATAGACAGAAATCTTTATCATGATCTGCAAGGCATGTGGCCTCTGCCAGCCTGTCTACCCTCGGTCGCCCCTGTTTGTATTGTGGCCACAGCGGCCTTTGTCGGAATCATGCAGCCCCCGCCCCCAGGCGACTCCTCTGCATTCATGGGAACTCCTGCCCTCCGGAGCTCCCTCCCTTTCTGGTTCATTCCTCCTCCTCTTTCAGATCCTTCCGGAAACTCCTCCCTGAGCATCGACCCTAAACAAAGTCAGCTTTTCCCAGAATTCACAAGCATGACTGTTTTTCTTTGCAGCATTCACCACTGCTGTATACTGTTCCAGACATTTGTGTGCCGTTTTATGTAATGCGTGCCTCCTACTAAGGGTTACGTCCCTAAGAGCAGAGCAATGTCTGTCGTATTCACCCTGGTGTCTTCAGGAGATGGCTCCCTGCCTGGCCCGGTGTAGAGACTGAGCGAAGGAATGGATGTCTCGAACACCTCCGTATCCAGGGCTTTGATTCAAGCGCAAGTTGGGTGTGGGGCAGGACACTCACGAGGGTGTAGCAAAGAGTCTTTTGGCCTTAAGACCCCTTCCCACCTGGCCCGGTTCTGTTTAGTTCAGTGTATCGAAGGGATCCCAGCACATCCTGTGGCCCAAATCACCTGCCTCATGACGACCTAATAGCTGCGTGTTCTGCTCCGTGGCTCCCGTTCTCTAGAAGCTTCAGCTCTCTGTGAAATGCGAATGAGATTATTAATGGTAATCATACCTTGCCTATCTTTCAGGGTGGCTGTGAGGAAAAGATGAGTTCATTTATGTCAAGCTCTTTGAAAACCATAAAGCCCCACCGCGTGTCGGAGTTAACGAGGCATGCTGGGGAGAGATGAGTGGTCTCCCTCACTGTGCTGGGGAAGCAAGTTCCTGCGCAGAGGGGGGTTCGGAGCGAGGCTGTGGAGTTGGTGCTTCAGGCAGGATCCGGACAGGAAACAGGAGGCCCCATCAGCTGGGTTCGAAGAGGATTTCACGAAGGGAGTGTTTAAGACGTGGGGAGGGGGCAACAAGCGATGTTGAGACCCCAAGGACAAGATACAGTGGGCTGCTATTCCACGCCTGGGCCTAAAGGAGCAAGGCTAGAAAATGGGGCTCAGTGAGAGCTGGGAGCAGGGTGCGGGGCTGCCAGACGGGGATCACAGAGAGACCTGGCCCAGCCAGAACGCCACACCAGAACCGGCGGTGCCCGGGAAGGGCCTGCGCCCAGTTCTCTCCTGCTGCTAAGCCAGGGGCCGAGGGCCAGGTGATGCAGCTTGAGGGCGCTGGCCTCTCAGGACACGGGAGGGTGGAGAATGGGTGGGGGAGGGGCAAAGGCAGCAGCCGACACAGATGGGAACAATTCCGGAAGACAAGCAAGGAACCGTGAGGATGTCCAGGTGAGGATAATGGTGTGAGCAAAAGCAGAAAGGCTGGAACACATTTAGGGAGCAGCTGAAGAAATCAGTGGGAAACAGGATTTAAGAACGAGGTAGCTTTGCCCACCCCACACGGGCCGTTGGTCGGGCTTGGACGGTTGGGCTTTATCTAGCCGACAAGGGAAGTTAAGAAGATGTTTCAGCAGAGAAGACCCATTATGAAAACTCTGGAGCAATGTTTTAGGCAGAGGTACGTGGGTCAAGGGAAGCAAGGAGGGACTGGAAGTCTGTTGGGATGGGGATAGGAGCCTGGATTGAATGACAGCCAAATGGAAGTGGAAAGTGCTAGATGAACATAAGCATCACTGGGAATGCATGAGACTTGAATGTGAGGTTGTCGTCCGCTGGCTGTGTCCGCAGGAGACCCAGGGGCACAGAGAGGTCCCCGGTCCCGGCATTTCTGGGAAGGGTCCCTTTGCTTGTCCCTTTTCCCCATCTCGTCTCATGCCAGGGGTCTTTGTGACTAGCGCTTTTCTCTTCCTTGGGGCATCTCCGCTATAGCTGCCTGCTTTCTTATTTCTGGAGGTGGCTTCCACATTTCTGATGACACATTATCACCGGAGGCGCAGACGTGAGGGATCGTGAGGCTGGAGCAGTGCTGTCTCCTGTTTAACCCTCCAGCCGCAGCCCAGGCAGGCAGCTTTAGACTCAGGGGACAGCCACACTCGCGCGGGCCTCAGGGTCTGCGGAGAGGGTCTTAAGCTTGGGAAGAAGAAATGGAGAGAGACCGGTTTTCCTCCCCCGGCTTGTTTTCTGAGCTTCACCCCGCAGGGCCACCACCTGTCCATCACTCTGGAGCCACACCTCCGTGGTCACCGGTTCTCATTTTACATCTGCCCGGCACAAAAGGTGCTGGGGACCATGCAATGCTGGAGGTGCCTCCTGGGCTTAGGCCTGAAATAAGACAAACAAGAAAACAAACCCTTGCCCCCAGGAGGTGAGGCCTTGGGAGAGAGGCCGGCAGGGGGCTGGCCTGCTTTCTGGCTGTCAGGCCTCCTCTCCTGAACTCCTTTTCTTACAAACCTCTTATTCGAGAGACGGTTGTGTTTTGTTTGGTTTCGTTTGTTTGGTCAGCGGTAAGAGAATTGGAGGCAAGATGTTCGGAAAGGGTGACTTTTGTCAGGGGACATTAAACAGAAAAGTCAGGTGCGATGGGGGAGCGTCGAGGAATAATAGCCCCCCATGTGGCAGAGAAGCGCCGAGTGGGCCATGACTGGCCACCCCGGAGTCAGCGTGGTAGCGGGAACTCGGGGACAGGGTGGGGGTTGGTGAGGGCTTTGCTTCCGTGTTGCGTGCGAGTCGTAAGGTAATTGCTCCTAAGCCAATACAAATCATGACGATTTATTCGCTGTGCCATTAAGCACTGTCTTGCTCCTTTATACATTATCTTATTTAATTTTCACAATAGTTCTCTGAGAGGGAACTATTAGCGTCAGTTTATAGATGATGAGACGGGCTGAGTAGCGTAAGGTCATATAGCTGGTAAGCAGCACAGGGGACTCCCACCCTGAAGTGGGCAAAGCCGGGGTTACCGAGGGAGCTGGACATCACCCCTTAGCAGGAACTCCTGACGGACCGGAGGGAGCTAGGCGGGAGTTGCCAGCACAGAGCATGTCTCCACCCGACCCTGTCCATCTCCCATATGCTTGGAGCTGGCCCGGAAGCGACCGCAGAAGGCTGAGGAAAGCTCCCTCAGTTTGGCGGGTAGAGAGCATCGTCCTGATCTGGAGCCCATCCTCTTACTCTGAATCCATGACGATTTGCTCCCCATGCTGTGCAAGAAAAGAGAGGGCCAGCCTTTTGCCTCCGGTGCTGCGTGGAGGGTCCACGTGGCCCGGGCCGGCTTCCTGCAGCCCAGCCCCCTCACAAGCGCTGCACACAGATGCCGGTGGGATAATTTCCCAGCCCTTCCTCTCACCCGTGTTCCGAATCACAGACCGGTAACCTAAGCACAGAAGGCCGAGAAATGGTGTCCGTCCAAATGGGTCTTTGGGCGATTGGGGATCTACAGAATGTATCTGAGGTCGTTGGGAGGCACCCGAGGCCTTATCTTTGCTTATACCTCTTTCTACCTTGCCAGTTCTGTAAAAGCCAGATACAGAGTAGGGTATCGTGTACCTTTGGTTTTTAAGTTTGATGTGCCAAATAGTCTTCATTTTTCTTTGCAATAGAGGAAAAAGGTAGGGTCCAAACATTTTTTTCTCATACTTAAGACGTTGAAAAACTAAAAAGCAGGGCTTGTGAACTTGATCATCTGAAGTGTCCTATTAGTAAAGGCACCTACTTACTCAGGTAGTTATATCAACACTGGCATCCCGAGGCTCATAAAAGCCCTGTTAACCTTGTGGCAAGCTCCGCAGACTTATTGGCCATCTCAGCTCGTTCCCACGAGGCCGTCCACGGCCAGCTCATCCCATGCTCAGCAGCACTCAGCTTTGCTCGGGTGTGTATACAAACAATGAAAAATGGCTGTTCTTCACTGAACTTTTGCTAGACACTAAGCACTATGTCGAGGGCTTTAAATCCCTTGGTGAAGTTGTACCTGTGGACACACTGTTCTTATTCTCTTATTGCATACAGAAGGGAAAATGAAGTATCTTTTTAAAACACAAAAATAAGAAAAATAAGATCTCTCTCTGAAAGTACACAAAGCTAAGAACACAGATCGCTAAATCTCCTTGCCTCTCTCTCCCCCAGACAGATCACAGTACTGTTAGGGGATTAACACAGTGAACAAGGTGTGGCCCTTGGTGGAGGG
>NW_006432945.1:9268116-9281462 GCF_000325575.1 Pteropus alecto | reverse complement strand
GGGGGGGAGTGGGGGTTGTGTTGGCCACCCGTGGAAGCAGGGAAAGAAGAACCTCAGAGGAAAGCATAGGTAGGACCCACCCCAACATCTGCAGAGCTGTATTTTCGAGTCTGTGTGGGGCTTTTAGTCTCCTAGAGGGGTGTGGCTAATGCCACTGACTTTCCTAGTCATGTGACTCACTCTCCTTGCTCTGAGAAACATTTAAATTACAAAGTGGCTTCACAGGTACCTTACCCATGGGAGGGTGGTGGGTTAACCTGAGCTTACTTGCTTGGGCCCTGTTTCTTGCATGATTTTGTCAGTAGAAAGCCTGTTTCTCAGATCAGGTGAGTCTGACCTGAGAAATCAGTTCTTGGGGCTGAGAATCAAATTTGTGAGCAACCCATGCTCAGGGCCAGATTTGGTAGAGTATGGAATTTATTCAGAGAAGTATATCACTGGAGGCCTCCTAGAAGTCTGTCTGACTCCTAGGCAGTAGCCCATAGCACTGTCCCTTTTCGATTTGATGCCATCAGCCTCTGGGCCTTTTTCAGAAGCAGTCACTTGGGACACTCCCGTGGAGTGTAAACTCACACAGGGATCACACTTAAGCCTGCTCTTTCCTGCACAGCCTCTGCCATATGCACTGCCAAGCGAGAGACCCCCTCATTCACTTGAGTATATACAAAACTAAGGGTGACTAAGGAACTCTTCCCACCTCGAGGTTATGAAGATATTCTCCTGTCTTATTTTCTATAAGTTTTATTCATTTATTTTTTACGTTTAGTTTTCAATCCATCCAGAAATTAATTTTTACATATATTGTGAGTGGGGGTTAAGATTCATTTTTTCCACATGGACGTCCAATTGACCTAGCACTATTTATTGAAAAGGCTGTCCTTTATTACTCTGTCACCTTTGTCATAAATTAAGTGACCACATATGTATGAGTCTGTTTCTCTATGCTGATTCTCTATGCTGTTTCATTGTGTCTCTTTGTCTTTGTACCAAATGCTCCAGTTTCTTAATAATTTTAGCTTTATAATAAATTTTGATATGTGGTAGCATAATTCTTCTAAATTTGTTCTCTCTTTTTAGGTTTGTCTTGGTTATTTTTTTTTCTCTTAGCATTTCCATATATACATATTTTAGAATTGTCAGTTTTCATTTAAAAAAATTTCGGTGCCTTTGACGGAGACGGCATTGAATCTGTAGATTGTTAGAGAGAACTGACATCTCTGCAATACTGAGCCATTCTATTCATGAACATAGTACATCCCTCCATTTATTATCTCTACTTTAATTTTTCTCAGTATTATAGTATTCTATGCAGAGGTGTATTGCATCTTTTATTAAATTATGGTTTTGACGCTCATAATTGGTATTTTTCAAGTTCGTTTTCTAATATTTTCTTGCTAGTATATCAACATACAAATGAATTTTGTATATTGAATTTATATCCAGCTGTCTTGCTAAATTTGCTTATTTTAATAATATATCTGAAGATCCTTTTGGATTCTCTGCCTACATAATCATGCCATTTGCAAATAATGATGGTTTTATTTCCTCCTTTCCAATCCTTACACTGTTTCTCTTATTGCACTGGCTAGAACCTTCAGTACAAATTAAATAGAAGTGGTAAAAATGATGTTCTTATTTAAAGTCTCAGTGGGAAAGCTTTCAATATTTTCTCATTAAATATGATGTTTGCTGTAGGCTTTTGTATGTAACACTTTTTAGGCTAAGAAAGTTTTTCTATTCCTAAATTGTTAAGTTTTTTTTTTTTTTTTATCATGAACAGAGGTCGAACTTCATTAAATTCTTTTTTTCTATTTATTGCATTGATCAGTTTTTCCCTATACACTTTTAATATAGTGAATTACACTGACTTTTCTGGTGTTAAACTTTCAACCCTGGACTAACACAATTTTGTTGTGCTGTGATTTTTTTTCTGTATCACTGGGTTTGATTTGCTATATTCTAGTTTAGAATTACATTATCTGTGTTCACAATAGTGATTGGCCTGTAATTTTTTTTTTCTTGAAATGTCCCAGGCGGATTTTGATATCAGGATTAGATTTCCCTCGTGAAACAGATATGTTCCCTCTTTTTCCCTATTCTTTGGAAGAATTAGTAAGTTTGAGGGATTGAAGTTGTTTCCTTATATTCATTCATGAAGCCATCTGGGCCTGGCAGCATTCCACCCCGGCCCGTTTTATTTGGGCTTTATTTAAGTTGGAAGTTTAACAGTGGAAAAAATCAATGTAATTCACTATATTAAAAGAAGGAAGGAGGAAAATCATGATCAATACAAACATCAATATAGAAAAAGAATTGAATAAAGTTTGTTTTGTTTTGTGTTTTTTTTTTTTACAAATTACAAGTTTAATTTCTTTGGTAGACATCAGACTATTCAGCTTTTCTCTGCCTCTCATGTCAGTTTAAGTCGTGTTTTTAAAATAATTTATCGTTGCATCTTAATATCAAATGTAGCTGCTAATCATACATTATTATCTTATTTAACGTCCATAGGCTCTGTAGTGATGTCCTGTTTTGTTTTGTTTTGTTTTTTCCATTTTGGATATTGGTAATCTCTGCCTTTCTCTTCTCTTGTGTTTATTTTTTGATCAGTCTTGCTAGAGGTTTGTCAATTTTTTTAGTTTTCTCAAAGAACTGGTTTTTGGTTTTGTTGGTTTTCTGTTTTGTACATGTATTTTTATTTTAGTTTCTATTTATTATTTCCTTCTAATTTTCAGGGATTTAATATGCCATTCTGTTCCAACCTTTCTGTGCGTCTTTATATTTAAGGTGTGTTTTTTATAAGCAGTTTTCGTCTTTTAGCTGATGTCTTTAGCGTCTGTTTTGTTCATTATGGCAAGTGGTACCTGGAATAGAACCTGGCACACCCTAAG
Organism: Pteropus alecto; assembly: GCF_000325575.1. Taxonomy (NCBI): domain Eukaryota; kingdom Metazoa; phylum Chordata; class Mammalia; order Chiroptera; family Pteropodidae; genus Pteropus; species Pteropus alecto. The sequence continues at coordinate 9,278,571 of NW_006432945.1, read as the reverse complement.
TGTCTCACTAGAAAATATCGAAAGGATGTGTAAATGAGCATCCAGATCTTTCTCAAAAGCAGGAGATTGGGACAGGGATAGTCCGGGATCTGAGTTCCTCCAGCCGCAAGTGAATGATGCCGGAGCCTTTGTCCTCTGGTTGCCCATCTCTGGTTTAGCCAGCTCTCATGCTTATCTGTTTCGTGCTAATCCCTTTATCAAGGACTTCTGCTTCCCTTCTCCCACACCCCCATCACAATTATAGCAGTGAGCGGCGCTGCGGGCTTGAGGGTAGACCATGTTCTCTGCCGCGTTCCCGAAGGCCCCTCCTTTTCAGTGTTCTCCCAGGGAAAGATTGCCTCCCACACTTCTCTCCATTACAAAGGAGCCCGAATGACTCCGGGTATTTTAAGGGGCACAACGTTGTGACAGTGACAGAGTGATGTGGTAGGAGCACAATGACTCCTTTGGGAGTGCCATTAAGGCTTTTCATGTCAGCTGGGTGACTGCTGCTTTGTCCACATTTAGCTGGGTGAGCCCCAGAGCTGAGGGAGTTTATTTTCAGTGTGGGAAGAAAAGCTTCTTGGAACTACATGGCAGCTCCTTTCTTTTAAAGACTCCAAACTTGATATGGCTTTTTCCCCCCGCCTTGCTCCAGAGGCCCAAAGCTGCATACAATGAGTCCCTGCATGACATTTAATTTGCCTACAGTGGTGTTTTGAATGTTACAGATGAACCAACTACAAATTGGCTGTGCGTCTGTGTTTATGTGGGCGTATGAGATGGGAGGGACTAGATGAATAAGAGAGAAACGTTCTTGAGAAGAGTAGGAAGATGCTAGACGAGGGGTGACAGTGGGCATGGCAGGTAAGAGTCATAGAGGTAGAAGGGACATGGAAAAGTCATCTCGTTGAGTCCTCTGTTCTTGGGTAGGTAAAGTATCCTCATCTATGTTTTATAGACAACACAATTGACATCCAGAGATATTTCATTACTTGGTGAAGAAGTTAAAATCTGATTCTGCTAGATAACCAGTTTCAAAAGTCAAAGGCCTTCTTTCCCTTGGTCACTGTTGTGTCCCTAGCACCTGTTTCAGTACCTAGCACATAGTAGGTGCTCAAAAAATGTTGACCGACCATAGCTGCTGCTAGTAAAAATTTCTTCAAGGTTACTCTTGAAGATATTCTTCAGAGTTTCCACTTAATCTGATCCTAAAGTACTTCAAGATTATCGATTTTTTTGAGTCACAGTTACACAGTAGTAACGGGTAAAATAAGCAGCTTTCAGTCGCTTAAATTAGAATTCACTCATATAGCAAATTTTAATTGAGCATCTGTTACATACCAGAGACTGGTCTAGATAACAGGGATGCGGCAGGAAGCGAGACGGTCCAAAGCCCTGCTTCCAAGGAACTTACGTTCTAAACGACGTAAGGGCAAAATAAATAAGTGATGTACATAGTACTCTAGAAGGGCATATGATCCAGAGGGGTGCGGGCAGTCTGAGTGGGAGGACCCGATGGTGCCGTTTTATAAAAGTTAGGAAAGGCCTCAAAGAGAATAAGACCCAAAGAAAACTGAGGACGGAGACATATGGATCTCTGGGGCGGCGGGGGGCGGCGGGGGGGAGCATTCAGAGAACAGCAGGCGTGAAAGCCCTGAGGGAAGGTCAGAGAGGTCGAGGAAGAGATGAGGGGTCGGTGTGGGTAGAGCTTAACAAGAGGGCAGATACGGGGAGTCAGGTCACGTAGGGTTCTGTAGCTCACGATGAGGCTTTGACTTGCACTTGGGGTGGGATAGGAGGCAGCAACGACGCGATTCAGTTTACATTTTAACAGGGTCACTCTGGCTGCTGCGTTGAGAACAGACTGGAGGAGGACAAAGGCGGGAGGAAGCAGGGGGACCGGTTAGGAGCCAAGTCAGAGACGATGGCGGCCTAGACCAGGGAGCAGTACGGGTGGTGAGAAGGAGTTGAGTCCACGTAGGTTTCGAAGGAAAGGCTGATAGATTTACAGACGTGAGAGAGAGCGGGAGGGTGACTTACAGGTTTTTGGTTGAACTAACAGAACGGCACTGCAGTTTCCAAGACGAGGAAACTGGGGGAGAAACTGGCTTGTGAGGGGCCTGTCAGGAACTTGGCTTTAGACGTACTGAGTTTGAGGTGGCCATTGGACAACCACAGGGGAACTTGACTAGGCAGCCGGACATATGATTCTGGAGTTCAAAGAAGAGACTTATGGTGAACATATATATTTCTGAGTTGTTATAGTATATAAATTGTTTATTGATTTTGTTTTATACATATATTATTATAGCATATAGATGATCATGGAAATTAGATGAGAACAAAGCTGATGTCATGAGTTCCATGAGTAAGTGGCCCAGGTAGCTTTTCCTATTTGATTAGTTTCAGGGCCACTTGCCATGTTAGCTGTACAGGGCACGTGCACGTTGACTCTACAGGTGAGCCTGGTGAGAAGAGGTGTCTCAGCATAAGCCAGCCTCACGACCGGGAAAGCAGCCTCATGTGATGAGTCAGCCATGTCACCACTCTTGCTGTGAAGGGGAGTACATCCTGATTGCTGTGACAGATATGCAGATACAGCTCACCTGGCTGATGCCATCTTCCCATGCCGACACGCCTCATCCACATGCTGAGACATGGGCCGACATGTGCAGTTGAAGCCATTTCTTGTTTTTCTTAGGGTTCATTCATCTCAAGGTGAGACTTGGAAGTTGAGTTGACATATGAGCCAGAGATAACCCAGATCGAAGCATACTTAAGGCTGGTTGACACCCGATGGCCCATGAAACTGAGAAGACAGCTACTCCCCACTTGTCAGGAGGTGTCCCCTTCCAACGAGTCCCAAATGGATTGCACTACATTCGTAGCAATGGGGTGGGAACTAGGGGTGAAACGAGATGGAAGACTTGGAGAAGTCCCTTAAGGGACTCACTATCGGATGGACTTATATGAATGTTCAAACAATAATGCAAGAGGGAGGATGCTGGAAAGCAAGGGCATAGTCTGAGGAATACAGACGTGCCATGGAGTCAGAAGAGGCTCATTCCCACAGGAGACGAGGCTCGAGCTGGCCTTTGAGCAACAGAGGGACTTAAGTAAAAGAGAGGGAAGACTCCCGTGTGTGGTTGTGTGGGTAGTATGTACACAACTCTAAACAACACTATATACATCCTAATCATGTGCATCATCAGTGGCCCCCAGACAGACACTTCAGGAGGGAAGAAGAGCATGGAAAAAAAAAAAAAAAGGTAGAACTGGGCATGATACGGTAATCTGGGTGATGCTAGTCAAGCATCCATCTACTTATTCAGCAAATATTCATTGTCCGGCATGAACAAGCAGGCCCCCGCGACCATAGTGGGAGAAGATATGTGTTCTTGGTGCTACATTATGTGGGGCCCTGAATGTCAAGCCAAGGAGTTAGAACTCTGCCCTGTGGGTGGTCAGTAGGCTAGAAGTCTTTGCATAAGATATTGAATGTTTTAGAAATAGTGTTCTAGAAAAATATCTTAGTAGCAGGGTGCAGCCTGGCTTGGGTTATGAGGTGACTGGTCATGGGGAACCGAAGGCAGACTACAGGCTGAGAGAAGAGTTGAGAGTGTTCGAACAAAGCAGTTAGGGTTGGTGGGCTGGCCTGGAACCGTTTCCAAGCACAGAACCACAGGCTTGACTGTACATTGGCCAAAGGGGTGCTTGTTGAGTACTTACCGTGTCCACAGGTCTCTACTACATGTAAAGGAGAAACAGGAAAGAAATTAAATATATGACTCTCTCTCTCAATTGCTCAAAGTCTAACTGAATATAAAATGTATCTACATTGCAAGTCAATTTGCCAATAAGAGAGGACAACTTAGATAAGCAGAAAGAGATGCAGTAAGTAAATTTAATAATTGCAGCACAGATAGCGTTTATGGAGTTCCATACTGGCTTAAAACATGATCACATATTATCACAGTTGATTCTCACTACAACCCTTGAAATTGATATTATCATCCCCACCTTATAGTGAGGAAACCACGATGCTGAGAGGCTGAAAAACCTGTTATGTCACCCAGCCTGGAAACGGCAGGGCACATCACAAACCCTTGATTGCTGACTCCAGAAATGATGCTTTTTCTTCCATGCTGCCTTGTGCTGCATTTTGTGTATCTCCTCTGTAGCCATGGAGACCCTGCAGAAAGTGTAGGTAGGATTGTACGTGTGCGAGGAGGGGAAGGAGATGTTCTCTGGTACTAGCTCTGTTTCATGGACCCTGGCCCTTGCCTGTGTCAGGCTTCATCTCTACAGTGTGTAGGTTAGGGAGCATGTACTCACAGAGCCAGTCTCGTCAGCTGTGGCGAGGGGCATGTTCAGCCCCACCATGAGCGTATGCTCTCCCCAAGAGGCATACAAGTCCTTGTTGAGCTGAGACATCCAGCATGGGGCCTCTCCCTGCCTAGGCTGCCCCTGGCCTAACTGTAGTATCCACAAGTAGCAGGGTCCCTACTCCCTCCTCTTGGATGCGTCAGGGCAGGAAGGTCACCGGTTCTCCTTGGCACTGATCCGTCAGAGCTGCCTCACTGCCATCTCTGTTCTTGGGTTTTGCTTGGCATATCCGACGTTGAGATTCCCCATTTTCTTCCCCCGAGAGTCTTCCACAATCCCTTGGAGCTTTCGGAAAGCCAGTTCTTGGCTTAGGAGAGGGCTGTCCTCATCCAAGGAGTCAAGATCCTTCCATTGTTGAACGTTCTCTGACGATGAAGGTAATCGTGGAGCAGTTGATAGGAGTGTTAGTTTGCTAGGGAAGCCAGAAAAATAACACAGGCTGGGGAGCTTACACAACAGAAATTTATTTTCTTATGGTTCTGGAAGCTGGAAGTCCAAGATGGAGGTATTAGCAAATTTGGTTTCTCCTGAGGCTTCTCTCCTTGGCTTGTAGATGGCCAGCTTCTCGCTGAGTCCTCATGGTCTTTGTGTGTGTGTGTGTGTGTGCGTGCGTGCGTGCGTGCGTGCGCGCGCGCGCATCCATATTTCCTCTTATATGAACACCAGTCATATTGAACTTGGCCCATCTTAACAGCCTCATTTTACTGCAGTCACCTCTCTACAGGCCTTACCTCCCAATACAATGACATTCTGAGATACTGGGAGTTAGGACTTTAATGAATTTTGGAGAGACACAGTGCAGCTCATAACAGTGGGGAAACTCTTCCTTGCTCTACACTTCATCTTTCTGTTGTCTTCACTCCCCCCAACTCTTTTTCTGGGGGTCCATTTGGGCTGGAACTAGAGGATAAAAGGGTGGGCTCCAAAGTGGTCACTTAAAAACCCTACACAATACATTCAAGCCCAAGGACTGTACCTAATAATATTATTTTTTTCTGCCAGAATTTAGCAGAGAATAGATACAGAATAGGTTCTCAAATATTTTCTGAATGAATAAATGATTAGAAGACTTGTCAGAAGCAGAGGTGTTTCTTTGGCTCCATAAACTTAGAAGTTTCTGTTTAATCGAATATAGTACTTAATAGACTGTTACATAGATTTTGCGGGTTGTGAATTTTTAAAAAATCAAACTGCAATAAAGTACATTTTAAATTCAAATAACATCGAGCTAATCCCACATCTCTTAGATGTGTACCATAAAGTAAAGGACGCTAGAGCAGATTTAGAGTGTTCTGATTCCTGCTCTGCCCGTTGTGGGCTTTTGAACCTTGGGAAGTTGCTCACTCAGGACCGTTCACTGTCTGCAGAATGAGGGGATGGAATCTCAGAGGACAGCCGGGTTTCACATTGTGTGCAGTTTTCGGTCGATGGGGTTGGTCGCCTAGAGAAGGATTCTGAGACCTTCTCGAAACCCATCTTTGAAGAGTATCTTGATTGCTTTGCCATGTCTACCAAATGCATGGGGCGGGGAGCAGGGAAGAGAGATGGCATTAGTGGAGATGTTCTCTGAGGTCGCTCTGAGCAATAAAGTTCTACGAATTTATGATTCAGAAAAAGCACTTTGGAAACTTGAGGGGCCCCATCACGAAGAACATTTGCTTGCATTGAACTGTTGAAGTGTAGGAGTGCTCACTGGCAGAGATTTCTGGTCAACCAAATGCTGGGTGAGTACATAGTGTGTGACTTGATCTAAATTCAGGAAAACATGCACAGGGCGTAGGACTTTCACACAGAAACTTGTTTAATTGCATTGATGGAAAATGTGCAATTAAGAGGGTAATGAGAGTGGTTATCTCTAGGTGATGATTGTGGGTAATTTTTATTTTCCTGTTTAGCTTTTCTGTACTTTTCAAATGTTCATGTATTACTTTTATAATTAGAAGAACAAAATCTTATAAAAAAATTAACATCCTAGCAGAGTAAAAGAACAATGAAAAAATTTTAAAATTCAGTTCACTTCAATAAACATTTTTCCATATCTTTCAAGACATATTTATTTAGCATTTACAATATTACAAGTACTGTAATTATGGTTCCAGATGGAATGCTGTTCAGAGGATAAGCTATTTTACAGAGAGAAAGCTATTGAACTAGGCCTCATGGCAAGAGTTAGCAATTGTAATGTGTTATCAACAGACTGTGAAAGGTCAAGTTTAGGTATAGGGGAGGGATCCTATCTGGGAGCTGGAGGAGATAAGGTTCAACAGACAGATTGGGCCCAGATTGTTGTGCTTATGGCTTCTAATTGGTGGGCAGAGTGTAGCCACTGCAGAGTTCCCAGCAAAGAAATCCGTAATAGAGCAGTACCTTGGCAAGACCAATAGTGGATGCAGTGGGGCTCGGAGAGAACTCGTCCCAGTACAGCCGGATAGCCAGCATGGTCGTCCAGCTATAAGGGGATGTTGTCAAGGCATTTAAGAGTTTAGAAAAAGGCCTTTCAAGATGATAGATACTTCTGTGAACACCAAGCTTCTCCCCAGGGTCCTTAATTATTACGCATCAGGGAGAGATTTAAGTTGTGTCACTGACATGCTTATCCAGCGATTGAGACTAAAGGTTGCTAAACTTTGCGGAGTTGCGCTGTGACGATTTCATTGTTTTAGTGCAGCGTCTTGGTGACCCACCACTGCTTTCTCTGTCTAGCCTTCTTCTGCCTTGTCATTGACATTCAGTTCATATTCATTTTAGGACAAAAGTGAACTAAATTATTTCTGTATTATGAAATAAATATCTGAGATCATGAGAAATATACTGTAATGCTGTAAGACAGAACCCTGGGACTGGTTAAGTGATATTAAAAAAAAACAACAAAAAAAACAAGGCATTAGGTGGACTGATGAGGTATTGTGGTGGGCTACGAGTCCTTCAAGTGACTGGTCAATGTCAGTGATTTTCAGCCCCTGTTCCAAGGGAAAAGCTCAACTGCCTTTTCACGTGTCCAGCTCTGAGCCAGCCTGGATGATCATAGGGGTGTCCCGGGAACCTTCTATTTTCTCAGATTCTTCAACACTCACTCTTGGGGACATGGGACCACACTGGGGAGTAATTCCCATTGCACTTAGAGTGGCAGCAGGTGCTCTATTTCTCAAGAAGGATTCTGTATTAAAAATCTGAAATTGCTTCTCCCAGGAGCTCACTGCCAGTGGCCTTTTTTGTAGGCTCATAGTCAGTTCAAAACTCTTGCTTCTGGAAGATGTGAGTTTGAAGTGTGATGCTATCACATGAATCTTTTTTTTTAAAATCATAGAGACATCTTTTGGGTGGGGTGTTGATGTCAAAATTAAGGCAGAGAAAATTGGCTGCAATTAGGGCTGAATGATAGTGATCATCCCCAAGATTGTTAAGAGTCTGAAAAATGAATATTGAGACTTTATCCTTGACCAAAGCTCATTTGTCCCAGAGTAAAACATGGTAGCTGGAGAATGGCAGCTCAGCGAGCCTGAAGTGTAGGCGGACCTCTCTTTGTGAACCAGGAATGCTCTTGAAATTTCATGTCAATCAGCTTTTTGTAAATGGAATCTTTTTTTTCCCCCATTAACTTACCCTGTAATTTCAGCAATGTTTAACCTTCATTCCTGATTGATCTGGAGCTGGCAGTTAACTGCGAACATGTGGCTTTGAATTTTAGTGCTTCTTTCTTGATCTCTTGTTCTTTGCTCCCTTTCTTTCAACGGCTGCTTAAGTTGCAAATACTATGTGTCCGGCACAAACATAGTGTTGGGAATGTAAATAAGAATGACAGGTAAATAGTAACCAAACGAGAGGTAAGTGTGATTTTTGAGGAGAGCGGAGTCCCTCTGTCTAGGGACGTGAGGGAAAGTGCAGGTGTTGCTTGAGCTGAGTGCCGAAGGAGACGAAGATGTGAGGAGGGCTTGCTTGGGTGATGCTCATCCGCAGGTGACCTGCATCAGAGTCATGGTTGAGATCGACTGGCTGCAAGGACTTTGGCATTGAATAGTTTGTGCTGGGACAAGCAGTTGGCAGCTGATGGTCTCCACTTAGCTTTCCATATGGAGTGAATATTGGTGAAAAGTTCTTCTCAAACTGTTTCCATGATTGTTATTTTACTGTTTTCTCCCAACCTTTCTGTCAAATACACCTGTGGAGTTTCTGTCTTATTTCAGTCTGTAAGTTTAATTTATGAGACCAAAATCTTAATATTCATGAAGCAGGTCACCCCCAAATCATACTGAAAGGGAAAAGAACATGAATATTTTAATTTCCGGTGGGAACTCTAATATTTGACTCAGCAACTTTAAGAAATGATTATATAGAAATGACATTTTTCTTTCTTAGAGGACATCGTAAGTAACGTCAAAAGACAATTGGTAGACTGAGAAAAATGACACACGAAACGAAGCTCTCATATAACCAATATACAAAGAGGCTTTAAAAATTTATAAGAAAAAGATGACAGCATGGAAAAATGGACAAAAGAGACGAGTGAGCAGTTGGAAGAAAAGGAAATTCATAAGGCTGATAAACACGAGATGATGCTAATACTCAGAAATATGAAAATTAAAGCAATAACTAGGAATAGGACTAATTTTTTATCCATCAGATTGACCAACATTTAAGGGTTGTAATATCCACTGTCCATCCATGAGGATGTAGAAGAAGAGGAATTCGTGAATTTTTGATGTGTATTTGGTGGATTGCTACAACCTTTGGGGGAATTAATACTGAAAATACATCTTTTCTTTGACACTGTAAGCCCATGGTTGAGACACCCACCTACAGAAATTAAAAGATCAGTCGGTAAGGATATAAATGTAAGGGAGAGTTTATTTCAGCCTAGTTTCACAGCAACAAAAACAAAAGCAAACAGATCAGTGTGGAGGCCAGTGGAAAGCTGCCTAGCTGTGGTTCTGTGTTTGTGAGTATTGTAAAGAATTAAATCTGTGTGTTGGTCCTGGAGGGACATTCCTAATGTGTTTCAATTAAGAAAAGCAAATTACGGAGTAACGTATAGTAGGATCCCGTTAAAAAAATATATAGCAAAATGCTATATGTAAGTTTGTGCACAGAGGGTGGTGGGGAAGCTTATATCCAGGCCGTACGCGCACAGCAGGATGGGAATAACCGGAGGCGAGGGAGAACGCAACTCACTCTTCGTACGTCTTTGCATTGTTTGCCTCTGACTTATTCCTAGTACATACTGCTTTTGCCATTTACAATTTCACAAGTGAAACTAAAAAGTACTTAAAAATTAGGAACTGATTAGGACACTTTTGCTGCTTCTGTCTGGCCATGCCATTGTTCAAACCAGCTAGAAACGTTACCGGACGCTAGTGAGGTGAACTCCTGGCCTCCTTCCACCGGCTGCATCGTGCATAGAACAAAGCCGTGTGATCGACACCACCTGCTACACCCGTTTAGCCTCCCCACTTTTAGGACCTAACGTTCATTCATTCATCAGTTTCTTACCTCGCTTACAATTTATATATCTCAGTTGTGCCCTTTCCCCGTATACTGGCTTCGATTCCTACTCACCTCCCAAGTGTTAGTGTACTTTTTTTTTTTTTTTGACCCTAACTCTAACCTAATTCCTCCCAGGCTAGGCGGGCGGTACCTTCTGGAATTGCCCTCGGGTAGCCAGAAGGCCTGATTGGAAGGTGCTGCTTGGAGGCCTACTCTCCAAGAACAAACAAACAGCCTGACACTGGCTAATAGGGCACTTTCTTGGGCTTGGTGCCCAGGGTGGCAGAGCTGCCAGCCAGGTGCGTGATCCTCAGTTAATTAGGTGATTATACACGGTCCCACAGCCCGGGCTGTGCGCTAATGAGTCTGGGCTGACGTTGGAGACCTCTGGCTGAGAATGAACGTCTCTGCAAAGAACTCTGATATTTCAGGTCTCAGGATGACTTCTCTTTGAGAAAGTCTTGTGGGACCACGGAGGCCCTCAGGCCCTGCGCCCTCTCTGAATATGTTTGTTTGCGGTGGGGTATTATTTGTTCTGCCTTTCCATTCCCCCCCCACCCCCGACTGGCCGCCTGAGGTCAGGGAGCCCCTCCAGCGATTCGCTGC
>NW_006432945.1:9229432-9267987 GCF_000325575.1 Pteropus alecto | reverse complement strand
GACGATACCCCTCATAGTGACATGAACCCTGGAACAGCTGAGGGGAAGAGGAGAAGGAGAAGCTGAGTCCTCTGCTTCCAGAGACCACAGTGAAAGCTCACCTGTTAAAATGCCCATTTTACTCCCTGTTATTGCAAGCTGAAAGGAGAGAGTTATGAAATCCTCAGGTGGACCACTTTTTCTGACCGGCGGCTCTGGCTGGGCCCCATGAGAGATGCCTGGTCCCCACAGCCTTTCCTAGGGCCCTTGTCTGGCTCCACAAGCCCAGGGACGACAGATTCCGTTCAGGTTTCCTGTGGCGATAGGAAAACTCAGTGGGTCTCAGGACCCCACCAGATCTCACAATTTCAGGGGGTTTCAGAGTCAGTGCAGGAAGCTCAGGAGACGGATGCAAACAGCAGAGAGTCTGCCAGGGAGTCCAGAGGGAAGGGCACAGCCAGTGTAAACCCAGGAATGCTGGACTGAACCCGATTCACAGTGAACTGACTGGGCTGATGCAACATTGGCAGCTGCACGTTCTCCACACAGGACATCTTTTCCCAATCTCTCTGCACCCTGTACCAAAAAGGGGTGTCACTGAGGGATAGCAACAGGGGTAAGCTATCCTGTTTCACAGCACCAAAAGAGCAACGCTTGTGCATTTTCCCTTTTTTTTTATACCTACATTTCCAGAGAAGTCAGTCAGAAAGGGTGTAGCATGACCCAAGAATGCAGGTTTGGGAATAAGGGAGCTGGCTTCTATTCCAAGCGCTGTCACTGACTTTCTGTGTCACCTTGGTAGGAGGTGGGGTGGAGGGAGAGTTCTGTCGGGATCGGCTGTCCCCGAAGGAGCTCACACCTCTCTCACAGGGATGCTGGAGGATCAGGTCAGCAACACCTGTCTTTGCAGATGCGAGCTTCGTTTAATACTTAAGTTTTACAGAACTAGTAATAACAGCCCATATAACCTACTTCTCCGGCTTGTATGGCCCATTTTTACAAAGTTATTCTGTCAGAGCGATTTCATTTATAAAGTTCCTTATTGCCGAGATTGTGCGCCCCGGTTACGAGCCATGTGTGTCAACGTTGCGGAAATGGAATTTGTACCCCCTGGACCCATGCAGATTGATTTGATTCTGGGCTGAATAGAAATAGCCTGTACACGTCACATGTGTTTCTAGAGGATCTGCTATGGAGTGATTGGGGGGAACATAAAGTCATTCAAGACAGTCTTTCTCCTCAAAGAATGACCAGCCCAGCCAACAACTTTGTAAAGCTTCTAGGAGTTGCTTATACAATATGATAGTCTTTTAAGTTTGAAGATGATGATTGCTGTTATCAATTACTCTTTACTGAGCGCTCTCTAAGATATACAGTCAGGCCTCGGGGATATTGTGGGTTCGATTCTAGACCACAGTAATAACTCAGATATAGCAGTAAAATAAGTCATAATCTTTTTGCTGGTGGAGGGTCTTGCCTTCCATTTCTTAAAAAAAAAAAAAGAAAAAGCAACACCTGTGAAGCTCAATGAAGTGAACTGCAGTAAACCGAGGCGTACCTGTACTGTCTGAGATCGGGGCCCCTGGAAGTCAATTCTGCCGGAGAATTGCATGCAGAATGTTTTTTGGGGTGTGCTTTAGGGAGAGTCTTGTGAGGAAGGCAGAGGTGGGCAGAGGAGAGACTGACCCACTCCAACAGAACTTAGCTGTTCCCTCAGAGGTTCAGGGACGGTTCCCAGTGAAGAGTGTGGCTGCGAGGTGCCAGAGGCACCTGTTCCTAGCAGCGGGGGTGTGGGAGTGCCCCACCTGAGGAGAGAAGGCGGCCAGAGCACGCGGCATCCACGTACCCAGTGCCTTCTGCCTGCCATACCTTGACCATGTGGTTTCTAATTCATGCCTTTTAGACAGGAGGCATTTGGGGGGCAGAAAAGTGAAGTAATTTACCAAACATTGCACAGCTAATACATGGTGGGCAGAGGGGTGGGGGCCAGTTAACTCTTCGTCTGCTCATCTCACTTAGTCTTCACGGTACTGCTTCATGATGGAAGGTCATCATTCCCATTATGTGGGTTGGAAAACAGGCACTGAGAGGTTAAGTGATGTGTCCAGGGTCACAGAACTAATTAGGAGCGAGGCCAGGGTTTTCCTATCAGAATGCAGTGTCTCACAGAGATAGCCTGTCCAGGGAGGGACACCCTGTTCTGGCTGCAATAGGCATCCCAGCCCTCAGACAGTTTATGGCCATCGGTTTTCTCCCCGCTCCGTTATCACGAACAGAATCACGTTCTTGGTTGTGGGTAAAGGCCTCTGAGGTCAGGCGGACCTGTGTTCAGATCCCAGCTCTGCTTCGCCACTTGCCTGCAACTTCTCTGAGCTCAGTTTCCTCATCCATAAAATGGGAGTGATGACGACAACTTCATAGGATCATAAGGATGAAAAGAAACCAGGTGTGAGAAATCTCTCAGCACATTGTCCTCACCCCTCCCCCCCAAAATTATATATAGAGAGAGGTTCAAAGCTGCCCCAGGGTTCTCTGAGGGCAGGCACCGTGCACACGGCGGCGGTTTATCGATTCCGCGTTTCCTCAGAGGCCGCGAGAATGCGTCTTCCAGGCAGCTTCCTCCGAATTCTAACACTGGCCTCTTAGTCTAATCATAACACAGTTCTTCTTGGAAACAAACATAGCAACCGCAATTCCATCTTACTTTTAATGTCTAATTGGCTGTAAACTCGCTTTTACGAAGTTATTTCTATCGAACGTGTGGAGGGAGCATTGTGCTTCTTGCTTATTCCAGTGTCCTTCCATAGCCCCCACCCGGCCTTTATTAGGGAAGAAGCCAATGAGACGGGTGTGCCCCGTGGGTGCCGTGGAAGCCCCAGCCGCCCCCAGCGAAGGGCTGCGGCGATGTTGGGAGCCTGCTGCAGCTCGTTCTCTCTCCTCTCCCACCGGTCTCTGGCCTTGAGTCTTTGCGTGGGTTCCGCTTTGATTCTCGCTCTCCATTTGGTCTCCTCTCCCAGCTTCTGGGGTGAGCCCTCCCTGGTCCCTGAGCCTGGCCTCATTGTGTCCTCCCGTGCTTCCAGCCCTGCAGCTCTGGGTGCTCCCCGATCCTCGTAAGCCTCTCTCCCAGTGAGCCCTGCAGGGCAGCCGAGCCATCCCAGCCCGACTGTGCTCCAGTGTGAGCCCAAACCTGGGGACCTTTCCAAAAGCCTAGCTCGAGGCCAGAGCCCATTTGGGGAGCTTCTCCCTCAAGCTTTCTGTTCTTCCAACTCACCGAAGCTTAAGTCCTTCTGCAGGTTATCTTGGGGAGTGGGCAGGCGGAGGGGCTGCACCTGTCGCTATGACAGCACCCAGCTGAGATCATGAACCCATTTCATTCCCAGGAGATTTGAGGGTGCATCAGTCTCACCCACTCCCTCTCCCTTCCCATCTCTCCCCACATTCTCTGTCATCTTTCCTCCTCCCCACTCAGGCTTGCTTCTTCCTCAGATCTCTCTCTCGCTCTTGGATGCATCAGCATAGCAACTGAGGCTACGCGTGGCAGACTTTTTTTTTTCTTAGACCAGTAGTTCTCATACTTTAGCAGGCATCCCCTGAAGGACTTGTTAAAACACAGATTGCTAAGCGTTGACCTTCATCCCTAGAGTTCTGACCTGAAGGTTGGCATTGGGACCTAAGAGGTGCCAAATGATACTGAGGCCTCAGGGCCAGGGGCCACCCTTTGAGACTATGTTTGCCAGTTTGAGCTAGTTATGGCTAGACTATTCCTTTGCCTTTGGATTCTAAATGCTTCAAATGGCCCGGTCATCCATTCGTACAACAGTGTTTACCGAGCACCTGTTCAGAGCACTGTGGCAGGTACTTGCTATACAAAGAAATACAAAACCCCATCCTCCGAGTGTTCACAGACTTGTACAGGGGACAGACAAGTAAATAGTATATACTGTGATAAATATTACAACAACCTGCAAATAATGAGGTTTAGAAGTTTAGAAGTGGGCACCGGTCTCCTGGCACAAGGCAAGGAAAATATGTGGATGAGATGAATATAAATAATAATGATGCATTCATTTCCCCCCACACACACCTTGTAAGGGTTGAGTAAGAGGACATGAGTTTAACCTATTTAAATATTACCATCTAGTGTTTGTAGAACGTTTATGTTTCAGTTCTTGGACCAAGTACAGAGTATGTCGATTAAGATTGCTGGGGTTGTCCTGCCCTGTCCCTTACTGTCTGTGTAACCTCTGGCGGGTTACCCAGTCACTCTGGGCCTCAGTTTCCTCATCAGAGAAAAAGGCTACAGTACTAGTATCTGCTTCAGAGGATTCTTGAGAAGGTTAAACGTGCTAATGTAGGCAAATGTACATAGTAATTGCTCCAAAAAATATTGACTCTACTTAATATTTTGTGACCTCATGCTAAATATCAGAGAGATGGCTTAGAGAAACTTATACTCTCCAGACTAAAGAAATTGCCAGGAGTTAGCCAAGAGGAGGGTTTGGGGCTGGGTCCGAATGTGGGGAATAGAGGATGAGAGCAAGCCTGAAAAGCCCCCGGCGCCCCAGTCAGAGGAAGGGGCCCCTGCTGGGCAGTCGGGGAGTGGGTTAATCTAGGTGGGGCATAAGAAAGGCCTTGAACAACTGCCAGGATTTTGACAGTGAACTTATTATTGATATGATTTTGGAGAGGATGAAGGGGATTTTTCAGGATTGAGACTTAAGAGCATTCCCAGCAGAGAGAGAGCATCATCTCTGTCCCGCAAAGTTTAAGAGGGAAGAACCCTCAAGCCAGATCCAGAGAGTTTCATGCTTTAGACGTTGAGAGAATCGGAGTCACCATTCCTGAGAGATACTTTCTCCTCCATCACCATCCTGTCCAAACACTGTACGCGGGTGTTTCCTGGGATTGCCCTCCAGGCAAAGAGGCTGTGCTTGCTGCTGCTTCCCCCAAGGGGCTTCTCTCTCCCCTTCTAGATGCTGTCCCTTTATCCCTGAGAAATGTGGTTCTCTGTTCTTCTTCCGAGAGCAGGAAGTGTCCCCATAATCTTTGTTTGGGGCCCTATAATACAGATCCACCTTCATGTTGAGTGTCAAGTCTGTATTTTCTGCTTCCCTGGGCCCCAGCCTTGAACAACTGAAACTGTAGCAGGATGAGATGGCAGAATCTCCCAGTTCTGCTTTAAGCCTTTCCTGAGCTCATCAGAGATAAGAGTGATAGAGCCTTTGTTTGTTTTTTGGTTTTTTTTCCCCCTCAGAGGATTAGAGGATGAAGTCCTTTGTGGCAAGATACACCTGAGAAGGGCTTATTAAGTGATAACCACTGATAACCCCCTCTAATCACACACTGACTCTGCCCTCTAGACATTTAATTAACTCTTTGAGAATTTTTTTCCCATCCCCTTTTCTTTCCTTTCTTCTTTCTACTTACCTTAGATTTAATCAGAGACATACATTCAGCTTTCTAATTTATTTATTCATTCAACAAACACCTGCTGAGCACCTACAGAGATCTAAGTTGGGTTCTGGGACAGATACACAGACAAGTAAGACCTACTTCTTGTTCTTAAGGGGCGTCCAGTAGAGAACGACATGCAAGCAAGCAGTGGTCACGATGCAGAGTGAAGTGATATGTCAGTGCAGGGAGTGATGACGGCGACTGACTCTGGGGAGGTTTCCTGGCGAAGGTGACATGGAATGAGGGTCTGCATATAGACTTTTCAGGTGGAAAAGGTAGAGAAGGTGTTCCAGGCAGCGCGGACAACGTGAGCAGAGGCACAGATATATGAAGGAGCATGACAAAGGAGGGAATTTCACAAGGTGGGGTGTGGCCACGTGAGCTGGAGCTCAGGGAGGCAGGGGCTATGCAATGAGCTAGAGGGATTAGGCAGGGTCAGTCCCGGTAGGGGATCTGGCAAGGGTGGCCATGGAGGGTTTTAAGCAGGAGAGACACAGGGCAGATATATTGGTTAGAAATGACATCTTCCCCTTCTCTGAAGTCTGAAACCAACTGTGGCTGGGAATCACTTGTCCTACTTTACAAGATCACCCTGGCAACAGAGTGTATTGTACTACTAGCCAGGAAACTCGCTCTAACAGTCTTTCAACCTTATCAGACATCCAAGGCAGAGAAGAAGCCGCTGAGTTAAGAAGTAGCCATCAAAGGAGTTAAATCAGTACATTTGCATAGGATCACTGTGTGCGATTGGTCCGAAACTGTTTCCTCTGCTGGCGTTGCTGTCGTAAATACAGTTGGTTCTCCGCGTCCATGGATTTTTGCATGCACAGTTTCCAACAACCTCAGATTAAAAATATGCAGGGGAAAAAAAATCCCAGAAAGTTCCAAAAAGCAAAACTTGAATTTGCCACGTGCCGAGCACTACACTGAATTCACATGAATAAAGTGATGTGTAAGTGTGCCCTGCAGGTGGCCTGTGTGCACACAGAGTTATGTGCAAGTGCATTGCCATCGTATATGAGGAACGTGAGCATCTGAAGATTTGGGTATCCACAGGGGTCCTAGAATGACCCCTGCGGACACCGAGGGACCACTGTACCTACGTTCGTAGCTCTGTTTGATGTTAAAGCATCATTATTTCTGTCCTCTCCCCCTACCACCCCCCACCCTCATACAGAAGGCAACACAGTGTAGTGTCTTGAGAAAAGTCACATGTGGGTTCGGATTTTGGATCTACTCTGTCCTGACTGGAAACTTGGGCGAGTTTCTCTAGCCTTTCTGAGCCTGGATTTTGTTGCTTGTTTTAACATGAAACCTAACAATTGTTCCTCTTGCGTGTGGTTGCAAAGATGAGAGTTTATCCATATAATGCCCCGGTTTGGTGTTCGGCATAGAATAGATGCTTAACAAGTAGAAACCATTATTATTTTTCCTCCTCAATCACACTGGAACCTTAGGGTATAAATCGCAGGAAAATATTTGGATAAAGATGTTTTTAATCAGGTTCTCTTAGGACTTCTAGAAATAGGTCTGACTGGGTTCGGATCAGAGCTGCCACCCAGCAGTGGGTGTGCATCCTCGTGTACGTGCATCCTCGTGTACGTGCATCCTCGTGTCAGTCGGCTGTCATCGTTTCTCTTAGTCCATCACACCTGATGCACAGCAAAGGAGGTTGCACAAAGAACGGTAAAAGCAAAACGGGAATTTCTCCAGTTGTTCCCATATTGAGGAAACAGTGAACATTATTATTTTAGTTGAATTTTATTTCAACCTCGTTTTACCCCTAAATCAATGGGAGCGCTCAGTGGGATGAACTTTGGTTTACCTTAGGGGGAAGAGGAAGATCCAGGACGAATTTCTAGCAGCAGAGTGAATGAGACAGGAGAAGTCAAGAGATAAGAGTTTTGGGGAGTGGCGGAGTTGGAATCTGAGCGTTAGAGTCCCCGAGAGAGGAGAAGCTGAGTGAGAAATGTGGGTCTGAGTGGGAAGGCACCCCACATCTGCTGTCTGATGTCAGCACCTACGCAAGTGAGGGATTCCCTCCTCACTGTCCCTGACAGACGGTCATCTGGCACAGTGAATCCCATTCTTTTCCCCATCACGGCACACATAGAAAATAACGTTTGTGTAACTCTGGGGGAGATGAACAAGGCTGCTCACGGGTGGAGGCGACCAGCCGGGGGACTCTGTCAGTGCTGGGCTCAGCCAGTGGCCGTCAGGAGTGAGCGAAGTGATATCTTGGGCACACCTGTCACTCCGTGTGCTTTGAGAAACTCTGATCCAGCAGGACCTGAGTAGAGAGCCTCCCCCTTGTCCTCTCAGGCCCTCTGGCGATAGGCACGTGGGGCTGGGCATTTCATTATCACCACGGTCAATAATGACACGAATTTATTGAGTGTGTTTTCCAGAGATCTGTCTTGGACTCTGAAGATACAAAACCTTAAAAGCCATGCTTTGTTGCTTTCAAACCATTCTTACAAGAGCGCTTCCTGCGGCCACAAAGTAAATGAAACTAGCTGGCCCGGGGCTCCTTCAGGTGTTATTAGTAGAGTGAAGAGAGATAGAAAGATGCCATTCCATCTTTGAGAAACATTCAACCCTAATGGAAAGTAGGACCAATAAGTAAAAGAAACAGAAGACATACTAAGAAGGTCTGTAAATAAGTACAGATAAAAGCCCAAGTTCAGCACTTAATGTTCCGTTTTCTATTGTAGGTATTTATACTCGTGACTTTGCTTGTTTGCAGATGGATACCAAGGCCCTTGAGGACCGTTTTTTTTTTTTTTTTTAATTCATCTTGTGCAGAGTACACACTCAGAAGTTTTGAATGAATGTGAATGCTACTATGGGGTGCGCCTAAGTGCTGGGGGAATTCTGGAGCGAAGTAGAGTGGTGTACTTAAGGGAAGCCTCGTAGAGGCTGAGAGAACTCGTGCTTTGGCAGAGGGAGGGGATAGGACAGGGAAGAAAGAGGAGCTCGTGGGGCTGGGCAAACCCCAGCAGACGCGCAGGCCTCCATCCAGGGTCCTCCCGGCTCGCCTTTCTCACGTTTGCCAACAGCAGCTCTTTGTGGCCTCATCATTCCCACCCCTTTCACTCTCTTCGGACTCTCTGCCTCTGCCGATTGTCAACCTGAACCCTCCTCCTACAGGTCCAGGCGGAGGTGCAGCCCCGGGAAGCCTTCTGTGACGCTGCTAGCCTCGCGTCTTTGTTCATTAAATCAGATAGCGGTGTTCAAGGGCTGAACCCCATGCTCTGGACCTTTAGAAGAAGTGAGAGACTTCATCAAAAAGGTCTTCAACTTGAGGCCGCTTCCACCTGAGGTCATGAGGCTAGACTAATTATATACAAAATAACTAGAGGGAACGATTTAGTGCCCTGAGTACAGAATAGTGGTATAGACAGAAGGGCTGTGCAGAGCCGCCTGGAGGCCACAAGTCCTGCAGCCTCGTTTTGTTTCAGGAGCCAAGGGGTGGAGTATCTTTCAGCCATCACTTAGCTTTTGACCCTCGGTTCTTCATCCATAAAATGTGGGGTAAGATGCTGCGATTCATTTCAGCTCCGAATCTGCAAGGCGAGGAAGGTTCGAGTACTCATATTAGACTGAATGGAAAATAGCGATTGGTTAGCCAGAGAGGACAGGAACCAGTGGAAAAGCAGCAGATGATGGTAGCTGGAGGGACTGGTCCTTGAGAACCGTGGAGTCGAGTGGAGAACCAGCTAGGGGGTGATCGAAGACCTACTGCCCTGGCATCTTCAGCACAGTCTTTCTAGACTACAACAAACCTTGCGCAAAGCTCTCCCAGTGTAGAGGGCCTGTCAGCCTCGTGCACCCTGTGTCCCCGGACCTCAGAGGAGGGGTCTTTAGGGACCCCTCTTGTCTCCCATTCTCTGAGTTCTCTCTGGTGCCCGATCTCTTAAAGGAGTGCGCCAGGTCTCTCAGCAAACCCTGACAATGCGCGGAGGGCGATGTGTGTTCGCTGGTCATCATGAGACCCATCCTCTTTCATTTCCTCTTTAGGCCACTTGCGTCAGCCAACCCGCATGTGGTGGTGTCAAAGCAGCACACTCACCTTTTCCCAGACACAGCATCTCAGCCTGGATGGCTTGCTGGAGGGCCAGGCGTCCTGGCTTCCCAGGGCCCCAGGAACGTCTGCCGCCCCAGCACCCTGGGTTGCAGTTAGAGGGCAGGAGTTTTTTGCTAATACCTTTATATATTCACTGACCATAAAAACACACACACACAAAAGTTACTGCAGAAAAGTTGCCAAATACAGAAAAGTATAAAAAGATGGTTTTTAATCTCTCTAACTCCTCCCCCCAACTATCATTATTAACATTTTTCACTACTTGACTGAAAAAGGATTTTTCTCTTAAAATTCATACCTATTTAAACAAAGGATTCAGTTTTATTTGAGGAAAATTTAAAACATTTTATCATAGAAATTTTCAAATGTACACAGAAGTAGAGAGAATACAATATTGAGCCCCTATGTAACCCAAACCCGGCCTCAACAGTTCCGAGACCCTTAAAGCAGCAGTCGCCAACCTTTTTGGCACTAGGGACAAGTTTGCTCACTCACCTGCCACTCACTTCCTGCTGTGCAGCTCGGTTTCTAACAGGATGGGTACTGGTCCATGGCCCAGGAGCTGGGGACTCCTGCCTTGAAGGATTTGTTGTCTCCATGTTGGGTTTCTGGGCCAGAGCTCAGAAAGGGAAGTGACAGGATAAATATATAACAGCGATATTGGAATTATTAGGATTTAACCAAAGAGATTTTGAGCACGACAGGGCCCTGAGCTGCATGGGTTTTGGGGCGCCGGCTTACATGGACAGGGTCACGGCAGCCTTCCTGGTCAGATGTGGCACTGCTCCCTGTCCCTCAGTTTGATATTTACTCTTGAGTCTTCTCCCCAGGAGAGTGGACGGGTCTTCACTGACAGACACGTCAGTACCCAGCACCGGGGGTGATCACACCCGCGTTGGGATGGGGCAGTGCTTGCTCGTGATGCTGAGCAGAGCACCTGGCCTGGTCACCTTGGCATCACACTGCTGCCTGTGGACGAGCGTCGGGCCGCTGCTGTGCTCTGGGTCTCCTCTTCGCCAAACTGGTCCTGCTCTGATGTCCCACTGCTAAGAAAGGAGAAGAAAGGTCCAAGAGGAAGCTCCTCCTGGAGGCGCTTCTGCATCTGAACTAAGGCACTGGTGCCTCTTCAGTGTCGGTCACTGACGGTCCAGGCCAGTGGGAGAGGTGGCTGCTGGCTGTCAAGTCTGGTGGCTTGGAACAACCAGCATTGTGGGGAGCCCTGATTCCTGATTACTTGTGGTAGACCCTGGTGACGCTTGTGTGTGGGCGGAGACGTGGCATGTTTATTAGATATGCTCCAGGGATCTGAGACGTGACGAAAGGCTTTGCCCCCAGGATGGGCAGTGTCAGCTCCTTGCTGGGTGGCAGTAGGCGGTTATCTCACTCGGAGGTCTGTCCTCACTCTCTCCACTGGCTCCTTCACCCTTCTTTCTTACGGGGGGTGAGGGAGGGGGAGGGGGCGGGGCTGGGGAGACGGTTGTCATTTTCTGGCTTCCATAGTGTCGGCTTTTCTATTTGTTTTTGTTCCCCCCCTAGAAGGTGGTGATAATCTGGGGAGGATGCTCTTAAGAGATCTTGGACTAAACAAGAATGTGGAGAGTCCAGGGTTCTCAAGAAGATGGCCCATTATGATTCTAGATTGTGGCCGCAGGTTCACTCTAGGTCCCTTTGTTTGGGCCTCAGTTTCCTCTCCTACCAAATGATGCGTTCGATAGTGTGTTCTCGTAACTTTCCAAGACCACGGCTGGGCCATAGGCCTTTAATCGCCCAGTGGTTGTCGGGTGCACTGTACCTTGTGTCCCTTTCCTAAAGTGTGGGCGTGGCCAGGGGAGTACAAGTGGCTCTGCCCTTAGAAACACCTTCCACTGTGTGACTTGGGCGGGGCGTTGCCTGCTTTGAAGGTTGGTCAAAACCCTGATGAGGAAGGGGTGCAGTGCCTTAAGGCGGATTTCCCATAACCTGACTCGGAGGCAGAGACCCTTGTGGCAGTCATTTATGGAGGAAGTGCTCTCAGGAGAAACATGTCGAGACACGAAGGAGGCAGGACAGGTCAGGGGAGAATGTCAGACAAAGCTGTACTTTCAAAAGTTTTAGCCTCAGCCTGATCCTACCAGCAGCTGCAGAGTATGGATTATACCACAGAGGTGGTCCCACCCAGAGGCAAAGGCGTCGGGCCATTGGTATCCCTGCATCAGTTGTTGGGGACAGGTCACCCACTCCCACCCCTGAAACCCATGGACAAGCCTAAGCTCACAGGGGCCGACTTCTGAGAAAGGGGTAGCTGTGAGCCCTTAGCAGCTAACACCCATAGCTGCTAGGGGACAGGTGCACCTGAGTCGGGGCAGCCCAGAACCTGCCACATCCAGGCCAGCGAGAGCTAGACAGAGAGGGAGCAGAAGGGAGCGGGGAAGGGGCTATTCTGAATGCGACTTCCTGAGCACATGTGAGTTCTAAGCAGAGAGGGAACATGGATGACTCAGTGTGTGCAAGGAGATGTGATTTCCCAACTAGGCCGACCTCACTGATGGTTCTAGAAGTGAGGACAGTGTTCCATTTGAGGAGGGGGAGATGGCACCTAGGGAGGGGTATGAAAGCAGTACTGGGGCTTATACTTCTGTGTAGCATCCACACTGGCGTCTGGGGGCCGCTGTCACCAAGCGGTTGGGGTCCACTCCCAAAAGACGTTCCCGACCTTTCTTCTGTGTCCCCCCACATATTGCCACTTCTTAAACGTAACCTTTTCTTCTTCCTTCTTCATCTAAACCCTTTTTTCTGCCTTTCTGGCCTCTGCCATCTCAGCCAAGAGAGTTTCTCAGCTTCTCAGGTGATTCTCTTCTCTGAAAGCTTCGGCAAACCACCGGGGCAGGTCGGACGCACCTGCGCACTCACCACAGTTCAGTTGTGCAAATGTTTGTGTGCTCACTTATTTAATGTGGGTCTCCCCGTTATGCTGTCTCACAAGGGCCACAACCTGAGACTGTTTTGCTTATCATTTATCCCCAACACCTAGAAAGTGTCTGCTGCACAGTACGTGACCCATAATTGTCTTGAACACAATGTGGCATTCAGCTCGGAGTCATGGACTCCAGGTCCCTTGGAGGTGCGGGAGTGGGGGGCAGGGGGAACTGTCAGTGGTGCGGCCCGAAGTCTGGGCCCAGGGGAAGCGGGTTGCTGGTTAAGTGCCAGGTGCCGGTGTGTTCCCCTTAGGGAAGATGTCAGGCGTTTGAACATGCCTTCAGCCTCTGTCCCTGTCCCGCCCAGTTTTCTCTCCCTGGGGTGATGAGCAGAGGCCTTGCAGAGATGGTTTCGCCGAAATGAGTGGCCTGGCCTTTTTGGTGGCCCAGGGGAGCTGCTCTGACCATCCCTGGACCTGGACTCAGTTGCTAATTGCAAAGATCTGTCTTTGAGATGCAGCCTCAAGGCCAGCGTCCTCAGCGGGAAGCTCTTCTTGCCTCCTCCCCACCACCCAGGACATCTGGCCGTTCTAGAGATGCTTTCAGTTGTCACAATTTTGGGCGCGGGGCGGGGGGCGCAGCAATCTATGGGTAGAAGCCAGGGATCCTGCTAATGCACCATACAGGACATAGTGCCCTGGCTGAGAAACCTGCTCTAAGTCATCCCGGGGCTTGCCAGCAGGCGCTGCCTCCGGCCTGGGAAGCAGGTGTACCCCAGAAACCATGCCACTTCTTTTTTCTCTGAAAGGACCTCAGAATCAGTGTCCTAATCCCAGTCCCAACGAGCTCGGCCTCCCCATTCAGTCATATGGGATTCAGCCTCCCCGGTCGGAGATCTGGGATTTAGCCTCAGCCTGCTCTGAAAGGCCTGTACGTATAAGAGGCCTTTCTGCGTGTTTTCCCTAGAGCCCTGCGCACCCTTCATAGGGACCTATCCCCAAGGGCGGAGGCCTAGCCCTGCCTACACGGCCTCGAGCCGGGAGAACCGAGAGCCCTTCTTTCTATCTCTGTCTCCATCTTCCTCTTCAGTCCTGCCCCCCTTCCAGCAGCTCCCCCAGGCCCCCGAGATTAATGCGATAATTGCCATGTGTGCCTGTTTACGCAGGGAGTGGGTGCTTTCACCACCCCCAGTCAGGCAGGTTCCCAAAGGAACGCATTTCTACTGTATCAGGCCTGGTACCCGCTGAGCGCTCCTGTGCAGGTGGGCTGCCACCCCCGACTGTTTTCTCTGTCATCGCCCCAGTCATGCATACGTGTGCATGTACGTGTCACTCAGGGGATCAGCAGGTGATAAAGATGGAGAGCAGCCAGCTTGTCAGGCTAGGGGCTTGGCTGGGTCAGGTGGGAAGAAAATCACCTGAAGTTAAGAGGACATTGCCCTCCCTCCCCAAATAGCACTGTTCCATCACGCCTGGCACAGAGGAGGTGCTCTGTCAATGGCATGGAGGGAAGAGGCGGGGGCCTGGTTTACTCCCAGCTGCTCCCCAGCTCAGTGTGGGCAGGTGGGTTTCACTGCAAGACTCTCCTGGGACTGGAACCTCGTGGAACGTGTTTGGAAAGCTTTGGGCCTCCTTCCCCAGGATCTTACTCAGAGACCTTAGCATGGCTGTCCCCTGTTTCTGAAGGAAGAGTCGTTGGGGAAAATAAAGTGTGACGGTCATATATGCAGGCAGCTTGTAAGAGTCACAGAAGCAGAGCGGGGGACAGTGGAGAAAGGAGGAGAAATTCTCCCTCACACAGGCAGCCCTCTTCTCTTTTATCTCCTGCTGGGACGCAGACACACATGCATGTCCCCAGAGAGAACCTGGTCACAACTGTGGCTGAACCGGCAACTTTCTGCCTAGCCTTCCGGACACTTGTCACATGGTACCGGGGCACTTGCTGCCTTGAGAGTTGTCGATTTCTTTCTTCTTTTTTAATCTCAGAAGACACTTTCATAGTCATCTCTCCTACACCGGTCAGTTTTAAGGTTTTAATAATGATGAATCAGAAGGAGATGGAAACTAATTAGCATCAGGAGGAAAAGCATGTGAGGTGAGGGTGAGGCCACCTGGGGAAGAAGGATGGGAAGGGAAGAACTGGGAGGAAACCTGAGGGAGAGGAGAACGTGTAGAGAGGGTGCAGCAAGTCTATTAAAAGGTTTGTGAATAATCTCAGGAGCTGTCAAGCTGCTTTCTCCAGAAGAACCTTTTAAGCTGTCAGTCATCTTTAACAACCCCCCAGGGCATAGTGTGGCTGGCTCTGGGGTCCTCCCAGATATGCTTTTTCTCCTCTTCTTCCTCTTTTGTTCATCCAGCAGTCCCCAGTGTTGTATTGGATGACATTTTTTTTTTTTTTTAATAAAACAATTCAGACAGAGCTTCACAAATAGGGGAATAGCAGAATGATTTTTTTTTTGGAGAGGAGGTATATTTTAAACATGAGAATCATCTTATTTAAATTGTGGTTGTTTATTGATTAATTGAACAGCTATGCGTGCCAAACACTTTGTTAGATTCCAGGTACAGAAATGGGCAGACAGTTAAGGTTCTTGCTTTAATGTAGGTAGGTTACAGCAAAACCAAAACGTTCTCACAAAATACCGAATCAAAAGATACTGTTCGTTTTTGTCATTGGTGTTTTATAGAAGGATTGGAGAGCACATTCCAGACTCTGGGCCAGCGAGGGGGACCCTTTTATCCTGCATCTCACGAGCTATATTTCCTGATATGTTAATAGATTTTTCTCTGAGAAAAGGGATTTCATAATCAAGGGAATGTATAAAATGATGGAATAAACAAGGATAATGTTCCTTTATTGTGGGTCTTCTCACGGACTGGGGGAAAATGTAATTTGCTGTTTCCCCAGTTTTTTTGGTTACAGAATCCCATTTTCGACAAAACACATGAACATCTTACAATTTCTAGTGATGAGAACACAATTTGGAGACTGCTCTTTGCTTTATAGCAATGGTCCCCAACCTTTTTGGCACCAAGGACCAGTGCTCCTAAGAGAATCTAATGCCTGATGATCTGAGGTGGAGCTGAGGTGGAGCTGAGGTGGCGATGAGGTGGCGATGCCAGCGCTGGGCAGCGGCTGCAAATACAGATGACGCTTCGCTCGCTTGCCTGCCACTTACCTCCTGCCGTACGGCCCGGTTCCTAACAGGCCATGGACTAGTACCAGTCCACGGCCCAGGGGTTGGGGACCCCTGCTCCAGAGCATCTCTGGAAAATAGTTACCCAACTGAAATTGCTTTAGTTCTCTTCAAGTGACTACAGTCACTCTTGGGCCCAAAGTCACCTTAAAGGTCACAATTTCATCATCGCCATTGCTGACACTAATGTTTGTTGGCAGCCGAGCCCCAATCTCGGTGCTGGGAACAGGCAGTCCTTGCCGACAGAGAGCACTGAGGGGCTGCGGGTTGCTGGTAAGCCATGGAGGGAGTGAAACTTGCTGGTGCTCCATCTGCGCTAACCGGTCTTTCCACGGCGTTGCGTTCCTAATCGTGAATAAAGACAGAGGTAGCTGCACGGGGATCATTCAGTCCACCCTTCATCTTGCAGGAAGGCTCATGTCTCAGCCATCTGGGAACAAACAATCTCCTATGTCCATTAAAATCCCTTGTGGCCCTCGGCATCTAGTTATTTTGTGTCTTCCGTCTGATAATCGGGAGCAGTTTTCTCTGAGGTCTGGCACACGTCTTCCCTGCTTGCATTTAACTGACCAGACTTGGTCAGCCCTAAGAATTAGATCTCACACACTGAAATTGACAGATTCCTGCCTTTGCCCCATCTTGTTCAGAAGGTGTTTGCTTCTAACTTTTATTCTTCATTTGCAATGGTATCTATCTGAACAGCGCAGCAACAAAAGATGAGTTTGGTGAAAGAGGTTGCCTGAAAAAGCTCTTTTTAATGGAGAAATCTACTGTGAGGTGTTAGCTGCCATGACCAGTGGGAGGCGATAGTCTGTAGATTGACATATTTAAATGGGAGGCACAAAGAAAATGAGATAACTTGGGAGAAAAACAAGGTAGAGTGTCATAGTAGCCCACCGGAAGTGTGAAATCAATGAATCAAAATACATTTGCAAAGTTTAGTAGAAGGTAAATCACAGGGACAAGAAACACTTTGCCATAAAAGTCTGAGTTCAGTTATTTTACTAATTTAGTATGTGAATTTTTTGCAAGGCATTTGATTTTGATGCCCCTGTTTCTCCAGTGAATTGGGGATAAAATATCTTTCCAGAAATTGAGTTTCAGTTAGATAAAATGCATATGGTATGGGGAGGGAGAGTCAAAGCTAAGCTTAGTTGAGAAGCTCAACTATTATGACTTTTCAAAAAGCTCCCAAACCCTATTTCAGGGTCTTAGTAAGACATCTGCCAAGAGTTGCTTCTTTTGGCTAAGTCATATGATGTAATGCTCCCTCAGCCCCCTACCATTTAAGGGCCTTGCATCTAACTTGTGGCATAAAAATCTAGAATATGGATATTCATGCACTTTTCAGGTCACGGTGTGTTAGCATTAGAGAGAGCAAGGGCTTACTCTTCAAATCTAGATTTATTTCCTGTTTTGTCCAGAGCCTTGCTGGGACCAGGCCTGGGCTAGCTCTGTGCTATGTGACTATGACGGAGGAAAAGCAAACCAGAGCCCAGAGAGCCAGAGAACTGAGCAGGATGTGGGTGATGTTAATTTCTCCCTAACAACCCTGTCAAGGCCTTTGCCAGCATCTGTGGAATAGAATGATGGACACAGCTCACCTCTGTCTTTTTGAGAATTTATCCAATTAAGAGTGCAAAAGACTAGAACCTCCATCACCCAAATTATTAAACCAGTGATTTTTGCATGATCTTTAAAAAGTTTTTGACTTTTCAGGGTTCAGTTCTCTCATCTGTTAAGTGAGGGTGTTAGACTTTTCCAGCTCAGGATGTTATGTGAGGCTTATGCAATGTCCTTCACTGTGTATATGGGAGAAAGAATTAATCAGCAGTAACGCCAAGTTGGGGCTGGAGCGAGGCAATGTTTAACTGTTTGCACTGTGCTTATTACATTATCCTATGTCTGTAACTGCAGGAAGAGAAGCCTTCAACTGGCAGATGGTTTCGATGGAGTATTAAGGAACCATTTTTCTTTTTTTTCAGACCAATGATGCCTTAGGAGCCACCTGGAATTGGCTATACTTCATCCCTCTCATCATCATTGGATCCTTCTTTGTTCTCAACCTAGTCCTGGGAGTGCTTTCCGGGTAAGCCACGTGTTTCTCCTCTTGGCCTCTTCCTAACTGTAAACTAAGGCTCTTGACTCATGGTGGATTCATTCATTTAAGCTTCATTTAGAAGACATTTACTGAGCAGCCCCTATGTGCCACATGCTGTTCTAGATGCTTGGAAGGTGGTAGTGAACTGTCATTCTAATCATCTTTATTCTTAGGAATTCAAAACATCTTTAGATCAGGTACAACATTAAATACAGTATCTCCTGAGAGTTCATTTATCCAGCCTTCCTTTCATTTAGTCACTCAACGATCATAGACTTTCTGTGTCAAACTCTGTGCTGGTTGTTAAGTGATGTAAAGTTGAGTAAGATAAGGTTTTACCATCAAAAGATTCTTTCTGTGCTATGTACTGGCCATCGGAGCCCATATTTGTGGCTTGGATTAGTGTACATTAATCAGCAAATACTCAACGTCCAATGCCATGGCAAGCATTTTGAGGAACATGTGAAGTATCAGGCCCAGTCCTTGCCTTTCAGAAACTTACTGTTTGAGGCGAGAGCAACACAAACGTTAGACACAGTTAGGGAATCGGGGTTCTGTTACTGACCAATATCAGATGCAGATAATTTGTTTTGGGGAAAGGACAGATCTGTGTTGTCTGAAGTTATCAGAGATGGTTTTGTGAAGGACTGGGATTTTGCTTGAGATATAAAAATAAAATATGTATAACCAAACAAAGGCTCACTGCCGAACAGACACAGAAGCCGATGCTGTGGCAGCAGCTTTTGAGAAAATAAAGTTTTTATTGCAAGGTTGACTGGCAAGGGGACAGGAGGCAAGGTTCAAATCTGTCTCCCCGATCCAAGGTTCAGGGCAAGAATTAAGGGGTTTCAGCAGCAGAACTTCCTGGACAGCAGGCCTTTCCCTTCTGAAAGGGTTCAGGGGTTCAGGTTCAGGTCATGTCCTGGTCCTTTTGTTCTGTGGAAGGAGCAGGGAGGGGCTCACAGGTGTTACTCGGAAGTGGTGTATCCAAGAGTTAAACTTTGGTTCTCGGTGTTGTTAGAAACAGGATAGGACCGGTCCGAGCTGGTTTTGCAGTTATGTATGTGATAAAATGAAATAGAAAATATAGAGTAAACGTTTCAGGAAGGGGAGCACCGCACCATAACCAAAGATGGAGAAGGAGGATGTGTCATGCAGAGTGAAGAGACTGTAATACAACCAGACTCAGTCCGAGTGGAAATCTCACTGTGGGAAACGGAACGTAAAAGCAGGAGAGCTAAAGCGGGGGCAGATTTTAGAGGGTCTTATATTTTTCTAAGCACAAGTGAACTTAATTTCTTGTCTGAGTGGCATAAATTCTTCAAGTGAAAATTTATAGAAGAGGCTACCGTTTAAACATGGCAGACTGAACTTGGTTGGTCATCTCATAACTACTAAAATAGGAAATAAATTTTAAGACGGGCTCAGTGTCAAAAGAACAAGAGTAGAAATAACAGATGAGAGATGTCAACAGAATTTTTGAAGGGAGAGAGCGAGAGGAACCTGACTTAGTGGTGAGAGAGCTGAGGTTTGATTGCCGAGAGTGAGGAATGCCAGTGAAAAAGCAAAATGGCTACCCTGCAGCACCCCACGGAGCCCTAGAAAGGCTCGGCAAGCGGAGGCGCCAGGTACCTCTGAGAGCTGGAGTCTGGGTGGTGATAAAAACAAGATGATTCATCAGAAGTCCTTGTAAGGAACACTCAGAAGCCCTCCCCTAATACCTTAGACCAGGAGTCCCCAATCCCTGGGCTGCAGACTGGTACCAGTCCGTGGCCTGTTTAGAACCAGGCCACACAGCAGGAGGTGAGCTGTGGGTGAGCAAGCGAAGCTTCATCTGTATTTGCAGCTGCTCCGCAATGCGAGCATCACCGCCTCGGCACAGATTCTCATAGGAGCACCAGTTCCTGGTGCCAGAAACGTCGGGGACTACTGCCTTAGGCAGGTGTCTTCCACACCCAACCTTCACCCCAGCCAGAGTTAGAAGTCTTACTCTCTGTGGAGGCGGAATCCGAGAAGCTGGGAATGGCAACAGCAGGTGCCTCTGAGGGTGGGTTCGATCGATATGTTTTGGTGGAAACAGGAGGGTTACATCGAAGTCCTCAAACTGTGTTTAGGGCTCCCAGCCCACCTCTACTGCGTGACTCAAAAATATAGCCATCTGGCAAGAGTTCGTAGCATCTGCGGGGAGTTCATTTCCTCTGTGGGAAACTGTTAGTGTTAAGAGAAAGGACCTGTGTGTGCTGATTTGGAGAGTGACCGGAGAAATGGTTCCCACCTGTCACCTTGAGTGAAGCTCACGATATTACGTTCCTATGGCTGTGGCAACAAACCACCACAAACGACATGGCTTAAAATGGTGAGAGAATTTCTCTCAGGGTTCTGGAAGCTGGAGGTCCAAAATCTAGCAGGGCCATACTCCTTCTGAGGGCTCTTGGGGAGAATTTATTTCCTTCCTCTTTCAGCATCTGGTGGCTCCAGGCAGTTCTTGGCCTGTGGCTGCGTCACTCCAGTCTCTGCCTCCGTGGTCACGTTGCCTCCTTCCCTTTTGTCTAGAATCCTCTGCTGCTTCTTTCTTATGAGAGTGCTTGTCATTGGATTTAAGGTTACCTGGGTAATTCAGGATGACCTCGTCATCTCAAGATTTTAATTGCATCTGCAAAGGCCCTTTTTACAAATAATGTCACATTTGTAGATTCCAGGAATTAGGATGTGAACATATCTTTTTTGGGGGGGGAGGGGTTCACCTCATAGCACACTGTACTCACCATTCTGCAGGCCCCAGCCATGTCCACAGAGTGTCCAGTAAGCCCTCTGTGCCTTGCTCTTAAATATGAACATCATTTAAAGAAATGTCTAATACAAAAGACAAAAGCAAAATAATAAATAGAAAGAAAAGGAACTCAAGGGAATGTGAACGATGCAGGGAGCAGAAGATAACTTTTAAAACACATAATTGTTATCAGAAGAGATAGAAGAGAAATAATTTTGTTCACAAAATAACAGATTGCTTATGAAAAAACATTTAGCCATTAAGAGTTCTTGGAAATGGATGTAAAATAATTAATGTAAAATCTATATTGATGTAAAATGAATTAATGTAAAAATGTAATAAAAATAAAAAGATAGTAAATGGTTGGAATATAAAATTGGTGAAACCACCTACAAAGTACAATAAAAATAACATCAGAGGATAGGTCCAACAATCAATAAGGGTTCCATAAAGAGAACAGGGAAATGGAAAGGAAGAAATTAACAAAGAAAAATACTGAAAAGATTCCTAGCATCAGTAAATTCACATTTCCAGATTAAAAGATTGGTTGAGACATATGCAAGTATATTCTTTATAGCATTGGTTTTTTGTTTGTTTGTTTGTTTTGGTGCCGGGGAGTTAGAGAAAACCTGGCTATCCATAACTGAGTAGCTGTTGAATATATACCATGACATAGTGTGCAGCACTTAGGAGCAACAAATACCATGTACACGTGGCAGCACAGAGTATCTTAAGAACATAGAGTTTAGTAAAAACAAGAAGGAAACAACATAATGCACCATTTATATAAATAAAAATACATGCACATATAATCAGTTTGAAAAATACATTCAAATAAAAATTCGAATATATTTTAATGTAGTTTGTATGGCAGGGAGAGGGGAGGTAGGTATGGAAATAAAAGAGAACAAATGAATTAGTAAATAATGCCCTTGGAGAACTCAGCACAACTAATGAAGAGACCACACAAAGATAAATCATCATGAAATTCCAGAGCATCTGGATAAAGAGAATATTCTAAAAGCTTCTGATGATCAGGAAGGAGATGGCTTTTACCTACAAAGAATTAGGAATTGGGATGGCTTTGGGCTTCTCAATCATATTGAAAGTTAGAAAGCAATAGGGAAATCCCTAAAACTTCCCGAGGTGAAAAAAAAATCCAGGATAGAATTCTATACCCAGAAAAAATAGCATTTGTGCGGATGGGATAGAAATATTTTCAAACACCCTTTCTGAAGAAGTTCCCGGAAAATATAAGTCACTAAAGATAAGGATGTAATTGAAGGAAGAGAAGGACATGATACTCGTGAAACAAGGGGTTCAATAGAGGAGAGAGGCGAAGGGGGTTCCCAGGTTGGTGGTGAAGGGAAGTGTAGGGTGACAGCTATCAGGAAGAGACCTAGAGAGCAGCAAGTTCAGATTCGAATAAAATGACCCAGGGCTCTAAAAATATCTTTAAGAAAATAAATGAAATGAGTATATTCCCTGATATGTATTAAATTCATGAGTTTAATGGTTTTGTCAAAACTGTATATGTGAATATAAGTGTGTTTATGGATACATATATACAAACATACATATATGAATATATAAATGTATATATTTGTAAACACACACCCCCTCATCAAAGCTATTAACCCTATAAAATATGGAATCGTTACCATAGAGTAAGACCTCTGTGCAGCGCAACCGTGAGCCAGATTTACATTGTGAGCACTGGATTTTGTGATAGCCCTTTATGGTGCTATAATCACCTTGGGAGGATGGGGGAGGATCAGTGTAGGGAGGGGGAGGGAACATCAAAGACTAAAATCTTAGGTTCCACAGCAAGGAAGTCTTGAAACATTATCTAAAATTGAAAGATAAAGAAATAGAAAAGAGAAATAAATACCAGAAGAAACAGTTAAAGAATTATAAGTAGTTGCCACTGGGGAGTGAGAGTCAGAGTTGGGGAAGGGGGTGAGGCACGGAGTTGCTATTTTTTTTTTTTTCATTATAAATCTTTTAAAATTATTTTAATTTAAAACAACATACATTTAAGAAAAATAGAAATTAAAATTTAAAGTAAAAATTGCATGTTCAAAAAACATAGGACAAATATAGTCAATAATCTTGTCTAAGTATGATATCAGATGAGTACTAGACTTATTGGGGTGATCACTTTGTAAGGTATATATAAATGTCTAATCACTGTGTCATATCATATACCTGAAACTAATATCATCTTGTACTGTATATTTTTTCAACATAATTGAACAAATTTTAAGCGGAGGACAAAAGGACTATATAAGGCCGTTCTTTAGCATCTGTGGCATGGGGAGAGAGACCAGATTTAGTAGGATTAAGAAGGAAACAACCATAGTCATCCAACTATGTGGCACTAAGAGCCTGCGGTGACTTACGAAATGGTTACGAAGGAAAAATGGGAGACGAGGTGAAGGAGTTTTTAATGGTGTATCCCGAGCGGAGAGTCGTAAGATATTATGGAATTTCTTATGTATTTTCTCATTCACTGGGCATTTATTGGCACCCTCCACACCCGAGCACTGCTCTAGGTAATTCTCCGACGTAGTCTGTACCTGCAAACCCAGATGCTCTCCCTTGGGTGACTGCCTGCGGGAGGGGCCTGCCCACAGACACCTTCTTGTATTTCTCCTGCGGGGATAAGCTCTTGTTTGTGGGATCTTAGCCGATGGTCTTTATCTTTACTCATTTCCTAAGTGTGGCCATGTTTTAGTTTAGAAAATTCGAGTCAGATCCATGCTATTTGAAGAGGGAAAAGTGTTAGTAAGCACTGTGCTAATAAGTTGCTGGTGTTCCAGGCGAGGTTCCAGCGCGGGCTCAAGACGGATCTTAACAGAGCTAGAAAGGGAACAGAGCGCTGCGTTATAGGACAGTTTCTAGTGTCTGACCATATCCAGGCCGAGGGACTCCCTCTGGTTCGGAATTGCATCTTTTAATCCTCCGTTCTTCTCCAGATGAGGAAGAGTGGCACCTTGGGAGAAGCTTGAGCTTTGGCGTCTGACAGTCGTGGGCGAGAACCTAACCTGCACTTATTAGCATTGTGCATTTGGGCAGGTTACTCCGAGCCTGTCTTCCTCCTCTATGGAATGGGATAGCAGGCTCTCTCCGGCAGGCCAAGGCCTACCAGGGTCTGGCGTGGAGTAGCCATTTGCTCTTACACCCTTTGATAATATTGACATTTATTTTCTCCACCTGTCAGGTCCGAGCGGCTGTCATCTGAGTCGCAGCCTGTGATGTTTGGTTTGAACCAGTCGTGAGGCCACGTGCTCCTCTTTGGGAGGCAGCCTCCTCAGGTTGGGAGATGAAATAGAACCGAAATGACATATGCCTCCTTAGCACTTCTGGAGAAGCCCAGGAAGTGACAACAGCAGCTGGCAGCAGCTGGTGTGAATAAATTCTGACATTTAAAGGAGTGTTAATGATAGGGGCCTTACGGGCCGGGACTGAAATATTTCTGTCCCAGTTTCTTTGTCACGTTCTGATACTCACCACGTACGGGGACGGGTTTTCATTGGTGCGTGCAAAGGCTTTAGCAGAAGCTAGTTCCGTGTACGAGGTGGGAGGGGCATGGGCTCTCTCTTCTGCTCAGTCTGACCCTCACGTGCATGTGGAGGGGATGTGGGCTTCCTCCCTGGGGTGGAGGCTTGGTTAGGAGTCGCACTTGAAAGCCAGGGAAAAGCTCTGAAGGTTTTATCTCCAGAGGACACGTGCCTGGTGTGCTGCGGGCAGTCTGAATGTTACGGGCTTTAGCAGAAGCTAGTTCCGTGTACGAGGTGGGTTTTATCTCCAGAGGACACATGCCTGGTGTGCTGCGGGCAGTCTGAATGTTACATACCAAGGCTTTGCTAAAGCCGAGAGTGAAGGCAATGGAAGGAGGCAGTCCTGTGTTGGACAGGTGTCGGGAAGAGTCCAGGTGAGAGGGGACGGGCAGCCTACACTGGCACTCATGGCCCTCTGGACACCAAGTGTGGAAATGGCAGAGGCATCAATCCCAGCAGCACAAGCTTGGGCGGAAGGAGAGCTGTGAGGTGTATTTGTCGGCCTCAGTGTATTTAAAAAGGAAGTGTGGATAGAAGCGTTGTAGCATTTTTAGTTGTCTCAGAGGAAATGGGATTTGATGAAAACCATTAGCTTAGGCTTGAAGAGAAGCAGAGCTTCCTGTCTCCATGGGAACAATCCAGGGCTGCATAAGCATATCCTGGAGTGCGTCAAGGGCTACAAGGCAGAAGGCTCACACAGACAGGACGTGACCCCAAACTGTACCCACTGCTCTCAGGGCTTCTGGAGAGGGAGGTAGGCTCGGGGAGCAATTGTACTGTCCCCAAACTGGGGCAGGGACAGCCAGGCTGAGGACTACTTACAAATGCACATGGCAAGCAATGGGAAGCCTCATGTATATAAAGCACATCATAGTTTTCAAAGCATCTTGACCTTATTTGTCCCTTGTAACAACTCTGCGCACTAGGCAGACATCTTTACACATGAGAAGAGGAGGATTTAGAGGTGCTGATCTCCAAGTAGTTGCTGGCAGGGGTGTGGCCAAAGGTTACAATTTCTCATCTTCTGGTTAGGTACTTATTTTAATGTAGCAGGCAGCCTCCATCCAGGGGTACTGGCACTGACCGTGGCACCACTAGAGAAAATCTGCCAGGGTTAACCTAGAGTATCACCCTGACCGTACAGATCTCGGTGCGAGTTTTAATCTGTACACGCGTCGATGCACATACTTGTTCACACTCGCTGCTCTTCATGTACACAGCGTGCGTGACCTGGTACATGCGAGCGTGACCTGGTACATGCGAGCGTGACCGGGTACATGCGAGCCAGAAGATGCCAAGATCCACTGTCCAGATCCTCTAGCCCTAGAGACTAATGGGGAGTGGTGGACCCTTCATATAAAAAAGAAATTCTTCTGGTTGCATCTTTTGAATGAGTGGAGTGGCTCCTGGAAAAAGCAAGATGGTGGTATGTCTTGCCACCAAGTCATTTGCTGGGTGTGTTTGACAATTCAGTACAATTCAGAAAACGTTCATTGAGTGTTTACTACGTATAAGACACCTTGTTAGACTCTGAGATTACAAAGATGTGTGAAGTGATTGTAGATTAAAGAAATTATTTGAAATACGTGTAATAGAGTCTAATTTCAAATAGGTCCAGAATTCTAGCCCTATCGAAAGCTGTTTATTTAATATTTATATGTCACATTTATTTAAGATTCCTATATGTCACATATTTTAGGTACCTACTATCTTACAAGGCATAGTCGAGGATAGAGGGATAAGCAGAACCTATGTCCTGTCCACAAGGAAGAGACTAACAAGTGTCCCTTCAATGTTCAAGCTTGTATATCCTGAGTCATCTGCCATTACTTCCCTCTGAATATTAGAAGACACCACCTGAATATTTCCCAGGCCTGACTTGAGGCAGAAATGGCTAGTGGTCTTAAGAAGGAAATTATTCATGCCCAGCTCTGTGGTACAGATGAGCCCTCTGAGGGGTTGGTGGGTATTAGTTTGACATGTGTCTGGTCTTCCCAAGGCAGGCTGACATTGAAGGGGACTGGCCAAATAAGTGTGTGTGTGAACTACACAGTAATTCTCTGCTAGGATTCTGACACTGGAATCAACTGGGAGAAATTCATTTACTCAGTCGACAGTTACTGAGCACTTGCTGTGAGTCACCTGCTGCTGGGGGCTGCTATCCTCCTGGAGCTTGGGGTCTAGATAAGAGACAGCACAGGGTGGACATGTAAATTAGCAGGTGGGGGGGCCAGGATCAGACAAGGCCAACGCAAGAAGGTGACTTCGATGGATCCTCTTGAAGATTGAGCAATGGCTAACCAGAAGAAGGGAGGAGGGCAGTCCGGCAGGTTGGTAGTCAAGGCATAAAAGGCCATGCTGAGTGACTTAAGTGAGTCCCTAGAAAGAAGTAGAGGAGATAAAACTAGAGACAAAGGCTTATCATGAAGGCCTCATCAGAAGGCTCAGGGCTGAGCTAATGAATTTAAACCTAATCCCAGAAGCTCATGGGAGGTTCTCAAGTTTTCAGCAGAGAAGATGACCAATTTGCATTGGAAGATGATCACTCTGGAGAAGGTACATAAAGAAGCAAGACTGGAGGCAGGGAGACAGGTGAGGAGCAATGGTTGAGGGGAGCAGCAGTGAGGCCTGAGGGGCACAGCAGAGGTGGTGGCGGACAGGATGGGCCGGATCCAGGCGGTGTCGGTGGGATGGGATCTGCATGACTTGGTGACCGCGTAGGTGTGTCTGAGCGTGTACTGGAGGTGGACATAAGATGGAAGTCTCTTGAACTGCTTCTAGATTTCTGAACTGAGCCACTAGGTGGCTGGTGAAGAACATGAGAAGAAGAGATTTTGAGGAAAAGAGTTTAGGTTTTGGATCTGTTGAGTTTGAGAAAGCATAACAAACCTTCCACCGTTTGGCTAGTTCACAGCAGTAGTATAGAGCTTGTTTTAGCTCGATTGTGTTTAAGCTGCACTTTATTGAGACTGCTAAGCACCAAACACTGTGCCAGTCCCATGGCACACAGTGTTTCATTTCATCTTCGAAGTGACTGTATGAGGTATTAACTACCGTCTTTCATGAATAAATAACTGTGACAGAGAGGTTTGGTAATTTGCCTTAACTCACAAAGCTATTGAGCAACAGGTTCAGAATTTGAGGTCTGCCAAGTCCAAACAGCTATGCTCTTGAACACATCCTCCACATAGTTTAAATCTCCTTTTTGGAAGAAAATTGGCTGGCACCTAGTACAGTGGAACTTGGTGAGGATGAAGGGGCCCTCAGGGGCAGCCAAGGCACACACCGCTTCACAGCCCTGCAGACTGAAGTTTCATGGTAAACACGGTGTGATGACCATAGTGGCGGGCTCCTAGTTCCTACCCTGCCTGGAAGGACACGCTCCTGGATGAGTCACGCATAGAGCTATGCGAGTCGTTGAGTCTGCATTTCCCCAAGACACTGCTTTGTGTATCGGTTGTCAGAGTTGTATCTTAGAGTGTGATAAAAATTATTTGAGATAGAGGAGCCGTAAGTGGATTTCACGACCGGCCTCCATGTCACAGTCAAGGAACAGAGAGTGAAGGGACTTGCCGGGGTCAGCACAGCTGTTAAGTGGCAGATCTTGACTTAAACCTAGGACCTCTGGCTCCCTGTCCAGACTCTTTTTGCCCTTTGCACTGTAGGTGTTACCTGCTAGTCAAGTACAGACTCCGCAAACGGTGTATCTGGGTTAGAATCCCATTTCTATCACTTGCCATCTGGATGACCTTAGGCAAGTCATTTCACATTTCTATACCCTCAATTACCAAGTGCAGACAAGGGTGCTGTATTCACTGTGTAGGGTTATTGGGGAAACAATCAGATCATGCAGGTTCAGTACCTGGGAGATAGTATACCCTCAGTGGCAGTCCTTGGTAGCCGATTTCTCTCTAGCACCTCGCTTAAACCTCAGTTGGTGGGGCCAGGAAAGAGCGATTCCTTCTACCCACAAAGTACCCCCACTGAGCCAGTTGCTCAGATGTTTTTAGACACCGCTGGTCTACATGGACTGACTGTCATGGAACCCTACAGGGAATAGTGACAGTGGACCGCTGGGCTGCACTCCTTTCTCCCAAATGTGTCCCTTGTTGAATTCCCCCTCATCCCTCACAGCCTGTTTCAACTTTGACCTCTTTTATGAGATCTTTCCAAATCCATGCCCTCACTCCCATTCTGCAATGAGAATAAAACTCTGCCACATGCTCCCATGGCTTTATGTACCTACTCGTTATAGAACCTATTACTCATAATTACATTATGTAATTTTGTTGTAGAATTTAATAATAATAATAATAATATAATAATAATAAAGACAAGAACGTTTATTGAAATATCATCTGCCTGGTATTGTTCTAAACACTTTATATAATTTTTATTTATTTCGACAGCCTCATGAGTCAGGTACTATTGTTATATCCATTTTATACACGAGGAGCCAAGAGAGTTTAAGAGTCTTGCCTGCGGCTGCATAGTTAGCCAAGGACAGCACTCTCCCGTCTCCCCAGGACGCACTGTCTTCCTCGTATTGGAGTTACAAATGTCCCTCGCACCTGTGTTAGGTTTCATTTTATGCTGGAGACGGCTTTCCACGTAGTTGGGTTTCTCCTAACATCTTAGTGCCTTGTTTGTGTGCTCAATAAATAAATGCTGAGTGGAAGCGAGACCCAGTGACACCAGGCCCCTCTTAGGGGACTCCATACCCCATTGTGACCTCCTGCAGAACAGTACTGCAGAGGACTGAGGAAGGGGCTGATATTTTAAAAGTCAGGAGTATAATCACTGTTATTGGAGATCCAGGTCTAAGCTTGAGAAAGGCTCTTTATTCTGCAGAGTTATGGTCCCTGCTTGCAGCTTATAAGCGTTATAGACAAGTAATTTTCACGCATTGAATTTTTTTTTATATGGCTATTGAGTTTTTCAGTTGTTCATGCCCTTTGCCCATTTTCCTATTGGCATATTTAACTTTCTTATATGAATTTAAAAGTTCTACTTGTATGGCAAAGGTATTAACCTTTTTATGTCATATGTGACAAATATTTGGGGAATAATCACTTAAAGGATAAAGCTGTCATCCTGTTAGGAATTGTGGGCAACTAAGTTTGTTGGAAGCAGAAAAAGACTAAAATGGTTCTTTGTTACTTTAGAGCTCTTCATCTAGGAAGTGTTTCATGTGTATTCATTTGTTTGATTATCACAATGATCCTAGGAATTATATTAGCATTATATTTCAGATAAGGAGGTGGAAGTTCAAAGTGAAAAAGTGACATGCCCTAAGTCGTGGGTCTAAAAGCATGGTGCCCTGGCCCTCAGCCCAGTGTTCCGTTACATGGACACTGTTTTCCATGTGGAGTCGGGTGTGTCCACTGGAACCTTTGCTGCTTGGCCTCCACTCAAAACACAGAGGTGTGGTTCCCATGCATGCTCCAACACAGCAAAGTGCTCTTTAGAATTTATTAAGTCAGGAAATATTTATTGAATACTTACTATGTGCCAAATACTGTTCTGGATGCTGGAGTTGAAATAATCCCTGCCTTCATGGAGCTTATATTCTTGCATTGCACTGGTAACCTCTATTTTCTAGAATACTCCTCCCCATTTTAGGATGTATTAATATATTAGGAAGATGTACCATCAGTGCCAATATCCTGAAATTACTTCGTGTTGATAACATTATAGGCTGAGATTGTGGATGTGAAATGTAATGTAGCTCCTTTGGACGAGGGGGCAGGCTCTAATTTTCTTTTATTGCTTAAATTCTGTTGCCTCTCAAAAATCAAGCTCAAGTGCACTCTTTTATCTATCTGGGGGGACAGAGGCTGTCCCAGGATAGGTGGTTCTGGAGGCCTCGGCCAAGATGGGAGGATAATTGCCTGAAGGTGTATGGTAAGGATGGAGGGGTGAGGTCGGACCTGGTAGAAGCTAACAGTCATATCCAGAAAGATGAACTCTGAGAGGCAAGGTCAAAGTGTTCAGGGAAAAGGAGTCGAGAAATCAGTGAGGGCAATCAAAGTAAATAATCAAAACAAAGTACTGTTTTATATGAACTCACCCCTTTTATAGAGAAATTTGGACAATTAGTTCAAGGCTTCATCAGGTGACTTTTCGGTGATGGAAGACAGTGGCCAAATATAAAAATGTTTTCGTTCTCTGTCGAAAGATTTTTCGCAGATAGAGTTTCTAGTTGGCCAAATCCTTAGGTGGCCGAAACAACCCTGTTCCCTCTTCTGCCATACCCTCTAACACTCTGATACCTTTATTTATATATGCGTGTGTGTGTGTGTACTTACATCTATACACACACATTTTCAGTCATATACATGATGCTTTCTAGTCATGCTTAAACTCTAGTGTGTGTCCATACTGAACTCTAGTCTTTGTTTCTCCATGAAGTACTTAAAGACTCAGTAGAGGATTGTACCATTCCCTGAATTTGCCTTGCAGAGGGTATGCTGTGCATACTTGTGTACTGTATTTAAGCCTATTTCAAGAATGTTTCCATTTTAAAATCCCTTTTACTTATCTTTTCTGAAGGAGGAGCTAATATTTATTTAATCGAGTAATATAATATGAAGTAATGTTTAAGATGGCTTGGCTAACAGACAGAGCTGAATTTCATTTACCTATCTGCTACTAACCTCCAAAGGGCACGTCTTCACTTAGATATCCCTTAGGTGTCTCAAACTCAGGATGCCCCAAACTCAATTTATTGTCTCATTTTCCTACCCCATCACCAAAGACATCTACTTCTCTTCCATATTCTTCCTCTGTTACCTTTAATCACATTCATCATCCAAGATAGTGACTTTAATTAATCTCGATACTTTCTGTTCACTTATTCTCTGCATCAAATTACTCATCAAGGTGCTGATTCCACCTTTGAAAGGTTTCATGAAGTGTATCTTTGGCTATAGTAATTGCCTCTTTAATGTTTTCCCTACTCAAATCTAGTCTGCCTCCATCACCAGAGCTGTCTTTCTCATCTAGACACTTAATTATACAGTCTGTATACTTTATTATTTATAATGGCTTTCTATTGCCAAAATAATAAAATTATGTGTTCATTCGTTTGGTTTTTCAACAAATAAGTATTGAGCTTCTATGTGCCAGATAGCATTCTAGAAGCTGGAGATATAACAGAGAAAACAGAGTTCTGCTCTCATGAAGCTTTCATTTTAATATGGGGAGATTTGAGCTTTGTATATTCTCATTTAGGTGAGAATGAAGAGACAAAGAGCGTTCTTGAAAAGGAATAGTTCAAATTATAAAAATGTTAATTTCCCTTCATTTAGTCTTTAATGCAATATTAATAAACACAAATAAGATTTTTACTTGACTAAATGGAAATTTATCTGAAAACTTAAGTATATAAAAATAGCCAGGATGTTTCTTAGGAAGAGTAGTGAGGAACAGGGACTTTTTCTACAAGTAGTAAAATAAATTCTAAAACTACAATAATTGAAATTGAATGGTATGGTGTAGAAATAGGAAGCCTCAAAGGAGACTCAAATATATATATATTTGAATTTACAGTATATATGTGTCATTTCAAATCCGTGAAGTTGAATTATTCAGTGAGGGTATTGGTAACTAGACAGTCACTTGGAACAAAAAGAAAATTGAATTGAACCCCATCTCTCATATCTTATACCAAAATAAACTGCAGGTGGAGCAAGTACATAAATTAAAAAATTTAAATCATAGAAATATTCAAAGAGGTTATGGACATTTAAAAAATCTCCAAGGGGCAAGACCTTTCTAAGCATTATACAAATCAATAAGCCATTAAGAAAACAATTGATAAATTCGAATTTGTAAAAATAAAAGTATACTGTCTACCATAAATTCTTAAGATCAGAAGACAAAACTTGAGTTAGTTTTGAATTTTAAATTGAGTCTGCAGAGGATTAGGGGAGATGGTAAAAACAAAAAGGCGATTGATTAGTAATAAGACTCAAAAAGCTCTAGTTCTGGACAGAAAACAAGGCTGTCAAGCACCGATGGCTGAAATGTGAAGAAAGCTGAGGTGAAGATTTCAGGTGGTAAAATAATCAGGTCATGGGAAGTGACTGGTTGTGATGGGGGAGGGAGTGTTATCCCCCGATTCAGCTGTCAACGTCTCAGAGAACTTTGGCTCCATTTACTGAGATGGATATAGAGGAAGGAATAAAGCTCTCATTCTGGGAGGAAGATGTGTTCAATTTCAATCCGAGAGAAATTGGGTTCAGGAGGGCCAAACAAGTAGATAGGATCAGCCAACATCTGTGTTTTAAGAACAGAGAGAGAAAAGATGGGACACACTATCACGACTTGATAGAGAAAATGGTAAAAATAGAGGAGGCTCTATCCGTGGAGGGCACGTAGAGAACAAGAAGCAGAGCCGGGGATAGAGGTTTCTAAAAACACTAACCATTAAAGAATAGGATATAAAGATCGGTCGAAAGGTTATCTGGAAAGCATCACATCATAGAGGACAAAGAAGCACAGGGTTTCAAAAAGGAATGAGGGAATGCCAAATGCCGAAGGAATCGCAGGGATCCCCATACAGAGGTGACTGAAAACTAGCTGCAAGGTTGGAAGATCTGCTGGCTTGAAAATGTTTTTCGTTTTTATTTTGAAATAATTAT
Organism: Pteropus alecto; assembly: GCF_000325575.1. Classification (NCBI taxonomy): domain Eukaryota; kingdom Metazoa; phylum Chordata; class Mammalia; order Chiroptera; family Pteropodidae; genus Pteropus; species Pteropus alecto. Next base: position 9,235,298 of record NW_006432945.1, on the reverse strand, counting down.
AGAACTGCAGGAAGTTGCTCACCCTCCCAGTCCCCCCCACCACCAAAAAAAAAAGTTCAGGAGAGTCTTGTGTACCCTTCACCTGGCTTCCCCCAGTGATAACATCTTGTGTAATTATAGTGCAATACCAGGACTAGGAAATCGATGACGTTGGTACAATCCATAGAGCTTATTCAGATTCCACCAGTTTTACGTGTGTGCGTGTGTGTGTGTGTGTGTGTGTGTACGTACGTACAGTTGTGTAATCACCACCACATTCAACATATAGAACTGGTTCATCACAGGACTCCCTCCTGTTGCCCCTTTATACATCACACCCACTTTTCTCCACCCACTCCCCACAACCCTCAGTAACCACTGATCGTTCAATTTTGTCATTTTAAGAATATATTGAATGGTATATAAGTGGAATCATATAGTATGTAACCTTTTGAAATGGACTTCTTTTCTCTCAGTGTAATTTCCTCGAAGCCCATGCAGGTCATCGCATGTACCAATAGCAAATTCCTATTTGTTTCTGATACTTTTCCATGGCATGGCTATACTGCATTCGTTCAACCATGCACCCCTTAGAGAACATTTGGGTTGTTTTCAGTTTTGCACTATTACAGATAAAGCTGCTGTGAACATTTGTGTACAGATTTTTGTGTGACCATAAGTTTTATTTTCTCTGAGATAAATGCCCACGTACATTTGCTGGGTCATATGCTACATGCAAGTTCAATTTTACAGGAAATTGCCCATCTGTTTTCCAGAGTGGCTGTATCATTTTACATGCCTGCCAACTATACATGAGAGTTCTGGTTTTTCCACATCCTCATTAGCTAGCTTAAAAAATTAGATAATGATATACAATGAACATTAATAAGTGTCACAAATTTATGTTGAAATATTAAGATAACGTAAGTAGTATAGGGCAATGAATATTGAATAGATCATGATTTTTTAAATATTATGGACTAGTAAATTCTCAGGAAAAGAGAAGTAACGAAAAAGCCCAACATTGAGTGGGTAGAAATGATGAATATGGAGTTAATAACATTTATTTTAACAAAGGCTTTAAAACAAACAGAATAATCACAAACACAGCTGCAACTGCTGGCTTCTCTCATCATTTTATTAAAGAATCTAAATTAATGGTCCTCGTCTTGCATAACCTCTCAAAGCTTAGCCCAAGCTACTTTCCCAGCCTCGGTTCTACGTTCCTTGTCGTTTAGTCCACCACACACATGCTGTTCCTGGATTTCCCAGGGACACCTCAGTTTCTTTGTCCTCTTTGCCTAGAAATAACCAACCTCATAACTTTCTCTACACATCTGCCATATTCGACTGAGGACTCCTTTTAAGTTTCCTCATCTATGTTCTCCTTGCCCTGTGTGTAATTCTCTCTTAGAGCATTTGTTTCATTTTGTAGTTATTTGTGGAGGTCTTTGCCCCTTTCATAGGATTTCGAAGGCAGGTGGTGGCATGGTGAGTTCACCTCTTTCCCCCCAGATCTTAGCAAGCATCGTTAACAGGCCAGCAGTGAGCTCCCAGTGGATATGCTCCAATGAGCGAATCAAGGGCCGTCTTCCTGTTTGTGGCATGTCTGTGTTTGTCAGGAATTTTCCTGAGATTTGGGGCATTGTTTTCGATGGGTATAAATCCCCCAAAGACCAAGTTTAATATTAACTCAAGAGCTGAGCACAGATTATTGTAGTAAAACTCCGTTACTGTGCCCGTGTCAGGGGATGACTCTAAGAGCTGTGCTTAGACCTTCTGCATTACAGGGAGAAAGAGAGGACATTTGTCATTAGCGGAATGATGGACGAGAGCCTGTGTAATCAAATTGTTGCTACGTGTGGGGCTTTTGATGGCTTTATTTATTTATGTTTTTTGCTGTCATAATTTATCCCATATGTTCATTTCACTGTTGCTTTTATGCCACAATCCTAGGTGTTTAGAAAATAGAAAAAAATGTTTTCGCTTGAACCTATGTCTCTCTTTCTGGCCTATGGAATCTCATAGTAACTGATTTCACCACATGGAAATTCATAATAGTTTTAGAATCTCGCTTCATTTTCTGAGTATCGTCCGTAGTCAAGCCCCTGTAATTAGACATGTTTTCTGTGCACTTGCAGACATGTGCACACTGAGGTGGCTGAAATAATACCTTCCAATTTCCCCGGCTGATAATCACAGCCTTTACAAAGCGGTTAGATACTGGGTGCTTGGCATTGCTCGCTGTTAAGTTCCGATGCTGTTAGAGTTGCAGCAGAATTAAAAGTTCTTTATTTTCCTTTTGGTGTCAAGTGCATCACTACATTCTCAACACTTAATTATCATCGCATCCCAAAATATTCCTCATTTAACAAAAATATTGAAACTACTCTTTCCTGTTGAAGAAGCAAACTCCGATAAGTAGGGGGAGCTCTGAGAAGCCGTATTCCGCAGGGAACCCAGCAAATGAACAGCTGTTGAGAGCATTTGGGGGAACAGGAGAGACCCCAAAGTCTGTGAAAGGAGCCACATTACTCTTACCCATATTAAAGTAAACTTGGTAAGTAATCTGTTTACCAGGTGACAAGTCCATAAGCTGAAGCCGATGAGACAAGAAAAGGCCCCTTAACCCTCATGAGAGTTGACTGGAATAGAAGTAAAATGGGACACGATCCTTCCCCATAACCCCTACCCACCCACCCCACGACCTCTGTACATGAAGAAGTGTCTCCTCTATCATCTGACCCCCATGTTTTTGCATCATACTCCTCCTTTAGATCAGGGTACCCGGTGATCAAATATAGTACGAGGGAGGGATGATCTTATTGCCAGACGTTAACACCTCGGCCAGCAGCTGTCGGAGAGCAAGAACCAAGGGAAGAAGACACAGGAGAATTTTCTAAGTAGAGAAGGTCAAACGGAGGAAACACTCATGTGACCATTTATTAAAATATATTGTCAGCCAATATTTATGCAGCAACCGTGTGCTGGGCACCCCGATAGTGAATAAGATGCAGTCACCGTCAGGTGCTTCATGTTCAGATGGCTAAGACCCACGAGTAAACAAGCAAATAACACGTTATTAATGGTACATGTTATGAAGGAAATGAACAGAAGGCTTTGAACAGAAGCTCTGACTCTTGTCTTAGGATGAAAAAAGCCAGACTAGAGAGAATAGCTACCAGGCCCCAGCAATCTGCCCGGGTCTGACCTCTGTGTCAAATCTGTGATGTCCTCAGCCCACACAACTGCTCCCTCACTGTTCCCCACAGGAGAAATGTCATGTCTCCAGCGGACAGTGCTAGTTACTCTGAAAATGCTATTTTCTAGCCAGAGGGGCTGCAACCGATAACCAAGCAACAGTATCTTGACTGTGTTGATTAAGCCACATGGGGCACCACACATGGTGTTGAAAATGATGCTTCTGTGTTAACCAGCAGAGAGAGATGCACTAGTGAATGAAGCAACTTCATATTCTTTCCAGAGATAAGGAGCTGACCTCTAGGACTTTGCTTTTATTGATATCTCTGCCTTCTCCATTCACCTACGAGTAGGGGGAGGAAATAAAAGGTCTAAAAACGGTCAGAGGGATCCTCAAGGCCAAGTTGTGTCCCAGATTGTCCGCCTCCAGAGAGGAAGTGTGCTATTCATTCAGTCACTCATTTCTAGCCCCTTTTCTCAGCCCTATCCCCAGAAGCAGCAGCAAATAACTGTCTCGGTTGGGTTGTGCTGGTCACTTTTACAGACAAGTTAAGCAAAAATTATGCCTCCTTTCTAGGAATTTCTCGTTCACATAGTCTTTCAACCCTGGCCAAGATTTGCCCCTGGAAAAATTTGGAAAAGTGGGTGGCATCTGTGTTTAAGATCGTGCCCCTTTGCTCTCCTGCAGTTTAATGTCACCCTTTTCCCTATCCTTCTGTTAGGGGCGGAGGGGAGGGAGGTGGGGACAGGGAATGACTGGTTGGACTAACCAGTTCACATCTAGTGTTTTGGTCTGGGTTTCTCTGAAAGAAAGCCCGAGGAAAGGATTGGGTATGGGAAGTTTATTTGGGAGGTGACACCCTCGCTGCAAAAAGGAGAGAGTGGGGAAACTGAGGCAGAGAAGGAGGAAAAAGTAGAAGAATCTGCATTGGTTGAGGGGGTGACTGGTGTGGACTGCTGAGGCTTAATCCACTGCGAACCTTCGAAGGCGCATATAGATCGTACCTCAGAATTGCTGCACTGAGAACTGGAGAATCGGGGTATGTACTGATATGTGGTCTCCACTAATTCCTGTTCCTTTCGGGCTTCCCTCCTTGTGGGCTGAGGAAGCTCTTGGGGGACTGGAAAAATCCCCGAGGCAGAGAAACAGAATGGTGTGGTCACCTGAGGGAGCTTCCACACCTGTCAGAGTGCACAGGATCTGTCCACTGCCACGTCAGGTCGATTCAGAGATGGTCTGAGGCGAGATGAGGTGAGCATCTGCTTCTTGCTCTCCGTTAAAGGAATATTTCATTTGCTCAGTGTTTTTTGAGCACATACTGTGTACCAGGGATGGTTTTTCTGAGGTTAGTGTCCAGGTAAGTTAGAAGAAGCAGGATGAGAACAGAACTGAGGTATGGAGTGGGCTCGGAGAGCAGGTGGTCCACTGCTGGGATGAGGACATCCCTCACAGGGCCAAAATTCATGTGCTCTGGAAATAGATATGCCACATAGAAGCCATGGACTGGACACTCCTGTCACATCCTGCGAGGCCAACCAGAGTCTCGAAGGTTTAGATCGGTGTGACCTTACCTTTCTCCTGCAGCCTGGTTCGTCCTCCCTTCCCCATTCAGCAGTCCACACCCGCCATCTGCCCTGCCAGCTCGAAGGCCTCCTCCCCTCCCCAGGACACTCGCCATTGCGTTTTATCTGAGTGTGCCCTTGTCCTGTTCAGCCTCCCTAGGCCCATGATCACTGCTTAGCCCCCCATCTACACAGCTCATCCTGTGAAGGGCCAATTTAGGCAGTGCTGGAGTCTGGAGGTTTCATGACTCAAGTAATTGGGGATCTCCTTATGTTACCAACGGTGAATGATATAATAAGTGAGCCGAGTCTCAATTAAAATTCTCATCCATCATATTTGATGTCACTAGAGCCTAATCTTAAACTCAGATAGGTCCGCAAATTAAAAATACTGGTTCTCAGTAGCCAGAGGGTCATTCTGTCTTAGAGCCTCTAGATACTGTCTCCATAATCTGGGTCAGGCCTCATCTGTCAGTTTCACACCCTCCCCACCCCTCTCCTCCCAGCCCAGAGTTGGTGTTCTGTGGCCTCGGTCACCTGCACGCCCCCTGGTGTGAAGAGCAGCCGAGGTGTGGGGCTGTCAGGAGGGACGCTGAGGCCTCCAGGAGAGCGTGCTTGTGCCCACCACCTCTCTCAGGTCGCCAGGACCCCCAGCCCAGAGAGCCAGAGCAGAGGTCCTCAGGGCGCCAGCCCATTTAGCAGCGGGGTGGACCAAGCAGCTGTTTCACCTGTGGATGCCACAGATGCTGCGTCCCTGTGGGTGAGTGAACTCGATGGGCGCGAGAGCCGCCTTTCTCCAGTGCTTGCATTCAGCGTGGAAGTTCAGGCTTTCTTTTTCCTGTTTTGCCCTCTCCCCCCACCCCCTCCCCCACCCCATCTCCAATAGCAAAGGTTAACATTAGAATTAAACAATCAAATTAGCAAATTTTCTTTGGGGATTTCCTTTCGGCAACTGTAGCTCCTCTGATCTCCAGGTATCCCCTGTGAAGTACATCTGAGGCATTTTCACCTTCCCTCGTCTGTAGTTGTTTCATGAAATGCTGTTTCCCAGGACTAACAAATGATAAATAAGACGCAGCATGTTTGCAGTTTACATAAGCAGGCAGGGATGTGTCTGCTTCTC
>NW_006432945.1:9210284-9229355 GCF_000325575.1 Pteropus alecto | reverse complement strand
GCGCGCTGAGGGCAGCTACCCAAGGCTTTGCTCTCAGAGGTCGCGAGGATCTGGAGTCTGGGAATATTAATTGGAAACAGCAAGAATAGAGACAATTTCAAATACCCAGTAGGGACATTATGTGCTGAAATAGTGTGTCTGTGTGACAAAAATTCACCTGGTGGTGATATAGATCTTATATTGTCCATGTTTTGTTTCTTGTGCAAAACATATATGTGGCAGGAGATGGGAATAGGGAAAGGGGAGTTCATGGAGGGGAGAAAAGGAGAATTAAACTTTGAAAAATTCTAGTTGCCATGACAACGTAATGAGCTCCAAAAGTGGCATCTCTGAACTAGTTTCGCATGGGAAGGCAGGGGAGCTCAGAAGGAAGGAATTAGAATAATACAAATAATAAAACAGTGATTATGAAGCAAAAGGACACTTATTAGGAGGCTGTGAGCACTTCTTGCTACTCTCTGGGGACCCAGAAGCCGCTTGCTCCTAGCTGACCGGGGCAGAGACAGCAGGAGTGTGATTTGGGCCTGGATGCTTTTCGCAATCTCCTGGGCTCTGGACAATGCGCAGCTAGGAGATTTGGACAAAAGAAACCGCATCGTGTGTGAAGCATGGTGTGGGGAGAAGCCTCTGAAAGCCAGGCTTTCTTCCTGCTCTGCGTCTCCTTCCCTCCCTCCCTTCCTCCCTCCCTGCTGCCCATCCTCCCTGATAGCCCAGCTTCACTCCTGTGCACGGGTTCCGTTGTTAGCCAAGTGACAGTGTGTGCAGCGTTCCAGTTACCACGGCAGTTGAGGACATAAAGTCCCCGTTACTGGGCACTCATCATAACCATAACGCTCTTCTCCCCAGCCACGTTCTCTGGAGCAAAAGGAGAGCTTCAGACAAAAGAAAGAAGGCGGCACTGAGAAGCATAGGATGGGAGGGTCAAGAGGAGTTGTGGGTCGTGGTTTGTCTACCATACTCAAATTGGAAGTGCACCCAGAGCATCTCGGAATTGTTTATTCTTTCAAAAAAAAAAATATATAAATATACATTTTAATGACGAAATCCCTCAGTACTCCCTATCCTGGTTCAAAGATCGTTCACTTTTTCCTCATTAGAATAGCTATGAACATTGCAATACATATTCTTCTCTCACGTAATTAGTGTTTGCCTTACAGCATTTCGAACCAATCCATGAGTTAACACACTCATTCTTAGAACGGGCTGAATTTGGGGATCCTGCTGCCACCTTGTGCTTGCTTGATATTGGTGCCCAGTCGTCCTGTACGCTGTTACGTCTCTACCGCCAAGCAGAGTAGCTCCCGTGCAATAATTACTTAATACATGTTGTCGAATGAATGAATGAGCGATTGATTCTGGTTGAAGTATCAGGCCCTCCTTATTGTATGTACTGTGGCTTGACTCCAGCAGCTGTCTGTTTGGAAATAATCCACATCAAGTTCAACCGTGATGTAGAGGTCTGTGGGTGAACGGATACCCCTGAGGCAGACAGCAACCCAACTGAAAGGAGCAAATCATTGAGTGAGTTCCTTAGATCAGCAAAAACTAACCTGATTTTTCTAGCCCCTTTCAGATATTATCTAGTTAAATTACTATTATCTGCACACTATTATTTTAATTTTAAAAAGTTTTAATATTATTTGCATAATAGTGTTTTAGAATCATTTATATGCGAGGGGAACCTCTTTTTCTCTGGCTTTGCGTTCCCACGTGGAGGAGCTGCTTCTGGAAAACACTGGGCCCCTCCCCCTGCCCTTTATGCATTCCTTCTGACGCATCATCATCGTTCGGGAGCCCAGAACTGGGGGGACTTCTCGCAGCCTCTTTCTCATATTTAGGACCTACCTGCCGTCCAGGCGCATGTATGCCCTCCTTCTCTCTGCCCTTAGCTTACAGCGACGGCACCCCGTATCGGGGCAGGCCTGGGCTCACGCGCTTGTGCTGATGACAAGGTGGCTCCACGTGCTGGGGGTACACGTTAGCGGTAGCGCTGGAGCCCCAGCCCCCAGCGGGCTTTAGCAGAAACAAAGCTGATGTTTTTGTCTTCATCTGTCTGTCTCCTGTATATCTTGTTTCTCTCAGTTGGTTCCATAATCAGGAGAAGGATAAATATATTGATCCCCACGGTACCGTTATGCTTGATTAGAAAGCCACTTTTTTTCCTTTAACCGTGCAGTTCTAAATGACACAGTACAATCTCAGACATAATGTTCATCGCATCCGAGGCATCTAGACGTTCTCGTGCGTGTGCCTTAGACATTTATGCTGAAGGTCAGTTGGGAAAAGAGGAGTCGCTGAACAGAAATTGCAGCACACTTGATTCACGTGTGACCTTCTGGTCACCAAAACTAGAATGAAAAAGTGTGAGAGCTGGTGCCTTCTCTTGGGAGCTTATGTCCTCCTCAGGAAGCTAAAACCTGCCATTCTTTCATATCGGCTGTCACTGCAAAGGGCACTCTGTCACTGGGGACCCCTCTGTGGCTCCCACCCTAAGAGCATCTTTGCGGAAGAAGCGAGATTTGAGCTGGACTGGGAAGGGCAGCTGGAATCCGATAAGCCGGGGGTGGGGAGGTTTGTAGCGGGGCTCGGGGAGGGGCATCTTAGGAGAGAGGAACAGCTTCGAGGCAAGCCCTCATTTATTTGTGGACTAGAGAGGACATTGCGTTTGAGAGTAGTACAGACGAGGCTGGCTTGGCTGCGACTGGCCAGATTGTGGAGGGACTCACGAAAGGGGATTAGCCCTGATCCCGCAGGCGCGTGAGTTGCTGCGGGTACTGGATAGAGGATACAGGATGACCGCACAGGACATGGTATTTCAGGAAGATTAACTTGCAGACATGTCCTGTGGGCAAGGACACCTGCTTCTCTTGGTCCTTTGCCACCTCCCCAACTCTAATCTTCTAGGCACTCTGAGCCGCGTCTGCATGAAGACCATGGCAGTGTCCCTCTGCCAGCCACTCTCAACTGTGGGCACACATGCCTGGCACGGACGTTAGGTCAGGCTGATTCTCAAGGAAACTGAGAGAGCATTTACCCCACCCTGACCATGGCTTTGAGACTTGAGATTGGACATCAGGATGCACATTATTTCAAAAGGAACACCTTTTTTATTTTAGACAAATGAAAAATCAGAAACAATAAAGTCATCATTCGCCTGAAAACACTCCAACCACTATCTGGGAGCAGAAACAGAGGGCTATATGTAATAACAGCGATGATAACAGCTGCTGTTTACAAAGCGTTTACTGCATGTTAGGCTTCCCTTGACACATCTGTGTTTTGATACATCTCTAACATGTGTATCTCTAACAAGGACACACTGAACAGCCATTAGGATTTTAATGTGTTGGGAATAAATACAGATGCCAAAGACAGCCCTTGATTCGAACGTTTTGTAACCAAAAGTGGGAGCCAGTCTTTTCACAGTGGTTTTAGGGTTAGGAGGCTCAAGCTCGAATCCTAACTCTTCATTTAACTAGCTGCTTGACCACGGGCAAAGTTCCCAGCCTCCATAGGCTTCAGTTTTCCAGTCTATAAAAAGAGATCATAATGCTTTTTAGAGTTTTTCGTGTGTGTTGGTTAAGTAAGATAATGAAAGCCATGAACTTAGAATGGTGCCTGGCACGTAATAGATATCCAGTAATGTATAACTGTTATTATTAAGGGCCTCCTTAACTAGCCTCTTATGAAACGTAATTTTTCTGTTACTCATTGTTATCTTTGAATTGAGGTTTTATAAGAGCCTCTAAATAACCAAAAATATGACGTGTGGTGAATGTTACACATTTTCTTCCTCATGCTCCTTAAACACCATTGCACGATTCATTTATTAGCACCTTAAAATAACAGAGCCCCAGGAGAAAGGCAGGACAGAGTAATTTCAATAGCTAGGGAACGGAGTTGTAAAAGGAATGAAGGAATCGGGGAAAAAATAAGAGGAAAGTTAACAAAACGCATTGAATAACCACAATACGGTAGGGCATTTTTCAGGTATTTTCTGTTTAATCCTGACAACTCAGCAAGACGGGCTGTGTTCTCCTCGTGTTAGCGATGGAGAGAGATGCACTGTGGGAGATTAAGTAACTTGCCCGAGGATTCCCCTGTCAGTAAACGTAGGGACCAGGATTTGAATCCAGGTCTCTCTCAATCCAGAGTGCATATGCTTTGCCCTATACTGTGCTGGCAATCAGGAAATACACAGCAACGGTGTCATTGGAGGAAGGCAGACTCAGTGGGCCATGGGTCCTGGGGAAGCCAGGGAGAGGCTCAGGGCATAATGCCGGAGTCCAAGGTAAACATGTGAACAGGGAAATGGGAGGAAGTGGATGAAAAGTATATTTTCACGATTTCTACTTCCAGTGTCCTTTAGGACTGGCCTGGTCTGGGAGAGACAGACTGAGCCCCTGGCCACACTGCAAGGCACGTCACTAATTGGGGGTTGGGGCTCTGAGAGGGGCTGCTCAGACCCTTCTCCTGCCCGTGGCTGGGCAAAGAGCAGCTCTGACTAGGCAGTGGCCTGGGGAGCTTAGTGTAGTCAGCCTACCTGTTCCTGGCCATAGCGCTGTGCACAATTGACAAATCCATGCCCAGAAGGGGACCACAGTCAGAGGGCTGATGTTCTAAAGCTCGTCCCCAATCTAAGGAGCTAGACAGAGAACAGGAGTCAGGATACCGGCTACAGGAACCAGTGGGTAGGAGGGAGGCAGCGGATCAACATGGGCTTTAGCGGGTGGCCTTGTAGGTCCTCCCTGGGCAGAGAGCGGGCTTTACATGTGGTTGCTATGTCCTTGTGGAGGTGGGCCGGGTGTTCTTTAAGAAGTCAGGTCTGATATCCAGTGATGCATGAGCCTTCAACCTTCGGGGCGAAGGATGTGATTTGGGGTGAGAGCACAAGCCAAAGATGTGACAACCGAATGAGCTTGAGTGAGTGAAAACTGTCACAGTGAACAGTGTGTAGGCTGCCAACCAGCAGGGCCGGGGAGAGTCAAGGAACCGCGTTTTCCGCCAGCATGCGTCCTCCGCCTCGCATGCAGACCAGCCCCAGCCCAGCTGACCCTCCCTCTCGGGCTCCCTGCCTCCAGAAATGAAGAGCCAAAAGAAACCGCCTGACGGTGGTTTCTACGTTCTTCCAGCAAACTCCACCACACCCCGTACCCATCCTCAGTGCTCCCCAAGGAACCCAGGTGGCCATGTCAGCAGTCTCAGTCCTGAAGCTTTTCCCGTCCTCGGAGCATTTGAAAACGTCGATAGCGTCACTGAGATCTTCCCTCTTCCCGTAGGTTTCTCTTTCACGTCCTACATTTCTGACGACTCCCCCCTAGTTTTAGTTAGTGTAGATTAGGCTCAGCTGCTAAAACAAACAACCCCTAAATCTCAGTAGCTCAAAACCAGACAAGTTTATTTTTTGCTCGAGCTGCAAGGTCAAAGTTGCACATCATAAATGCCTCTCAGAGACTCGGGCTGACTATTAAATGCTTTGGCACAGAAGTGTCACCCAACGATTCTGCCCGCATTTCATTGGTCAGAACTAGTCACGTGGCCTTGCCTGGAGTCAAGGAGCGAAGAAGAGTGTTCTCCGTGTGTCTGGGAGTCGAGGAGAACTCAGTAGGAGCCAGCAAGCCATTCTAACCTTCCTGTTCTGCTTTTCCTCGGAAGGTCTCCTTTATTTCCACAGGTATGAGCCCTCTGTGTCCCTGTGACCCTTGGGTCCTTAGCCCCTACTTTCACCTCTCTCCTGTGCTAGATCTGAATGAGTTGCTTCAAGTTCATCACACTGCAAACAAAATTAACTTCTTATACCCAAATCCGCACCTCTTCTCTCTACTAACACGCCCACTTAGCCATCTTGGAGGCCTTGGGAGTTTCTGGCTCTTCCTTATCTGGTCTACAAATTTCTTTTTATTCTGTGAAATGTCTGTTGGCCTATCCATTCTCCTTTCCATTTCCAGTGTCCTTGGTCACGTCAGGCCCAGATCCTGCGGTAGCCTATCAAATAGTGTCTCCTCGTCATCTTCATTCAGTCTTTGGCACAAACAGTTATTTTCCTAAAAATAGATCTAATCGTGTTTCTCTCTCATGTAAAAACCTTCGAGAGTTTCCTACAACCCACAGAATAAAGTAAATTACATCAAGTCCTTGGGGAGTGGGGGTTGTACTTGAACAGAGCCAGATGATACTTTGAATCCTGGTCTTCCGCCTACTAGCTGTGAGTAAGTTACTTAAACTCATGGACTCAGTTTTCCAGTTTATAAAAAAAAAAAAAAAAAAAAGATAATAATACTTGCCTTACAGGGTTCTTTATTTTTTTTTGCTCACATTACATGTCCATCAGCCAGCTCCCATTTGGCTGGGGGCTCTGTGCCGAGGTGTTATTGTACTTCCTCTAGAACCTGGGCAGGTGGAGCAGCCACTCTCCAACCTCGTCACCCACGACTCCCTTCTTGCCCACTGCACGTCAGCCACACCTTCCCGCACCATGACGGGGAGAAAAGAGAGCTCTGGGAGGCGATGACCCTGGCGGTGAAGTGTTTGGCCTCAGCCGTATTTGCCAGAACTGCCCCCGTGGCTGTATCCAACCTCAGAGAAGGCACTCTGACTACCCCGTCATCCCACAGAGTCACCTCAGGCTGCTACCCAGATTCCTGCCATGTCCCATCAGGCTCCGGCAAAGGGACTCCGTGGGACCATTAGTCAACCTTCTCAGGTCTTCCTTAGCCTCTTTCAAAAGAGGATGGGACACAGAATAATTTTAACTATGTCAAAAACTGACGCTCAGAGATGCTCTGAGTAGAAGGGAGGCAAAGTGTCTTTTAGTTCTGCTCATCACCGATGAAGAAACCGAAAGACCAAGCAATGAAAGACATCCCCACGTAGCGCTCTCTGGCGTCTTGGCCTCAGCGCGTCTCCTCCTGAACCCTCATTATCCCTTCCAGCCAATCCCACCGTCTACCCTGCATTTTCTCAGGGGCTGGTGTCATCATTTATTCTCGACTTATCCTTCAAAACACAGCGTCCTTTTTGCTGGACACCTTTTCTGGTTCCCCTCATAGAATTGGAGCCTCTCTCTTCCCTGTTTCATCCATTTATAGCATCTGCCATTTTTGTTGGTTCATTTGTCTGTCTCCTGGGAAGATTGGATTTACGTGAATACAGGAACCGTACCTTGTACATCTTCGTATTTCCCAGTCTAGCAAGTGGCACTTAACCTAATGGCCACACAAACGGGCAGTGGCGGAGTTGGTACCAAAACCTCAGACTCCCGATTTTTTATTCCCAATCACTTTCTGCTGAACTTTATTCAGCTTGTAATTTTTCCATCTATTACAGAATTGTGTCCCATGCTTGGGTTTAAGAGACTCCTTCTTATCCGATCTTCTCCCTGTATTTTTCATTAAGCTTGCCAATTTAGTTTATTTATTTCTCCTTTGGTAATAATACCACATTCCCATTCAAGATCGATTTTCTCCCTAAACACAAAGATTTTTGTTTTGTTTTTGCCTTTTAAGTATCAATGCTACAAGAAATAAACAGGTTAATTCTAATTTCCAGTTCGACAGACTTTGAGTTAAAGGGGACTATATGGCTTTGGGGGCCTATTGTATTGCAGACTGAGTGACTATTCTTGAGATGCTCTGAATGAAAATGTTCTACAAACTGTAACGTGGCATACCTACACAAGTATTATATTTAGTATTATAACGTTATACTTAATATCCCATGGCATGTCTGGTGCATAATAGATGCTGAATGAGGATTTGATGAACAAATGAAGACTTTTTCCCCTCAGGTGCATGCTTATGAAGAAAACGTTTCTTGGCCTAGCCAGGTAGCATGTAGCCCACGTTTAACTTTTCACATTATTCTTACATCTGTTATTTCACGTTGTCCTCATGACAAGCTGTTTTGCAGCCATAGACTGTACCCCTCAGGTCAGTACTGTTTTCTGAAGGCCTTGTGGGTCCCAAGGGAACCGAGCTGGACTCTGGATAACCCAGCACAGTCTGTTTCCTACCAGCGGCAGCCCATGGCACCATCTTCCTCCTCAGAGGCCAGTCTTGTTACTCCCACCGACTCGGACACTTCTGGATGCCGCCTTGTCACTTCTGAAAGGACCCCAGGTCTTTCTCATATTGTTCCAAATTGCCACGATTTGGGCAGGTGTTTCCAGTTATAAAAATCGTATCAGCAAACCCCTCTCTAGCAGATGTCCTCCATCCTGGTCTCAATAATCAATAATCAATCATACTTGGTTCCCACAAAGAGCCCAGTGCTATGTCATGGTCTGTGGGAGAAGCATGAATAGATGTACTTTTAAGAGACCCTCTCAAACTTTGTCTAGAAGCCTTTTTGGAATCATTCACCTAAATCCCATAGTTTTATTACTCCCATGACCCAAAGCTTACTCATGTGGCACCCCGATAGTTTCACATTTTACATAACGTGGCCTTCTCCTTCATATTCTTCATCCCCTGCATCCAAGTTCTCTAAGTTTCACTTTCTGGGAGGAGCAATCGGACACTGGGCTTCGTTGGAGTTAGAAGCCGAGAGTGCCCAGGCTAGCGAGGCCCCGAGAGAACGCTGCACAGCCGAGGGAAAGCCACCGCTGGCAACCCCACAAAGCGTCTTGACTAAGACCCCGAGGGGGTGAGCGCCGCGTAGGGTAGGGATCCAGGCCCCCCACTCCTATTCAGTGCTCTTCGTCTGCCTCTCCTGGTCAGGTGAATCTTTCGATGTTTGACCTGTATCCTTGCTCTCCCTTTCTCTTGATTCGGTGGCGAGACCACGGTTTCCACCTCCTTAAATCAGTAGTAGAGCCTTAGAAGTCAATCCAACTTCCGGTTTCCAAGGGACGACTTCCTGTGTCTGAGTGTTGGCGTTTCAGAGCTGGGGGGCAAGATGCTCAGCCTCTCTCAACCTTTACTGCTACCCCAGCGCTACAGCGTGGACTGCCGCTGCGGAATAACTCCTCGTCCAGTGAGGACAGGTTCAGGGGACAGGCCCAGGTGGCACTGCCAGCAGGACTTTCATGTGCAGGCTTCCCCTGCATGGAGGTATTCAGGAAATAGGCTCGTTGGGTGAGGGGCACAGAATTCTCAAAAGACGTTAGGTCTGACTTCCTTCCAGCTCACCTCAGAAAGAGGTGCAGCTCCTGGGTGACTTGCGATGCTGATTTTATTGTTATGCCTACTGGTACTATAGGTGTGTCTTTTGTTGTTTCCTTGGTAAGCGACAGAGGGGGAGGTTCAAACAGCACCCCTTAATTCCTAGAGTTCAGGAGAGGTGGCTGGCGGGGGCATAGAAGGAAAGGGAGAAGCACACCATCTCACCTCCAGGAGCCAGACGGGAGCTGGGACCCTGGAGTTATTGGGGCACCAGCTGCCGGGACAGGACGACTCGCAGATGGTACTCCCCCCCAACCTTCACAGTCTTCTGCTGGAATTTTCCTGTGTTCTGTCTGCCCTTTAATATTCCTTTAATGAGCTCAGAAATCTGTGATTCTTTATGTTCTGGAGAGTCTCCCACGGCAAGATAACACTGTTACCGACTTAAATGGCCTGGGGGTTCCTCACCAAGCTCCTTCTGGCTCGTCAAGCCCACCCCTCAGCTGGCCAGAGGTGGTTATGTGCACAGCTCAGGAGGAGGGCTGCCTGAGGTTCTGTTTAAGTGACTACAAGACAGCTGGGTCTGAGAGCTCGAAGGCTCACCCTGCACTTGGTGAGGGTAAAAATTAAGATGGTTTCTGAGTGCTTTTATAAATTCATCCAAGAAGGGTCACTGGGGCAACTGTCAGAGAAAGCAGCTGACACAGTTTCTTGAACTAGAAGAAAAATTATTTCCTCTTTGTGTTTTTAGGGTGTCTAGATTCATCTCTGATAATACTGTATGGCTTACTGTAGTTTCCAAAACAACTTTCTATATATTTTATTCTTTTATCCCTACCATAACTTCGAGAGAAATTTCCATACCCATTTTGTAAAGCAAGAAACCGAGCTGATTGGTGACTTCTCCCGAATCCCATAGCTAGAAGACGCCAGAGCCGGGACTGAAAACTAGCTCTTCTCCTTCTATCCCAGACGTTTTTATTGTCGTTTCAAGATAACTTGACTCCCTCATGACCAAGAAGCACTGTGTTCTCATGACTCGTGGCTCAATGATCTACCAATTCCCTTCTGTCTGAAATATTTCCTTTGTACGAAAGGAAAAAAATATACGTGTAATTTTATATTTGGTGTGTACCATAGGTGGCACAAACATAAATAAAATGACTATCTGGTACTCACAGTAAAGCTTAGGAGAGAGCATTGCGAATGGCAGTGAAGCCCAGTGGGGAGTCCCCAACTGCCCCCCTATCTTCCCCCGAGGGTAGTGCTTATTATTCCTTTGCTTTTCTTTAGTTTACTACCTATGTATGTGTTCCTACACAATAAATCAGGTTTCAAGAAAACTTCTGTTAGGATTTTTCTCAGAATGCTTTGTACCCTGCAGCACAATCTGGGGAGAACTGACATTTTCAGTAGTGAGTTTATCCATGAACATGTGGATGTCGTCATTTATTTGTGCCTTCTTTAATGTCTTTCAAGATAATTCCATAACTCCAGAAAGGCCCAACACATCCTATGTTAGGTTATTCCTAGATACCTCACAATGTTTGTCACCAGTTTATTATTACTATTAATTATTCGGGTTTGTAGTTTCAATTGAGTGTTGGATATTGATATACTCTCTAATTCTATTAAATTATAAGTAGGTTCTTTGGGGTTTTCAACATGGAGATAGTTTTATTGTCAGAGAATCATGGCTTTTTTCTTTTTTTCACTTATTATGCTTATACCCTCTGTCAGATTTGAAGTTAGCATTCTGTTTCTCTGCTTTCAATGACTTAATTTTATTTCTTTCCAGACTTTCTTACATTAATGAAATTTTTATAAACTTAATACCTCCTACCATGATAGAAACTCATTTTGGCTTATAAGGTATTCTTGACAATATATAGTTCTAATTTATATTTTTAACCCAATAATTTAGACATACTCTTTAGTATTTTAAACAAATATATTTTGTTAGATTTACTCACATGACTGTCACATTTTTAACCATTATTTCTTTCATCTTAGACTTTTCTTTTTAGATTGTTTTCCTTCTTTCTAAATTATATTCTTCAGAGATTCCTTTACCAGTGCAAATTCCTTCAGTTTTTATCTGAAAATATCTTTATTTTTGACTACATTCTTAAGAGTTAGTTTGTCAGGATTTATAATTCAAACGTGATAATTATTTTGCCTTAGCATTCTAAAGATACAATTCCTACATCCTCGCTTCCATCACTGCTGATGAGATCTAATTGTCATTCCTTAATAAGTGATCAATTTTCTTCTTATTTCTTAGGCTCTTTTAAAGACCTTGTCTTTGGTGTTGTGTAGTGTTACTCTAATGGCTAGTTATGGATTTATTTTAATATATTCAGCTTTTAGATACATCATGCTTTTAGATATATCATGCTTACTATATATATTTGAGTATTTCCTTAATTCTGGGAAATTTAGCTAATATCTTTCAAATATTTCCTCTTTTCATTCTGTTGCCTTTTTATGGAACTATTGTCTTATTTAAGACTTTTATCCTATTCAACATTTCTACTAGCCTCCTTTTCATTTTCCCCATCTCTTGATTTTATTGTGTTGCATTAAGAAAAAAAAGTTCAATGATGTTTTCTTCAATGCTGTTTGCTCTACAATTTAAATTTCTTTAAATTTCAAAGAAAGAGAAAAAACACAAATTATCAACACCAAAAATGAAAAGGAGATTTTCACTACAGGTCCTATAGAAATTAGGTAATAAAGGTATAGTATGAATAATTGTATGCCTGTAAATTCAACAACTTAGATTAAATGCCAAGTTCCTGGAAAACACGAATTGCCAAAACTTATACAAGAAATAGAAAATCTGAATGAACCCATATAAAAGAAATTAAATTCATAATCTAAAACCTTCCACAAATAAAAAAACTCCAGGCCACACGGCTTTACCAGTCAACTCTACCAAACATAATACCAACCCTTCATGAGCCCCTTTAGAATATAGAGGCGGATAGAACACTTTCCAGCTCATTTGATGTGGCAAGCATAACCCCAGTAATTAAACCTGGCAAATATATCATAGGAAAAGAAATTTACAGAACAATATCCATCACGAACATAGATGCAAAATTCCTTAACAGAATATTATCAATCAAATCTGGCAGAACATATAGGATAATATATCATGACCAAGTGATGTTTAATTCATGAATGCAAGGTTGGTTTAGTATTTGAAAATCAATCAGTGTAACATGCCATGTTAACAGTCCAAAAGAGAAAAAAAGCATATGACACCTTGATAGATGCACATAAAGAATTTAATATTATCCAGTACTCCAAACTAATGATAGAAGAGAAATTTCTCAATCTGATAAAAGGGCATTTAAAAAACCGATAGCTTGCATTATACTTAATGGTGAAATATTAATCTCTTTTCTTCTATGATCCGGAAATGGGCAAGAACGTTTACTTTCACCACTTTTATTCAATATTGTTCTGTAAATCTAAGCCATTTTAATAAGGCAAGGGAAAGAAAGGGAACATAGAATGGAAAGGAAGAAGTAAAACTAATTTTTTTCACAGATAATACGAGCATGTCTACAAACTACTAAAGCTAATAAGCAAATTTAGCAAGCTCACAGAATATAAGGTCAATATATATATAAAAAATAATTGGTTATATATACTTGCAATGATCAATTTTAACTTAAATGAATTAAAATTTTTTTTAAATAACAAAATCACATATCTAGGAATAAATCTGACAAAAGATGTGTAAGACCTCTTTACAAAAAACTAGAACATTGCTGAAATAAATTAAAGAAATCTTTTAAAAAATGGAGAAACATATCATCTTTATGGACAATATCATTAAGATATCCATTATCCCTAAATCAATATATAAATCTCTATCAAAATCCCAATAGGCTAATTTGAAGAAACAGGCAAGATGATTCACCAATTGATATGGAAATGCAAAGATTTCAGAGAATCCAGAACAATTTTATAAAAGAATAAAGTTATAGCACTACTTGATTTTAAGATTTACTGTAACGCTACTGTAGTTAAGACAATATAGCAGTGCAAGGATGGACAGATAGATGAGCAGAACAGAATAAAGAGCCCCTTCTATTTGCATTTGGTAGATTTTTGAGAAAGGTACCAAGTCTTTTTAATAAATCATGCTAAATCGACTAGAGAATGATGTGGGGAAAACACAGTGAATCCAAACATCCATCTCTCTGTAGATACATTGTAATTTGAAAATCACTATGAGAATTTGGGGTGGACAGATATTTCTTGGACAGAATACAAAAGGCATCAATCATAAGACAATTGATAAGTTGGACTTTCTCCAAATTAAAAAAAAAATCATTCATCAAAAGACAGCATTAAGAGAATGAATGTAGAAAAACCACAGACTGGGAGAAAATATTATATAAAATGTATCTGTTTTTGTGGGATTTTTAACCATGGAAATTTCTGTTACTATCCTGTAAGCTCAGAAACGTATTCTTTAGCATGCCTGTTGAATTTATTTAGCAACTGGGGATTTCATGTAAAAGATATTTTATAATACTAGCATATCCTTCTGCCCGAAGTAGAAGTCAGTTCTTTGACTTTGCAAATTGTCTGTAAAAAACATTGTTCTGAGCAGCATTATGTGGAAATTCAGTGATAGCATTGTAGTGACTACCTGATTTTACATAAGCAAAATTATTTAGGTAAATCTATCTAGCAATCTCTTCAGAAGTAAAGCTTGTATTACTAGTTTCCCAGGTAGGAGGAATTACTATAAAGGAGTAGATCAAGCTCTGGAAAAAATGGGAGCGTGCTGTATGTTTTCAGGTGTCAGCCTTTCTGTAAGTGGGGATCTGGCTGTACACGTGTGTATGTATGTGTGTACCTATGTGTGTGCATGTATGTATGTGTGACTGTGAATGTAGCCACGTGTATGCACAGATGTTTTCAGATAAGATATATTTTCAAGTAAGAATGAAGATTTGGGAAGGAGTAATATTTTAACTTAAATTTAGAATTTGTTGTAATATTTGGGTGCAGGAGAGCTAAAAGAATAATCAGTGTTTATTAGCAGAACATGTTTATTTGCAAAAGGATGTGGCTATTTGTGCTATTGAAAATTGGTAGTTTTAATGAGAATTCGTTTCTCTAAGCTACCATTTGATAATAAAAAAGGGCAATGTGCATTTCCTACTTCGTGCACATGATGAGAATGTGAATTTAATGCTTCCTATGGTTTTCTCCCCTCAACCGCACGGAGCGAGGAGGGCGGAGACATCCTTTAGTGGATTTTGTGACACGGACTTTTGTGACCTTAGGTCCTATCTTTTTGGCTAAGTCCATCCTTAGGGGTGAGGCAGAAGGGAAGACAGAAAAGGAAAGGATGAAAAAGAATTTAAAAAAGCAGAGGAGGGCACACAGAAAGAAGAGAAAGGTACACTGGACAGACATGGCAAAATGCTGCCTGAATCTTAAGGGCCTCAAATGGCACAGAGCTCCTGGCTTCTGATTTGCCTTTCTAGACCAATTTGTGATCAGAAAAATATTGCTTCTGCCACTACTTCATTTCGTGACCTTGAACAGGCTTTTTAACATCCTCTGGCCTCTTTTTAAAAATGAGGTGACATCACGTATTTTGTATTTTTGTGAAAATTAAATGAGGTAGTACTTATAAAACATTTAACAGAGTTTCTGGCACATCGTAAACACAAAGTAAGTGGTAATTAGTACGATAATCTCAATACCCCACATCTTCTAGCCACAAAGAAATGGTTTTGCTCCAGACGATGCTTCTTCACCTCTGTGTGGTGAAGAATCACTTTCTAACATCCCCAGTCTAGTATATATTGATACTTTTATGAAATGCAATCATGACAGAAATGGATCATCATAAAAATGAAATAAAAAATACAAAGAGATATAAAATTTAAGCCTCAGTTTTTGTCCTTATATTCAATAGATATAAACCATCTAGCGAATTGTTATAGAAGTTACTAAGCACTTTCAGTTTCTCAGTTTTCCTCATCACGAACTGGCAACAACAGTGTGCAGATGGGCGTCGGCCCGTGGACCACATTTTGAGTACCACTGGTCTGTGAGAAGCAGATGTTCCGAGGGATGTGTATACATAAGGATGAACTTTGGTGAGGGAAGGCCTTAGAAGCTCCTAGAAGTCTGCGTTGGGATGGGGGTTATGGTCAAAGCTGACAGCTCCCTCCCTGATAATGCACGCCTTCGCACACATGTTCCGGAACGTTCCAGAATCGCGAACGTCTTTTCCAAAGGAAATCCTCATGAAGAAGCTCTATGCAAAATGGCTCCTTGTGAAGGTGGCGGGGTTATTCAGAAATCCACGAGGTGAGCAGTTAGAATCGAGAAATCAGATCGTCTTCGAATGTTCAGTAGCACAGACTTTGTTTAAAGATGTACTTTCTGCCTCTCTCAACCCTTGCCGGTATTCCTTCCTTTCTGGTGTTGATTTACATTATCCTTGACCCAAATATCTGTTTTGAGTTCATCTCCCAAGGGGATAAAAGAGCAAGTGATCCACTCACTTTGGTCTTTACGAGAACCAGCTCCTTTGGGGCTTCAGATTCGGACCCGACTTGTGTACACTTAAGGTTACCATGCTAGGCCCCCTCACCCGTGCCTTTGCTCTTGTGAGCCCACTGACGCAGTGGTGGGTCATTTATCAGTGAATCAAGGTCATTTATCAGTGAATCAAGCCTCAGAGAGGTTACACGACTTGCGTGTGGTCTGTGATTCCAAGCTATGTGTACCGAGTCCAACTACCATTTTGGATTTTTTTTTTTTCTTACTGTCATACATGTCTAATTATCTTTCCTGGCGTCTCGTTACTTGGGCTGCGTATTTATTGTTTCTGCGTCCTCGCTGGGATGTGCAGAGCCTCCAGGATTCCTGAGCGCTCACGTCTTTGCACGTCACCTGCTTTTGCACCAATTGTCTCTAACAGACATCGACATTTTCAGTCAGGTGATAATTACATTTTAACGAAGAACCTCGGTTAACCGTAAGGCAAGCTAAAGAAATTGGTGATTCATTAACTATCCTTGATTTAGGAAAGACTTTCTGAATAAAAGATGATAACCATCAACTTATGTGAGCTAGCAGAAGGATAAGGTCTCAGTTGCAGCAGAAAACATTTAAGCCAGATACAGTGAAGAACTTCCTGCTGTGATGATGCTTTATAATTTTGGAGTGGTTTTGAGAGGTCATATGAGGTGTCAGCTTGTTTTCAGATGGTCTTGGTTGAGAATTAATTCTTGGAGGGAGAAAGATCGGTCACACTACCAGTAGACAGGCTCTGCTGTAGTCATGTCTCGTAGAGGTGACCTCTGGAGAAAAGAATGCATAATTCTGAATGTTCTGTCACCTATATTCATCCACCCAACACATTCGTGGACTTCCTGTGAAGCACCAGGCACTATTCTGAGCACCGAGGATGTAATGGTGAACACGGCAGAAGAGACCGTTTCCTCATGAAGCTCACATTCTTGTGGAAAGACGAAAAACCTGTAGTTGAACAAGGTAAACTTTTAGCAACAAACTTTGTTAATAAAATAGAACAGATTATTGTGGTAGAGTGCGACAGGTAGCGGGATTATTAATTTTGATTCTGGGATCAGGGAAGGCCCCTGAAGTCGGAGAAAGAAAACAGGGCCAGACCCACATAGGGTCTCGTAGCCTCCAGTAGAGCTTGAATTTTAACAGTGGGACTCCAGCGGGAGAGTCTTAAGGGAGGGTGACATGATTGATTTTGTTTTTAAAAGTCACTCCCTGTTTTTCTTCTATTAGGGAAATACGGGGATTGGGCCAAGATGGTAGGAAGAAGCAAGTTAGGTTATTGCAGGTCCCTGGAGGTAAGGACTGTCCAGTCAGAAGACCAGAGCAGCTGGGACTCGGGCGGTAGCCGTGAGCTGGGGAGACGGTAGCACCTGTAGGAATTGCTCATGGATTGGATTGGAGTCGCAGAGAGAAGGAAGAATTGGCACGCGCTCCTAGCTCGGGTGGTATTGTTGACTAAAGTGGGAGAGACCAGAGGAGAAGCGTTTTTGGGGCAAAATCAAAAATTCTGTTTTGGGCATGTTACATTTGAGATGCCTGTTTGACATCCAAGTAGCTGACACCAAGGAGGGAGTTGAAGTCAGTGAGTTGGAGCTCACTGTGAGTCGGGGCTGAGGATAGAAATTGAGGAGCCTTTAGTATAGAGATGACGCTGGCCCCGCGGGCCTGTCTGAGATCACCCAGAGGAACCCGGAGGGAGAATGGCTAGAGGAGGGGACCTAAGCTCGGCTCTGGGGCGGGCCAGCCTTTAGAGCCACAAAGGACATTGAGAAGAAGTCAACGAGGGAAGCCCCAGGAAGGAGGCCTCTCCTGGAAGAATAAGCTAGAATCAGAAGATCCCCACGTGCCTCCCACCCCGATTCTGTGCGTGCTGGACCCACACGTCTTCAGGACCGAGACACAGGACAGAGGCCCACTCCGCAAGATCCATTCTCTCCTCTGGTTCTGAAATCCGAACCCGCTCTTTGCCCCGTGGTTGCCTCTGGGGCGGGGTGCGGTTCCTTCACGTAGCAGACCTTCCTCACCAGCCAGTCTGCTCTGGGACTGTGGAGGCAGAACACTGAACAAGAGCAGGTCAGCGCAGCCCCAGCCCTCAGAGCTTCCGGCACAACAGGGTCACTGACGAGTCAGTGGTAGTTCTAAGAAATGGTTGAGGTACCGCTGCTTTTAGGGCTGACCCAGGGGATTTGTGCACGTAGAGCTGCTGTTCTAAGCCTTGATTTTCTGCCTGAAGAATGGATCTCAGTTCAAGGACTTTCTAACCTACCTCGAAGACGTGAGTGAATGGGTGTGTGAATGAAAACCGCCACATGACCCATCCCGGAGACATTTACGGGGGAGCGAGTGGAAAGGCCTGGTGTGCCGTCCGCACGTCTGCATGGCGAGCTCACCGTCAGGGCGTGAACTGGCACCGTCCGGAGCCCCCGGCACCGGCTGCTCTCCCGCCTCGCCTGCCCCATTTCCATCCTGTCAGCTCTGGTACCCTCTTCGGTTCCGGTTCTGCCGGTCCACCCCGAGGCAGCAGAAAGCGTTTGTTTTAACAGGGAAGAATCTTTTGATACCGAACCAGGAAGGTTTTGCCTTCCCGAGAAGGAACCTTTCATGTTTAAATTACCTGGGGATGTCGAACAAAGGATTCTGGGAAAGTCAAAGCCTTTCACAAAGAGAACGGTGCCCACACGGCGTTGAGTGCATAATGGCTCGACTTGGTGATAGACTCTCCATCGCTCCTTGAACAGACGTACCCGCTCCTCAGGCGCCTCCCAGCCTTTTGGGGGGGACGCCGATTGCTGCGGCTTCCCAGAAGAGAGCAAAATGTGTCTCTTAAAAGAACACAGCCATTTGTTCTCTGTCAAGATGGCTCTTTCATACTGTCATTAGGGTGCCGTGGGGGGTGGCAGTGGGGGAGAAAGAAGAATTCGAAATGCTCTTACTTCCCGTGGCTCGTTCCTCCTGCACCACAGGGCTTTGAACCCACTGAAATATTGTGACTGAAACATACACTATTATGTGCATAGAGAGAGAGGAAGCGACACGGGGGCCCGGAGTTCGTGCCTCGATGGTGCGTCTGCGTCTGCGTCTGCGTCTGCGTCTGCGTCTGCGTCTGCGTCTGCGCTAAAACGACGCGCACGGGCTGGTGGGTCGTTAAGCAGTGGGGGGTCAGAATTCCGTTTGGGAACTCTGCCTTTCAACAGTCACGTTGATTCTTTCGGCCGTTATTTTTGCAGTCGGCAAAATAGGGATAAGAGTGTTTGTCCCGTTTCCTGTCTTAAAGGGCTGGAAGGACAAGCACGTGAGAACTCAAAACTTGTGAGTGTTCACAGTGCGGGCTGTTCCTTATCGTCCCTGCTAATGGAAAGAAAGGGTTGGCGTGAAAGAGTGGGTCCTT
>NW_006432945.1:9198512-9209980 GCF_000325575.1 Pteropus alecto | reverse complement strand
ATTCGCAGCGGATGAGCCGCAACGCGGTTGGCATACTCATGTGGATAACAGAGAGTTGGGGCTGGTGGGCCAAAGGAGCCTAAATGTGAATGTGTCCAGATATCCAGCCGACGTGCATGCACAGCCGCACTCCTGATCTGCCCCCAGAAAGCTTTCCCCCGTGTCTTTTCCATCTCGGTTAAAATCCATCCTTTGAGCTGCTCACAGCAGACATCCGTAGGGCCCTCGCTGACGCAGATCTCCCTCGCAGTCCGCGTTCCCGGCGTCAGTGAGTCTCCTCAGCTCAACCCTCACGGCACAGCCAGAAACCTGGTACTTCTCAGTCTCCCTGCTCTGCCAGCGCCCGCGGCAGCTGCGATCTGCGTCGAACCCGGGGGGTCTCGCTGCCTCCACCCTTAGTCCTTGCGTCTGTTCCCAGCAAGGCGACCAGAGACGGTCTCTGAAACCTTGAATCACGTCCTGCGACGACTCTGTTGCAACCCCACCAGTGGTCTCTGGTTCATGCCAAGTAAAAGTCGAGTCGTTATAGGGCCTCTCAGGCCCTGCGTGGTCCAACCCTTCCCCTCCGTGGCCTCATCTCAGTCCTTCTTCTTGTCTTCAGTCCACCCCAGCCACGCTGGCCTCTTTCTGTTCTGCCAAAGCTGCTCCGATGCTCCTGCCCCACAGCTTTGCCCTCGCTGTTGCCTGGTCTGGAATATGCTGTCCCTCAGACGCCCCCGCGGCTCACACCTTCACATCTCTCGTGTCATCTTTCATCTTCTGAGTGAGGCCTTCCCTGGCCGCTCTACCCCCAGCTCCAGGCCTCCTCCCCGTATCGACTGTTCTTCTTCCCTTAGCACTTATCAGTGCACGACATGCTTTATATTCCACTCATTGATCTTGTTTATTATGTCTCGTCCACTAGAACTTGTGCTTTACTGTTTGCTGTTATAATGTTATTCTAAAACAATGCCCACCACGTAGTAGACACTCAGTAAATTATATTTTGGAAGCAGAATGAATATATGCATATTCATGATGCATGTATATATCTAATATGTATGATATATGTAATATGAAAATATGAAATATATGTGAAGTCCTCGATAATAGGTTATGTGTATTACATATTTTCAGAAGCATCAGTAATACTTAAAGTAGGCACTTGGAACACCTACTCCATGCTAGATACTATACTTTGTACTTTCCATCTATTTTTTAGTTCAGTCTTCGCAACACTTTGAGACAGGTGTAGTGTTCGTGCTCGTTTTACGAATGAGGAAACTGACACTCAGAGCAGTTATGGATTTGACCCCGACCACACCCTGACGGAGCCAGGATTCAAACCCAGTTCTAGCCAGTTTCAGAGCTCCTAATTATTATGCCCTAAGAGTCTGGATTACACCAACTTCAAGGTTAAAAATCAAAACAGGTACCATATTCCAGCTCCTTAGTTATTCCCTTTTTGTTAATTGCCAAGCCTTCTCCTGTGTCTACTCAGATAAATAAACAAGATCTCAGTGTCAAGAAGAGCAAAAATAAAAAAGACCATGCGTTCACTGAGGCCCTAAAAGCATCTGCCTCTTTGAGTTCTCATGACTGAAAATCATGAAGAGATGCAGTGGCACTCACTGGCTTTGGAACCCAAAAGTCAAAGTGATGCTGCAGGTCAGCCACCACGCTGCAGGCCGTGGGCAAGCGAGCCATCTGACCTCTCTGTGCCCTGCGTGTGAACCTCAGGGCTTGGAGAGGTGATTTGTCAGGTCTTTGTCGATGGGACCCATAGCCCTTCTTCATTGCTCTGGGTGTAGGGTAGAGGAGTGGGGTGAGCTGCAGTGCTCTGTGGAAGGTCAGGTATTTGCCTTCCCTGCTTTAGGGAAGGATTTCTGCACATCGACAGAGCCCTCCCAAGCCCCTGATCTCTAAGGAAGGCCGGCAGGATGTGACCCAGCGCCTGAGTACATACCCTCCTGGACGCCCGTCCATCCTGCTCCTTAGAGTCAACACTGGATGGCATTTAGAGGACTGGCTACTTTATCGATAGCCTAAGTCTCCTTAAATCCATGCTAGAACAAGTCAGGGGATGAGATGTAAATACCTGTTATACAGCTGAACTCTGTGACCTTCAGAAAAGTGTTTACCTTCTCTGGGCTGTGTTTGTTCTTTGGAAAACTGGGAGAAAATGTTCCCCAGGCTCATGAGAACACTTGAAAGCTGCCTTACCCCCCATCCTCCAGCCTATTTTCCAATGAGACTGAAATTAAACCACCGCCAACACACAACTACCTATCTGACTTCCCCCAATTTCTCTGTTCATTTTAGAACTTTTAGGGTCGAAGAGGCTTTTCTCAATGTCTAACCCAAACTCCTTCTTCCAGAAGCAGACATCTTACAGGAAGACTAGCAAGGTTCCATTGGGGGCCCTGAAGCGCTTTGGAAATATGAGCTCTGAAGATTAATAGGAACATGGCCATGTGGCCATTCGTATGCTTGGCAAAGTCTGTCTACATATGCTTCTGTGTGCCAGTGTGAGCATGTGTGTGTTCATGCCGATGTGTGTGTGATGAAGCACACAAGTGTATACAGGAGTGTGAGTAAACAGATCTTTGAGTCACACAGGCAAGCCCATCTTGGCGGGCTTTGTCTTCCTTTTGGTTGCCATGACAGCAGCGAAGGCCTCCAGATCAGTAAACAAAGTTCCCAGTGTGTATTGAATCTGGAGGAGGGGTCTGGAGCTGGAGGCGAACTAGAGCCAGATAGTCCTCAGACAGAGTGTTTTTTATCAAAGCGGACCTACCAGAACACCTTCCTCACTAGATCAGTGTAGAGATGCCTGTCCGGGTGTCCTGCGACGTTACACAGGCAGGAATTTCAGGCTGGTGCAAGGCTTCAGTGAACCTCACCTCTAATCACCAAGAGTGAGTCACTGCATGATAAATTCTAAATATGTCAATGACCCAAGCCCCTCCCATCACTCTACAGACTAAAACCCATCATTTTGATTTATCAACATACAGATTAGCCACTTTATGAATTATCTGTGGCAATGACCTCTTTATAGGTCCATCAATTAATAAAATACGAATCAATTTTACTATTAACCTAAGTATGATTTAAAAGACAACTCCACCTCCCTGCCTTAAATATTTTAGATGGTACACCTTGTCTACGATTATGCAATTCCTGCACTTCATTTAATTGTGACTAATATAAAATTGGCTATGTATCAGTAGTTGATTTTTACAAATTATGTCTCTCATGTAAACTGCTAGAAAACAAAAGTAGTGACAAATGTAAATTCACTAACTGGGATTAAAGAGAAAATTCTACTTAACCATGCGGCACAAGATCAGCCTCCCTAAATTCCCGTAGCTGAAATTTAGAAGTCCAAACCTTGCCTACATAAGTGACACCTGGAGGAGAGGCCCGTCCACGCTCAGCCCCAACTGACTTTTCTTTTATCTGTGTGCAAGCTGTATCATGCGGGGGACTGCAGGTTATCCTCCCAGCATTAAAAAAAAAAAAAAAAAAACAGCCAAAAATTAGGGATAATGGAATTGGGTAATGAGTAGTTACAATGAAACATAATTTGTATTTTCCTCAGTCTTACTCAGATATAATCGACATATATAGCATTGTATTAGTTTAAGGTATATAGCATAATAATTTGAGATAGATATAGGTATCTATATAGAGAGATCATTTCACTATATATAGATAGAGATATATCTATAAATCTATATCTCTATCTATATATAGTGAAATGATGACCATGATAGGCTTGGTTAACATCTGTCACTTTATATAGTTAGACATTTTTTCTTGTGATAAGAACTTTTAAGATCTACTCTCTTAGTGAATTCAGTTATGCAGTAGTGTTATCAACTGCAGTTACTGTGTTATACATTAGCTCCTCGGGCCTTATTCATCTTACAGCTGGAAATTTGTGCCTTTCGACCAACTTTACTCGTTCTCCCCAGTCTCAGCCCCCACTTCTGGCAACCACCAATCTGTCTTCTATGAGTTCAGTTTTGTTAGATTCTCTGTATAAATAAGATCATACAGTATTTGTCTTTCTTTGTCTGATCTATTTCATAATGCCCTCAAAGTCCATTCATGTTGTTGCCAAAGGCAAGATTTCCCTTTTTATGGCTGAATAGTATTCTGTTGTATATTATACATACCACATCACCTTTATCCATCCTTCGATGGTCATTTGGATTGTTTCTTTCTTGGCTATTGTGAATAATGTTGCAGTGAATGTGATGCACATATCTTTTTTGAATTAGTATTTTTGTTTTCTTCAGATATATACCCAGAAGTAGAATTGCTGGGTCATAGGTAGTTTTATTTTAATTTTTTGAGGAACAGCCATTCTATTTTCCATGGTGGCTGCATCGATTTACATTCCCACTAGTAGTACACAAGGATCCCCTTTTCTGCATATCCTCACCAGCATTTATCTCTTGTCTTTCTTATAATAGCCATTCTAACAGGTGTGAGGTGATATCTCATTGTGGTTTTAATTTGCATTTCCCTGATGAGCAGTGATCTTTAGCGCCCTTTCATATACCTGTTGGTCATCTGTATGTCTTCTTTGGAAAAATGTCTCTTCAGTTCCTCTGCCTAGTTTTAATCAGATTTATTTATTTATTTATTTATGCGCTTGAGTTGTATAAGTTCTTTATATATTTTGCATAATTACCCCTTACTAGAGAGATGATTTGCAAATATTTTCTCCCATTCTTTATGTTCCCTCCTCATTGGAGTTTTATCATTATACAATATCTTACAAGAATCCAGTCAGGACCCTAGAGTAACTCATACTCATTCCTCCCCCTGGTTATAGGCAGAGGGTGTTTCTGTCCTTCCGACGTCATCAGTACTTACTGATGAGGAAGCTGAAACCGAGAGGTGGCTGTCCAGGTTATCAGCAGCAATTGTCACCCGGATACATAGCTCTGAGAACAGACCTAGTCGTATTTCTGCCAATCACGTGGGAATTTGTTTCTGTTCCCTGGGTTGGGGAATCCGGAGTCGAGACGCATCCCGTCTTGAGTTCCATGACGTCTGTGGGGGTGGAAGCACTGGATGAGGCACATGAAAAGGAGCGGATTACCCATCCTCGTACCTAAGCTACAGGCCAATGCCCAGAGGACTTAAGGGAGGTGACACTCTTCTCCTGTCGGCCAGATTGCCTCTTTTTAAACTTTCTGTTCCTTAATCCAAGAGAACTGGATAAATTGACATATTCGCAGGGCCAGTTTTTGAGGTAACTTTCAATAGGAGTTTGACAGTGGTCAGTGGATAGCTAAGATAATGATCACATGCTTTATCTTTGCAAAAGCATCATCATCTCAATAACTCCCAGGATCCTTTGGGAAGAGGATAGAGTACTCAGGTCCTCAGAAGAAAGGGGGACCAGTGGGAGGAAAGTGCTTACCTCTCCTAGCTCTGTCTACATATATACTCACGAGACTGGCGGGCATGCTGAATCTAAGGTTAGAATAGTCACTGATTTTCAGTAGGTAATAGAGCTGAATCCTGTTTGTCCCTGTTCGTTCCAGAATGCAATATCCATATAAATAAACAGTGACTATGATATAGACACAGAAATCAAGCCGTACATCATAAGCTTGACTAAAGCTACGAATTTTATATGAGGTTTATTAATCCTACACACAGCGATGGCTTTTTATGCTGCCCTATTTCAAAGATAGTGATTCTAGAAGAAAAACACAAAAACTCTCATTTTCATATCCTTATTTTCCTCAACCTTGGGCTGACTGTAATTCCACTTTGTTGATTTTAAATGTTGATGTCTACATAACATAAAAGGCACTGAGACATTGTGAAAATAGCACTTAACCTGGAATCAGAAGACATCAGTTTGAATTTTAGCTAATTGGGTGATCTTGGATAAGAACCTTTCTGAATCTCCCAGGGTTTTCGCAATGCAAGTGAAATAATTTACATGAAAGTTACTTGTAAATGAATATTTTTATAAATGTGTTATATGAATATTAGTTCTTAATATGTTATTTCCATCATCTATGGAATCTACTGTACTACCAGGGCT
Organism: Pteropus alecto; assembly: GCF_000325575.1. Classification (NCBI taxonomy): domain Eukaryota; kingdom Metazoa; phylum Chordata; class Mammalia; order Chiroptera; family Pteropodidae; genus Pteropus; species Pteropus alecto. The sequence goes on along the minus strand of NW_006432945.1, from coordinate 9,203,922 downwards.
TAGATTAACCTTCATAGGTCCTTGTTGGAATGTGATACCGTGTAGGCTTTGCGTGGCTTCGTGGAAGCTGCAGACTAGTCAGATAGATGAGCCATGGGCCCAATTACGACAGTAAGGGAGGGAGAAGTATCATGAAAGACTTGGGAGCCAGGCTGTCTGCCCTGGGCTCCCAGTGGAAAATCAAAACAGAAGAGGCCACTTGATAAACACCGGACGGGAGGCCCCCACACAGTCCTTCCTCGCCTGAGGTGCAGGGGCTGCTGAGGAAGTAACATTTTTTGTTTATTCTCTTTCACCAAGAGGCTTCTTAAAAAGTCCAAGCCAGATTTGGTAGGCTCTGGGCCTGTGAGCCCGGTAAAGGTGCCAGGTGGGTGGGAAGGAGGAAACGGGGGCCCGTGATGATGGCAGAGAGCAGAGAAGCCAGCTGGTGAGACCCAGAGCCAGGACACTTCCAAAGGCACGGGGAGGTCAGCCTGGGGGTTTTTGACCTGTCCCACCAGAAACTGAGCTATGTGGTCATTCAGGGGGGCCAGATAGAGGTGACACACTACATACTTTAGAAACTAATTCTACAGAGATTTTAGTGGAGCCAAACAAAGAAACAGTAGTGGCAGTGTCCAGGAGTTACCTGGCAGCTGGTGCAGTCCCACAGATGCACCTGGCTTTCTCTGGGTCCGTGCAGAGATGGAGCATCCTTTCATGCAGGCCTTTGGTGACCGGAGCAGAGCTAACAGTATGCTCACCAAGTCAGCTTGGATGTTTTTCATTAAAAAAAAAAATCTATTGATCATATACTATGTGCCAGGCCTAGCCTAGTCCAGAAGGATACAAAGTTGAGAAAGACACAGGATGTTTTCTGAAAAAGCTCACCTAAAGGGAGAAATAGTCACATGTATAACTCACCACAATAACGGTCTGGCCGTAAGATGAGATGTAAGCAGTTGGAGGAAAGGTAGAATGGAAGCCAGATGAGTAAGGAAGTGGGGTGGGCGTGGAGGGAAAGGGGAAAGCTAAACAGAAGAGGTGATATTTCAGCCTGGCTTTGCAGAAGATTTTGACAGACAAAGGAGAAGGATATTCCAGGCAGAGAAGCAATGTGAACTAAGCCTGGAGAGCCCGCACTGCACTGCATTGTCAGGAATAGCGAGAAGTGTGCTGTGGTTGGAGCGTGACCGAGGTGGGCGGCAGGCAGGCACGGGGTGGGTACGAATGATGGGAGGTGAGATTTGGAGAGAAAGGCCCTGGTCAGACTGCGAAAGACTCAGAAGGCCATGTTAGTTGTCTGTACCTCATTCAGCAGCAGGGGTAAGAGGCTGGGTGGGGGTTGGGGGAGGGGGGTGTAGGATAGGAGCCGGAATTTAGAAGATCGGAGGGTCATGGTCCCTCTTGGTGACCGTGTGTCCTTGGACAATTTCTCCCTCAAAGGGCCTCTTAACTCCCCTTAGCTTCAGGCCCCTGAGCTGGGATGGGAGATGCTGAGGGCTTACTATGTTCCCCTGGTCACAGCTTAAAGTCTCCTTTGACAAAGGTGTGCTCGAACCCTTCCTGGATTCCACCTGAGCACAGTCGAAAAATTAAGATACATAAAGAAAGTAGCAAACAAATACGCTGGGCAGAGGTGTGGGCGTGAAGCACTTGGGCTCTCGAAGCAGACAAGTCCGGATTCCAATCCTGGCTTCGTTTCTTAAACTCGAACAAGTTGTTTAATTTGTGTGTGTGTCGGGTGCGGGGGTGAGGGCGGGGTGCAGCAGGGGACAGGAGGGAGTGAGGGGACACAGGGAGTGCGTGGGGATGGGGAGACTTGGAGGATGCATGGGGGCCTGGCCTGATGCATAGGGACAGCAGGGGACGATGCGTGGTCCTGGAGGGCCATGAGCTTCAGGGGTGACAGACGCACTCAGGGGAACATGCTCAGGTGGGCGTGCCAGGTGGGAAAGTTGTTTAACTTTTAAATTGTCGATGAAAATAACTGTTCTACCTTCTTCTCGAAATGGTGGTAAAGATTAAATGAGCAAAATGTATGAAGGAGCTTGGTGATTAGAAAGCATTCTACAGATATTACTCACTGTGGCTATTTTAGGTTTGGAAGCATTCAGATCCAGTGCATGTTTTAGGAAGATAACTCTAATAGCTTAGGATGGATGAAATGCAGGGAAGAGGGGCAGGTGGTTGGGAGACCAGGTAGGTGCTACTAATATAGTCCAGGCGGGAGAGGATGAGGTCCTGGACCACAGCGGTGAGGATGCAGGGGGAGGGTGGGTCTAGCGCCCTTCTGAAGGCAGAGCCTTCACTGGCGTTCATTGGACCGGGAGATAGAAGACAAAGAGCCAGAGGTAAGAGTTTGGTAGATGGCGACACCATGAACCAAGCCAGCCCCTTGTCACCTTCTAACTGCAGAAATCCAGAAGCAAAGTGGGGAAAGGAGATGCCCCGGGGCTTGAATTCTGTTTTGGTCACTCGCTGGCCCTGGTGACTCACTGGTCTTCCTTTTACTCTGTCCCTCTCTGTTCGCCCACGACACCTGAAGCCAAGCCCGGGAGAATTTCTCCTTCTGTGCCTCGCCCGACTGTGACCGTTGTAAAGTGTCTGTGCTGAGGAACCCATCTCTGTCTTGGCAGGAGGGGCCTGGCGAGGTGCCCCCCTCCCTCTGCAGGGGACAGGGTCACACCCCTCAGTCCCTGGCTCTTTCCTCCTTCCTGGACGTGAGCAAGTAGCTGGCAGGACCCACAGTGGGTGCTGGACTCGCTTCTCTTCCGGCTGGACCTCTCTGTTTATGGGGCGCCCCTTGAATAAGTGGAGCAGCGTCTAGGGCAGGTGGAGAGTGCCTGAGCCGTGGCTGGGAAGAGCCACACCCGCCAGGGCCACTGTAGCCGGGAAGGGCGTTTGGCGGGGAGACGGGCATGGTTTTCTGGACAGGTCTGTTAGCAAGTGAATATTTCTTGCTCCCTGTTTGCTCACCCATTGAACCCGGTCATCTTCCTCTCTGCCAGGGAGCCCTCCTTCCTCCTCTCTCGTATTTTTCCAGGGTGTTTTAGTCTTTTCATTGTGCCACAGAGTGACTCTTGTCCCCTGAGCCTGTCAGTGGACTCCGTCGTCTTCCTGGCCCTCATGTCAGCTTCCCTCTGTCTCATGATCTCCCCTCCGCTCGACCCCATCTTCCTTCCCACTGTCTTTCCGCTGGAGCCAGGAGCCGTCCCCATACTCCTTCCTTCCTTCACCTCTACCGCCATCTGCCAACAGCATCTCCGCCCCTCAGGGCGTCACTGTCGTTGGTCCTCAGTGGCAGCCCTTATTGAGCACCACCGGGTACAGGACCCCAGAGGAAGCACAGAATTGTGGGTAGAGTTCAGATCCCAGCGAGCTCCTTCTCGGAGCCTTGTTTCCCCATCTGTTAAACAGGCATTTTAATAGCGCTCACTTCCTACGGCGGTGTGAGGATTAAATGAGTTCATGGGTGTGAAAAAGTTCGTACAGGGCTGGCGTATAATAATGCCTCAGTTTACGTTAATCACTGTTGCAGTTAAGAGCATACAGGGAATAGCTGTGCCCCCAGAGGGTTCAAGGCCTCCGTCGTAGCTGGGGAGCAGAACATAGCATTTTGAAACCTAGTTTGTCGCGTGACTAAGAAAGTCCCTTTCAAAATAGAGCAAGCGGAGGGTGTCAGTGCCGATGGGAGTGGAAGTGATCTGGAAAGGCTTCCTGCATGAGGACGAGTGGAGCGGGTTCCTGCGCAGCACCTTAAGGAGAGCGCAGATGCCGCCTGGGGCTGCGGGAAGGGGCACGGGGAAGCGGGGCGCACAGACACGCCCGCTCGCTCGCACCCCCGCTTCTCTTCGTCATGGCGCTACCTGAACCCCGTGCACCGTCTCCTCCCCGTCCACAGGGAATTTGCCAAAGAGAGAGAGCGAGTGGAGAACCGGAGAGCTTTCATGAAACTGCGGCGCCAGCAGCAGATTGAGCGAGAGCTGAACGGGTACCGCGCCTGGATAGACAAAGCGGGTAAGGCCTGGGGGGCGGGGCGGGGAGCGGGGGGGGGCGGGGGCAGCGGAGGCGGGGCGGGCGCCTGGATAGACAAAGCGGGTAAGGCCTGGGGGGCGGGGCGGGGCGGGGCGGGGGCTGCGCAGCCCGCAGAGCCGGCCCGGCCCTCACTCCCCGCGCTTCATTCATTCAGAGGCGCGGCCTCCACCAGCGGAGAGATGCGCTAGCTCCTCGTTCGCTTTGGGGCTTCCCCGCTGGTCCCCTATTCTTCCTCTGGCATTCAGCGGTCTCTCTCCTTCTCCCAAAGACCTTTCGTGAGGCAGGCACTTGAACAAGGTGAACCGAGTGAGAGGTAACACAGCCCAGTCCTGGAGCTGAGTTTGGGCTGCCGACAGTTTGTACTGCCACTACTAGTAATAATATCAAACCCATTCACGTCGCACGTTTATCGCCTGCCTCCGTTGTGCCAGGTCCTGTTCCAGGCACCTGGGGCACAGCAGTGACCCGAAGCTCTACTCTCTAGCTGGGAAAATAATACAGAAGTAACTTGTAAGGAGATAAGGTGGTGAGCAGAGTGAAAACATCCAGGCGGACTTTTGATGTGTAGGGGAAGTTGCAGTTTTAAGTAGATGGGACCCGGTAGACCTACGTGGGGGAGGGATTTGAAGGAGGTGAGGGGTTAGCCACCAGAAGATGGGAGGGAGGCCCGCTCCCATGCCAAGGCTGTAATGTGGGAGCAGCCAGGAGTGCCCAGGAGCAGAAGGGGAGGGGGCACGAGGCAGGATGAGGGTGACCATGGGGCATGCAGAGTGGGCGCAGATCGGGAAGGACAGGCACGGTAAGTGTCAGCGCGGCAAGAATCACTGGAGGGTTTTGAGCAGAGCAGGGCCATGCTCTGATTTAAGATTTTGAAGGAGCGTTTGGTTGCTGTGTCGAGAATAGGCCAGAGGAAGACAAGGCCAGAAGCAGGGAGGCCCAGTGCAAGGCCATCACCTTAAGCCAGGTTATAGATGATGGTGAGAACGTTCTTCCTATCCCTGACCTGTCATCCGTTCCTCCCTCTTGGACTCAGCATCAGGAATGATTCTTGCCCAGCCCTGAGTGTAGGTTTGAACCTGTCGTGGTTTCATGAACCCACAGAGCCACCAGACTCAAGTTTGACTGTGGCCCAGCCGCATGTGGGGGCATGGGTCACCCTCTGTCAATAAATAAAACGGCCGCGTTTGCTTCTCTTACAATTTTAAAGGTTGGATTGTGCTCGTGTTAATAGATCTTTATTTTCTTCCTGAGCATAGATTTAATTTTTTAATAAAAAAACAACAACAACAACACATGATGGCATCTTTTCCCTCTTCCTGGTGGAGAGCACAGCACAAACGTAAGGTCTCTCAGGAAAAATTTGGAACACGACTTGGTGCTTAGTGGCCCGAGG
>NW_006432945.1:9174780-9197339 GCF_000325575.1 Pteropus alecto | reverse complement strand
TCTTCCTATCCCTGACCTGTCATCCGTTCCTCCCTCTTGGACTCAGCATCAGGAATGATTCTTGCCCAGCCCTGAGTGTAGGTTTGAACCTGTCGTGGTTTCATGAACCCACAGAGCCACCAGACTCAAGTTCGACTGTGGCCCAGCCGCATGTGGGGGCATGGGTCACCCTCTGTCAATAAATAAAACGGCCGCGTTTGCTTCTCTTACAATTTTAAAGGTTGGATTGTGCTCGTGTTAATAGATCTTTATTTTCTTCCTGAGCATAGATTTAATTTTTTAATAAAAAAACAACAACAACAACACATGATGGCATCTTTTCCCTCTTCCTGGTGGAGAGCACAGCACAAACGTAAGGTCTCTCAGGAAAAATTTGGAACACGACTTGGTGCTTAGTGGCCCGAGTCTTATTATGCTATGGGAGCTTCACAGTGACACTGTGACATTCACTCTGATCGCCTCTAACACACAAAGCTCTCTCTCAGCTCTGGAGTCAACTTCTGCTTATCTGTCAGGGGCGAGAGAGCATGTATGATTTGAAAATGCCATTTCAAAGCCAGATTACCCCCCCCCCCACACACACACACACTTTGGCACTACCTGCATTTCTCTGCCTCTCCTGGGTGTGTGAGGCCTCAGTGTTGCCTGCACGTCCCTTCGCGCCTTCTCCTCTGAGGCTCTTGGGGGGCTGAATGTGAATATCTCCTCCTCCTTCCCAAAATTCCCAGAACGGTAACTCAGCTTTACTGAGCAGATTGGCCACCGGGCCAGGCCAAGCAGGCAGCTTGAAGTCCCAACTGCCACTGGCTTCCTGGGCGGAGGAGCCATCTGACAGACCCTCGCCCTTACCACAGCCCCCCTCAGGGTCAGCGGCACAGGGTGCTGCTCTTCGAGGCTCTGCTTTTCAAACACACGCGGAATTGCAAGGCTGCACTTTCTTCCAGTTGGCAAAGCCAGCTCTTTCCTCCTTCTAAGAAAAAAGACGCACTGCGACATCAACTTGTGCTTCCTGGCCCTTCCCTTTACAAACGGAGCGTGAGTGAATCAGAGACATATGGGTTATATTCCCTGGAAAGACACTCTCAAGTTCGAAAGCGAACTTGGCAAAGGCATTGGGGGAGGGGGGGCAGTTTCAGCACATCCAGAGGCCTCGAGCGCTTCCCAGAGATACTCGGCAGCACCACACACCTCCCTCTACCTCAGGACTCCTCAGATCTGTATACCCCAAGGCCCAGACGCTGCACATAGCAAACATGACTCTGGCTAAGGACATCCACGTTACCGTGAGATATTTTCACAAGTACCTAGTTTTTAAAAAGATGCCCTTGAACACGTCCAATGACTTTAAAACCTCCTGTGTCTGCGCAAAGGCGCATCCCACCGATAACACTTAACCTGTGTAACCTGGAGTTTCACCAGAGGCCATATTTAAAAAAGAAAGCTAAACATTATGACTTGGTATAATGGCCATTCCGCGTGGTACCCTCCAAGCCTCACAATGTCCTCCTCCCTGGGAAATACGTTACAGACTCTCAATTTTATATGCAGGTGGAATTATGGTAATGACTTTATTCTCTTCTGCTTGTCCTTGTGCTTGTTGCCAGTGCTTAAATTAAACTGCAGCTTCCTAGGACCTGCTGCAAGCTTTCTGCAGCAGCTGGAGTCCTCAGCAGTGGTTGTGTCGGCCTCCGATCTGGTCTGTTATGGGCTGGTGGGGGTGGGCATCAAAACTCAATCCCACCTCACTCCAGATAGGGGACTCTGAATCCCACCGGACACAGGCCATTTTTGTTGGCAAGTTTGGAGGGATGTCAGTGAGGCTTGTTCTAAGAAGTCTTTGTAGAAGCAGCATCGCACCGATTATGACACCTCTGTAGAGTACCGGGCTGCTTTTGGGGAGGCCAGGGGGAGAGTCCAATGGACTGTGTGGTTCTTTTCCAAACACCAACAAGCAAATATGTCGTTCCACCACCAGCCAGTCCTGCCCTTCTCTGACACCAGTTGGCTCTCCAACAATTTAGGTCAATTCTGACCCTAAATACTGCCCAGAGTTAATGTAGACCCCACAGGTTAAAGGCTCAATCCCCCAAGCCTGCCCCCACTTCAGATGCCAACCACAAGCAGGGTCCTCCGTGACTTGCATCTCTGCCCAGCTAACTACAAATTCAGATGGTTCCAGGTTTGGTAATTCACTTGAACAACTTACAGAGCTCAGGAAAAACTATCCTTTCTACTCCCAACTTATTATAAAGGATACAACTCCGGAGTGGCCCAATGGAAGGGAGATAGAAGGCAGGGTGTGGGATGGCAGTTGGGGAGCACACAGCAGCCACGCTTGCCCCAGACATACCACCCCACCAGCATCTTGGTGTTCACCCACCCGGAAGCTCCCTGAGTCCCTGTCGTTTAGGGTGTTTATGAAGGTTGCGTCACCTTGGCACGATTGATTAGATCATTGGCCATTGGTGACTGAATCATCTCTGGCCCCTGTTCCCTCCCAGAAGGTGGGAAGATGAAGCTGAAAGTAATAACCCCGTGATCCTCAGGTTGGTTTTTCTGGTGACCAGCCCCATTCTTCAGCTATCCAGGCTTCCCTCACAATGACTCACCTCATTAACATACAAAAGACAGTGAATTCCAAGGGTTTTTGGTGGTCTGTGCCAGGAGCTAAATGTGGACAAAGGCCAGTATCATAGGGACAAACTCATGATGGGCCCAGCTTTGTCAGCTCTGCTCAAGCAGGACGGAGCGGTGGGGACAAGGAAGGGAGCCCCCAGCTCTGTTCTTAGGCATCGTCCTCTGCCCTTTCATCAAAGAAGCAGACAGGCCGGAGCCTAAAACAGGGTCTCCCTCACCTCACGAATGAGTGGGCAGATGCTGTTTCAGACAAGAGAAACTGAGGAAGAGCCTATTGCTAGGAAAGGTTTAGGGGCTTAGGAAAGATAGGAACCTCGGTAGGAAAAGAAACACGGAAATGGAAAATTTTCATTTCTATTCATTGACGGGATTTTAGTTAAAAAGATCAGTTCTTCCCCTCATGGTAGCCTCCTGAAAAAGTGTCTGAGACACAGAGCTGAATTTTACCAGTCATCCTCCAAGCACCCCCTCACTAAGGAACTTTGCTCTGTTCCGATGGGTCTCGGGGGCTCCCTCGCTGTCTTCCCGATGCCGGCGCCTGCAGCGAGCTATGAACTTTTTCCTCTCTCCCCGTTGCCCTGGAGCCAGAGATGCCCCTGGGGGATTTTCATTTTGCAAACTAACTTTGCATTTACGGATAATTTACTCAGCCATTTGTCTCCATGCAGAGGAAGTCATGCTTGCGGAAGAAAATAAAAACACTGGAACATCAGCCTTGGAAGGTGAGAAGCGCTCCAGCCGACGCCTGGCTGTTCGCGTTGCCCGCTCTTACGTGTAGCAGGGTCTCTCGATCAGAAAGAGGGGAAAAAGAAAAGAGGGGCGCTCCGAGATTCGAAACCAAATTCTCTCTGTCACAAGATTTCTCCCGCTTTAAAAGGAAGGGAATCGAGTCACAGATTTAAATGCTTTTGAAAGTGATAAAAATGAAAGAGTTGCTTTTTTCCAGGGCATGTCGTTGCTACTGTGCAATGGGAAATCCGTCAAACAGCCAATGGCACATAAAGGGATCTTCCTTGAAAATCTGGGGGGGTCATCTTGGGACCACTCCCGTTACCAGGAAGTGGCCTCACTGATGACACGCCAGCACAAATGGCTGTGGAGCGCCCGGCTCTCTAGCGGGCATCCCAGAGGTGCTACTGAATCATGTTTCTGTAGACGTTGGCGACTTCTGTAACCTGGCTCAGGTCGTTAAAGGCAGTCGCCTGTGTCACGGGCCTCTTGCCCGCAGTCCTCAGTTTCGTCCGGAATGGTCCGGTTGCGTGTGTGTGCTCTCTCACGGGCCTCCCTGTCCTGGCACAGTGCTTCGGAGGGCAACCATCAAGCGGAGCCGGACAGAGGCCATGACTCGAGACTCCAGCGATGAGCACTGTGTCGACATCTCCTCCGTGGGTGAGTGGGACAGTCGGGCCTTTCGCGTCCCTGAATCTCCCATGAAAAGGAAGAGCCTGTCTTCCGTTGTTTTTTATTCTCTTGAGGGTTTTTTTTTGTCTCTTTAGCTTGCGATGTCTTCCTTAGAGCCTGTGTGTTGACAAGTCCCCCAGAGAGGAAGAGAAGCCAAAGACTCCAGAACCAAGGGACATAACTAGGGAAAGGTGTGGGGCTCTAATCTACATGACAATGACAGAAAAAAGTGACTCAGAGATACTGTTTACATGACACTTGAGATTTAAGGCTGGGGTCCCATCTTCATATATGTCCCCTCTCTCCATTTTGCTCTACACCCTCTCTCTCCTGGGTGCGATAATGAGAACCCACTTCGAGATACTGTTTGGAGGCTTATGATGGTCTGTTGCTTCTAGAGACCCCCCTTTGAGAACCCGCCATCATCCGCTTAACCCCAGTAGCCCCCGCCTACTTCCGTCACCTACTTCCGTGTGACATCTAAACAAATTCCTACTGACACCCCTCCACCATGACTGGGGTTCCGTCCCAGGGTCTCTTAGGGATTCTCACTGATGGCAGATGTTTCGTCCCCAGAAAAAGAGAAGGGGCTCCCTTTATCCTTAAAAGTGGAAGAGGCAGAGCTCAGCGCTGCGTCAGGCTGCCAGTGCCAGAAAGACCACAGATGCTGCCGCATGACTCCAGTGCCTGAAGCATATTTAAAAGAAAAGGCCAGAGAGTAGCCCAGTCTGTCACACACGTAAACACGGCCCTGTTAGGATTGAAGACGCGGGGTGCGTGCCTGGTGCTCTGCCCGGGGACGCATTCCCAGGACTGCGCATGCCCAGAGGAAACGCAGGGATTCTGCTGTGGGGGCCGCTGCACGTGGGGATTCCCCAGGCCCGCAGTGTGGCGGCCACCTGGCTGTGGGACCGGCGTGTGAGCGTCCCCTTCCCCTGGAGGGTGACCTCTTTTGCAGCCTCATCCTTCCTCCTCGCTTGTCCCCCGCAGGCACACCTCTCGCCCGAGCCAGCATCAAAAGCACAAAGGTGGACGGGGCCTCCTACTTCCGGCACAAGGAGAGGCTTCTGCGCATCTCGGTCCGCCACATGGTTAAATCCCAGGTGTTTTACTGGATTGTGCTGAGCCTCGTGGCTCTCAACACCGCCTGCGTGGCCATCGTCCACCACAACCAGCCCCAGTGGCTCACCCACCTCCTCTGTAAGTGACCGTGACTGCCGGCTCTCAGGAGGCAGCGTGGTCGGGGTGCGCATCTCGGGAAGCAAGGCACGGTGCTGGGCCTGGCGGTGGTTCTGTCCACCCGGAGTTCTCTCTCTCGAAGTTGTGAGGGAGGCCAGAGTTGTCCCCGAGGAGGGTCCGGATGATCACGTGACCATTCCCAGCTGTTATTCATTATTGAATCAGATGAACCTTTGCTGATGAGTGGACAGGGTGGTGCTGCACCTCGGGTGCGCTAAGGCCTTCACTTAGTGTCTTGAGGGAGGCTCAGTGGCATCCAGAGTTTTGATCACCAAAGTCCTGGGGAGAGGGTTCTTAGGGCATAGAGGTCAGCTCTGGACGAGGCCGCCACTGGGTGCCAGGGAGGCTCCAGGTGGCCTTCTGGGCTGCATGTGTATAGGGCAAACCTGGCCCTCTCATCAAAGCCCCTTTCCAGAGGGCCATCTGCCATTTAAAGGGCAATGACCAACACACCCGCTGAAGGGGAGCAAAGCTGACCTGTGCAGTGTGCCTGGGTCTCCTTCCAGGTCAGAGAGAATTCAGATAGCGTGAAGTTTCGCCCGGCACCGACTTGTCGTGGTCACCAACGGCCCTCACATGTGCGGGTCCTGCCGGAGTTTGAGGTTCCTCTGTAGGTGGAGGTGATGGGCTGGGAAGGGCCGGAGCCCGCACTGTCTGGGGAACAAATGCCTCTGCTTTCGATGCTTTCAGACTATGCAGAGTTTTTGTTTCTGGGACTCTTCCTCCTGGAGATGTCCCTGAAGATGTATGGCATGGGGCCCCGCCTTTATTTCCACTCTTCATTCAACTGCTTTGATTTCGGGGTAAGTGCTCCAGAGCCCGCCTGCCCTCCTGCTTCCCGGCGATATCCCTCCGTGCGAGATAAGCAGCTTGCTCCCTCGCTCAGCATGCAGCGCTGAAATCAGAAATTATAAAAGGGAAGTAGATAAGATTAGCGAACGTGGGGTCAGGAATGAGTGAATCCTTGCCATGCGAGGGTTCGTTTGAATGTTTTGAAAGCTCTTGTATTTTTAATGTTTTTTTTTTATTGAAGTGCAACACACACACACCATTGAGGGCACACTTAAACGTATAGCTCAGGGAATTTGACAAAGCTACCCGTAGCCAGGGTTTTGAACCACTATTATCCTGGGAGATGCCTGGGAGAGGAGGATGAAAGACTTGATTCCAGAAGGTGGCCCAATAAAAAAGACAAGCTTACATATGTGTTTTTTTGTTTTTAGAGTTCAGTTTAAAATTGGGAAAAGTATCTAGATATATATACCCTGATACAAACGTGCACATGAGTATGTACACACACACTTTTATATTAGAAAGTCCCCACGTAGACCGCTTCGTCCAGTGTCCACTTCCTAAATACTGTTGCACGTGGCACACAGTCTTCAAGGGTTTCCACATACACTCTTGTCTTCCACTGCTTTCAGGAGCCCTGTGCACTACGGAATGTGCCAGGGCTCAGCCTGCCCGTTCCCACCCGAGCGAACAGAACATCGTGTGCAAGTTCATGTAGCCAGTTAGCAGCAGTGCGAGGTCACAGAACTTTGGGTTCCAGGATCACTTCTCTCTCTGCCAAATTTTCGGCTATGTGCTAACAGTTCTGAGCACTTGCCCGTACGCTTCCGGATACGGGCAATTTTCAGGTATAACAGCCATGGAAAGACCATCTAAACCTTAGTTTTCTACATATTTCCCAGCGTTGCCATGAAGATTAATTTTTGTCATTTCTCCTAACGCATATGTAGACTATAGTAGATATTCAATAGGTACATAATTATAACAAAAAATACATCGAATTGTCCATTTGGCATGGCTACTTCCTATAGCAATCAGATTCTAGGCCGCCAAGTAGTACCATCATATTGGACTGTGTGGGACCCGAGTGACTTAAAAATATTTAATATACGGGCGATCGAAACATCGTTGTTAGCACTAAATTCTAGAACAGTGAGTGAACACGGACCCCCTCCGAGGTTTTTATGTTGGAATGCAGCCTGTATTCATTCGAGTTTGTTTCCCTGCTTCGAGGTCCACTCCTTTGTCTGTTTCTTCAAGGCGTTGTCGCATGCGAACAGTTACGGCTGTCGAATTTCTGCAGAAGCGATGACTTGTAGTTTCTGCCAAGGCCAGAGCAGTGGTCGGCAAAGGAGTCCGAGTGATTAGAGTTAGCAGGGGGAGCGGAGAGCCGCGGGGTGAGAGGTGGTAGGACCTCGTGGGGGCCTTCAGCCTTCACAGACCAGTTGTCCTGCCTGGGCGGGCGGGGAGGGGAGGGGAGCGCTTTCTCTTCCCCATGGCCCTTAAGAGCTGTCGACTGCCCCGCACGAGAATGCCCCCTCTTCTCCGCCTTCTCTCACTGTGGCTGGGTCTGGCCCTTTAGGTCACGGTGGGGAGTATCTTCGAAGTGGTCTGGGCCATCTTCAGACCCGGTACATCTTTTGGAATCAGTGTCCTGCGGGCTCTCCGGCTTCTAAGAATATTTAAAATAACCAAGTAAGTGATCAGAATTCAGACTCTTCTCTGCCACCTCTGAGCGTGTAAGCCTCTCTCGGCCTTGTTATCTTTCCTCCCATCCCCTACGCCCCTTACCCACGCTCCCCTCTCCTCCCCCCGCCCCCCACCACCATTCCATTCTTCAGTTCCTCCTCCTGTCCAAAGATCAGGCCAGAAAATCATCTCCGATGCCAGATCCAGTGTCATACTCCCGAGGGGAGCCACCTGGTGGCTGCAGTCTCCCCTTTCTGCAAGGATCCAAACACAGCTTCTGCCACAGACCACCAGGCCGCTGTCCAGCTGGCCCTGGGGGTGGCCTGGCATGCTGTGTCCACTCTCTGACGCCGTCTGGGTCCCGCAGGTACTGGGCCTCCCTGCGGAATCTGGTGGTCTCCTTGATGAGTTCCATGAAGTCTATCATCAGTTTGCTCTTCCTCCTCTTCCTCTTCATCGTCGTCTTTGCTCTCCTAGGGATGCAGCTGTTCGGAGGCAGGTAAGCACCCGCGAGCTCTCCCTCCCAAAGAGCCGCAGAGTTTCAGCCTGCGGGCGCCAGGGCCACTAATTCGATCACCGTGTTCCCATCCTGGTTGCCCTTGTCCGTGGCCCACATCGGCCAGCGAGGGTGTGCGTGGAACGAGCATCTGTGCTTTTAATCTTTTCACCCTGTACAGGGTCCCCTCTCTCCGGAGCTGTCTCGGAAATGTGCGGCACAGGGCCCTGAACCCCGTCTCCTTTCCCGGGCACAGTCCATCCGTAGTGGTCACTAAGGCCATGTTCACAGCTTACATGCAGTGGGGACAGAGTAGGGAAGAGGGGGGGTGGAGAAGGGGAAAAGAAGAGATGAAAATGGCATAATCTTGGGAAGGGAAAACGACGTGTGAGATCTTCATCCTGTTCTCTCTGAATTTCCTCCTCAGGTTTAACTTCAATGATGGGACTCCGTCAGCAAACTTCGACACCTTCCCTGCAGCTATCATGACTGTATTCCAGGTATGAAGCCGACCGACAGTTTAAAAATGGGCTGTCGGGTCCCTGGGCACACACCGCGAGGTGACTGTGTGTTAGCAGAATCCTGCGTGTCCCCTCCAGGCTTGTCCTGGGCAGCCAGGCCCACCTGCTTGTGGGGGAGTCACCACAGAAATTTCTGGGTCTTCTGCAGCTCTGCTCACACCAATAACAGAAGAACCCCTCTGGGGTGGCTTTGTTCGCCTTCTCCCTACATTCGTGGGTTTGCAGGAGATGCTAAGTCAAAGACATTCAGCGACATGTCACATTTATGGTTTCCTTAAATCAGAAGCACCTTCTAAGCCACGAGTCCATTTAATGGAGTATCTTTTCCACCCACCTCTCCCACCCACTCTCCTCAAAAGACAACAACAACAAAAAACCTCAAAGTCAATAATGTCTTAGAGTTAAAGGTAAAGGAAAACACTGTTGAGCCAGAATTTGAGGCTGAAGCAGAACCCAGGTTTCCAGAACAGGAGCCCGCGAGGCTCCTTCTCCTAATGCCGCCCACGCCAGGCGGGCAGTGACTGGACCACCGGACCTGGGCGGTTCCCGTAGGAGTGGCAGAGACTCTGCGGTTTCAGGACTGGGATCGTCCCCTTTGAGGCTCTCCTCCTGTTTCCAGTGCCTAAAATGTTCTTCTGTAGCTTTATGCATGGGAGTGACTTCCCCCCGCCCCGCCCCGGCAGGGTGGCCAAGCAAGGGGGTAGATGGAAATCATCCCGGCCCAGACTTTTCCCCTTTTCGTTGGCCCCTTTTTCTCAATCACCCCAGGTCTCTGACTTGCCTGTCGTTTGCGCAGATCCTGACGGGTGAGGACTGGAACGAGGTCATGTACAATGGCATCCGCTCCCAGGGCGGGGTCAGCTCGGGCATGTGGTCGGCTATCTATTTCATCGTGCTCACCTTGTTTGGAAACTGTATCCTTTGTAAGATGCTCCTCTCTGTACTGCCTGCAGGCCCAGACCAGCATTGGAGGAGGGCTAACTGGGGTGGGGCAGGGAGCGGGCAGGGCGGACGCTGCTCCCGGAGCTAAGAGAAGCAAGGATCCTGATCTGGGTGTGTGTTTGTCTGTTTTACATTTTTAAGGATTCTTTTTTTTTTTATTTTAAATTTTTAAAAGCTAGACATTTATATAATTTATGATGTGATCTCCCCCCACCCCCCATTACTCTAGCATCCGTCTGGCACTGCACACAGCCATTACAGTAATACTGACTGTACACCCTGTGCTGTGCTCTAAACGCCCATGACTGTTTTGCAGGGACTAATTTGTACTTTTCCATCCCTTCACTTTTGTCCCTCAGCCCCCCAATCCCGCTCCCCACTGGCAGTCACCAGTTAGTTCTCTGTATCTCGGTCTGTTAACACCTTTAGTTTGTCCGTTTCCTTTGTTCCTTAGATTCTGCATATAAGTCAAATCATATGATATTTATCTTTCTCTGTCTGACTTATTTCACTCAGCATAATAACCTCTAGGTCCATCCATGTTGTTGCAGATGGTAAGATTTTATTTTTTTAATAGCTGAGTAATGTTCCATTGTATATACGAACCATAACTTCTTTATCTAGCCATCTATTAATAGGCACTTAGGTTGCTTCCATATCTTGGCTATTTTGAACAGCGCTGCCATGAACATAGAGATGCATAGGTCTTTATGAACTAGAGTTTTGGTTTTCTTTGGATAAATAACCAGAAGTGCAATTGCTGGGTCAAAAGGTAGTTCTATTTTAAATTTTTTGAGGAACCTCCAAACTGTTCTCCACAGTACCAATTTGCAGTCCCACCAACAGTGTACGAGGGTTCCCTTTTCTCTACATCCTCACCAACATTTGTCGTTGTTTGATTTATCGATGATAGCCAATCTGACAGGTGTGAGGTGATATCTCATTATGGTTTTAATTTGCACTTCTCTGATGATTAGTGACCTTGAGCATCTTTTCATGTCTATTGGAAAACAAACTTATGTCTTCTTTGGAGAAATACCTATTCAGGTCTTCTGCTCATTTTTTAATTGGACTGTTTATTTATTTTTGTTGAGTTATATGAGTTCTTTATAAATTTTGCATATTGACCTCTTGTCAGATGTATTGTAAGCAAATATCCTCTCCCTTTCAGTAGATTCTTTTTGTTTGTTGATTTCCTTTGCTGTGCAAAACCTTTTTAGTATGATGTAGTCCATTTGTTTATTTTTTCTTTCGTTTCCCTTGTCCAAGGCGATATATCAGAAAAAAATAGTAATATCAGAATTTAATGCCTATGTTTTTTTCTAGAAGTTTTACAGTTTGGGTCTTATATTTAAGTCTTTAATCCATTTCGAGTTTATTTTCGTATATGGTGTAAGAAGGTGGTCCAGTTTCATGTTTTTACATGTATCTGTCCGGTTTTTCCAATACCATTTGTTCAAGAGATTGTCTTGACCCCATTTTATATTCTTGCCTCCTTTGTCACAGATTAAATGACTGTGTAGGCGTGGATTTATGTCTGGGCTCTCTATTCTGTTCCATTGATCTAGGTGTCTGTTTTTACGCCAGTACCGTGCTGTTTTGATTACTGTAGCCTTGTAGAATACTTTGGTATCAGGTAGTGTGATATCTCCAACTTTTGTTCTTTCTCAAGATCGCTTTGGCTATTTGGGGTCTTTTATGGTTCTATCTGTTTTCAGATTATTTGTTTCAGTTCTCTGAAAAATGCCAATGGTATTTTGATGGGGGTTGCATTGAGTCTATAGATTACTTTGGGTTGATTCTTCCTACCCATGAGCACAGTATATGCTTCCATTTATCCGTATTTTCTTCAGTTTCTTTTTTTAGTGACATAATTTTCTGAGAACAGGTCTTTTACTTCCTTAGTTAATTTGATTCCTAGGTATTTTATTGTTTTTGATGCAATTATAAATGGAATTGTTTTCTTAATTTCTCTTTCTGAAAGTTCATCATTGGTGTATAAAAATGAAGCTGACTTCCAAATATTAATTTTGTATGCTGCTACTTTACTGAATTCACTGATCAGTTATAACAGGGTTTTTGGGTTTTTTTTGGTATGGAATCTTTACATAGGGTTCCTATATAAACCCTACACTTTATATAGGGTTCTCTCTATATAGTATCATCTCATCTGCAAATAATGACAGTTTTACAATTTCTATCCAATTTAGATGCTTTTCATTTCTCTTTCTTGTCCGATTGCTGTAGCTTGGACTTCCAATACACTGTTGAACAGAAGTGGTAAAAGTGGACATCCTTGTCTTGCTTCTGATCTTAAGGAAAACGCTTTTGGCCTTTCCCCATTGAGTATGATGTTAGCTGTAGGTTCGTCATATATGGCCTCTATTACGTTGAGATATGCTCTCTCTATTCCCCCTTCACTGAGAGTTTTTTTTTTTTTTTTTTTTTTTTATCATAGTGGATGCTGAATTTTGTCGAACGCTTTTTCTGCCTCTATTGATATGGTCATATGGTTTTTATCTTTCAATTTGTTATTGTGATGTATCACATTAATTGATTTGTGGATGTGGTACCAACCTTACGTCCCAGGAGTAAATCCAACTCGATCATGGTGTCTGATATTTTTAATCTATTTCTGGATTCAGTTCGCTAACATTTTGCTGAGGATTTTTACATCAACGTTTATCATAGATATTGGCTTATAGTTTTCTTTTTTTTTTTGTACTCTCTGTTTCTGGTTTTGGAATCAGGATAACGGTGGCTTCATAAAAAGAGTCAGGAAGCCTTCCCTCTCCAAGTTCCTGATCTTAAGCATTTTGTACACTGGTTCGGTAAAGAGGATAAATATAAAGAGAATGGAATATCCAAATCTACAGCACACACGAATATGTCATATCGAGTAATTGGAGATATTGTGAGCTGAGTGAAAGAAGAAAGGACATAGATCACTGGAGGCTGAAATAGTGGGCAGATTATAATAATAATGAGTTAATTGCATGTTAATACAGAACAGAGCCTGCCACATAGTAAGATCTCAAAAATACTAGTATCATGATTGATGCTAACATGACTAACCATATCTAACATTGATTGCATGTGTGCTATCCATGAGTCTCTGTATGTACTAAGTTCTTTACTGGAACTTTCCATCTAATCCTTACCTTATAAGACTTAGAAGAAATTACTTGATCAAAGTTAAACAATTACTAAACTGTTAAAGGCAGACTTGAAACCAAGTCCATTTAACTCCAAAACTCATGTCCGGTCCTGGGATCTAGATCAAGGAAGATTAGGTTTTAATGTCAGCAACTCGGCTTACCAGCTGTGTGGCCTTGGGGAAAGTTACCGGATCCTCTCCCAGCTTCCACTTTTCACATCTGAATGGGAGGATAACAGTGTCTGTCTCCTTTGTTTGTTGTGATGGAAAATGAGATAATGTATTTGGATGCACCTTGCAAACTGCAGACTTCTCCAGGATCGTGAGAGGTTTGGGAGAAGGGAGACTTGGGATGGGTGGAGTAAAAAGGGAGAGTTAGGTGATGTACCTATAGTTCTGCATTTTTCTAGAATCTCACAGAGAAAGGATGCTCTTTTAGTTTTCTGCCCCCAAACCTAATCAGGGCCAGACTAAACACGAGAAATCTATGAGAAGAAAGCTGTGCATTGATTGAGTCATGGGCATGAAAGGCCGATTTGTCACGATGACACCTTGATGTTCCTTTTACTCTGAGGGTAGTCAGACTTGGGCATTTATGCTAGAACTAGATTTTTTATTCCAGAACACATGGGCCTCAAAGACAGTTGGAAAATTGGGGTGTTAGAGGTTAGAGTGTAGAATAGAGATGAGTTCTGTAATGATCTCGTGCACTAGATGACATTTTGTTAAATGAAATATAGAATCCATCAGGACGAGAAGAATGAGAGAAATAAGTTAGCATCCTGTTATTGAGAGCTGCTCAGTGACGGGCCTGTGGGTTCTCGTTTCTTTTCATCTTTAAGGACAGAATAGCACAACTGGTCTAGCTGGACCTCAATTCCAGCCTCCCAGCAAGGAGAGACGAGCTCCCACAGCAGCCTCCCTATCCATCTTGTCATTCAGTGATTCTGCTTGACGTTGCTGTGAGTGGACAACGTAGCTGTTTACAGGCCTTTTCACTCCATCTTGGCCCCCTGGGTGATTCGATTTAAGTATTTCCTTGCTCTGTGCAGAGAGATGGTCCGCGCAGGGAGGGAAGGACATAGTCTCTTTCGAGCAGAGCTGCGTAACCTCTCCAGCCCTCCTCCCACTGCCCCTGCTCAAGCGACGCTTTGGGGAGCTTGTAGTGTCCCCGTCAGGAAAGACGTGGACATGCCCTCTCAGCCTCGCTTGCAACCTTCTGCTTTTCTTACTTGCCCATCCTTAACTCATCACCTCAGACACGCTGCTGAACGTGTTCTTGGCCATCGCTGTGGACAATCTGGCCAACGCACAGGAGCTGACCAAGGTAAGCATTGTCCTCTGGGATCCAATAGTTCTCTAGCGCCGTTGGGTGCTCCCGGCCTTTGAGGCTCTCCCCAAAATTCTGTGGTGTCGGGCTCAGGCCTGCTGGGAAGGCCTCTTCTGGGAGGGCAGTTGGAGAGCCGCACATCCACGAAGGAAGCCTGGTTCACTTTCGCTGAGTTTGGTGAGCCTCGGGCCTGCCAGGTCTCTCATAGGACACGGAAAAGAACAGCTAAGCAACTGCGAACCCTCAGAGGGGCCCTTCATGGGACTCTGATGTGAAGAATAAAAAAAACTAAGGCCCGGGAGACACTTCGCTCTCGGGGAAGAGGGCGCGGTGGGGGGTGTGATGGGGGGCGCAGCCTCGGTGCTTAACGTTGGGGTTTTACCAGGGTGGGCCCTGCTCCATCACTGCCAGACACCGCAGGGCATCCGAGATGCGTCAGCCCCAGCTTCTGACCCTCACAGCTGTGGCCTGCGCCCCTGAGTGCTGAAGGTTGGGGTCAACTTCCACGGCGCCCTGCGGGGCGGGGAGGAGACCGGCACTGCCGGCCATGCCGGGCAGAGGAGGCCTGGCTGCTGGCCTCAGCCCAGCTAACCTCATGCTGCCCTGTTTAACCTCTTCCCTTGCTCTCCCCACTCTCTCCGCTCTCCAGAACTTCCTCTGGGGGAAGCCAAGGGAGTGACCCTCTCCTTCATGGGGCCCCAGGCACAGCCATCTCTTCTTTGTGTCTAGGATGAACAGGAAGAAGAAGAGGCCTTCAACCAGAAACACGCTCTACAGAAGGCCAAGGAGGTCAGCCCGATGTCTGCGCCCAACATGCCCTCGATCGAGTGAGTCAGCTGTTCCTGCCTCCCTGCCCGCCGGCTCCTGTGCTGGCAGCCAGGTCATCAACCCAGAACCTGTTTGTTATCTGAGAGTACCTGCTCCATGCCATGAAATGTCCTGTGAACACAGCAGCGAGCAAGACAGTCCCTGTTCTCAGTGAGCGAGAGGTGATAAGCACACACAAATAACTTCGGATAGCGATAGTTGCTGTAAAGTAAAGCAGAGCAATGAAGAGAGGAGCGGGTGCTGGGCGGAATACGTCCGGGCAGTCTGGGAGGGGTTCTCGGAGGAGGTGATATTTAAGCAGAGTCCTAACTGTGTTTAAAGTGATCCTGTGACATTTGAAGGTCCGGTGTGGCTGGCATGTAGGGAGCGGGGGAGGAGCAGGATGCCACAAGGTCGGGGCGGGGGGCGGGCAGCAGGAGCCAGCTCGGCAGGTCCTGAAGGCCCAGGCGAAGGGTTTTCTCTCTCATTCTCAGTGCAGCTGTGGGAGAGGGAACGGGCGTGTGCGACGCGGTTTATACTTTTAAAAGGTCTCTCCGCTCTGGGGAGAATGGGTTGTTGGGGCCGAGAATAGAGGCAGGAAGACGGAAAGCTGGCTCTCAGACCAGGGTGGTGACAATGAGCAAGCGAGGGGTCATCCCACACGGTCGAGGGAGAACCGACAGGGTGAGCTAACGAGGCAATAAATGTGGCAAGGGTGGGGATGAACGAGAAGAAAGAAACATTGCTCCCAGGCGTTAAGGCCTAAGCAGCTGGGGGGATGGGGGCGGTATTTACGGTCTCCTGGAGAATGATGGACATCCAGGTTCGTTTTAGCCACATTAAATTTGAGATACTTATAAGACATCCTCGTGGAAATGTTGAATATGCTGTTGGTTACGTGCATTTGAAGTTTAGAAAAGAAGTCGGGGTTAGAAATAAAGATTGGGGGGAGCCACGTGAATTTGGGTGGTAGTTAAGCTGCCAGCGAGGGAGAGCCGACCACAGACAGTGGGGCGGAGACGGGGAAACCGAGGTCAGGGGCCCAGAGCCCGCCTGCGCCTCAAGGCCTGGCAGAGGAGAAACCCTGAAAGGAGACGGCTGGGGAGCCACCTGGAGCTGGGCGAAGGGACAAGGAGAGAGGGGGCCTGGGGGTCTCAAGGGGTGCGTGGACCGTGGGGCTAAATATGGCTGCAAGGCCACGGAGAATGAGGACAGAAAAGAGGCCGTTGGGTTTGGCAAAATGAAAGCTGTTCGTGACCTTGGAAGAGTAGTCTCAGTGGCCCCTGGGAACAGAGTCCAGTTAGAGTGGACTCGGGAGAGAACGGAGGTGATGGCGTGGAGCGGGAGGACAGGCTCTTTTAAGGGCACGACCTGGACCTGCGGCTGCTGGTGGAAGTAGGGGCGAGGGGAGTGGGCCTCCCGTGGGGCTGCCCCACCCGTGCGGTGCTGGAGGAAGGTGGTGTGGGGGAGGGGGCTGAGACGTGACCACAGGACCGTGGGTTCCTGTCGTTGCTCTGGGCCTGCATGAGCACCGTGTGAGTGGGGAGGGTCTGAGACCCCCAGGAGCTGGACCGCTGTCCCGGCGGCGGACCTTGTCAACGGCTGGCGAGGGAGGAGCCCTTTGCCCAGAGCTTGTGCAAAGGGCTCCCGAGCTGTCTCTGCCTCTCCTTACGGGGCATTCCAGGGTTCCGTGTGGGGTCCTCCCTTCCCCGCACAGCTGCTGTGTGGCCTCCCCTTTCAAAACTGAAGGCCTGGCCTCTGGGCCACTCTTCTGTGAGTGAGGAAAAGAACTCCCTGCCCCCTCCCCCGAAAAAAAATTGGTTAAAGAATGATGGGGAAAGGCAGAACAACTTCCTCTCTAGAATATTCTCTAGGCCTTGAATAGTTTCTCCTCCACCTTCCCTGAACTCATGAGTTTGGGTTAAAAATACACACAGGTATCCAAATATGCTGCCGGGGAGGACTGGCTGTCACTTCGGGGTGGGCGGTTCTATTTACTGAGATGAGGAAGCCTGGGGGAGGAGTGGGTTTGGAGATGTGAGCTGGGGAGATGCTTGGCCCAGAGTAGCAGCTCACTATTTAGGGAATGACAGTGAATGAACTGCTGGTAGGCTTAGGGCCGTAGGAGTGAGCAGTGTGTGTATCCGGGCACAGCGAGATAGAAGGTGCCGTAACCATCCAAGACGAGCGGAGATCCAGGCTTCGGCTGCGGTTCGTGTGCACAGGGGGTGCCGCTGGCAGGAACCGTGTTGGGGGGGAGGGGGTGTACGCTGCTGGGGAATGCAGGCGAGTCCACCGGTTTCCTAGTATGACGAAGAGGGGATGCGGCTGTCCCCAGGGGAACATGGAGAGAGACAAACCAGAAGGCCGGACTGCTAGTCACAGTTTGTCACTCCATGTGCCGACCTCGGGGAGAGAACCCCTTACGATCTTGGAATCTCTGCTTCCTCATCTTTGAAATGGGAAGGATATGAGCGGCCTTCCTGGCCCACAAGGTGATTTTGGGCTGTATATGAGGTCACAGATGCGTGGCTTCCAGGAAGACATGTGGATGCTTCTCTGTGTGATTTTAGGAATGAAGGTCCATTGACGATTCTGATGGGTGTGAACTTGGATCTTTGCACGTGTGAGTGGAGAAGTGAAGTTTGAAGTGTGTGTCCGATTTGCGTGGGAATTAGAGATTGGGTCTCTCTTTCACCTGGATTTGCGTGGGAATTAGAGATTGGGTCTCTCTTTCGCCTGGCGTGCGTGTGTGTCTGTGTGCACGCGCACACGTGTACGTGCGATGTGTGTGTGTGTGTGTGTGTCTGTGTGTGCACGCGTACACGTGTGCGTGCGAGAGAATTCTTCCATGTGCTTGTACTGTTACACACATGCCTCTGCCTCCAGTATTTGAATATATGAGAATTCGCGATTAGATGGTAGACGGTGCTTCTCCTCGTGGGCGTGCATGCTGCCTGTCTGGAGTGTGGGCTTCCACATGCCTCTTGGCACTGCCACCCCACGTGAGCCTGGTCGCGTTGCAGCTGTCGACGCTGACGGGTGCATGCTGTAGGGTGCTGATGGGCCTCTCCCCACAGTCCTGTCTGCCTCCCTTCTGTGAGTGCTCAGGTGCACTGAGCCTCTGCCAGACCCCAGGGGAGGCTCAGGCCAGCTGCCGCTGCTCCCTCGGCCCCACCAAACACGGGGCTCCTCTGCAGGTGCGACACGTGGCCACTGAGCGGCGCTAGTTTGCCCAGCATGTTCCGCATGGGTGGTGTCACTTTTTTTTAGGAAAGGAGCAGCATTTGTCAACCTCCAGGTCCAGGCAGGGCCCATTGGGTGGGACGGGGTCTGTCAGCTCAGGAGCTGGAGCCGGCTCCCCCACAGGTGTTCCAGATGCGTTATCCTCCACCCGAGCAGTGACCTGAGCTGACAGTCTTGTTTTCCCAGGAGGCCTGTCTGCCTCTGTGGGTGATGTCTGCGCCCAGGCACGCTCACATTACATTAACCATGTTTGAAAGGACACAGCATGTGTGCGTGTGCGTAAGCGTAAGAGATCTCTCTGCAAGGCTGCGAGGGTCAATGCTGGCCTTTACCCAGCTGAGCAGGACGAACCTTCAAGGCTTCTGTCCAGGGCAACCGAGTTGCACAAGTGCAAGGGTCACCACTCACATCCTGGAGGCCCCTGGAGTGGTGGCCCTGCCTTTGGCCATGGGCTGCTTTTGCGGCCTGGATGGTGTGCATGGCAGAGCATTTGTCCCTTGCATTTTTTGTGAGACTGGAGTGACTGGGGAAAGTGCAGCTCTCCACCCAGCTTCACGGGATTTCCAGAATCGGTCTGTGCCTGCCGTTTAGGAGAAGTGAGGGTGCCAGTGGGGCCCGATGCTTAAGCGTCCGAGGCGGTCAGCTCTGCGAAACGGGAGCTCCTTTGCGTCTCGGAGTGGATGCTTCAGAATCTGGGCCCACGTGTTTGCACATGGCAGGGAATCACGTCACGCCCTCGGGAGTCTGCAGAGGGCAGCAGGCACGTGGAGGAGGTCCGGGCGCACAGGGGACTCTGTGCCCCTGCCTTGAAACCGGCTGGTGGCTGAGGGGCTCGTGGCTCCTAGAGGTCGGGGTCAACTGAACCTGTTCGTTTTTCTTTCCCAGAAGAGACAGAAGGAGAAGACACCACATGTCGATGTGGGAGCCACGCAGCAGCCACCTGTATGTGTGGACCGGTTTGCGTGTTTGTGAGTGGTTACGTGTGGGTGCGGGTCACCGCGTCTTTGTCCTTGTCATGGACAAGTGGCACTGGGTGTGCGCATCAGTGTGTGCCGCGATGTGCGCGTGTGCATTCCGTGCGCACGGTTCGTCCCTTTCAACACGTGCCTGTGTCGGTGTGCGTCCAAGGCGTGTGACCTGTGCGTCGTGTGCTCTTCTGTGCAGCCTGAGCGGACACGTGTCGGTGTGGGTGGAGCTCTCACGGGGGCAGTTGTGCACAGCCACGTGTGGGCCTCCCTACGGGCGTGTGGGCACACGTGAGTGTCCCGTCACCAGTCCGTGGCTGTGCACCCACAGGCACGTGTGAGAGCAGTGGGTGACCGCCCTTCCGCCCGTGCGAGCCCACTCCCGCGTGCTCTCCCGTACGTGTCACGTTTGTGTGTCCCCGCTGCCACCTGAACGCCCTCTAGGCCCTGAGCTGAAGCGCTCACCAGCGGTGTTGAGGGTGAGCTGTGGCGGTCTGCGCACACCCTGTCCTCTGTGGTTCTTACCAGCCATTGTGGCACAGACCCAAGCACTCACTGTTCGAGGGCGATGCGAAGCCTTTCTGTAACGTGGGTCTGCTTGTCCCTGTCATCGCCCTCTGACGGTATCTGCCCCTGTAGTCCCAGGCCGCAGTCTGAACGGGAAAGGAGAGGGACAGCAGAGGAAGAAAAGTCTCTGACCTCGAGTTAGAGGCCAGGCCAGCAGTGGGCACAGAGTGGGTACAGACCGATGCCCCAGAAGCAAAGGAGAGCAGGAGGGCGGAGACCTGGCGGCCTTTGTCTGGTGGCCCCACAGGCCCTGGGGACTAGGAAGTCGGTCCTGGGCTGATCCCACCCCACCCGCCCCCTCAGCTACTACAGGGCAGGGATTCGAGTAGGAAGGCCCGCAAACGGGGGGCACCTGCTCCCGCGTGGCCCACCTGCTCTTTGCATCTTCCCCCGCCCCCCGCCCACAGGTCCTGGGCTCTCCGGTTTGCTCCCCTGCACCACGCGCCCCACCCTGTCCCCAGCGGCTGGGGCGGGCCACGCCCCTGTGGCTGCCCTGCGTGGCCTCCAGCCGGCAGGCGCTGACCGTGGCTCTCGCCTCTCTGTGCCAGGCGGGAGCGGAGGCGCCGGCACCACATGTCGGTGTGGGAGCAGCGCACCAGCCAGCTGAGGAGGCACATGCAGATGTCCAGCCAGGAGGCCCTCAACAAGGAGGAGGCGCCACCCATGAACCCACTCAACCCCCTCAACCCGCTGAGCCCCCTCAACCCGCTCAACGCGCACCCCAGCCTGTACCGGAGACCCCGGGCCCTGGAGGGCCTGGCCCTGGGCCTGGAGAAGTGCGAGGAGGAGCGCGGCAGCCGTGGGGGGTCCCTCAAGGGGGACAGCGGGGACCTCTCCAGTGCCCTGGACAACCAGAAGAGCCCCTTGTCCCTGGGCAAGCGGGAGCCGCCGTGGCCGGCCAGGCCCTGCCATGGGAACTGTGATCCGATGCAGCAGGAGGCTCGGGGAGGGGAGACTGTGGTGACCTTTGAGGACCGGGCCAGGCACAGGCAGAGCCAGCGGCGAAGCCGGCACCGCCGCGTCCGGACGGAGGGCAAGGAGCCGTCCTCGGCCTCCCGGAGCCGGTCCGCCAGCCAGGAGCGGAGTCTGGATGACGGCACACCTGCTGACGGGGAGAAGGGCCGTGAGCCCAGGAGCAGCCGCGGGGCCAAGGAGCCCACGATCCAGGAGGAGGAGCGGGCCCAGCACTTACGGAGGTGAGTGGGTCCCAGCGGCGTCCCTAGGGATTCTTCAGTGTAAGCCTTGGTGAATCTTGGTCTCTCCTTTCGTAAAGTGGGGATGATGCTGATGCACCTTGATGAGGGCTGTGTAAATATGACAGGCAGTGGAGCGGGAGCGTGGCCCAAACCCAGGGGCTGCTCTGTGGCGTCTCCTGTTGGGAGTGGGCCGCGGATGGACGGACGGATGGATAGACGGGCGGATGGACGGGAATGAGGCGGAGAACACTGCCCGCGGGGTCTCAGCTCCTCTGCCCGGCCGGGCGGGCCTCCCCTCGCCTCTCCCTTCCTGCCTGCAGCAGCCTTTTCTGAACGGCTTCCTGAGATCTGAGCACCAGCCGTGTCCTCTCTCTTGACAGGACCAACAGTCTGATGGTGTCCAGGGGCTCCGGGCTGGCTGGGGCCCTCGATGAAGCGGACACACCGCTCGTCCTGCCCCAGCCGGAGCTGGACGTGGGCAAGGACACGGCGCTGACGGAGCAGGAGCCGGAGCCGGAGCCGGAGGGCAGCAGTGAGCAGGCGCTGCTGGGGGAGGTGCAGCTGGACGTGGGCCGGGCCATCAGCCAGAGCGAGCCTGACCTCTCCTGCGTCACGGCCAACACGGACAAGGCCGCCACCGAGAGCACCAGCGTCACCGTCGCCATCCCTGACGTGGACCCCTTGGTGGACTCGGCCGTGGTGCACAGTGAGAACACAGTCTCTGTCCCCTTCACCCCCACTGCCCGTCACACCCAGTCTGGTCACGGCCCCAGAGTCACCCCAGCAAAGCCACGTGGAAAACCCCGGGACGAAATCATCCTTCACGTAAAAATGAGCGGCAGTTTTGTCCTGGTTTGCAGGAGAAATAAGTTAGAGTTTTCTCCATCTTAAGTTTTTGCTCATAAAATGTCCTTAAGTCTTTGGCCCCTGTGACCGCATTAGAGTCTTCAGGAAGATCACGTGATATCTCGTACCCAGTTATATGTTCAGCTGTTTGGTTTGTTGTATGAATAGTTGATGGTCTCTTCCGTGACTTCCAAGGCACTCTGCCACCCGGAAAAATTAGGGAACCTGTGATGGAGCAGAGATGGCTCTGCTCAGTGTGCGGCCTCCGAGAAAACTTTATGTCTCTTCAGGCCTCGGTTTGTCGCCTATAGTGGGTCCCCAACCCCCAGGCCATGTGAGGAACTGGGCCGCATAGCGGGAGGTGGGCAGGAGGGCCAGCAAGGGAAGCTTCATCTGCATGTGCAGCCGCTCCCCAGCGCTAGCATCAGCGCCTCAGCTTCATCTCAAATCATCAGGCATGAGATTCTCATAGGAGCACCGGTCCCTGGTGCCACTCAGGTTGGGGACCGCTGTGTAAAGTGAGAGCACCCATGAGCCCTGAGGGCTCTGTACTCACGTTTTATGAACCTGTTACTCTTAGCCACTCGCTTTCTCCTAGGAGCTTTTAGTCACACTTCCCTCACAGTTCTCTCGGGCCAGGGTGCTAATCTAGGAGACCTCAAAGGGAAACAGGGTGAAAGCACTTAACCTGCACCCCATCTCTGCCCTAACCACACCCAGCCCTAACC
>NW_006432945.1:9170206-9174701 GCF_000325575.1 Pteropus alecto | reverse complement strand
CTGCACCCATTCCTGCCCTGACTCCCCCCACCCAGCCCTGCCCTAGCCCCACCTGCTGCCCCACGGTCACTAAACTGTGAGCACAGGATCCCACCCTTGCTTTTTCCTTCCGACTTTTTCCGCGTTCTTCTCTTCACAGAACGGTCTTCTCTCCCTGCGTGTCTCTCTTCCGCTGCTCAGCCTCCCTCCCTTCACCTTCTCCACACCCACAATGCCAGTGCTGCCTGAATAAGTGACGCTCCCCACGCCCAGCGCTCCTGGGGTTGACTGGGGCGTGTCTCAGGATCTCACACTCACAGCCTCTTTGGGCATCTGTTTAATTTTATACTCCAGTTAATAAGTGTTTTGGACTCTCGTTTATGAGAAATGATGTTAAGAAAGGTTGGCCAGTCCATGGCCTTGGTCGTAGGTAAGAGCGTGTCATCAGAGAACTTTTAAATACTTCAGATGGCTCAGCTTGTGGAAGGTTCTGGAAGGGGCAGAACCTCAGAACTTTCCTGCTTACACCAGGTTCTAGGGTAGAGTCACTCACCGAAGGGGAACATTATGGTCTGACTGGACCCTTGTCCTCACTCTGATGGCCTCAACCTCTCTGCCACTTACCCCTCCTGTGACTTGCCTATGAAACAGTGGGGGGCCCACAAGCGCCCCTCAGTCTGAGCCCTCTCGTCCTCTCAATCTTGGAATGTAGTCTTGGACCCACCGTTGCATGAATATTGCATTCTCGTCTCTACATTAATCACAGCTGGAAAAGGCACAGCCAGAAAGGCAGCCGCAAACAGAATAATGGTTCCCTAAAATCTTCCGTGGAGGGGCGATTTCGTTAAAGGGATGTCGGATTTTGGCTCGGAAACCCATACTGTCTGCGTGACCTTAAGATAGATGCCCGGCTTCCCTGAGCTTCGGTTCTCCCATCTGTAAATGGGAATAGCAATGCGTGCCGCTCGGAGGTTGCGATGTGAAAATTCAGTAGTGGACACGTACAAAGAATCTGGAGTTTAGACAGAAATCTTGTAAGCTCGACAGCAGAAACAGCCATTCGGTTACCCAAGGAAATGCGATGAGAATGATTTGGACACCACGTAGAGTTGGGGGTAGGGCGAGGCTAGGGGGAGAGCGAGGCCTGAGCTCAGCGCGAGGTAGCAGACACCCCCGATGCCTGCACGGCGCCTCGCCGGGCACCTCCCTGTAGCCCTTTCTCGTCCTCTGCATCCCATCCCCAATGGGAAACAAAGGGCTCCATTCTCGCGCGTGGCAAGGTTTGACGGCGCCGTCCCTCTTGCAGTCAGCAGCAAGACCGATGGTGAAGCCAGCCCGTTGAAGGAGGCGGAGCTCAAAGAGGAGGAGGAGACGCTGGGGAAGCAGCCGCAGCAGGACAAGCGAGAGACGGGCAAAGCCATGGTGCCCCACAGCTCCATGTTTATCTTCAGCACCACCAACCCGTAAGCCCCTGCCCCCCGCCCCTGCCCGCGTCCAGGCTCCGGGGAGGAAGGGACCGTCAGGGAGGAAGGACTGTCGGACCACCTGGGGCCAGAACGCAGTCTGCGGGATGCAGGCTCTTGAGTCAGAATCCCTGAGACTCATGAACACCTGCTGCTGCTTTCCTCAGGAATCTTAGAATCGAGGTCTTACCTTTATGTTTCTGGGTTCCTATGATTTCCTTGCTCTGTTACGGTGTCCGGACAGTGGGGCAGCAGACGGCGAGATACAGCGGAGGGCAGCGTGGAGCCACCCCGAGTGCGTGTGGTCTGACGCTGGCTGCTCCCCATGGCTCGGGACATGTTTGCAGATAATGCGTCTTGGCCTGCGTACCGCAGCCTCTAACCAACCTGATTACCTTCCCCTTCTGGGGCTTTAAATCAAGGGTGGTGCCTGAGAAATTAAATTGCTCTCCCCAAGGCTTCCTCCGGCCAGGGCCTGGCTGTCTGGAAGGGGCTGATGTGTGTGGGGGTGGGGGTGGGGGTGGGGATGAGGGACACGGACGGGTGGGCAGTGGGCCAGCTCAGCGGGCGGTCTACCCCCGCAGGATCCGCAGGGCTTGCCACTACATCGTGAACCTGCGCTACTTTGAGATGTGTATCCTCCTGGTGATCGCGGCCAGCAGCATTGCCCTGGCGGCCGAGGACCCCGTCCTGACCAACTCGGAGCGCAACAGAGTGCGTGCACGGGGCCCCTTGCCAGCCGGCGTGCCCTGGTCCCGCCCCATCCAGACCCCTCCCCACCCCAGCATGAGAGACAAACCAAGCAAGGTTCCTGGGACGTGAGGAAGCATTGAGACCCACCAGAGCCCACCAGGGCCCCGGAGGGGGTCTGCAGCCACCCGTGGGCTTGGATGGGGGCGTCGCCAAGGTCATGGGGAGCTGCAGCTCTACCGCAGGGAGTGGAGACACCTGGAGGTCCCAAGGGTGTACGTCAGGAGCTACGATGGGGGTGGGGAGGATGGGAGCTGACAAGGATTCCAGGTCCAGAGCTGGTACTTGAGGGAGAGGTTTGTGGATGAGTCAGATCCGAGAAGTTAAGATCTGGCCAAGGGGCAGGAAGGGCCAGGGACTGGCCACTGGGTGGTGTGGCTCCAGCAGGGTCCAAGGTGTCCTCCCTGCATCCAGCCAGCGCTTACACTTTCGTTCCGAGGTCGAAGCTGGGGTGAGGAGGGTGCAGGACAGCTCGTCCCTGGGCAGACGGGAGCGCGCGCCGCCCAGCGGCCCCGCACCACCGCTTCACCCCACCGCGTGGGTCTTCCAGGTCCTGCGGTATTTCGACTACGTCTTCACTGGCGTGTTCACCTTCGAGATGGTGATAAAGGTAAAAGCCTCTAGAGAAAACCTGGGCTTCAGGGTTTGGATGGGTCACCTGTCTGCTCCTCCGGTACAGTGTCCTTCCTCAGTGCTCTCTGGACCATGGCAGAGCCCCAGCGAGGCCTCTGCAGCCCCCTCCTCTGGCCTCGGGCTGCGGGTGAGGGCTGCCTGTCGTGGCACAGTGTGACTGAGTGGATCCCTTTAGACTCAGGTAGACCTGTGGAGGGGCCAGGCTCGCTCAGGAGGCAGCGGGTGTGCAGACAGGCTTGGAGACAGCAGTCGCCTCCCCGTCGCACTCACTGGTTTGAGCCTGGATCTGTGCCAAGGCAAAGGGTAGGGTAGGGGTGCATCTTCTTGGACTGCACCCGGTCCCAGCTGCACTCACTGCCCTGCAGCCTGTTTCCCATCACCCCCATCACCCCGACACCCACATTTCTATCTCATTGCTGGTCTCACCCATCTGGGATTTTTTCCCATCTGTTTGTGACGATGCCTGGGGCTCTGAGCCGTTAATGAGGGGGGGATTGTGGCAGCCGAGGAGTCTAGCTGAGTGCGGTGGCTACGAGACGGGGCCTCAGGCTTCACACCTAATGTGGAGAGAGCCTGTGAGACCTGTTCTCCCGCTCTTTGGGTCGCTGTGTAGGGTGGGCCGTGGACACGATGTCCATGGAGACTTCGCTGTGGGGAGCCCTGAGCTCAGGGCGCTCGCCACCCACACCTCTTGGGATGACTGGTGGCTGTCCGCGTCCTCCTCCTGAGTGACCATTGACTGTCCGCGTCCTCCTCCTGGGCTCTCACTAGTGGCTGTCCACATCCTCCTCCTGCAGATGGTAGACCAGGGCCTGATTCTGCAGGATGGATCCTACTTCCGAGACCTGTGGAACATCCTCGACTTCATCGTCGTGGTCGGTGCACTAGTGGCCTTTGCTTTGGCGTAAGTAACTCGCTTCCTGTTGGTTCACCTTCCCTCCCCGCCGAGCCCCTGGCTGATTCGAGGCCCTGTCCAGAACCAGCCTGAGCAGTGGTCTGGGCAGCGCAGTGCCCAGGTGTGCCGCCCTGGACACCTGCCTCCTGCGGCCCTCAGCCGAGCCCCCGAGAGCCTGCCGGCTTCAGCTCACATGCCCTGAGTGACAGGGCTGGCGAAGGAGGCGCAGGGGTCACTAGGGGGAAGTCACAGGACCCGAGTTCTTTCTTGGAGATGGGTCAGCACCGCGGGCGAGCAGTGCCTCCTGGGGCTCAGGGAGGGACCCGGGGCTGGCCGATGCACCCTTTCGTTTCTTGATTCTGTCAAAGCTGCAGCTTGAAAGTTGGGGGTCACGAAACCCTCAGCGTGGGGTGGTTCTCTGCTCATGGGCTGGTCCTCCTGGGGCTACTCCAGGGACAGAGACCGTGTTCGTGTGTTTAAGGAAAGGCTTCCCCACCATTCCCGGATAACACACAGGGAGACAGCCTTGAACTCTGACTCAGGAGACTAAACCACGCTCCTTACTTATGGGGAATTGTTTTTGGATGCTGATCTAGCTGCAGCAGCTTTTCAACCCCATGTGACATTTCCTCTGGAATCCAGCCAAGGAACGGGCTCCCCAGCCCTCCGGGGCATGTCTGAAGCAGGCATGTCATCGGGGGCCTTTTCTAAGCTGGCGTAGAGAGCGCCCCAGAGGACGAATGACAGCTGCCAGGCTCTGTCTGCGCCTCGTTCC
>NW_006432945.1:9148811-9170178 GCF_000325575.1 Pteropus alecto | reverse complement strand
CTCTTCCAGGTGGCACAGTGGGATCCCCCAGCCTGCCAGGGTGGGACCGGCAGCCAGGTCCTCTAAGCGAGGCTGCGATAGGGCAGAAGGAACACATGGGTGAGCTGCTGTCATCGATGGTGGCCACGAAAGGGAAGGCACAAAATACCTCGCCAGGTCCAAGTGGTCAGCAGGGGTCATCCATCCCACCTTTCCCCCCCGAGCACCTCCAGCCACCATCTCTGTCCCTTCTGTCAGAGAAGGAAGTGGGGCGAGAGTTGAGAAGGGACGTCCTGGGGTGGTGAGCTCTCTGCAGGAGAGGCAGAGGTCCCCAACTGGGCTGGGAATTTACAGTCTCTGGGAACCGGGAGGTGGGCTGTGTCCATTGCTGGCCCAGCCGTGGGGGACCCTCCAAATGAGAGCTGGCTTGAGTGTGGCTAGCGCCCCTGAGCTGGGCTGGCAGAAAGGACAGTTCCAGTGTCCCTTGTCCCCATGTGCCACCAGCGTATTAACCTCGTGAGAGGTGGAATCCCCTGTGCCTCACATAGCAAGAAAGCCGCCTGTTAGCCGCGGCCGAGCTGTTCCCGAGGAAGTTTCACAGGAGCATGCTGTTTCCCAGGCCTTGCCGTCTACATGGCGTCTCATAGCGAGATAAAAACAAAGGCAGCTCCAGCTCCATCAGGGGATTCCCAGGTCCTCCTCTCCCTCCTCGGCAAGGAGCGTTCGTGTCTGCCTGTGTTAGACGTATCACTCCTGGGTCTTTAAAAGGTCAAGATCCCTTTTCATTTTGTCAATTTATTTGCATACATTTCACCATATTGTTCTTCTCTAACTTTGATCTCAGTAAAATACTTTGTCTCTCTCTGACAGAAATAAGGAACGAGGAGGGAACCACACATAGGAGTGAACCCACACCATCTTTGCAAAGAACAGAGCCGTGGGGAGGGGGCGTGGCAGGGCAGAGTGGCAGGCGTCGTGGGCCGCGGAGCCAGGAGACCCTGGTTTGAATCCCAGCCCCTCTGCTTACCAGCTTCGCATTCTGGGGCAACATACATAGCAAGATGTTAACCCACTTGTCTTCAGTGTCTCATCTCTGAAATGCAGACAAGGTCACGTGCGTGCAGCGCTCAGCACAGGGCCTGGCACCGTGTGAGTGATGGATACACGTTCACTCCCTTCGTA
This sequence comes from Pteropus alecto, assembly GCF_000325575.1. Taxonomy (NCBI): domain Eukaryota; kingdom Metazoa; phylum Chordata; class Mammalia; order Chiroptera; family Pteropodidae; genus Pteropus; species Pteropus alecto. The sequence goes on along the minus strand of NW_006432945.1, from coordinate 9,169,017 downwards.
CCTTTCACTCTCCCATACGATGAATCCGAATACCAGAGCCAAGTGTGTTGCTGCGTAACGTATGCAAATAGTCGAAGGTGAACACAGGCCGGTTTCCACACAGCTCTGGCCTGTGCCTGGCAACCGGGCAGGTGCGTTGGTGCCATGGGGAGGGAGGTGCATTTTAGAGGGACCCTTGCACACACACCCATGGCTACAGTCCAGCCGTCTCCCCTCAGACCCAAAGCTGCGACGACAGGCTGGAGGGTTGTCATCTATCTTGTTCTTTCTTGTCCCTGTGAAAAATGGCGTTGGTGGCTTTGGTGCTGGCGGTGGGGGAAGCCTTAACAGCCCTGGAACCCTTTTGGTCCTCAGATCAGGTACAGTGCAAGGAACCCCAGGAATCCCCTGGTTCTGGGGTTCACGATCATGTGACGGATCCAGAGTTAAGACCCGTCACTAGCTGTTAGCGACGTCACCTCTTGGACTTTCTACTCATTTCTCTCCGAAGCGTAGTTGGAACTGGCACATCCTCTCCATCCACTCGGACTCCTGTTAGCATTCTTCCGGGCTCCCCGCCCGTCTGCCCTGCTCAGGACCAGGCTCACGGAGCAGGCTCACGGAGCAGGCTCACACTCTCCCCTCCTGGCCTCCGTCGCATATGCGGAGGTCCAGGTGATGCTTGTTGTTGCTCATCTACCTGCGCTTCCTAAATCTCTTCTCCCTCTTTCTTCATTAAGGGCACCAGAGAATTCAGCTCTCCCATCACTTTGGTCAACTAGCCAGGGTCCCAGGGCCTGGCATGGGGCAGACAGTGGGGGAAAAGCCCATGTTTCCACCACTGGGCTGTGGTCAGGGGCTCAGGCAAACAGGAAGCCAAATGTGGTTTTCCCCACAGGCTTTTTAAAACCTTTCCTGTGGTTACAACTTTCACTGTCATATCCCACATATTTGCCCCTGGAAATGGCCACCATTGAGATAACTTTACTCCTGCCTGCCTCTCCTTCCTCCTTGAAATTGACCCTTGCCCCACTGAGGCTTCTGCAAAGGCTGTCGCTCAGTTTGAGCAGAGCTGAGGGTGGTTGCCATGGTAACATCTTTATGCGGCTCCTCAGAAATCAGAGGTGACTTGGCGTCCTTCCCACCACTGCCCGCCAGAGCCTTCTCAGAACCCAGTCCAAGCCCCAAGGGCAGTGCCCCTAGCCTAGGGGTGGGAATGGTCTCTCGCTGAATTCTCAAGGAAAGTTGCTGGCCCCCGAGCCCTTCTGTGGCAGGGGCCTGCGCCTGCCATCATGTGTGTTTCTGTCAACATATACGTCGTTTCTGCGGTGGCCGAGGAGAGGTTGTTCTTCTCTGTAGCTGCACGTATCAAGCAAAGGGGTCCTTTATAATGAAAACCTGACAGATTCCGTTTGAGAACTTTGTCGACTTTTGAGGAGGATGGGAGAGGGGTCCACAGGCGCGGGCATACCAGGGGAGGGCACCTCCTACATTGCAAAGCGTTTATGAGAACACTCAGGCCTCCTCCTCCCTCAGCCCGCGCAGGGCAGAGGCCGGCAGGGTTTTGGCAGAGGCTGCGTGTGGCTCTCCTGCCACTGCCCTCACGACGTCCCACGTCCCGGGCCATATGGAGACAGAGTGTTTGCCAACTGTTAGAAAAGCCCCGACTGTGCCTTTCCTCTCTGAGGTTTCAAGAAAAGTCTGGCGAGTGACTGGACTGTGAAACCTTTCTCTTTTTATGTTTTTCTTTCTGAAAAAGAGAGATTTTTTCTGTTCGATAATTATTTTACACGGAAGGACCAGAAACAGTTTTTCTTGGTTTCCTCACACTCTGTTGCCGTCAATTCTGCTTCCTGGCCCCCCTTGGTAGGAACAAAGAGATGGTTCCAGCCTTGGCATTTCTGTGTGTCTGCACTTGGGGCACGTTCCGTCACTTTGGGGCATCCCTCAGAGTCAGCTACGTGGTAGGGGCGTCACATGGCCACTCCGCCAGGTTGAGTTCGTGAGCCTTCCGGGGCCCCACGCAGTGATGTGAGGCTTTCTGGCCTTTGGGTTGTCTGTCTCCAGCGTTTAGTGAAGGGCTTCGGGCAGGCAGGTGGGTGGGGGACAGCATCTCAGGAGGGAATGCATTGTTTTACAGTGTGTTACTTGCCTAGTTCAAGTCAGGTCACCAGGCGAGCTATCCCGAGTTGGATTCTGAATAGTAAACTTACCGTTTGTAATGGCTTGTCAACACAAGCGGTTTAAAAGAAACATAGCGGTCCTACCGCCGCCTCCTCCCCTGCTTGGGCCCGTGCGTCAGGCAGACTCACGCCAGCTCTCTGGCAGCTGACCCCGAAGCTTCCCGTTGCCATCGCAGTGGGGCACGTGGCCAGGTCAGGACTCGGTGCCCCACAGAAAGTCTGGATCGCAGCTGCACTTGGCTCTTCATTATTCAGCCCGTAGCCAGAAAGGAAAAGCATGAGTCAATCTGCTTCTTGATACCAGAAGGAACCGGAATTCCCACATTAGCTTTTGTTCCATTCTTTTCATTGAAGTACGTCACTTTCCTGACACTTGACACTGTGCCCTAGTCTCTAAGATGGATAAGGTCTTTTGAATGCGTGCAGAACCAGCCGCAGCGGCAGAGCTGCTTCTGAATTCATTCAGCGAAATAGGTACAGACAATTTTAGGTTTCGAAGGGCCCCAAGCAGCCACAGGACGTGGTCCTCTGGTTCCGGCTCTGCTTTGGGGGCGTTGTGTTTGTGAAAGTGTGACCATGAGGTGCTGCTGCTGAGAAAGGAGCGACTGTTTAGAACCGAAATGCTCGTTTGTGCTCTCACTCGACAGAGCACAGTAACAGTAGGACTAACATCTCACCTGACACCTGGCTGGCTCCTCCTCCTGGTCTTCCCTGCCTGCCTGTGGCCAGGGCACCCCCCGCACACCTCAAGCTCTGCCTTTGGAGCTTCTTTCTCGACTTCTAGAACTGAAGGGGGGTCTCCCAAAGAAAGCGATGAATACACATTAATCTCATAGGGGAAAAATGAAGAGCGGACAAATTCTTGCTCCGTGCAAAGAAGACGCATTTGCCACCGAGCCAGGCAGGTCGTTCAGTTCTGCTGTTGCATGGAAGAGAGTGAAGGATTAAAGCTAAATTTGGCCGTCAGGTGGCCCACTAACTGGCTTTAGGGTGCCGGCTGAGCTGGGGCTGGAAACTCCCAGCAGCAAAGTCTCCAACAGCAGGTAGAAAGATGCAGTTCCTCGAGACCCCAGCTTTAAGAGTCACCTCACCTGTGACTTTTCCTGACTTGGTGCCCAGGCAGGGACACTAAAGATGACTAATGGCCGTGGACTCTTGTGCCCAGTGCTGTATTGTACTCTCGCTGCCTTGGGAGTGTCTCCACGGAGGGACAAAGTGAGAGCCACATGGAGGGACAAAGTGAGAGCCACATGGAGGGACAAAGTGAGAGCCACATGGAGGGACAAAGTGAGAGCCACATGGAGGGACAAAGTGAGAGCCACATGGAGGGACAAAGTGAGAGCCACATGGAGGGACAAAGTGAGAGCCACATGGAGGGACAAAGTGAGAGCCACATGGAGGGAGTGCCTGAAAGAGAGGAGTCCCATCCTGCCTGTTCCTGGCCTCGAGCCCCAGAGCGCATGCTCCTTGTCGAACCCTGGGGAGTGTCACTTGTGCCGTTGGTGCTGCTGGGGGCCCCTCTTCAGAACACGCTCTTGGAGACCTTTATCACATGGAAGTGATGAATGTGGATGCCTAAGTATTTCTCCTGATTAACAAGCACGAATTTGGGACATGGTTATAAATGGGATCTTTGCCTGTGGCTACAGAATCAAGCAAAATGAAATGGTCCAACCAAAGAAGCTGGCCTTATCCATGTGGTAACCAGCAGTGTGGCCAACCAGACCCAGATGCAGAAAGCGCCCTGCACAGGAGGCGAGCCTTCACAGCTCTGCGAAGAGCCCAGTCCTACAGGATTAGTAGGAACCTTCCAGATTCAAAAGCAGTTTTAGAGTAACTAAGGCCAGAAGAGTTCATGATGGGACTTGGGACGTATTAGCTCAGATCACGTGACCTGCCCACCATCTGCTTCATCCACGCACCGCCTAACATTTGTAATACACCGCCCCCCACCCACACACACACACCCCGTCTCTAGCTGCTGGTGGCGGAGCATGGGGGTGCATTGGCTGGACTTCAGCCAGCACCAAGGCCTTCGTAGATCAGATTAGGAGTCTGTGGGTGTGTTAAGAATATGAAGGCTGAGAAGCAAGACAAGTCAGGTCATTAGATTGACCAGATTGAGTAACAAAACTGCTGAGGGAAAGATGCTTTGCTGTCTCCTGCTGCTTCTCAGTGCTTGAGCAAAAACACCTTCCAGTTAAAGTATGGTGCTGTGTTTTGCAAAGGACGAAGTTTGCAAAGGCAGCCACGAGTGTGTTCAGGGAGCTCGTTGAGGTCCGTGTGTGCAAGGAGAGAGTGCAGAGAGCTGGTGCTCTGGTCATAGGACAAGGAAGACGGTAGAGTCACAGGATTAGGGTTCACGGGTGACCCCGGGAGATGCTGAGGCATGGGTCAGGAAGCAAAATAATCCCCAGTCGGCAGCAGCAAGGCAGTGACAAGGTAAAAGTGATGAATTACATTCTTGAGCGGAGAAAGTCCTGCTCCACAGCTGAGAAAGAGACTTGCTCATTGCAAAGCCAGTTCTTAAACAATTGATTTTTTTTTTTTTTTTAAATTTCAAGTTCAGGGCTTTCTCCGTGACATTGAGCTCCCCTCTATCTGCTGTTCTAGTTGGTTCTAAGCCATTAACCCAAAGTGGTAGCTTGGTGTGGCTCTCTCCTCAGCCTGCAGAGCCTCTGCCTCCGCCTGGAGACAGGCAAGCCCTGTGGGCCCCGGGGAGAACCGCGTCCGCCATGCCATTTCAGCTGCACCTTTTCCTTCGCGTGAACCCTGACGACGCCAGGCTGATTAAAACACTGGAACAGATATCTGAGTATCGGAACTCAGGAACGACCAGTCTCTCTTGCTCTTTCCTTCTTTGGCTAGAACCTTCTGGTGGTTCCCATCTGAAAAGGCATCGTAACATCAACAGGAAGAGCAGAGGTCCCAGAGTCAGGCCAGCTGAGTTCTGAGCCCACCTCCGCTAATTATCAGCAGCCTGAACTCTGAACGTCTGCATGCTCATCTGTCAGGGGAAATTAAAAAGAACTGCATTCTGATCTTATGAGAATGAAAGAAGGTACACTATATCCAGTGTTCAGTGCAGTGCCAAACACTTAGTAAGTGCACAGGAAGTGGCAGTTATTAGTGTATATTAGTGTATAGTGGCAGATAATAGTGGAGACTCTTCAGCCAGGCTCAAGGCGCCCCCCAGCGTGACCCCCCTCGCTGTTCCCCCAATGCCAGAGTTTCCTTCAGACCCACTCGCTGTCCCTCCCGGCCTCTGGGACGGGACAGAAGGCCATTCTACTCAGAAGAGGAAAGGCTTTCCAGGACCCCACGTCCCTGCTCTGCCCTGCTTGGAGGGAGCCGGTTCCCAGCAGAGACCGATCCGAGAGCGGGTCCTTTGAGAAAAGGGGGCCCGGAACGCCGGAGAGCGAGATTACTGAGAATGAGCGATTACCCATGAGAGATCGAGGGGCGACTCGACCACTGAGCTGGAAAATTCTTATCTTTTCCTGATGAGACATTAGAGAAATGTGACATTTTTTTTTTCCTGTAGAATAGCCAGGGATTTACCAAATAAGTAGAAAATAAACGGAAGATTGGGTGGCCCAATTAAGTCCCAATTAAAGTGGGACCAGCGCATCCTAGCCTGTGAAATTATCCTTAAATTTTGACATTAGAGCCCATTTTTAAAGCTAATAAAATGTCACTAATTCGCTAGGCAGTGTAAAAAAATTCTGATTATGCATTTAATAGCAAAGTGTTATCAAAGATTATTTTTATTGGTAAAAAGCACATGAATTATTTTTGAAACAATGCGCCTCTACGTGTGTGAAGAGTGTGTCCTCTTCGTTTGGTAAACCACCTCTTTGGCGATCTTGTGGACTTTGATAATGGCTTAGATAACTCTTGTAGGCGTGGGTTTGGGGAAGGTCACGTGGCCTAGCCAGTGTATAAATTCCGATATGTTTTGATTAATGGGAGCTAAGTCGTTGTGACTTTTCTTGACTCCATGGCTCCGTTATCCGGTATTCCTTTCATTTCAAATGGCAGTTTGCAAATCAGTGCTGAACGTGTAAGCACGGCTGAGAGGGCGTTGGCGCTTTCCCGCGGCCGTCCAGATTCCCAGCTGTTCACTGGCTCCTCTGCGAGGCCTGTTGGGAGAGCTGCAGGGCAATGACTGATCTTTACTTTGCTTATGACCCTGTGACTCCTTACTGTCCCTGCCTGAGATCGTTGGAAGTCAGCATGGGACAGGTAGCCACCACCCCCCGCAGTACATTCGGCAGCTGCAGTCCGCCATTAAGATCAGGGCGTACCATCGAGGAGCCCTGTAGGGGACACACACGCAACGGTCAGAGATCCCCTTTGCTCCATAGCGTGGTATTTTACGTGGATTCTGGGGCAAATTCACTGCAGAGACTGAATTCTGTCCTTTATCCACACGTGCGGGAGGAGCGAGAATTGTGGGGCCTGCTTTCACGAGGTGGGTGTCGGTGAGCGTGGACCTCTGAGAACCTGCCCAGGTGCAGCTGGCTGCTCAGGCCTCGGGGTGAAAGCCTGGGGGGTGCGACCCTGGACCACCTGCCCCTCCATCGATCCCACTCTGACCTCTCGTTTTGGGGATGCGGACGAGTCTACCTCAGCTTTTGCTCAGGACGAATGCAGCCTGAGGGAAGGAGGGTGACCTGGGTAGTTGTTTCAGTAAACTTTTCAATCAAATGAGTCCATTTTTCCCGTGGCATATAGCTCGAAATAATACTTTCACTTGTTTGCTGGTTTCCTTGAGGCCTGTCTTCCCTACCAGTATAAGTTTCAAAAGGTTGGGGACCTCGTTTGTTCACAACAGTGTATCCAGCACTTAGAAAGTGAGCCTGATGTATATCGACCGTCAGTGCTGTTATATGAACACGTAAAGGTTTGTTTGCCTGACCTACCTGAGCTCCTGTGTGGAAAGGCGCTGTTATAACTCAGGGGAAGGTGTTATCTCTGCCCTCTTAACAGATAGAGATTATTGTGTGGGGGATTTAATAAGGCTTATGAGGTCTTGGGTTTATTTCCCTCATTTATCATGTATAGTGAAATCGATATAATTTTGAACATGGGCTCCTTTGCTGAGTAAAAAAATGGCCATTAGAAGTCTTTGTGGTATATTTTTTGTGTAATGTAGGTTCGTGGTACATTTTTTAAAATTCTTAAGAAAAAGAAAAAATAACTTCACAGCAACTAGCAACTAAGAGCCGAAGCCTGAATTCTAGGCACTTCTTGGTAGCAGCAGGCTGGCTCATCCTGGCACTGCGGCTGTCACCGTCCTTGGCCAGTCTCCTTTGCATTTAAGGGGACTTCAGAGATCGTTCCCAGCTCTGGCGTTCAGTGAGCCATGTGACACAGCCTAGACCAAAGCCTGCTGGCGCAGAGGCTCTGGGGGTCAGGCAAGAGCTTCGGGCATCATACAGACTGGGGCCGCTGTCCCAGATCGCCCTGCCAAGGCTGGGCGCCCCCTTAGCTTCTCCGAATGTCATCTGTGACATGGGGAGAGTGATGCCTGCGCCCTAAAGTTATCAGGGCGGCCAAACGAGAGTTGCACAGAGTTGAGGCCAGAATAAATATTCAGAAAGTTAGCTCTCATGGTTTGTTTGTGTCTCGAGTATTTTGCATTTATGCTCTCACCTTTGTTTCAGTCGACGTTAAGCCTCACTAACAGAGCTCAGGTGATTTTTCTTCAAGCTGCACAGTACATAGCTTACAATCGGTGGACAGTCATGTAATTTACCAATTGGGTGACATCAGGACCTTGATAGACACCTCCGCCAAGTTTCACGGTGGTGTGATGGAGTCGTTCACCTGCGCTGGTGAGGGATGTCAGAGTAGCCCTCTCAGGGGGGCCCCTCCCCGAAAGCTGTTCTTCGTGAGCATAACCGTGCCACGGGGACTTCACATGCCGTCCAGAGAGATGCTTTCCGGCCCCGAGCAGGCGTCATTTCTCTAGCCGTGTCGCTTATCAATTCACTGGAAACAAAGAGTTTGTCAGAAGGCCACTAAGCAACTGGGAGCCCACATTCAGGAAAGTGCAGCTAAGCGTGGCCCAGTGGGAGGAAGTGCCGCATGGGACGCGCCATCCAGCGTCTATGAAGGGCCTTCGTCTTTGCTCGGAGAGCTCGGTGTGGAGCGAGCGTGCGGGCCTTCCCCTCACGAAGCGCTGGACGTGGCGTGTGCCAAGGCTGCGGCAGGATGTCTTGGGCCTGTGCTGCTGCAATTTTTTCTCTCTTCTCCATGAAGTTTCTGACTCTTCCTTCTCTCTACCCTCCCTCCCTCTCTCCCTCCCTCTCTCCCTCCCTCCCCCCCTCCTCCTCTTCCCCCCCTCCCCCCTCCCTCTTTTTTTTTTTTTTTTAACTGCTTTCTGTTTGGATCCTCCACAGGAACGCTTTGGGGTAAATATTTTTCTCAGTTTTCTTTGAAGGGAAAAATACGAGGAGTGGGTTGGAGGAGGGAGAAAGCATGGCTGGGAGGGAAGGAGCCGGCTCACTGAGAAAGGCCCGGTGAGTTTATGTGAGTGGTGAGTTTTCATTGATACCCAAGAGAACACAAATTAGGAGTGGCCCAGCCTTCTTGGGAAGAGACCATTCTTATTGATTTACATTTGTATTTGGCTTGTAGGTTGCCTTTATTAGTTAGGCGAACCTCATACAGTAAAAGAGTCTATTAAATATGCAAAGCCCTGGGATGCAAAAGACCATATCAGTGTGATGCCTTTGGATTATCTATATTCAGATCTAGGCTTGAAGAAAAGGGACTTGTAGGTCCTGGCCTCTAGCTGTTAAGAGGGTTTTTGAATTCACAGTCTGGGCGTTGCCACCATCCCTTGAAGTGTATTAAATGTCCTCCTACCTAGCCTTCTGTGAAAGAATAGACTTTTTATCTCCCTGTCTGGGCGGGCGGAGGGGTATGACAGGAAGGACAAGGTGAGAAGCCAGCGGAAGCCCTTGTAGTTCCCATGGGATGCTCTGGATCCCATTTCCTCGGGTGGTTGGTGTAATACTCATCTGGACCAGTACGAGGAAAGAGCCACAGCCTGACCTCACTACTTAGAGTCCCGTTTCCCACCATCTGCGTGTTTTACAAACTGCAGTCGTTAGAATTGAATGCAGAGATCTCAGCAATTGAGCAGAGTGGAAAGAGAAATGCAAGTCGATTTATTCATTTCATCCCTGAGAATGTATTTTGTCTGTTAGAAGCAGACAGTTCTAAGAGGCCCGTAGGAAGGGCCACTGGCCTCAGGGCCCAGGTGAAGGCGGCCAGGGACTGCAGTCGAGGCCTCCCCCAAGGGGTTGGCCCTCCCTGCAGTGCTGGGGCAGAGCATCTGAAAAAAGAAGGGCCTATGGGAAGAGCCAGCCGCACAGAGATAGCTGGGGTGTAAGCCGAGGTCCTGGCAAGAAGCCTGCATGACGTGCTGTGGTGGGGACAGGCGCCCAGCACAGCAAGGGCCTCATGAGTGCTGTTCTCCACCCTGCTCCCCGCTGAGCCAGTGAACTCTGCAGAGGTGACAAACCTAGACCCAAACAAAGGGCTAGATCGCGTCCTTTCCCTGACGAGGCTTGTTCTCAACCTTGGGTTACAGTCCGTTTGGCCATCATCCTGGGGAGCCTTCTACTGAGCTAGCGCCAGCCCGGGCATAGTGGGCATCGTCAGTGGGCTTCCGGCCACACCCCTTACTCAGTTTACCTCCGTGTGGGTTTCACCCCCTGTGCTGATGAGCAGCCTTCCTCTGGCTGCTGAGGAGAGGGGGAGATGATTAACGAATGTGCACGGTGCCTCTGGCGAGGACGCATGGGTGTGTGTGCCTGTGAGTGTGTGCACTTCGGGGAGTGGCTTGGAAATTTTCCCAAAGCATGTTTTGCGGGGTCTCCCTGGAGGACCCTCCTCGCCTGCCTCTCCCTGCATTTCCCCTGCTGGTGTCACTGCCACCGTGTGAACGTCGCTTTTGTCCTCTCCTGTGCCGCGGTTCCCCGGGGGCTTCTCCCCTGCAGAACCAACAAAGGGCGGGACATCAAGACCATCAAGTCCCTGCGGGTGCTGCGGGTGCTGCGGCCGCTGAAGACCATCAAGCGCTTGCCCAAGCTCAAGGTAATGGCCCCCGAGCTTCCCCCCCATCGGCCCCCGCCTCCCCTCTTCTCGTTAGCCACGGTCGCTTTGCTTTGGGAGAATTGTTGCTGGACATACTGCTTTTGCTCACACGGGGACTGGGTTTTTGTTTTTGTTTTTGTTTTTGTTTGTCACCTGCCTGAGCTATGGGTCTTAGTTTCAAAGGAAAATCATCAACACCCCAAGAAAACCACGAAGGGGCTTTTGCCTCTCAAGTCCAGCCCCAGGTGGAATTTCATACCCTCGGGTGTGGCATGTCATCCAGGACGAGCCCTGTGTCACCTGGAGCCTCCTGTGTGCTTACGGGAGACCCGGAACACCAAGCGGCGTGGTAGGGACCCTCCGTCTGCCGCGGCCGCACCCTCGGCCAGGCCGGTTGGCGGGGTGGTCTCTCCGCACGGCCCAGGGGAGGAAAGGCTCCCCGAGCCCCAACCTTGCCTGTTTCTGAGGTCAACAACCTGCCCAAGAACAGAGTCGTTTAGGGCAGAAGCAAAGAACGGGGAAGTGAGCGAACGTGAAGTAAGTCGTCCTGTAGCCGGGACCTGCGCTTTCGTAGGCAGATTGTCTGTTCTGCTCCTCGACCAGCACCCTCCCTGCTGACCACCTGTCCTGCCAGCTCTCGGGGTGCGCTTTTCCATTCCCGTCTGTTCGCTGGCCGGCTGAACCTGCCTCCCCCGACCCCACCCCACATGCTCCTGTCATGGAAGCTGCAGCCTCAGGGGAGAAAAGCCCTCTCCTGAGTTTCTACGGATGACAGCCAGCCACGCCCCTGGCGTTCCCCACCAGCCCTCTGCCACCCCTGCCCTGGCCTCGAGAGACTGTTTCCCTCTCCGCCCTCTGGCTCTGCACAGGTGGCAAAACCAGCCAGCCTCATCAAAGTGGCTGCTGGAAATTCACTCTGGAAGGCCCCTAACGGGCTGAGAGTGGCTTCCTCTCAGAGCCGCTGGCTCACCTGTGTGGATTCCCCAACAGAGGTACTCGTGGCCACGGGAAGTGTCCTTACTGCCCCGCCTTCCTCACGGAGGGAAGCAGCTCCCAGTGTCTGGCAACCTTTCACACACTGTCCACTACAGCCCCTGCCCCCAGTAACGGCCCAGCGCAGGGCCTGGCCTGGGCGGGTGTCGGTTAATAGTCATGTCTTTCTGCCCCGCCCCCGACCAAATCTGGCCAGGAGGCCTGGGCTTTACCCGCTGCTGTTAGCTGCAGCCCGGGCTCCTGTGGTGGCATCTCTTCCGAGCCAGGTGGCACGGTGAGATTAGTTAGCGAAGGGGAGAGGCGACCCCGGCCTTGGTTAATTCCATCTAATTAGGAAGTGCTGGCTCCGCTCTCTGCAGCTCCATGACCTGAGGGAAATGTAGGTGGCTCTGATGATTCCACCGGGCTGCGTGGCACTCACAGTCCCCGCAGTGCTGAACTAATTAGACCAGCAGCGCTCGCTCACCGCTGCGGCAGAGTGCACGGACGTGGCGCCATCGTGGGGCCAGACTCCAGCCAGCTAAACCTAAAAACCTAGAAAATAACCTAAAAAATGGCTTGAAATGTGTCAAATTCCCATGTAACTTGTCACGGCGTAGGGTCTAGAATGGCTTCTCCAGAGGGAGATCCGTCGCCTTTCACCGACGTGCAAGTTCCCGATTCGGCCGTCCCGGCCCCCGAGAGGGTGGCCCTCCGTCCCTTCCCACGTCAGCTGTTGCATCTTCATCCCCTGCACAGCCAAGAACATTAAAATGCTGAACATAATTGGAGCAAATGTAGGAACTTATTACAAAACATCATTAAACAAAGATGACAGTTCATTATCTGATTCGTTACGAAAGGGACAGAGAAAACAATACATATTCAGTATATAAATCAACTCTAAATGCCGCCAAGTAAATGTAAGGTCAGGGACAAGCTATCGAACGGCTGAAACGGGCTCTCGGTTTCCGTGTGTCCCACCAGGCGGAGCACAGCGAGGGGACCTGACGGACGTGTCCGTCCCTCCGCTGCCTGATGTCCCCTGGTCTCCGCCGCTCTGGGTTTTCCGTCCACTTCAGACCTTCCCAGGTTTAAGGTGTTCGTAGCCATGACCACCTTGGAAGCCAGCTCCGAATCCCGTGAGCGTCGCTTCCTAGCAGGGCGATGTCTCCTGAGACTCCGTGGGGCTGGCTGGTGGCAGCCTGGCCCCGGCTCAGCTCCTGGCACCCACACGGGCTCACGGCCTCACGCCCGGGCCCTCCCCTTCTCCCCACAGGCCGTCTTCGACTGCGTGGTGACCTCCCTGAAGAATGTCTTCAACATCCTCATCGTCTACAAGCTCTTCATGTTCATCTTTGCCGTCATCGCAGTTCAGCTTTTCAAGGGCAAGTTCTTTTATTGCACAGACAGTTCCAAGGACACGGAGAAAGAGTGCATGTAAGTGCCGCCAGGGACCTGCGCTTTCGTAGGCAGATTGCAGGTCCCACCATTCCCTCCCTGCTAGGGCAGGTCGGACGAGGCCCCTCGGCCCTCCACAGACGGGTCTGTCCTTTCTCTTGCATTCCTCTTTGGGGAAAAAGGCAAAATAGGAAGTCGCTGAACTTCGATCGAGCACCTCTTCTGTGTCAGACGTGGTCCCTGGCATTTGACATCCCGTTTTTCATTTTAAATCTCTCTGACGACCTTCGAGATAGGTCGTAGTTGCGTAATATTGACGTGGAAGCCGAGGCGTGGCAAGTTTAGGTTGCACGGTGACTAGGGAAAGGATTCGGGGCTAATCTATGTCCGATGGGCACCAGGTCCCACTTTTATCCCACGGTGACACCTTGCCGTGAACAAAATCCCTTCCCCCTCGCATGCGTGAGCGGATCATTGTTACCCCATTCCCGAAGTCCACAGAACGTCCTTGCTTTTCCGTGAGCCGCGGTGAAGCAGCTCGATCTCATTTGTACGCTGATTTCAGAGGCAACTATGTCGATCACGAGAAAAACAAGATGGAGGTGAAAGGTCGGGAATGGAAGCGCCACGAGTTCCACTATGACAACATCGTCTGGGCCCTGCTGACCCTCTTCACCGTCTCCACGGGGGAAGGGTGGCCTCAGTGAGTGGCGCGTTCGAGGCGGCGGGCTCGTCTGTGAGCTTGGGGGGCGGGGCGGGGGGCGCGCATGGTCGCCATGAGAAGCCGATGCGAGGTGAACAAGGCTGACCCTTTGTCGTTGTGCTAGGGAGAGTAAGTGGTTATGAGTGGGCGAGAGAGGCCGACAAGAGGAAGAATGAAAACGCTTAAGGCAAAAATCGAGAGGTCGATGACAAAGTCGGGGAAATATTTGAAACTCTTAACGTTTCAGGCAAGTCTCGAGGAGTCGAGTGGAGCCGTCTGGCTCCTATAGAACAGATGGGTTTTGAACAGCTCTCTGCCCCTTACAAGAGCCCCTGGGAGCTGCTTTAAACGGGATCATCCTCCGGGTTGGCCCTGCACCTGCAGATTGAGGGGTGAGGATGAGCCGGCAGAACCCAGAGACACCCTCTGTGATCAGACCTCTGACAAAGCAGATGAAACACAGTTTCTCATGCGCCCAGAGCTGCAGGGGGGTTTCTCCGAGACTCGGCTACTGCCGAGACACCCTTTCCGGTGGCAGCAGAATGCCAAACGGAAATCCAGGAGTCTCGGTGTTGAACGTGACAACCTAAATTTAAAAAGTCTCTCTGTGGCTTAGAAGTTGGACGCATGATGGGACAGGGACCGGAAGAGCAGTGGGTTGAGTTTCACTGAATCTCCACCAGTGTGGTTATTATGGACCCCCAGAATACTAATGGAGGATCCGAAAAGTCAAGGAGATCAGATGACATGTATGATAGGTGGCACGCCTCCTGAGGAAGCCTCGCGTCAGAGCAGCTGCCCGGACTGCCGTCCCCCATCCGTGCCCCCTCGTGCCGTCCCCACAGAGTCCTGCAGCACTCCGTCGACGTGACGGAGGAAGACCGAGGCCCGAGTCGCAGCAACCGCATGGAGATGTCCATCTTCTACGTCGTCTACTTCGTCGTCTTCCCTTTCTTCTTTGTCAACATCTTCGTGGCTCTCATCATCATCACCTTCCAGGAGCAAGGGGACAAGATGATGGAGGAGTGCAGCCTGGAGAAGAACGAGGTAAAGCGCGTGGCCTGCAGTGTGGGGCACGGGGGCCCCGGGGAGGAGGCCCGCCCCGGCGGTGTTGGGAGGGCAGACCGACTTTTCTTACCTTGATTAAGAATTACAGAGAGAAGGTGAGGGGGAAAGAAGTCATTAAACAGACATTTTTTTCAGCGTCTGTTCTGTCTGAGGCTCACGTGTGAGGCACAGGGAACCGGGAGGCACATAAGGTGTCTCAGATGCAGCGCAGACTCCAGAAACGGCAGGGGGCTGTGTGCGCCAACGTCGTAACATTACGACATCTGCCCGCCTGGCCGTGTCCCTCTGCGGCGTGTACGTGCTGTCGGAGGGGAACGTGGCTCGCTTATTACTGTTTCTCTAATAACAAACACGGTTCTGGCACACTGTAGGGTTCATTACTTTTATGATGGAACTGAACTAGAAATTGCTAGAGACTATAAAAGAAATGCAGATAACGCCTAGAGACGTTTCACTTCGGGTCGAGGGTGTCAGGTGGGGCTTCCTGCCTGCACACCTCAGGCACGTGCCACGGGAAAGAAGGACATTAATAACCATGAAGCTTTTGCCCCACGTGACGGAATCCCCCAGTTCCGTGCGTGCCGTCAGGCCACGTCTCACCTGGAGTTTTGTCCGCGTAGTACTCGTCGGCATTTTCGTTTCTGCTCTCACAGTCCCCCTCGTTAGCCCTCGTCAGCACACGCCATCCTCGCCCGATCGTCTCCCGGACCGCTGATGCGCCGGGCGTAGGGGCCTCGGGCTCGGGCTGATCCCCCCTCCCTGTGACTTTCCCGCAGAGGGCATGCATCGACTTCGCCATCAGCGCCAAGCCCCTCACGCGCTACATGCCGCAGAACAGGCACACCTTCCAGTACCGCGTCTGGCACTTCGTGGTGTCGCCGTCCTTCGAGTACACCATCATGGCCATGATCGCCCTCAACACCATCGTGCTGATGATGAAGGTGAGGCGGCGGGCCGGCCCGCGGCGGCTGCTCCCTCACGGACCACTCGCGTGCGCGTCCGGGGCCCGGGAAAACACTGACCGGGCTGTTGCCTCCACTTCCCCATCATGGAATCTCTCGTTGATCTGGGCTCATTCAATGGCTCAGCCTCTGGGGCTTTGGGGCAAAACGCACTGAAACGTGGCAGCAGCGGTCGAGTAGTCCCCGCGGCCAGAGGGGGTGATGGCAGTGAGGTTCGGATGGGCCGGAAATGTCAGGAGATACAGATGACCCTAAAGAAGTGTTGAGAGAGGTTGGATCTTATTTAATACCAAATGGGCAGGTGATTAACTCCAGAAAATGCTCCCGCCCTGCCCGTCGTCATCTGGAGACGACTGTTCTCATGAGCGGCGTTGGTGGGCACGGTGCGTGTGGCCCTGTCCCTTTCCTGTTCTGTCACGGAGGTATGTGGTCTCCGCTCCGGCATCCCTGGCCGTCTCTCCTATGCCACGCACCAGCGCGTCCCCCGGGGGCAGGGAGGAGAGATGGCCAGCCTCGGCGACGCAGAACTCCCTCTCACCTTAAGGGTGTGGTTCTTTCTCCGCTCTGCTCTCTTCCTGGCAGTACTACTCCGCCCCCTGCACCTACGAGCTGGCGCTGAAGTACCTGAATATCGCCTTCACCATGGTGTTTTCCCTGGAATGTGTCCTGAAGATCATCGCCTTTGGCTTCTTGGTACGTCGCGGAGCCCGCGCATCCCCACACTCTGTCAGACAGAGGGTGGCCGCCCCTTTCCAAAAAGGGTTCACGCACCTACCCATCTAACTGGGGGGGGGCTCCTGTCGACTGCTCAGTAAACTGCTGTAGCGACGAGACGAGGTGTGAGGGGGTTGGGAGAAAGGGCAAAGGGACCAGAGCCCAAGCTCCTCACGCATCTGGCCATCAGCTCTGGTCCTGTCAGGTCCTGTCTGCAGCGGCTGTCACATCGGGTCTCGCTAGCACTGCGAGTTACACTTTGGTAAGGAGCAAAACAAGGATGGGACTAATGAACTTTGCTCGTTTGCTGGTAAAAGGTATGAAATTTTATGACTCAAATAGGAAAGTGTCTCTCTCAGCCTCAAATGTAGTAGGTGATAGATTTTACCTAATTGTTAGTTGCATAAAGAGTAATTTCTGCCAACAAAGAAAATGTTTATTAAGCTGAAAAAGGCTAATGACCGTGTGTGTGTGTGCGCGTGCGTGTGTGTTGATAGAGAGAGAGAGGGAGAGGCAGAGGGAGAGAGATAGATATGTGTGTATTCTGGAAGTGGGTTTGGGGAGGGTTGGGATGCGTTTTTCTGGCATGAGTTGTCCTTTTACTTCTTAACTAATTATGA
Source organism: Pteropus alecto (assembly GCF_000325575.1). NCBI lineage: Eukaryota > Metazoa > Chordata > Mammalia > Chiroptera > Pteropodidae > Pteropus > Pteropus alecto. Next base: position 9,152,303 of record NW_006432945.1, on the reverse strand, counting down.
CTGGCAAATTCTCGCATCTGCTCTCCAGTGTTAAGCAAACCCAGCCCTTTGCTTCAGTGTCCTGTAAACAAAAGAGTCCTCTCTGCCCCCACCCTGCCTCGGCGTTTGCAGTGAGATGGGTGAGATGCAGATAAACCCACTTGACAGCTGTTTCACACTTATTCGGCATGGGAGTCACCATCCCAAATTATTTATATATGTACACGCACACGATACATACGGCTTCCCGGCAAGGAGCGCTCGGTGTCGGAAGGAGGGCTTGTCTGGTAGCGGCTCCATAGCCGTGAGTGTCGATTGTGGGTTGCTTTTGCTCTCCTAACGGTTCTTTGAAAAGTCATTAATTTGATGGTTTGGGGAGGAGAGTTGAAGGGAACCCATTGCAGGTGGCTGTGTTGTTGTTTGTTTGACTCCCTTTTGAGCGTTTTGAGACTCGAGACTTGGGGAAATAAAGGAGTAAAAAGAAACTACCGCCGACGAAGATGCCTCGATAACACAGCGGAGCCCTGAGCAGGGCGATCCGGGCTGGGGAGAGGTGCCTCGGCGGGAAAGTCTGCCTGTGCGTCTGGGTCGCTTGCGTGTGGTGTCGACGCCGTCTGTCACTTAAGCCCCCAGTTACGTGTCTAATTATGGCGAACGCTAAATATATACTACAAGCTTAACTGGATGATGTGGCCCCAAAGCCTGCCTCTTTCTACCCTCACCCCGTATTTTCATCCAAAGTCTAGAGGCATTTTCATACTGTCAGGGGCACCACTAGTCCCAAACACGTCTTCGCGTCGGTGGAGTGCTCTGGGTTTTCAGAATCCCTGTCTCCTGCGTGCTGTCCTGTCAGAGCTCTGCAGCGACTCTGAACCGGGCATGGCAGGTATCACCATCATCATTACTGTCGTTAGTTTAAATGAGGACGTCGAAGTTCGAAAAAATCGTTTAGCTTTTTCAAGGTCGCACAGTAAAATGCAGTAGTACTGGAAAATGTAATGAGAATTTTAAAAAGGGAAGAAGGATAAAGAGGGAGAGGAGGAGCGTACGTTGGCCGTCTATTAAGTGCTTTGCACATTGTTCATTTTAGCATCATGACCGCGCCACTAGACGGGCAGCTGTCTTCTTTATGGATGAGCCAGGGTTCAGGAAAATGCAGCGCTTTTCCTAACGTCGCTGAAGGGCAGAGCCAGCGTTCAAATCCTGGTCTGGCTGACTTGAAAGCCCGCTTCCCGTCCTCTGCGGGTCTGTGCCGCACTTGCTGTCTGTGCCATACTGTCCTGTGAAGCATCCTCACCTGGAATCCAGGTCGTCTGTCTTCTAAAGCCTGGCCCCTCGTTCCCTCCACTGTCCTGGGTCCTGTCCAAGAATTAGAGCGCTCACCCCAGGCTGGGCCTAGGCAGGCCCTGAGGATGGAGGTGTTCGGAGACTCGGCTCGGCTTCACTCCTGAGCGAGTAGGTTCCCTTAATGGAAAGTGAGATCGTGAGGCCGTGTGCCTCAGTTTCTCTGCACAGCAGGTACCTGTGGCTTCGGAATCAGACGAGCCTCTCTAAGCCTCCGTTTTCTCATTCATAAAATGAAGACGGCAGTCACCGCTTCATAGCCTTAGGTACTTGCGTGTGGCCCGTGCGGCCGCGTGCCAGGGCATCCAGGGCGTCCTGAAACGCAGCTCCCTCTCCCCACTCTCCCTCCCTCTCTCTGCTGCATCTCTCTCCCCGCTCTCCTCGCCAGCCCCGCCACTCGGTATTTTATGACCAGAGGTATCACTTCCTACCCGTAGGCTCCGGGGGAGGAGTAAATGAATCGAATGAATGCCAACGGCCCGGCCCAGCATCGGGCACACACAGGAAGGATTCACCGATGCCGGCTGTGCGGTGGGAGGGGGTGCTCTGGTACAGTGCCCCAAGAGCCTCTTAGAGGAGGTGCCGCCCACAGGCACGTGGGTGGCTTTGGGGGTGACCCAAGTGTCCTGCTTCTCTAAAGGAACAGAGTCCAAGGCCTTTGTTCCCCTGAGTCTTGGAGATGGGCACGCCGCCCGCTCTCTTTCGAGCGATTGTTAACTGGCTGGTACGACGTCCAGGTCCTTTATTTCCCCTCCTCCCCCCTCGGCCCGCTCCTTCTGTGACTGCCACCTCGTATGTCATTTCATGACACCCCCTCGAAAGGTATGGCTGAGGCGAGAAGGGGAGGAAAGGTGAAGTCTGTTCGTCTTCTTGCCAATCAGCAGTTGGTTTGAAAAGGCTCGGTGGAATTAAAGGAGATTTTTGGCATGTCTTTGATCGTTAGTCACTTAGGACACCTCTGTGACTTTAATTGATCACTGAAACAACTGTATATTTATGGGACCACGTGAAACCGTATGGGTCATTTAAAAGTTATAGTTGCAGAAAAGCTGAGATTAATATTGTAAATAATTTTATTGTCTTATCGGTGACAGTGTTGATCTTTCTTTTTGGACTTCGTAATGTTCTTAGCCACAAATCTCTTTCTTACATACGAGCTTTTTAGTGACACCTTCAAATTGTAATGAGGGGGCTTCTCAAGTGAGAAATTCCCGTATTAGCAAAGGAAAAAATAGCATAGAAATAGGAAACCGAAGCCTGGGTTAGAATGAACTTGTACGTGAATTGACAGGTTTTAACTCCAAGCGACAGTGTCATGTAATGAAAGATGTCTTTTCTCCATTTTAATTTCCTTTCCTGTTTTCTTTTCCTCTTTGATCCAATGCTCCATGCCTGAATTCACGCGGCAGAACTACTTCCGAGACACCTGGAATATCTTCGACTTCATCACCGTGATCGGCAGCATCACAGAAATCATTCTGACAGACAGTAAGGTGAAGGGCTCATAGATCCTGGTCTCGAAGCTTGGCGCGTATGTGGCATCAGAGAAACGGTCTAGACGCCCATGTAGCCATGTTTCACGCATCCCACCGGACATGCAGCCCCCCCCCCCCTTTTTTTTTTCTATTTGAGTGTTAGGAGCTCACTTCCTCACTCCCGAGGTTTAGGCAGAAAAGTGCAAACATGGAGGGTGCCGGGTCTCGTGGGCCCTCTGAGTTGTTAGACCTGAATTGTTTTCCTACAATTGTTCATCCCGAAGACTTGGGGAGCTGATGGTAACTTTTGAATCTTGGAGGACCATCATGCGCCAGAGGGATTATTAGATCTGCTCCAAGTGCAGAGTTAGGGCCGCCCTAGAAGCCTGGGGAGCCGGTTCTGTCGGCCGTGTGCAGGGCCCCCTCCCGGGTACTCCCATGCCCTTCTCCCTGGGAATAGGGGGCAGGCCTGGGGAGGCTTGGAGAGCTGGTCCTCACTGGCCCTTCAGCTGGAGATGGGGTGAAAAAGAAAAGACAGAATCCATGTCCAGTTTTCCAATCAAAATGAGGGACAAATTTGCAAATACTGGTGCTTAGAGTTTGTAAATAACTATAACGTCGCTAAGTGTACGTTTCCTCTTGGTCCACCAGCTGGTGAACGTGGGTTGCTTCAACATGAGCTTTGAAGCTCTTC
>NW_006432945.1:9118181-9148790 GCF_000325575.1 Pteropus alecto | reverse complement strand
GCCCGCCTCATCAAGCTTCTGCGTCAGGGCTACACCATTCGCATTTTGCTTTGGACCTTCGTGCAGTCCTTTAAGGTAAGAGGCACCAGGTCCTCCCTCCCGAGGGCTGAGGCAGCCCTGTCATAGCAGACAGCACAGCCCGGCCACGCACATCGTTACCCAAGTCCCTTCACTTTGGGGAGGTTGAAGCCCGTAGATGGGCGTTTGTAAGAAGCGTTAGGTAAACATAGCCGTTCTCAGTCACAGCACAGCTCGGCCGGGCAGTGGTCACCTTACATCTAGCTGGAGAGCATCTCGTTCCAGAAAAACACCTTGACTTTGTCGCTCAGTTATCTTCTCTGTCCGCTGAGGTGGGGCTTTGTTTTATGAGGCGTGCTCCCTCCCAGGGCATGCCAAAGCACCCGAGTCGCTCTGTCCGTGTACGGGGCCGGCCGCCTGTCGTCACATGCCCTCTGCGACTTCAGGGACATGACAGTGGCTTTATTCCACGTAACAGTTTTTCAAGGGCCTCCTCGAGTTGTGTTTTATAGCAAGATGATTCATATTGGTCCCATCATGTCTTCGTTGGTGGTGTCTTCCCTGAACCCCCGAGCGTCATGCATGTTAATGGTCACCTCTGTGTCCTACCAACCAATAGGACACCTGGGAGGTAGGCACGGTGGGCTTCTTTTGAATGATCACGTGGGGCCATACAGAGGTGTATCTGTAATAAACTAAGTTAGAAATCAATACCTAAGACCCACTCTCATAGCAGAAACTTCTAGCAAAAGTTTTCCAAACATATTTCAGTATCTTCAGGCTCTAGCAAATACTACGATTAGTTATTTGTAAGGTCCCAGGGGCCTAAATACTATTCAAACGCTTACTGTTATCTCCTTATAAAAAAGGGAAAAAAAAAAAAGTTTTTCAACAAACGTGTTTTAAAATTAAATTTGAGGCTATTAAGTGATTCAGAGATGAGGAATCACAGAATTGCCTTCTTTTAATTATTTGTATTTTTCAATTACACACTGGGATAAAGAAGGCGGGCCAGTGGATCTGCAGTTCCTCATCCTCTGGGAAGGGAATTCACCCTACATCATCATTACTGATTTGCTTCTTCATCAAGGACCTGGGAATGTGAGATGTGAGACCAGTTCTAAGGACGTCTAGGCTCCTAGAAGCAACCTTGACACTTTTATCATCTCCAGAGTCACTGATGTGAGAACTCCCACAGAGGCCTCCGGAAAACCATTCTTCCAAAGCTAAATGGCAGAAATATAAAACCTTAGCAAGAATTTACCGTCTGCGTCTCAGGCGAATTCGGAGTCAGAATTGGAAACCGGCTGCTCTGTAAAACCTTTGTTCAGAGGCCTGCCCAACAAGCTACCTCTGTTTGTCAGTCTCTTAAGAAATATGTGTCAGCCTGTCATATTATCACAATTACCACTTCTCTGTAAAACTGGATACTATTGAAAGCAAAGAAAAAGCATGTCAAAAATTGATGGCCAGATGGTTGGCTTATTCCAGTGAATATACAGAGACGGTGAAGACAGGTGAATCTACCTCCCGGTGACACTGATGGATGGCTGTTTCCTTTGTGGAACAGTCCTGAGACACACTGTAGAAGTTGTTTTCTTAAGGTTGACGTAACAAAGGCTGCCTCCGCAAACGCACAGCTGAGAGCTACACTTTATACACAGCATGGCCATGCCTGTCCCCACCCCCTCCCAGCCCAGCGGCCCCTACTCAGTTCTTCCCTCTTTTCCGTTATTTTGTGCTGGAATTTATAACATGGTAAGGAAGGAGATCGCAGTGAATCTTTGGTCCTCGCCCCACAGCTGGCGGTAGGGAGAGGAGAATCAGGGACTGGAGACTCGGGGGTGGAGAGGAGAGGGAGGGTGGGAGGGCCACCTAGGTGACTGGAAGGTACAGCACCCCAGGTGGCAAGAAACCTGCCTCCCCACTCTCTCCGTTCAGCAGAGGGAGCCGTCATGTGGCCCCTGGAAATGCAGCGGTTCTGCCCCCAGACCCGGGGAGTCAGCACCTCACTGGGAAGGGGGTCCTCCTGCGAACTCTGTTGCGTTTTCATTTTCTCTTTTCTTCAAGTCGCAGGCGTCCCCAGGGCTCTTGGTTCACTCAGCTCGGTGGATGGGCTCTGCCCGGCTCGTGCGGTCTGCAGGCCTTTAATTGGTCTCTTGGGATCCGTGCCGTCCACACCAAGATAGAGGGAGACACATAGTTACAGCCTCTTCCAGGGAGCTCACTGGGTGGGAGAGAAGCGGGGCTTCCTCGTCAGCACTGAGAGCACCCCAACATTGCAGTGCCCACCCTGCCCCCCAAACCAGACTGCCCTACATCTGTGTCCTCCCCCAGGCACCAAGGGCAGCTCCCTGCCTCACCTTTCCTCCCCTTGCCTGCTTTACGCCCGTAAGTGAAATGTTACCATCCCACAGTGGCAGGCAGCTTGCCCAGTACGGAATTTCGTGCCGCCTGGCTTCGTGGCAGGGTTTTGTGGTGGCTGACACTTGAAAGGCTTTTGGGGACTTGGCGGCATGGCAGATGATGAAATGTCAGGAGGCTCAGACGTTGGGAAAAGGAGTTTCATCAGAGGCCGGAGGAGTCCTCTAGGAACTGGCAGACGGCGGAGACCCTGGTGTCCGGCTTCGCTTCTGGAGCCCCACATGGGAGGGAGTGGGGAGGGGCGCTGCAGCGATGCAGGAGCCGAAGCTGGACGCTCGCCGTGCACTTTGCATCACAGTTGCCCAGGTTATTAATATTCCACATGTGAAGAGGGATGAGGTGGATCCCAGGCCCTGGAACTTTTTCTAGCTGTCGCCGGAGATCATGGCCACACTCTGAGTGAGGGAGTGTTCCTGACAGAGGGTAAAGTCCAAGCCACTCTGTGGCCAACAGCGTTCATATCTGTCAGAGGACATGGGCATCTGCGAAGGGTGGCACTCCGAGACAGACCAGCTGCAGGGACTGGCGTCCCGAGAGCGTCCGCAGTCAGCCTCCCAGAGGCGTCCTTGTGCTGCCGGTCCCTGCAGGCCTTGAACCTGGGAGCCGCCCGCCTTTGAACTCATGGCCATCTCTCCGCTTGCCTTCCAGGCTCTCCCCTACGTCTGCCTTCTGATCGCCATGCTTTTCTTCATCTACGCCATCATCGGGATGCAGGTGAGCCGGTGCACCCGGGGCCTGGTGGGGGCAGTTGTTGTCCAGGTTGTCTCTGGCTCGCCAGCCTGAACAGACAGGATTGGGGGCGCTTTAAAGAACCCCTTCTTGCCTGGGGCCACCCGTCCAAGATCTTGTTGCAGTGCAACCTTGGGACTTTCTCACATGCCCGGTTTCCCACTCAGGCCACCCGGGTGTTCAGAGTGGTCTGGTCTGGGGGCCGTTGGACCACGGTGCTAACTCATGAGCAGCTGGACTGCTGTGGGTATGGCAGCAGAACCACAGCAGAGATGGCACTGTTGTTCTTAGCCAGAGGGGTGCCCCCTGAAACTAAGCAGGGGACGAGGTTCGTGATGAGCCGATGCTCAGGGTCGCAGGTATTTGAGCTAGGCCTAAAGGAATGTCAGATGGTTGTTCTCCAGCAGCACTGCGTGTGTCTGAGTTAATCTTGAATGGCTGAGATTTACGTGCTGAGATGCATCACTGGGAACAACTCGTGGAGTTCCCGACAGCATGTCCAATCCTAGGGAGACCCAACGGCCACGTTCCAGCTGATGATACCTCTCGAAGGGCCATGCAGCTTGCTGGACAGTTCTGTTGGGTTACCACCTCCTTTGCAGCTTTAGAACTGAGAAATGGCTCAGGTTCCTACCTTGGATGTTTATGTAGGTAGCCAGAGTCCCACTGAGCAGAAGAGGCCAAATGATCTTTCAGAGGCAACTGTTGTTTGTGGTTGTTGGGCTTCTACTGAAAACAACCCACCCAGCTGGATACAGAGGCTTCTGCTCGTTTCAGGGAGGCTGTCTGACTTAGAGATATGGAGACTAAACCCCAGCCTGGAACTTCAGTCTAGTGGCACTCTCCTGCAGCCAGGCAGTTTGGCCACCTTTGGACTGGTCTTCTTGATGGTACCTGCCACCTGGAGCCACTGGCCGCGCCTGCCAGGCGTGCTGCATCAGCGGCCCTTGCCAGTGCGTCTCTGAACGTCTCTCCTTTTCGCCCTCTTGCCTGCACTTCTTAATTTCATTTATCTTCTTATCCTATTACTGGATGGTCTTATTCTCCAAAAATACAGTAGAATGTCAAGTGTCAAAAAGTACGAGACTCGGGTGAGAAGCGATGAGTTCTTCCTCTTGGAGGGCATTTCAGCAGAGATTTGATGGCGGTGTCCGGGGCGCGCTGTAAGCTGAACCCCAGCCGAGGTTTAAGATTGGCTCAGTGACTTCTCTTAAGTCCCTTCTAACTCTCAAATATTTGACTCTAGAATTAAAATGTTCTCAAACAGCCAAATGAAACTTGATTAAGTTCTATTCTTGCTTATGCCTTAAAATAGTTCTCACCCCCTTTTTCATTTTCAAGCAAGAAAAACTAAAATTATACCATCTCCAATACTAACCTCTTACTAATACTACTGATGACGATAATGCTGTTTACCGTTACTTGAGTTTGAGTGTGCCACTGTGCTAAACGTGTGCTCTTACCCCCTTCCTCCCCACCCCCATGCTCATAACTAGAAAGATTATATCTCATACAGTCATTAAAAAGCAGAGGGATCCATACAAACAGAAAGGCAAAAGGGCAGTAAAAATATATAAACAGCAACGAACTATGAGAAGAACTATTATTCCGACCTTTCAGAGGCATCTTGGAAGAAGAGAGCTTTGCAGAGGAATCTGGAGGTGATGGAAGGAGTGACTCGCTGGGTGGGGACTACAGGTCCTGAGAGGTGAGGCTTTTGGCCTCAGCTCCCCCGCTCACCAGCTGTGCAGACGCGGTCAAGTCACTCAGCCTCTCTGGGCCTTATGCCCTCGCCAGTACAACAGAGGAGTTGGGTAGAGCGTTTCACAGTCCTTTCTAGTTCTAAAATTCTGTGATTCCAAGTGAAAATGGATGTAAGCCTATACTTGCAATAACTTTTCTTTCTCTTCAATATCCTTCGGATGTAGGAGGTTTGGGTTAATGACAACGACTAAGTAAACAGCGAAAATAAAAAGTGAAAAAAAATCTTAAGACCACCGTCACACCAAACACACATTTTTTGGCGTGACGGTTCTCTTAGCGTACAGTTAACATTGCTTCGGTGTCTTAATCGCATGCGTACCTCGCGCGGATTCACAGCGCGCCCTCCAGCCCGTCCCTGGCTAGGTAAGGTGTTCGAGAAAACCACAGTGCAGACAACTGATGACGGCTTCAGGTGCATCCTAGGAAGAAAAACCACCCAAGTTTTGAGTACGTGATGAATCGAGGATAAATCATGGATTCTGAACCAGGAGGGCGAGAAGGAAGAAGGAGATGTGAACATAGATGAGGCCACGTGACGGTTTCCTCCTGGGGTGTCCGGACTCGATCGATCGATCGTTGGGGATTTTTCCAGGGCTGCTATGCGTCTGCTTGGAGGCCCCTTGCCTTCTCGCCTTCCCCCTTCCCCTCCTCCCCAGAGCCGCCTAGCGAGCCCTCTCCATTCTCCCCGAGAGACAAGTAGTAGTACTGGGGTTTTGAAAAACAACGTGAAGAACAAATTCCCAAAGCAGGTGTCAGTGGGAGTGATTTGAACAAAATAGCTGGGGGCAGAGATTGTTCCTCAGTCGCACATTCTGCAAACTGTTAGGGGGAAAATGTGGCCCATGTCGCGTGTGTTAGACAAACTGAAGCCTGTTAAATATCAGCTGAAAACGATCTCACATGGCTGGGAGAGTGACCTGTAAGCCTTCAGTTGTGCTAACAGTGACTTGTGAGACGGATCATGATACCTGAAACGTGGCCGGGGACGGAAGTGCTCATCTGAAGAGACTTTGGGTCGACCTTAGCTCCGGGCTGCACTGAGCCCGAGACGTCATCATTATTCACTGTCCGTGGATAAAAGATCTCTGGGTTTTCCCTCTTTTGGTTTTTTTTTCCCCACATGAATTTGCATGGCGACCACATCCCAAGCCCAGCAACCAACAGCAGATCAGTAAACTCACTCTCACAGCCGAACCTGTTCCTTTTCTTTTTCCTTTTCCAAGCACCCAGCTGTCTTGATTTTTTTCGTCCGACCGGCCGGGAGTTTTTCGCGTGCACGTATTCTCAGGGACTCTAGATTGTCATCATGTCGCCCTCCTGCAATTTGACTTTGTGGACAGGGACACATTCAAGGAAGATAGAGATGCCTTGCTCTGACCTACACTGCTTGCGGATTCCTATAAATCGCATCCGTAAATGCAGACATTTCCGTCATTACTACCTGAGACAGGAAGAGGGGGCAGCTTCTTCCCCGACTCCTGTTATGGGGCGATGTCTTTGACAGATTGCTTGAGTACCATGGAAATAAAATGGCCAGCTTAGGTGTGGGAGGAGCTACATAGCAGAGCATGGGGCCCCCCGGCCTCTCTGGGTTTGCGTGGTCCGCTCCAGCGTCGGGCCCCCAGGGGCAGCTCCGCGTGCGCACCTGCCAGCCCTGCAGGCACTTCCGACAGCCACACGCCGGACACGTCCCACCGCTCCGTAACGCTCGTTGCTTTCTGTTCCTTTTCTCCTCAAGGTGTTTGGGAACATAAAACTAGATGAGGAGAGTCACATCAACCGGCACAACAACTTCCGGAGTTTCTTTGGGTCCCTCATGCTGCTCTTCAGGTACCTGCATGTGTAACCGGTGTGGCTGGAGCCCTCCCGCGAGGGACGCAGTGGGTCTGCTCTCCCTCCCGGTCCCCTTTCTCCTTTTTTTCTGCTTCCTGTCAGGAAGCCCAGTGGGGGAGGGGTGCTCAGTGCCTCTGCGAGCTGCCCGATGACCCTGACGTTAGAAAGTCTCCTCAACGCTTCTGACGCAGTAGTTAATGCGCAAAGTGTGACTTCAACATGCTCGTCAGGGCTCTGAGACAGGGAAGGCGAGGACAGTTTTTCGGTGACCAAATTCCATTTAAGGGTTGAAACCTAGGGTGGCCAGGTTTCCGTGGGGCCTCAGAGAGTCCCCCCACTATCAGCAGAGAGTCTTCAAAAAGCAGGAGCGGTGGGTAAGGTGGCAGAACCCAAGAGGGACCGCACTGGCACTCCATCCCGGGATGGAAAGCACTAGGGGGAGGCACAGTGGCCACCAGGGGAAGCCATTGGGCAACTGAAAGGGAGGGGCAAGTCGGGAAAGAGGGCCAGAGAGACAGAGGGATGCAGACCTGCGCTACTAACGGCTTGTCCTCGGGGCTCAGGAGCGCCACAGGGGAGGCCTGGCAGGAGATAATGCTGTCGTGCCTCGGGGAGAAAGGCTGTGAGCCCGACACCACAGCGCCGTCAGGGCAGAGCGAGAATGAGCGCTGTGGCACCGATCTGGCCTACGTGTACTTCGTCTCCTTCATCTTCTTCTGCTCCTTCCTGGTGAGTGACTTGGTGCCCTTGGCTCGAGATGTGGCCCACCCCACCCCCCCTCAGCCCCCCGATAGGCAGTCAGTGTGTGTTCACACGCACCCCATGGCTCAAGCTGAGAAACTGGATTCCCTCAGGACAGCTGTTAGAGGCCGGGGTGCGTATCAGACTCCTGGGCGGGTGACTTCCCGTGGCTGAGGAGAATCTTTGCTGCCTCAAGGGAAGGATTGCCACGAGGAGAGATGGCGAGTGGAGTAGAGGTCAGTGACTAGAGCGTTGCGCTTCCTGCCGAATCCGTGGCGATCCAGCGCAAACCCTCCTGTACCTTAGATGTTTTATAAGCAGGGCTAAGAAGATCATCTCTCTCTTACGGAGACCTTTGAACTGTCCGAGAGAGGCACCTTGAGTATAGGAGGCGACAGCACTCGCGAGAGCAGAATGATGACAGCACGCAATGGAGTAGACGTAGGGCTCTCTCGTGTTGTTATGTTCGATGACAGTTGGCCAGCTTGATAGACGTGAAAGGATATGATTGTGTATTAGTAAATATTGAGTAATATCTGCGGCGCACATCCACTCATAAAGCGGTGAGAAGCCCTCGGTGCCACTCTGGTTCTTTCTTTGGGAGAAAGCATGAATCAGCACACCAGCACCCAGGACTCTCCGCCCTGCGTAATCAGACGCCCTGAGAAGCAGCAGAACCACCAGGCACTGCCAGATCAGATCCACAAGAAGGCCCTTCCGATGTCTCTGGCCCCCCGACGCCCCTCAGCTCAGCTCCACCACGAAAGCACTGGCCGCACACACATCCGGAACGAAAGCAGTGCCACTGAGAAGCGGCCCATGTCACGTCCGTACAGCAAAAAGTGAATTGTCTCACGTCCAGGCATTTCTACCTCTGCTCTTAAGGGGACTTGCCACGTGCCCAGCGCTCGGGTGTGGGGAAGTGGCTTGCAGACAGCTCGTTAGGGGCGGCCGGCAGGCTAGCGTAGCAGGGTGCGGAGTAGCCGGAGACTGGGGGGCCCTCGTCGTGGTCTCAGCTTGTCGCTGCTCCAGCCGTGGCCGAGACGCCTGCCTTCCTTTTTGTAGCTTCAGTGAAACGGGAGAGAAGAAGACTTAGTTGAAGAGTATTATCTACATGGCGAGCGGATAACGTGTGTTTTAATACACCTCTTTCTCACGGGCGTGGAAGTTGTTTTAAATGAAAACAAAACGGTATCTTATTTGGAAATACGGAAATAGCATGTTTAATGAAAACAGGTCGACAGGCAATTTAGAGTGGTATTAACTGGAGTTTCAAGTTTTTTCATTCACAGAGTCAGCACATTTTTATTGAGTGGTCGTTAAAAAGCCCGCTCTGAGCGAGGCGCTGGGGCGAAGCTGTCACTGAGTTACAGCCCCTCCCTCCACCTACAGTCAAAGGGCGGAAGGCACGCAGGGGTCACAGTGCTTCCTGACGGGTGTGAAATGGAGCATACAGAAGGACGTGTAGACGTCTCAGCTTTCTCCTACATGGTTTAAGTGTTTAATAATAAATATTTAAAAGAAACCAAAGATATCACTGGAAAATTAATTAGGGACTATAAAGGTACTTTTAGAATTTCGAGATGGAAGGTACTGCATAATTCACATTAATGTTATTTTTAAAGAGGCTATATTCAGTCTGAAAGGATCTGTTTTAAATCTCAGCCCTACATGAGATTGACTTTGTGACGTTGGGTAAGTCACACAGCTTCTCAACTCAGACCAACCTCTCAAGAAACACTTACTGAGGTGCCGTGATGTGCCAGGCCGTGTGCCTGGCACTACGAACACAAATGGATATAGAAAGCACTTGTGTCCTTGAAAGGCTGGTGGTAATTAAAGCTGCCTCATAAAAAGTTAGAGGGAGCATTAAAATAAATGATAGATGTGCATGTGCACACCACACTATAAAAGGTTATGCAAATGTAAAGCAATAATAATGCTGAGTTTTTGTTAACATTAATAATAGGTACCAAGAAAGGAGTATGAAAGAAATGTGTGGATACGTGGAAAACCCTTTATAACCCATGTAGTGACTGAATGCATTCGCTGCGGCTGCAGACCCAGCCACGGAGAGAAAGGCCGGGGTCAGGTTCAGCTGCATGAGACAGAACGCCCCAAATAACAGTGGCTGAACCAGGAGGGGTGTTTATTTCCCTTACCACCAGGGAAGCCTGGAAGAAGGCGGTACAGACTTGTTAGGGTGGCTCCCCAGAGTGGGCAGCACCCCAGACTCCTTTCCCTTTCTGCTCCGTTACCTCTGGGGACCGTCCCTCATCCTCATGAGGCTAGACCTCCAGGCTCCCACTTATATTCTGGGCAGCAGAGGAAGTGCGGGAGGAGGCAAAGGCAGAGAAGAAGGGCCAGCGGTCTCTCTGTTGCAGAGAAGACTCCGATGAGGTCCTTCCTGCAGACCTCCTCCTTGTCCTGACCACCCCGTCTGCATATCTGGCACATTCATCAGCAGAGACTCCTATGCTGTCACGCCCGTGGCCCACTGACTGGTCGCTATCAGGCAAGCCTCTTCCCCTTGTGAGCAACAGAAAGCCGAGCCGCATCCGGCTGAAGCAAAAAGGGATTTCCTGGGCACCCGGCGATGAAGAGCCCTGGGGCAGGACCGGCTGAAGGGAGCTTGGCCCCGACGGCACAGCCAGGACCAGGTTCCTCGTCCTCTTGCTCAGGCCCGTCTGCGTGAGCTCTTTCCTCAGGCGCCCAGCCCGTGGCTCCGGGCAGACACAGCCGCAGTTCCGGACCTCGGCCCTCGCACGTTCAAGACCAACCGGGGAGAACAAGTCTTTTGCCCAGAAGGTTCAATACCATTTCATTGGCCTTGATGGGATCGCCAGTCACGAGGGCCCAGGAAATGGGATCCAATGACTGGTGGAAGCCTGGGTCCCAAGTGGTGCCCCCTGAACCTTATTAACTAGGAACGGGCAAGGGGTGGGTCCCCCAGAGAGCAGAAGCGCAGTCAGTGGGTGCCGGGCAGCCAAGAAACGGCAAGGACAGTGCTAGGCGCCGTGGGCGGCAAGTCCTGCCGACTCCTCTCCCCTGTTTGAGCTGCTGTCCCACCGCTGGCCTGGTTCAGGGGCACAGCGACACCCTCCACACGGCCGCCAAGGGTTCTTTCTGAATGCACACATCCCTTGGTCGCTCCTAGTTGAACCCCGTTTAAACTACTGCACTATCTAGGCCAGAGGTTGGCAAACTGCAGCCCACGGGCCAAACCCGGCTTGTAAGACCCATGAGCTGACAGTGGTTTTGACATCCTTAAAGGGTTGCGAAGAAATCAAAAGATGAATAATATTTCATGATGTGAAAATTATACGAAATTTAAATCCACAGTCCTGTTTCCCCTGTAACCTGCATATGCTGCTTTCATGGCTCTTTAAAAAAAAACCTATAACATTTGTGTGTTTTCAATATGTTACAGTCTCTACTAAATACCAAATAAGTCTTTTAAGAATATTCACCTAACAACATCTAGCGAATGCCTGCTATGCTTTCAGCAGCGTGCTAGCCATGGGGATGCATCCCTGGATGAGAACTTTCTTACCCGCCTTCCCCAGCATCTGGGCCTCTGTTTGGAATTCGGTGGGTGCACAATAGATGTTGTTGAACAAGTAAGTAGGAGAACAAGGTCTTAGAAGCCACTCAAGAGCCACGAACAGCTTCAAGTCGTCACCCAGTGAGCCACACAGTCAGCTCTGAGACAGCCCGTCGGTCCCCTGCTTGGCCGGAAGGGAGGTGTCAGGCCTCGGCTCCCTCTGGCCATTTGGCCAGGTCGCTGCTGCTCCTTCCGCTGCTACAATAACAATTTTAAAAAACTGAACAGGCAATAAAAGTGGAAAGCGACTGTGGAGTACTTTGCAAATAGAAAGTAGCATCGGAAAGTAAAACACGCCACGAAATATGTGGTACGAATAACGAATACACGTTGCATTCGACAGGCTCAGCCGTGCCTCGGGGAGGGCCGCAGCCTTACAAACTTCCGAATCGTTTTCGAAGCCTGTTTTTCTGCCTTAGGTTTCCCCTCACTCCTCTTCTCCCCGCTTGCCCTCCAGATGCTCAACCTGTTTGTGGCCGTCATCATGGACAACTTCGAGTACCTGACTCGGGACTCGTCCATCCTGGGGCCTCACCACCTGGATGAGTTTGTCCGCGTCTGGGCAGAATATGACAGAGCTGCATGGTGAGTAGGCCTCTCGGCCATCCCAGTGGGACTTCTCGAGTTCTCTAGGAAGAGGTTGGAATTGGAGCCACCCAAACGCTTGTCTGCTACAGAGAGAGGAGACTGCTCTTGGCTGTGGCCCACGGAAGAGGCCAGGTCCTCAGACTGGCTCTGGTATCGAAGGAAGACTTAGTTTCCTTCTCTTCCTTGCCCCCTCTTTCCTTCGGTGACAGCCTGCCCCTTTCTTTGCCAGTCTCATCGCACAGTCCACACCTCAGTGTTCGGGTTCAGTCCCCTGAGGAGCTTCCAATAATCTTTCTTCTTCTTTTCCTGCCCAGTGGTTAGTGGACTCCTTTGAGTCACCAGGAGGGTTACAAGGGTTTTCTGGGACTGTCGGACATCTGGCCGCCACGATCAGTGACAGTAGTGTTTTGTGTTTCATCCCTTTCAGAAGATGCAATTCGAGATCTCTCTGAAATTATCTAAAAAGCCACCAGGTTGTTCTTCCAGCCGATCCCTTAAATACTCACGTTTTTTTAATTTCATGAACCTAAGTTATCTGTCAGAAACTTTGTGGGGATAACCCTCCAGGTCTCTTCACTCTCCAGTAGTTCTCAAGTGACGTGCCCTCGGGGCTGTAGAGCAGGGCTTGGCAGCCACAGCCTGTGGGCTGCATGCAGCCCTGTGCCTATTTTTGCAAAAAGCAGTGTATTTGAAACACGACCAACCTCCTTCATTTGTGCGTTGTCCAAGGCCGCTTTCATACTACGCGGCAGAGTTGAGTAGTTGTGACAGAGATGGCATCGCCCTCGGAATACAAAATTATTTGCTGTAAGAGCTTTCACAGGAAATGTTTGCTGATCGCTGCTTTAGAGTTCAGAGGCAGCATTTTGGCCTGCGTGATTGGGGCCTGGGTGAGAATTCTGTGAGCACTCACTCCTCAGGCACTTTTCTGTCCCGTGTCATCCTAGCTTTGGGGTCTTATCTCACCAGTCTGTTCATTCTGGTCCCCTCTGAAAATACCACAGGAAATGCCATCCTTCACAAGAATGGACCATGTTGCTTCTACTTGGAACCCCTTCATAATCGGAGACCCTTTCCCCAGTCCGTCCTGCCATGAGGCCGTTGAACTTGAGTCACTGCTTTACGGGTTTAAATTGGTTATTATAGCAGCGGATGGAGCAGCCGTGACATGAATTGGAATTCTTCTTCTTCTCAATAATCAGTAGTGACTTAGGGCACAGAGTCCTCTAAATCCATTCCTATTACAACGGCTGAGCAATGGGCTTACTTTCTAGTAGCCGGGCTGCTCAGCAGACACCGGTGGTGTGTGGGGGGAGGGGGGGGAGTGCGGCCAGGCCTGCGTCTGCCAGCTCCTTGGCCTTGGACAAGTCACTTAAGCACGCTGAGCTTCCTCCCCTATAAAACTGTGATAATGACGCCTACCTTCCTTGAAGACTAGTTGGGAGGATTATATTAAATCGCGTATGTTATTGTTAGTAGAATTGACAAAAACCATATGAGAAAGCGATTGGAAAGTATGGGCGATTGGTCTGGAAAGCACAGATGGCCATGGGATTGGGAACATGAGAGAAGAGGAACCAGCTGCTAGCAAAAGAGCCCATGGTTTACGCAGCCTCACCCGGTGCCCTTGGCTCTCAGAAGCCCCGGCTTCGTGGGACTCAGGTGCCATGGGCATTAAACGTGTCCCTCCCCACTCATTGCAGCTGCTGGGAAGAAACGATCCCATGAGGACAGCTCATGAGACTTAGGTACGTGAGCTGTGAAGACTGCAGAAGGGAAAAGGAGAAGTTCTTTTGTCTGTTTTGAAATTCATAGTGTAACTTGCTCTGGGTAGAGCTCCACGGGCCTTCTGCGAGATGAAGGGGGAAACCAGCAAAGGTACCGTGAGCCAATGTCTTCAAAACGAAGATGGATACAGGTCGCAGAGACCGTCCGCCTATGGACAGCAGTACCAACTCACCAATGTCCCAGTCTCAATACGAAAAACATAGAAGAACAATGGTTAAATTACCACCTCTTGAGAGTCAAAAGACTTGGAAGCACCGATGAGCTGCTATTTGAAAAAACAGGAGGAATCAACACCAAAATCAAGAAAAGGCCAGTCCTGGTCTCCACAGGGCGGCTGCCGAGGACCGGCGCTCAGGGGAGGAGACGCTGGTTTATAATTTCCGGCGGCCGTGCCGGTTCATCCCAGGATGCATCCAGCTCCCTGGCTGTTGCTTTCTTGTCCTGGTCCCCGACCGAGCACATGCTTTAGCCACTGAAAACGAATCAAGGGTTAATTCTGTCTGTCCCACAGGAAGCCAGAACTCTCCAGCAGGCTCGTGGGAGAGGGGCTTGGTACGATGGGTCGCATTGTTCCTGGAACTCTGACTGATCAGACCAAGCTGCCTGTGAGCCAGGCAGTGGGAGTGGAGCTGGAGAGAGGCCTGCTCTCTGAGCGCAGACCCCTGGAGGCCCCCACCCTGTGGAGGGGAGCTTGCCCAAGCTCAACTCAGGCAGAGTCTGCCACAAAGAGAAGCGGAGCCCTTTGCAAACTCCCTCATGCCAACTGTGCTCCTTGCTAATTAGCCTAATGGGAAATTTGTCTCCCACAGTCTGCGGAAAGATGCTGACTTCCCACTGCTGCCCGACAAGCGGGTCTGAGGAGCTCACTGCGGCCCGTGTCTGCGAAAAACAAGCAGCCCTGCTGTCCACTTGCAGGCAGCCTGGCATCTGCTCCTGACAGCGGTCAGGGCCCTCGTGAATTGGAAGGCTTTGTTTTTCGAGGCCTGGTTCAAGCTGGGTCCGTTTTCTGCACCTGGCCAGGTGTGGGCCAGATAGGTATCTTGGGGTGCTCTTGGTCATCAGGCAGTCCCCTTGGGCATCGGACGAGCTCGACTGCCTTAGAAAATTGGGGTCAGTGCGGCTTGCAAGGCGATGCCTCTCTGATGCTTACTGTTCTCAGTCTCTCCCAGTCCGGCTTTGCCAGGCCCCAGGAAAGAAGCTGCCCTCCCTCTTCCGGCCATGTCCTTTATGGCCAAGCTGTCACTTCTTTCCCACCTTCTCTGAGTGTCCTATTAACCCACTTCTGCTTCCTTTACAGTGGCAGGATCCCGTATAAGGATATGTACAAATTAGTGCGGGTCATCTCGCCGCCTCTGGGCCTGGGAGAGAACTGCCCCTACAGGGTGGCTTGCAAGGTTTGCCTCCCAGTCCCCAGCCGCGACTGGCAGTGGGGCGCAGCTTGGACCCCCTCCGTTCTGCTCTGCCACCGCGCCACATGAGGGAACCTTCATGTCGCTTTCCTTTGAGTTTAAAGAGGTCCCAACCCTCCCAGAACCAGCAGCTGTCACTTAGGAAGAAGGGCGCATTTTGGGGGGGAATGCAGGAAGAGTTAAGGGCTCAGTGACGAAGGCCGGTTCGACCCATCTCACTTTCTTCACGTGCACACACGTGTTCTCTCCGCCCCACTCCACCTTCATCTGTAGATTGGACCGTTGGGACCTCTCCCTCCCCCAGAGAATGCAGAAATCTTAATCCAGCAAAGAGCTCTGGTTTCCCTTCACTGGAGACAGACAAGCCTCCTTTGAGCAAACTGGAATCATCGCCCTATAAATAATGTCGTAGAGTGTGGTTCTAGTCACCCCTACCTCTGCCCGCCATCCAGCTCCTGGATGGTTTGGCCAGAAGTGATTATAAAAGCTACAGGAAGGAGAGGAGGTGAGAAACAATTCAGAATTAAGACCAGAGGAGAGCATAGCGTCGGTGGTGTGCGGAAGAATTTCACAGGGAGGTCGCGGGAGAGGACCCAGGGGCCCTGAGCAGATGTCTTGCCTTCGGGTCCCGCTATGCATTGTTGAGGGGACCATGGGACCTGTCCTCACCGCAGAGTCACTGCTCACTTGTGAGACCGAGGACATGTTCAGGGGGCACTTAGGGCCTCCCGCTCCAATTCTGCCGGACCCTGGGAACTCTGACGTCCCAGTGGCTCCGCCAGGCCGCCCTCCAAGGCCACGCCTGCTAGACGAGGGAGCCTCTCCTGGGTAGCACAGTCCAGCAGCCGGAAGGTGTAGGCCCAGGAAGATGCCGGCCTGGGACGGTGACGCAGTGATTCCCGTCCTCGGGAGGCCGGACAGCTGCCTCTGCTGAGACTCTTTAAACTTGACCCTGGTGAAACCTACAGCGCATGAGGGGAGAGCCGGGGAGGGCAGCATGGCATGCGAGATGCTCTTCCTCCTCCTGGCTTTGTTTCTTCTGTCCCCAGCATGCCGTCACCCAGGGGCACGCTGGGGAGTACAGGGCTCCTCGTCCACAGAGCCAGGTGGAAGCAGCGGGCGACTCTGAGAGGCACCCACAGCCCGCCAGTCCACGCCGCCTCCTGCCGCGCACACGGCACGGAGGGGGATACACCGCGCTCCACCTGTGGGCTCAGAGCCGGAGGGAGGCCTGGCGTCCGGGCCGGCGCCCGGAACTCTGACCCACGGCTGGACTGCCGTCTATCCGGTTTATACCAGTCGCATACAGCCCTGGGAATGGAACACAGGCCCGTGTGGTAGGGGGGACGGCGGCGCCGGCGGGGCAGTAGGGCAGTGCTGTCGCAGGAGGAGGATGCAGACGAGTCCCCGTGACAGTGTGCGCGAGAGTCGGGGGCCACAGGCTGCCAGCGGCGTCCCCGGGTCTGTGTGGGGCTGATATAAATCCGCACCAGGACGGAGTCACCTGCACAGTCTGCCTTGATTAACAGGTTTCCTGTTCTTTTCCTGTTTGTCCATTGTTTTGTTTTTCCTCCCCTGTCTTCCGTACGATTTTGTCCGTTTGCTCTCCGGGAATGCCTGTCCTCCCCTCCTCCCTGTCTGCACCCTGCTCCCCACTTCCCGTTCCTTTCCCGCCACCGTCCCTGCCGCCCCCGCTCCCCGCCCCTCCCTGAGCAGTGGCCGCATCCATTACACTGAGATGTATGAAATGCTGACTCTCATGTCACCACCGCTAGGCCTCGGCAAGAGATGTCCCTCCAAAGTGGCGTATAAGGTAGACCACCCCTTCCTTTGCTCTGGGCTAGAGACCGACAACAGATGGGACCCAGCTGGGGGCGGGGGCAGAACATGGGGCGGAAGCCGGGCTGCGGGGCAGAGGAGGGGACCGAAGGAAAAGGAGAGGAGGAGGCCGAGGGTCAGGAAGGTCCACGGAAGGTCCGTGAAGTGATCGCAGAGGACGGCTTGCATACTGCTCGCCGTGGGGCTTCGTGTGTCACTCTGTGTCTGGTTCGTTGTGCGTGGTGACCGGAAAGGGAGTGTTAAGTGGCATGTTTGCTTCCAGAGGAGGCAGAGTGGTGGCCTGCAGGGGAGCACGTGTGGGCAAGAAGGATGCCCACGGCAAAGCCACTATAAGCGCTTTAAAAAAAAAAAAAACCACCTTCCGTCAGATAAGCCGTGGCAATAATGCAAAAATTCCTCTTGACATGGTTCAAGAAAAAATCTGTAGGAGAGAAAAAACTCTTCACGAGTTTCTTCCTCCGTGACCTGGGAAGGAACGACGGCACCATTCCTTCTCGGGGTCAGAACAAAGAGGAGCAGGACTCCTGTCCCACGACGTGACTAAGGACGCCGCTCCCTGCCCCTCGCCAGCCTGGCTTCCCGGTTCTCTTGGCCGTACAAGGGAAAGGGCGGACGGCGGGCTCGTGGCGCCTGGCCCTAGGGCGACGGGTGGATTCCCGCCGGCTGGCACGGAGCAGCATTGCCCAGTGGGAGTCACCTGCCATGCCGGTGCTCGTGGGGCCTGAATTTTTTTTCTCCAGAATCAGTAATGGCAACGGTCGATTCCCCCTTCGGTGTTTAGTGGCCCAGGACTCTGGAGCTCTTTCATTCACCTAGGGATCCATCACGGCAATGCTGCCACTTCTCTGGAAGCTTAGGGAATGGAATTCGATCCAAATGAGAAACTGGCTTGACCCTCCCCTAACACCACGTCTGTGGGATCACGTTAGGCAGGACGGTCCTGTGGAGCCTTAGAGACCCTGCCTTGGGGAGAGACGCATCCCCCCTCCCCCGCTAGGCTGGTGATTCTGCTGTAGAGCCCCAGCAAGCATCTCACTGGAACAGCCCCACTGGGGACCCTCATCCACCCCAGTATATGGCTTCTCATACACAGCTTAGGGGCTGGCACCCTTTTTGCTCACGATGGCCACTTCCAAAAGTACCAGATGGTGGAATGTGGCCCTGAGCTCTTGGAATTTCTGGGATGAAGCTTGGTAAGAGAAGGAGTGTGGGCATTGGAGGAAAAGTTAAGAATTCCAAAAGCAAAATACTCTCTGGAAAGTGGATTTGGCCATTTCCGTTCGATCCCTTCCTTGGGCTGAGGGGAACAAGGCCTGCCCACTCTGCTTCTGCCTTCGCCGCCCCCGCCTCGTCCTGCCCTGCTCGCCCCGCCTCCTCGCCCCGACCCCGTCTGCACTGTCCCCTTTCCCTCCCGCTCCACCTCATCCGTGGGATAAGTTGGACTTATGCATGTTTGATCACGTGCTGGCAAATCTCATCTTTTAAAGACTCAAAAAGGGGGCATCAGGATGTATCTTTCAAGTCAGATAAGGAAAACAAAACGTACCCCGCTCACGCTCTTTCCATCTGAGTTTCGGGGTGCTCGTGGGCAGGTGGAAACAGAGCAGCCTTGAAACAGGGAATAGAGCCCCCTCCCAGAGCTGACTCCTTTCCCCGAGCCACGTCTTCCAGAAATCCCATCCCATCCCTGCGAAAGACATTCTTAGGACCACGGTGGAGTCCTGTAGAATGATCAGTCCCCTTCCCTTGGAATTTGGCATCATCCCCCAAAAGAGCAGCAGTGGGGCCTCCGGGGAGAAGCGGGGAGCAGAGCAGGGGGAGGGGAATCCTGGCCCTTCTTTTTCGTCTCTGCCTTTGGCCTCTGCCCATCTCCTCTCCCCTCACACTGGTCCCTTCCGATACGTTTTCTTCCTCCTCTTTCCTTTCTCTTTGGCACAGAGGTTGGTTCTGATGAATATGCCAGTAGCTGAGGACATGACAGTCCACTTTACCTCCACCCTGATGGCTCTGATCCGGACAGCTCTGGACATCAAAATCGCCAAAGGTGAGCCTAGGAAAGAGAAGATTCTGGAGCGACTCGTGCAGAGCAGTGCAGGGTAGAGACGTTTGAGCTTTCGTCCTAACACTGCAGTGACCCTGAAATCCAGTACCGGGGTCCTCGTCTCCCCAGTGAGATTCAGTAACTGTGACATTGGTCATTTCCTCCAAAATGACCTGCATTAACGCTGTGTGATCCTCGATGTCTGGCATACAGTAGGCGTTTTAGAAATATGCGTTTATTGAACAAGTGAATTTTAACGTTGTCCGTTTTTCTTATGTGGCACCTTTAACGCCTTGGGAGGCCTCTGTGGCAGGTCCCGTCATGGCGGTACTTTGTTCCTCTTGATTTCTAACCCTGACTTGGGAGAGAAAAGGTTTGCTGCTTCCGGAAGGACCTGCAGCCTTCCTGTTCTTGCCTGATCCAAATCCTTTTAAAAATCAGGTCACTCCAACTATGAAGACAGAGTTGGGGAAGAACTGAGCTCCCTACAAGGAGGCGGGGTCGGGGCCGGAGTGGGGGGCTCCATGTGGCTCTCCTCATGTTCCCCTCTGATAGATTGAGCACCTGGGACGTTTTTCCAATGAATGAGGAAGCTGATCTTGATCCTGGGGCCTCATCTCCGTGGCAGGATATCCCTGAGTCACTGAAAATGAGAGCCAAGATGTGTTCTGCTTCTTCAGCAGAAATGCAGGATTGCAAGGTCCACTGTCACTAAGTGCCAAGACTTCCTCTGAGACGAGGAGGGGCCATGCTGGGTCAGCTCCTGCCCCCTCAAGTCCTTGTTATTTCTGTGTCTGTTGTTTATTAATAACTTATTTTATTCTAGGCGGTGCTGACAGGCAGCAGCTAGACTCGGAGCTACAGAAGGAGACCCTGGCCATCTGGCCTCACCTGTCCCAGAAGATGCTAGATCTGCTTGTGCCCATGCCCAAAGGTACGGTATCTCTTCCTCGGTCCCTATGTCACTGTGGGCCCAGCACGCCAAAGCTGCATCTTTGGGGGGAACACAGAGTGATCATGGAGATCAGAGAAAGTTCTTTTATGCTTACGAAACTAAAATCCCTCACTTATGTCCCTCTTGTTATTAATTGAAGACATCTTCTCGGGATAGATCATCGTGGTTGTGCTAAAAGTTCTGGGTGCACAGCTCTCTCCCTCCACCAACGCTGGATGGCAAGCCCTTGTTTTGGAAAGGGCGTCGTTATTAGAGATGGAAACCTAGACCAGTGGAGGTGACACTACTGTGTCATCTCCCTGAGATATGAGACCTGTTTGCTTCGTATCCTCAGCGCTGGCACGTACCTCTTCAGAGGGTGGAGAACAAAGCTCTGTAGGTGTCCTCACCGCCCTGCCCCCAACTGTCTTCCCCCTGTTCCCTTCCCTGCCACGTTTGTTTTTCAGCCTCTGATCTGACCGTGGGCAAAATCTATGCAGCGATGATGATCATGGACTACTATAAACAGAGTAAGGTGAAGAAGCAGAGGCAGCAGCTGGAGGAACAGGTGAGGGTCCGTGACGGCATGGTGGGTGGGCGGGTCCTGAGGGGTCGCATGGGGGACAGGCCTCTGCGCCCTCGAGCACAGTGCCCAGCAGCAGAGGTAAAGGGTCCAGGAACTTCCTAGGGTCGGCGGATTAAAATAGTCTAAAGGTCACGGCCACACTCCCACTTCACCCAAGTAAATTGTATCCCCCACCGCAGACTTCAGTCACGTAAGTTCCTTTTCTCCTTTCACTTTGAACACAGAAAAATGCGCCCATGTTCCAGCGCATGGAGCCCTCATCTCTGCCTCAGGAGATCATCGCCAACGCCAACGCGCTGCCCTATCTGCAGCAGGACCCGGGTTCAGGCCTGTGAGTAAAGCCGAAGGGCCCGCGGCCTCCCTCACGCCATTGCGCGGGGCCAGAAACAGTGCTGACGCAGTCGGACGGGCCTTTGCTGAGGTTAAAGCTGTTTTGTACCTTAAAACGGTCATGCACCAGGGGTGAGGGGAGAGCAGACCGAGCACGATTAGTCCTGTGGCCAGTTTGAGAGCGAGCGAGGCGGGATGTGTGTTAGTATCTCCACCTTACAAATGAAACTGGAGAGTAAGCTTAAAAAAGTGGCCTAAAGCCGAACTGGAATTTAAGTCGGTTATTTCTAACTCCAGAGTCTTCCCACTACTCAATGATATGAGAAATGAACAGAAGGAATCTTAGATCAGGCAAAAAAAGATAAAGATATATATCTTTATTTTCTATATTGGCAGCAGAAACAAAACTCTAACGAATTTGCCAGTTCTGAGTTGAAAGCCTTAGCCGCGTCATAAATGACCTAGTGGAGCACACACATCGCATCATCTTTCCGTCATCTGCAAGCATGTACTGGGTACCAAAAGGTGGGAAGTCCCTCTGCCCACTGTAAAGGAGTCATGACTGGGTTTACCCCAGTCCCAAATCACTAACAATCACAACTTCACTAATTATCAGGGGAGTGAAATCCAGGACTTGGGAGGGAGAGCTCTGTCAGAAAGCCAGTTAGAATCTCTCACGCTATTAACTTCTTTCTGCCTGTGGTGTTGGGGACCTGTTTTTGAAAAGCATCCTCAGAAGTCACAATCCAACACATTTGGGAGAGAAGGGTCAGAGTCAGGACCAAGGCCACCGGCCATTTTTACAGGCGGGTGCTGTGATGAGGTAGGGGTCAGGGTGGCATCTCCCATTGCTCTTTGAGCAGGAAGGAGGTGTGACTGCAGTTTTTCAAGGGTTTTTAGCTTAGAAAGGGAGGACCCTCCCAATCCAATGTTTTATCCGCAACAATGTGTTATACAAGTTACCGTCCACCATAGGATCTCTCCGGCTTCTCTGCTGTTTTTTAATCCACTTCCTCATTGATCCGGTCAATATTTATGTGACTCAAAAGCGGGCTCGGGCACGGTGGATTCAGTCCCCATGGAGACAGATCTTCAAAAAGAAATTACGAGTAATAAAGGTTAAAATGCAGAAGGGTAAGCTATTGTGTTGCCGTGTAAACAGGCAGCAACGTACCTAGTTTGAGGGTTTGGGGCGGCTTCGCTGAGGAAGTAACAAGTGACACTCGAGGCGGCGGGGGCCAGGACGTAGTGGCGTTACACGTCGGGTTCAGACGTTTTGTCCAGGGATAACGGGGTTTATGCATCAGCCCGACATGACCAGGTTTGTACTTTTCAAAGATCATTCGTGAATCCAGGGCGGACTCAGTGGATTGGAAGGGAGCAATTTGAGAGGCAAAACACCATTTAGTGAGTGACGGCAATTGTGTGAATTATTGATAACTGTGGCTTGGACTAACAGGATAGAAACGGGAGAGGAGGAGGTGGTGATTTGCTGCATGGCCCGAAGGAGGGGGAGGAACAAAGATGCCCCTCGGCTCTCTGGCTAGAGCCTTCGGGTGGATGTTGGGGCCACTGGTGGAGACCAGCTGTGTTTCTAGAGCTTTCCGTTGTTCGGGTTGAGACCGCTCGGAGGATACAGTGGTGAATATGAGACGGCGTTCCTCCTTCATTCAGCTTACATCTGGTGGAAAAACCAGACATGAAACAGAATTATTGCAAGGAAAAATTTTCAGTGATTTAATTACAGTTCTAATAAGCACGAGGAAGAAACAAATACAGTCTGATCTGAGTGCCTATGAGAGGGGGAGAGGGCGTGGAAGCTTTTAAGGAAGTGACTTTTGATAATTTTGAAGGATGAGTTCAAAGTAACATGGAAAGGGTTTTCAGGGGGCTTGAGAGCTGGAGAGAAGGCTGGCGAACTAGAGACCAGATCATGAGAGGGGCTTGGACTTGACCTTAACCTGCTGTGACCGCCCACTTTAAAAACAAAGTATTCAACTCTGTGAGGTTGTTCGGTGATTCCAAGGGTCCCCTTTACCTATTGGGGATTCTCTCTATGGGTAATTACTCATTTTCTGAAGGACAAAGGGGACTCATTTCTTATAATAGCAGCTCTCGTTGTGTTCTCAGAAGAAGGCGCACTGAGGAAGTCGATTGAGCTAACGCCCTCCCTGGGAGCGAGGAGACAGGTCGAGTGATTCTCTGCTCTTCAGATCTTTCTCTGTGATCCCAGTCTAAAGATTTCACCTGTGGCTTGTTTTTACGTACCTGGCAATCCTTGCTCAGACTTTTCCGTTGGAGTGGCACAGGTAGAGATGGTTGTCCCATCTCTCCCTCCTGGCCCCACTACCACTGAGAGAGCTGCTGCCCAGTCCCTGTGCCTCTTCCCAGGATCAGAAGCACGTTCTGGAACAGGTCAAGGGTACCTAGTAGCAGTGAATGGCAGCAGCGGCCAAATTTTTAGGAAAGATTGGCTGCCTTTTTCTCTCCTAACCAGCCCAGTGGGGCCCACAGGCTGAGTGCCTGCAGGTACAGTGGTTTAATAACGGGCATCCTGGGACACCGCTCCTCCATACATTTCATTCAGAGCCTCTCAATACTTGGCTGACTTTGTCCCTGTCCTCCTACCTCATCACCATTTAAGCATTCTCCTACAGAGCCATCGACCCAGAGATGGTCACTTCCTCTACACCGCCTCTGAACTTATTCCACCAAGTTCATGAACCAACACACACTTCAATAAATGTTCATGGCACTGAATTGTTTAGTGTGGCCAGGGATGTTGGCACAAAACCATATTCTTGCTAAGAGGAGGGAATTTTTTAAAAGACCGTGGCTGCTAATATTTAAACAAACTGTTCACTGTTTAAACTATGGCATTTTTCTGCCGACTGGAGAAACTGAGCAGAAACAGGTTTACAATCTAGCATTGGTCTTCCATATGGCTGAGTGTGACAAATGATGTCATTTGTCACAGATATGTTAGTCACCAGCAGAGCGATGAATGGTTCCAATGGTTGAAAACAGTGCTCTTTTCCAGTGTTTTTTCCCCCTCTATTTCTAGGCCAGCCACGACGGAAGGAAGGCTTGTCTGGGTGGGACGCAGCGGTGGCAGCTGGGGCATGCCTGCTTCTCTTTCACGCACGAGTTACCTCTGCGTCTGGCCTTGCTTTTCAGGAGCGGCCGCGGCGGATACCCTGCGATGCGCCCGCTCTCCCCGCAGGAAATATTCCAGCTGGCGTGCATGGACCCGGCCGACGACGGACAGTGCCAGGAGCAGCAGTCTCTGGTGAATGGATGAGTTACATGACCTCGGACTAGGCCCCTGGTTTCCTGATCCCACTCATTTCCAAATTTTTATTTCACATCCACGACCAATCAGGAAAATGCCTCTGAGAGTCCAACCAATTCCCCGGGGAGCTCCCTGCTGTCTCCCTGTCGGAGCCTGAGTTTCGCACGGTCACTGGCGAATGCTTCCTCTTTAGGTTTAACAATCCCAGAGGCTCGGCTCCTTATCTGCTGAAGGAATTTGTATGGCTTCAGGCCAAGCCCTCTTAATTTATGCCCTTGAGCATCATAAAAATCTGGCCTTTGATAAGGAGCTTTAAGATAAATCATAGAATGAGTGGCACCCACTGGGCAGCATAGTGTAGACAGGTGTGGCTTGGGGGGACACAAGAAGGCCCCCCTCCTGGAGAACTCGGAAGGCATGACCAATAGTGAGTAAGCTGTCCACCAAGATACAGAAGAATCTCTTGCCGCTACCCTGTGTGGGTTCAGGCCAGTTGGCTCTTTTGGTCACAATTCTACAAGGTCAAATACATTCTAAGAGGCCCCTAAAATCACTTTCCTGAGCCTAAAGTTTTTCATTAGCATAAATGGTAAAATTCCTGAGCAACTACAGAGTCAAGTTGAAGCTTGAAGGAGAGAGGACAGATTAAACTTAAGTTCTGCCACTACGAAGCTGAAACTTGATTCTAAAGATAAACTTGACTTACCGTTATTCTTAGTTGAGGAGCTGTGAGACCAAGTTCCTTCCCAAGCTTAGACTTACAGCCCAAGTGTTCGTTGATTGGCCTGGGAAAAAAAAATTTTTTTGCACAAGTCCAGATAGACAGCTTAGAGTGAGTTCCCTGTCACTTTGATTGTAATTTATCTGCGTTTCTCTCTCTTCATTTCTCTCCTGATGCCTCCCCACTGCTACCGTGTACCTCAGCCATCCTGAAGGGACGATGTGGGTGTGGCCCACATGTCTGATAGAATGGGTACCTGACGAGGCAGCAAAACATTTTAGTGGCTCAAATGGCTGATTCCTCCTCCTGAGGTTGCTGTGTCAGGGGTGTGCGTGGTTGTGTGGGGTGAGCGCTAGGCCGGAAACTCCCGGCACGTATGAGCCCGAGGTGTTCTCTCGAAGGTGGGTAGGAACCTTGGAGGAATTCCCTGCCTCCCTCGCTGCAGAACTTAGCACCTAGGCCCAGGGACGAATTGGTACAGATAGCCTGATTCTTAAAAGGGCTTCTCGGCATTTGATGGTTTGCCTTGTAATAGATCGAGTGGGAAAAATCTCAATAATGTGTCCTTTCTTTCGCAGGGAGATTTCTCTGTCACATCTTCATTTCTGCGGGTTCCCCGGGGCTGAGCCGTAGTGCCAGGAGTTTTTGGATATGTGTTCATCTCGTTGTCGGTACTGGTGTCTGTGATTCAGTTCAGGTGTCGGCCTGTGCTACACACTCACCACTGTGTACTCCTGCCCTCCCTCGGGGCCCCCTGCTCTCCGTCCTGAGGCGTGGCTGTGACTTGTGTGTGTGTGTGTGTCTTGCACCACCTCTGACACTCATAGACTGCAGTGTTGTTACCACGTGTTTCGAGTCAGACCTGTGTGCTATTTAAAGCGTATACTACAAACACTGGCTTCCTCAAGTGCACATGTCACCTGTCCTAGGAAGGCAGTCCTCACACTGACACCAGGAACCACGCACCAAAGGGCCCTGGAGGCCGACTTTGAGCAGTGCCCCACTCATACACTCATGATTTCAAGGTGTCATAAAAAAGCTTTTTTTTGGTATAATTTCCAGATGTCTGAGTTACTCCCAGGGCTCTTTGGTGGCTCATGTAAACATTCCTAAGGCAGCTTCACTCTTTACTCCAAGTGCCACTAGCTGTCCCTCTAGAGCATGTCCTTTTCCTAAACTTACCTTCTTTGGTCAGGAAAACATCATACAAGGGTTGTACAGGACCGTAGAGATATTTAGTCCAACCTTCTAACGCTCTGGAGTGGCACAGTCCAGTACGAGTAGCCACTGGCCACATATGGCAACTGAGTACCTGAGATGTGGCCGGTCCAAATTGAGATGCAATGTAGGTGGATAAAACACACACCAACATCAAAGACTGTGGTACCAAAAAAATATAAAATGTCTCAGTTTTTTGTATGGATGACATGTTGACAAGAAACTATTTAAAGATATTGGGTTACATAAAATATATTGTTTTTCATGTTTACTTTTTTAGAGGTAGCTATGAGGAGAGTTAACATTACATAAGTGGTATGCATTATATTTCTGTTGGACTGTACTGCTCTAGAGTGTCCCTCACAGATGGCCACCCACCGCATTTTTAGGGGATGGTTTCAATCATAAGACTCTTAGCTAATGAGATCATGTGTCTTAAGGTTTGAGAAGATATATTTGATATCAGTTGTTGGTGACTTTCCTTAGAATACTGGTTTCCATTTCACTGAAAATGGTTGCTTTAGATTAAAAGAATAAACCCAACACTACCATCTCTCAGGAAGTACACTTCACATATCCAAAAAATACTATGACCAGAAATGCTTGTTTACAAGGCTGAAAGATCTGAACCATTGCTTAGCAATAAAGTAAGGTGATAAGAAAAGGTGATCTTGAGCTTTCTGTTTGAGACATCTGGTATACCACATATCCACACATACAGACACACATATAACCAAGACCTGAAAGATGCACGTTTCTTTTCTAAAAGCCATTCTTGGTAAGGAGGAGGCAGAGTCACCTGCAGGAGATGAGAAGCAATGAGATGGAACCAAGTCCCACAAGCTTGGCTGTGTTTATTTCCAGGAGCCAGAGGTTAGTGAATTAAAAAGCGTGCAGCCCTCTAACCATGGCATCTACCTTCCTCCGGACACCCAGGAGCATGCGGGATCTGGGAGGGCATCCTCTATGCCACGCCTGACTGTGGATCCCCAGGTAAAAAGCAACCAGCAAATACCTTATGCAGTGGCATCCTGGGCTGTATTGAATTGGTGGGTTATGAAAACACATCTGATGTTTTCAGGTGAGCCCTTGATTTTTCCCACCCCTTTCTTAGAAGCAAAACCTGGCTCGTGGCCTTCTCTGTAGAGCCTGCTCCTCCACGGTGGGCTCTCAGCGAAGCCCTAAACACAACAGCCTAGCCAGCAAGCTGCCATAACCCCCTCCAGACGGGCTCAGCAGCCTCAAGACTCAACCAGCCATGCAAGAGACACTTTCCAGGACTTTCCCAGTGTATTTCTCCTTCCTCTTTTCCTCTACTGGCTCATCAAGCACATATGCAGTTACTTACACACACAGCTGTATCAGGACTGTCTGTCCGAACCAGTGCAGGCCACGCCTCATTTCTTTGTCTGTTTTCCTGGCTTCTCTTATCTGTCTGTCTGTCTTACATTAAGTTCTGACAGAGACAAGAAGGGTCTGTGGATCTATTTTGACATCGGTGGCAAATCAAAAACACCCAAATCCGAGGTGGGCTGAGGGTGGGACCATCGCCCTCACGTATTTCAAAGTGGCCCAAGGTTCACGGCAGGTCCTGGCTGAGTCCCTGTGGTAGACGGCCCTATGGGAAACTCGCACAGTAGACTCAGCTGCTCGCTTTCCTGAGCATAAAGAGAAGACCCTGGATCTGTCCCAGTGACAAAAACACCTAACAGAAAGACACTTTCTGGCACAGCCTCCTCCAGCTAAGGTCTGAGCGAGAGGGGTTCAAGGAAGGTTACAACCATCTCGGTCCGCTTCTGTCTTCCTTCCTACCCTTCCGGTAATTAACCCATACCTGTGTTCCTCTGGGGCTCGTATTTCCAGGTGGTAACAGACCCCAGCTCCATGAGACGTTCGTTCTCTACTATCCGGGATAAGCGTTCGAATTCCTCATGGTTGGAGGAATTCTCCATGGAGCGAAGCAGCGAGAACACCTATAAGTCCCGTCGCCGGAGCTACCACTCCTCCCTGCGGCTGTCGGCCCACCGCCTGAACGCCGACTCGGGTGAGAAGGCCTCGCTCTCGCTGCCCTCAGGGCCCCAGCCCTGCGGGGCTGATTCTGGCAAGGACTGCAAATCCCTGGAACAGAATTCAGATCAGGGTTGAGGAAAGTGAAGGAAGGGAGGATGCTCCTTACCAAAGGTGGGGGGTGGGGAGGTCCACATCTGACTCACACCCCGAAACAGGCCACAGCCCTCCACAGTTACCACAAAGGCCGATGAGCTTCCCTCCTTCCGGAGTAGAGCTGTAGACGTCACTAAGCGTCCATTCTCAGGTGGCACCATGGGGTACCTCAGGGGTGTGCAGACCCCCTGGCGGGAGCCAGGCTCAAACCACCAACCCCGTTTCAACCCGCATAGCACTTCCCCGGAATGGCTTTACAGACTACAGTTTGTGTTTTACTAGATGAAGAAGCGGAGGTAAAGAGAGCAGTGACTTGTCCCGTGCCGCGGGGCCAGTAAGTGGCAGAACTGGGACGAGACGTGAAGTCCTCTGACTCCAGTGCCGGGGTCCTCGCCCTGCCGTGACGTCAGCCGTGCCATTATTCAGTTCATAGCAACTTCTTAATTCCCTTCTACTCGCCTCATTTCCCCCCACCACTGAAAAAAGTCACACACCCATGTTTAGGCAAAGATTCTAAACTGTGTCTTAGCATAAACGAGAGCGGGAGAGAATCGATTGCATCCTTTGACGTGCATTTTTTTCCAGTGGCAACTTGCACACTCACCTCGTCATAAGAGGTGAATTCCCTGGCCTTTCTCTCCGCTCACCTGCTGACGTGCCTGGAGCAGCGGGAACTTCAGCACGGGCTGAGTTGCGACCAGTTGCTTTTGTCATCTCTCACAGGCCACAAGTCCGACACCCACCGCTCCGGGGGCAGAGAGCGGGGACGATCGAAAGAGCGAAAGCATCTCCTCTCTCCTGACGTGTCCCGCTGCAACTCCGAGGAGCGAGGCACCCAGGCGGACTGGGAGTCCCCGGAGCGCCGTCCGTCCCGGTCCCCCAGCGAGGGCAGGTCGCAGACCCCCAACAGAGAGGTGAGCGCGGAGAGGAAGCCGAGCCTCTGCGGAAGGACGAGGAAGGGGGGCCTGTTAACATTAGGTGCAAAACGGGGGCATCCAGCACCTGCCCGGACTTCCGTGTCACAGCAAACAACATCCATTGTGCATGGTGCTTAGTAACCCACTGCTCTGTATGCAGAAGTGACATGAGGTCACAGAAAACCAGATACTCCCCCAAGACAGACGATGGTGTCTGGAGGTCATTCCACCCCAGTCCTCAGAATCCTGAGGTACGAAGTCACAACCACTTCCTAAATGTCTCAGCCAGACTGAGGAGGGAGAAATGGCCCTTTAGCCAGAGAACGTTCTTCGATCAGTGGCACGGTCCTTGGCGTAATGGGGAATGGCGATCCGTCTCTCCTTCGGGCCTGTTGCCTAAGGAAAAGCTACCAGAGTTGCTTCCTCTGCACCTGCTTCCTCCCACGACCACCCCTCACTGTCCTCGAGGCTCTCGGAGCCCAGAGGGGACGCGGAGGGCAGGCAGGGACTCTCAGAGACTGCGGCGGGTGAGAAGTTGACTGCTAGAGCAGTGGTTTTCAGCTTTTAATGCAGAACAGAATCGCCTAGGGCTTGTTAAAGCTGCATTCCTGGGTTCAGTCGTGAAACCCAGGATGCTGCCTTTGGAAGGACCCGTCCCCAGAGGTCACACACCTTGAGAAACTGTCCAGAAGATCCATTTACCACCACCTGGGCTCAGGGAGTAGATGAGCAGGTCAGGTACGGCCTGACCCGGCAGACGAGGGGGTAGAAGCTGCGTTAACCTCGGCAAGCCAGCGAAGATGTGGAGGCGAGAGGCCGAGCGAGGGGAGGTGTCTGCCACCCCCCGACACCCACTCCAGAACACCTTCCCGACACTCTCGAGCCTGTCGTTCGATGTGCCACTCGTTCCATATCCGGAGCTTTCAGGTCCTTGCTACTCGAAGTGTGTGTTCCTTGGGAGCTCGTTAGAAATGCAGAGGCTCGGGCCTCACCCCAGAGCTTCTGAGCCCGTACCCGTAGTTTAAGAAGACTCCCAGAAAATCACATCCACGTGAAAAGTCATATGCCCCGGTCTAGATGGCGTTGACTTCTCTCTCCATCTCCTGTAATCCCTGCGCCCCTAAGGGGATGTGCCTTGCAGCAGAGGGCAGTCCAGTTCAGACCCCTCCTCCAGCATGCAGACTCCCAGGGTCCCTGTGGGAGGGGTGGGGGACCTCAGCCGCGATCAGGCCTGCCCGGGCTCACCCGCCATGTCTCTCCTGCTGTACAGGGCACAGGCTCCTTGAGCGAAAGCTCCATCCCCTCCATCTCTGACACCAGCACCCCAAGGCGAAGTCGTCGGCAGCTCCCCCCGGTCCCTCCAAAGCCGCGGCCCCTCCTTTCCTACAGCTCCCTGCTCCGACACACGGGCAGCGTCTCTCCCCCCGCCGATGGCAGCGAGGGCGGCTCCCTCCTGACCTCCCAAGTCCTGGAGGGCGGCGAGGGGGGCCCGCCCGCGCCCTCCAGCTCCCGGCACACGCAGCAGGGCCCGCACCCTTCCCCGCAGCGCTACATCTCCGAGCCCTACCTGGCCCTGCACGAAGACGCCCACACCTCGGACTGTGGCGAGGAGGAGACGCTCACCTTCGAAGCCGCTGTGGCCACCAGCCTGGGCCGTGCCAACACCATCG
>NW_006432945.1:9115160-9118051 GCF_000325575.1 Pteropus alecto | reverse complement strand
GCGGCACAGCTGGCAGATGCCCAACGGGCACTACCGGCGGCGGAGGCGTGGGGGGCCGGGGCCGGGCATGATGTGCGGAGGTGTCGGCGACCTCCTGAGTGACACAGAAGAAGACGACAAGTGCTAGAGGCTGCTCCCCCCTCCGCTGCATGCTCTTCTCTCACATGGAGGAACCAAGACCGAATTGGGAAGCCCGTGCGGCCCGGGGGGGAGGAAGAGGGAGGAGGAGGGGAGGACCACGCACGGTCCGCAGGGGGAGGACAGAGGCAAACCCGCCAGACCCACCGAACTGCTTCGCTCCCTTCGCGAGGCGGGCACCGCCCCTCCGCCGGGGCAGGAACACGCCAGAACGAGGGTCACTCCCCCGGGAGAGGGCACGTCAGGGTGGCTTCGCTTCCACTGCCCCTTCCCGCTTTTCTCAGAGCCGCGGAGGCATCGGGCCGGCCTGTGTGTTCGCTGCCGTCGCCCGGCGAGGCCTGGAAGACTGTCTGGCTCTCAGCCCGGGTGCCGCGGAGACCGTGGGAGAGGGTCTCCATCCTCCCTCGCCAGCACCATCCCATGCGCGACGCCGTGGCTGGCTCCCCCAAAGCAGCACAGACTAAGTTCGGGAGCATCGGATGCCGAGGGCAGGGAGGAGAGAGAGAAAGCGGACGGGGACGGGGTCAGGGTGCTGTGGCGGCAGCAGCCAGGGCTGGTCTGGATGAGCAAAGCCATAGCCCAGCAGCCCACGCTGTGGAGAAGGCCAAAGAAGCAGAGAGCTGGTGGGTGCAGGCCTGTCACGCACACAGTAGGTGCTTTGTGTGCTAGGATAGGCTAAGAGGTCCCCCGGGGTCCACAGACGTGCCTGTAGCTCTGGTAAGGGTGATATTTTAAAAGTATTTACGGCCAGTATGGCCAGGGTACTCGCTGACAAGAATGCAGTTCAGCCTAGCGCTGTGCCAGGCCTTAGCCCCCAGTGATGCTGGTCACGGCGGAGCCCTGAGGGTGGGGTCAGGGTGGCAGGGGCACTCGAGAGCCTGTTTTCCAGCCAGTCTAGCAGTAACTCAGCATGGGGACCAGCTGCGGCAGCACCAGCACATGCTGGCTGCAGATCCACCCAGACTCGGGTCCAGGAGGCAGCGGGCCCCTCTGCCCGGTAGCAAGGCCTGTGCGGCCAAGTGCCAGGGGCCCAGCCTTCCCTGCCAGTCCCCTGAGAGGACAGCCCACACCTATCCCAGGGCGGGTCACACATGCCCCAGCAGGGACTTCTCTAGAGGTGGAAAAGACTGACTTTGAAACAAAAGCAGCTTCGGTGAGAGTCGGCTGAAGTCACTGAGGACTTCCTGCGGAGGGCCCCTCCACCTGGAGTTGCTGCAGCCGGTTTGTGGGCGAGGGTCTGTCAGGATACTTTAGTAAATATACCTCAGCTTAGACCTGGGCTGGTCCTTCTGGCGAAGCAGGCTCTGATGGGGCCTTGTCACACAATGTGACAAGAGTGGGGCCCTGAATGCTTCTCTGGGCCAGGACTGTGCTTTACTCGCCCCCAGAGTAAGAGCTGAGCAGAAGGCAGCCTCAGGCTCTCCTTCCTAAAGCCCCAAACTCAGAAGCGCTGAGAAAAAACAGCTCTTACTTGGCGAATCTGTTCCTTTAGCATAACTGTCCGTTTGGCGGAACACATCACTGTCTTTATCTGGTGGAAATGCAGCCCCCAGCACCGTCCCCACAGGTGGTAGGACCCCCAGAGAGGAGAGCCAGGCAGGGCCCTCCTTGCCCAGCCAGGAGCTGATGGAGCCTGCTGCACAGCACCCTCCCTGGGGAGACCCAGCGCCCCCTGGACCGAGAGCACAGTGGATAAACATTCTTTTTCTGCTCCCCCAGCCCAGACTCTGCCTCGTGGGTAGGAGTAGTCGGTGGCTATTATTTTTCTTATAATTTCTCTTTTGGTTGAAATAGAAACAAGGCATTGCCACATCAGCTCTGAAAAGCCAAATTCAACCCTGTGGCTGCGGATTCCTTTATCATAGCCCCGCTTTCTCTTTAGATATTAATGGAGCCTCGTGACCCACGGTCCACTCCCAAACCAAAGCAGCCCCGGGGCAGGGGAGCAGTGAGGCAGAGAGGAGGCGTCCACCCCTCAGGCCCTCGTCTGTCTTCCTCTCCGCCTGTGTGCTCAGGAGCAGTTGGGAATGTGAACTTGACTATACGGCGGCCCAAACCCAACAGGCGTGATTGTTACGTAAGGCTCTGATGCTGGGCTTTGTATTGTTGAAAAAGTTTCCTCTGCTCAGCATCATTTCATGCCAAAGTGTTGCTACGGGTGGCTTTGTGAGCACAAAATTGCTTTCTTCCACCTCGGAAAAGCAGCTTTCCCTAGGGACAGGCCTACAGCAGGACGGCCGTTCTGAGCCAACGAGTCTATTGCATTGTTTTGAGAAAGGGAATTGAAGTGATACCTCGAGCCATTTCGACAGTAGGAGAAGTTTGGGCTGGCAGAGCAATTACTGGAAATGAAATCTGCCTGCAAACGACATTACAAACACTAAATTTACGGTGCCAGGGGACCTGGACGCCGGGACACCTCACGCTCACCTCCGCCCACGCATCCGAGTCCTGAATAAAGTGGCAGAACGCCCTGCAGATCCGGTCCCCTGACCGACCACCTGGGTTTTTCTAGTTCCGACGAACTTACGAACTCTTTTATTCAACTTTCCCTGACCAAGAAATCCGGTTTCTTATCCCTTAGCCTGCTCTTACCCTTCTATTAATACCAGAAAATAAAAGAATTTTCTGCTAAGTCATGGAACTCCTCATCATCTTCTATCGGTTTCCTTATGCCTGTTAATAAACGTGAACTCCCCCTTCCCCTCGAGTAGCTGGCCAGGCTGTTCCTTCCTGGGTGTCACCTGCCCCTT
>NW_006432945.1:9112109-9115136 GCF_000325575.1 Pteropus alecto | reverse complement strand
CAGATCTCAAAACCCATGCTTCCGTTTGGATTAAAAATCATGGCAGCATCTTGACAAGCTCCAAGCAAAAGCAGACGGCTCCTTGTGTCAGAGAGACACAGCATGACACGCTTAGCACCGCTGGTCCCTTCACAAGAATCTTTAGCTCTATGTCGAGTTTCCCTTGCTAATATCAGTCCTCAGCATCACAAGAGAGATTAGGTGTGTGTGTGTGTGTGGTCCCCAGCAGGCCTTCAGATGTAAAGATTAACTCCAGATCACGGTTCCCTCTTAGCCGGGGTCAGGAAAGAAGGGGTGGTGTCCCTCAGGCACACCAAGAGCCATCAACACAATTGTCCAGTGTGGCCTATCCATTTTTCTAGCTGAAGAATCTGTTTCTATTCTGAGCTCCCCCAATCCCCTGCTGGGTACTGAGACCAGTGAGAACATTCCTCTGAAGCCGAACTCCAGATGTTCTGGATTTTGCCCTCCCTTGACTCTCAGGCCACCTTCCACAGCTCCCCCGGCCTCTCCCGTCCCTACACACCTGCACCCCGCATAGAGCCGGCGTGTAACCGAAGTGCCCTCTGCTCTCCATCCCAGCCCTTGTTTTGCTACATGTTAACACTGACTCGGCTCCTAAGACGGCCACCAGCCCAAGCTTATCAGCTGAGCTGGCTGCCTGCCTCTGCCGTCCTCAGAGGATGCTTCATTCTCATGAAACACAGCTGGGAACTCACCGTGTGATGTTCACAAGATGACTCGATCCGGTGTAAGGTGCGGGGCCGCTGGGGTGTGTGGGGAGTGTGTATGAAGTGTCCACGTACTCAATGAAAGCCCACTGCGGGGAAATTAGGAATTTAGGAGAGCCTGGCGTAATGGAACAAAATTTAATAATTTTTTTTAAAAGAAATTCTCAATTGTTCATTACATCCTATTTCTAAAGCCTGCTCTGGATATCTCATTTTTGGACAAAGTATTTCTTTAGAGTGTCGAGCCAGGGATAAGTTGAGAGATTCTTTAATTTCTCAGCCTAGCTATAATATATAAATATTGTGAAGTTTTTTTTGTTTGTTTGGTTTTTTTTTTTAAGGCATATGTACAGTAGGGGGGATTTCTGTGAGACCTGAAGGTTAAGGGACTTTCACTGCTAGTTTTATCAGCTTCACGTCTGTTGAGTTTTGAGGCTCTCAGAGGCCTGGTAGACTCTTCCTCACCTGCTTCTCACCTGCCCTTCCCTCCTGGATTCCAGGACCCTAAGCACTGCCCGGGACGTTCAGGAGAGGACCTGCGATGCAGGAAAGGAAGAAGTGGGCCCCTTGCAAGTGTCCAGTCAGGACATAACTAACTCCAGACAAGAGCCCCGTAAGGAATCAAGTCCAGGTTTGGATAACTATATATCCACACTGAGACCCTTTTTTAACAAAAGCCAAATGAACTCAGGGGTCACGACCTAACCTATCCACAGAGTGACCAGAGGACACCCCGCATTAGTAACCACTGCCTGCAGTAGCAGTTTCATCTTTTGGGTTTTTTTTCGGGTTTATTTATTTTTTTTTTTTGGTTTCTCCTCTCTGAACTGCCTAGTACATCACAGCCAGGTCTAACTCAACAGAGCAGATGCCGATGGCTTCTCTGCTGGCTGCAGTGACAGGCTCCGCTACAGAGTGCTGGGGTGATTTGTCAGCTGTCATGTGCTGATTCTCACCCACAGAATATGGATGTACCATTGGTGGAGGGGACACAAAAGACTAAGAACAGAAACAACCATCTTTGGTTGCTGATGGCCTTTTTCTTCTCTTGAATTCTTTCTGCTTTGACGCTCTGCGGCTTACGCATCTCAGAGAGATCACTCTAAGCCAAAGACAACAGAGTCATAGCTTGTCCCAACCTGCTCAACGGGCCTGGAGGGCTTCCCTTAACAAAACTCAAGCCAGTTGGTTGAGACGTGTAAGTGGGACTCACAGCAGTCTAAGCACGCCGCTGGTGAGGCCGGGGTGCCCACAAACTACCCTTCTATTTTTGTATTCTCGCTCCCCTCTACTCCTTCCCCCCCGTGTTCAGAATAGGGGAGGCTTGTATCTTGACCTTCTGAATGCAAAAAGATTTTATAATAAGCCATGCTATGTAAGAATGTTATTGAGTTATTACGGATTCTTATTCCTGGAAGTCTGAAAGAGTTGAGTAGATCAGGTAAATAGAAGTAAGGGGATTTATGTTTATTTTTGTTTGGGTTTTTTTTTTGCGGGGGATGGGGGGTTGGTTTTTTGGTAACAGACCTGCTCTAGAACGGCAAAGAAGGATGAACGTGTGCTCTGCAGTGTTTCTGAATCAGCTGCTCTTTAGGATTTTCCGTCAAATTTAATGATATTTGCATCAAAAATCTGAGGTTACACAACACGGGCTCCCATCTTCTCTCTCTCTTGTCTTACTCCTTTTGTCTAAGTCAGGCTTTCTCACCTGTTTCTCTGTCTATTCTCCTTTTAGGAACTTAAAATACAATCTCAATTAATGAAAACTGCCTGAAAAGTTCAGTGAAAGCCAAGGAAGTAATAGAATAGGTATAGAATATTTTAAGGACATCTTTAACCAATAAATACAAAATTTATGTCTTGATTAGAAGATTAAAAAATTTTTTAAACAGTAATCTGTTTAATGATAATTATTGGGAGTCAAAAATAAAATATTCCAGCCTTCTAAACAAACTTGTGCCTTCAGCAAGCGTATTCCATCTCTCTACTTCCCCACGTTGGGAAAACAAATACTAATGCTTGGCTTGTACATGGGTGTGTCACGTGTTTGTAAGTAAATAACTCTTCAGTTAAAGCTCTTAGTCCCCACAAACCGATTTGGAAAAAACTCTACTCTTTATATCCCATTAAGGACCTATAAAATTCTTGGCATTGCTATAAACATTTATTTTTTAAAAACTTCATGTTTAATGGAACCTGAATCCAGGATTTGCTTTAATTTCGCACTCCATTCTTCCTATTCTCCCTCCCTCCTCTTCTTAGTTTTCTATCAACGACCACCACCACCACCCAGACT
>NW_006432945.1:9064859-9111138 GCF_000325575.1 Pteropus alecto | reverse complement strand
TGATTTGCTTTAATTTCGCCCTCCATTCTTCCTATTCTCCCTCCCTCCTCTTCTTAGTTTTCTATCAACGACCACCACCACCACCCAGACTTTTTTTTCCCTCTAAATCCAGGAAGGAAGCTGAGTTTTCATGCTCAGAACTTCCTAGTATCTTCTCCTTGTGGACACGTAAGCCGGCCTCAGATCAAATATCCACAAGCTGCAACACGGGATCGAGACCTCTTCTCCTACCTAGGATCTGAGCAAGTCTTTAAACTCTCTCCCTCTCTCCACTCTGGAGCCAGATCCCAGAATTCGTACCAGGTAGTGTCAGCTCCTTCTCGGTTTACTCAGAGGAGGCCCCAGATCTGAAAGCAGATTAAGTCAGTCCAAACTGCCAAATCCGAATCCGACTTTATTTGGTGACTCAATTTGCTTTACGGTACTCTGATTTCTTAGGGTGACAGCCTGCATTGCACAAGAACCACCACTCAAGGCAAGTCTATTAGAAATCTTTACAAGAGATGAGCAAGGAACACACACTCCGAAATTTCAAAGTGCCACTAATCAACTTTTAAAAATACAGGTAAGATGAAATGAGGGCTAAATAGTGTAATCTAACTGCCAATTAAAGTATACAGTAGTCCTGGTCTATGTTACATCTGATATGGAGCTGTATAACATTAAGCAGATCCCAGAAGATTTAGTGAAAACATAGGCATTGAATTTTAATGGCTACCAATGGGGATATATACTTAGCCTGCAGGCCAAACTTCAATCAGTGTTTTTCTATCCTGGTGCTTTGTGACCAAGCCAATATTTATACAAAGCCACCCTAAGAGCTGCAATTGCAGAGGAACCTCCCTCTTGGTGACATTAGAGAGCAGTCCAACTCCACTCAAACTGAGTCCAAGATTTGGAACTCGCCCAGGAAAACAAATGGAGGAGAAAAATCTAATGCGCCAAGTGTGCATGGCATTTCACAGTCGGGGCAACTGGGGCGGAGGCTAGGAAGACAAGGTCAAGGTGGAAAGTAAAGCTAGTCCCAGGAAGAGGAAGTAGAGATGTAGGACCTGGGGTCCTCACTTACAGCAGATCGCCAGTCGACTTATCGGCGTGATGCTGGATTTAGAGGGGTTCTTTCTGTTAAACTCTCCCAGGGTAGTGGGTTCAAAGGCCTCAGAGGCTTACTAGAGCCCTGAAACACTTTTCCAGATCTGGGAGATGGAGAGAAAGGAAGTTCTTGCTTTAAAGCAGCGGAAGACAATCTCTCTGACTTTGGCAACTCTTCAGTATCATCGTGCCAACAGTGGAGAGATGTTATTGACCTTCCTAGCGGTGCAAGTGCCACGGGAGACGAGAGGGGTGGTGAGAGGGGCAGGGGATGAGCTTTATCAGACGTGGATTTCGAACTCTGCAGGGCGCGCCTACACTAGCCTCAGGATAACGCTGCCAGGAGGCGGACGACAGGGTATCCAGGCCAGGTTCTCTGTCTTTTGGGACCCAAGGTCAGGCCATTCCCTCCTTACTTTGCTTTTAAAGGATGAGCATGTACGATGATCCCACCCGCATTACAAAACACACACGAGTCAAGGCACATGAGACATTTCCTTACAGGCAGCCCCCACCGTGTGTGCCACCTTGAAGCCCCTTCAGTAACAGTGTTTGAACAGCAGCCAAGGCTGGCCCTCCCGGAGTACCGGTGCATCTCTCCTAAAGCCAGAGTTCAGCACTGCATGTGGACCAGGTGGATACTCTGTAATATAAATGCTCGTTTGGATCCAAAAAGAAAACCATTAAAAATAAATGAAAGATGAACAACTTCAATGCTTTTTTTGGTGGGGGGGGGGGGGGGGGTCAAAGAAAAGAATAAATAAAACCTTGTGGTAAAAAATTAATCGGCCTGATGCCCCTCACTCAGTTTGATTGCTCCCTAATAAAGGGAGCGAACAGGAGTGACATTGTGCCAGGACTCTTGGGGTGAGTGGGCGGCGGGTTCTACAGTGCGGTGAGCTGACATCTGCTCAGCCCAGCTAGTTATGCGTATCTCCAATTTCCAAGGACATCCCAGCCCTGGAAGATTTTCTTGAATTAAAAGTGCCCTTGCCTTGGAGGAAAGCAAACAAACAAAAATAACGGGCTTCAGACAAACGGATTCCTTGAAAAACATTGAGCAGATTTTTGGATCAGAAGATTATCTCCAGGTGTGGAGTTTAAAAGTAGGCGCAGAGTCTCTTTATGGAACATGAGGCTCCAGGACTAGAAGAACTAAAACCAGCCTCCTCACCAAAAGACGAAGAGAATTATGGGACACCGGCCTAGCTGCCAAGTTCAGGAAGGAGCAGACTCCTCGGGACTTTCAAGCAATACTGTTCCTTCTTTCCTTCTGCCTGAGTAGCTTCCTTAATGAAAGCAAAGAAGCAGGGCCTGGGTCCCTTCGACTCTCCTTCGACTGAGAACAACTTTCTCAGAATTGTTTCCTGGGGAAACAATATCCTCTTCTAATCCCAGTGTTGGGTTTATTATTTCAATCTGAATGATTATTTTATCAATTTAATAGAAATCGGCATTCTAGGATAAGTTCCCTATTTCTGCAGTTCTATCAAAGATGGTTTCTTGAGGCCTAAGATGGGATTTTTTAAAACAATTTTCTTACGATCAATTGGAAATCTCTTAAGATCTATTCCATTCAGATTTTGTGTTGTTTTCCCATTATAATCTCTTTCCCATGGCTTCCATCACCATTGGAGTTGGAAAGACAGAACTTGAAGAATGTTTTTGCCTGACTTCACACTTTTATGGGATGACAAATTGGTTTGCGCAAAGGTTGGCTTATAAGGAATTTTTCTATCGACTAATGTGGGTTTTCTTCCATTTCCTTCTAATCTAGACGTTAGGTCCATAATATTTACCAGGTAATGGTACTGGGAGACACACATAAAGAAAAATAAACACTATGACCTTCTTTCTGGTGTTTTCGTATCATGATTCTGAGCATCTATTGGTTACCCTAACACAATATATCCCTTAACCAAACTCTTGCCTCTAGGATACTACGAACTTCTCTTTACTTGTATACCACATTCCTTTGCTAATAAACTAGGACAATTTTCAAACCAAAAACCAAGATTTCAGTTCCTCGAACACTCAAACACAGAATATTGGTCAGACCCAACTGAATGAAATCTGCACGCCACCGTTCATTAATGGTGTGTCCTTGAGCAAGCTGCTTAACCTAAAACTTACTTTCTTCATCTTTAAAGTGGGAACAATGATAGCAAATACCTCATGGGGTGGTTGCGTAGAGTGAACAAGTTATCACCTATAAAGAGAACAGCCAGTGTCTGCCCCATAGTAGGCATTTGATAAATGTCAGGTACCACCATTAATGTCATCATGGTCACATAAAGTACATTCGCCAGGCCCGAGGAACTGAACCCTTCAGAGACACATTCTAACTGGAAAAGTGTGCCGAGTGAGTGTTTCCTTCTGTTAGTGAAATACGGAGGCCAATTTGATCCTCAGACAGGTTTCCAAGGAAAAGGGAATAAATTAGCTTTAGAAAGGAATCAAATCATTATTATATATCTATTTTTAAATAGTGCCTCTATGCTTCTGAGAAACAAGCCCTAATTTGCTTATTCTTCACTTCGAATTTCCATATTCATTCAGTAACAAAATGGGGGAAACATTAGTGAGAGATAGTAATTGTAAAAGTAGCAATAAAGTTAATGGCAACATTAGAAATACTGTACACATACAAACATAGTAATACTCAAGGCAATTTGAAATATCAAGCAACACTCAAATTAATGGCACACGTAAGTGAATCATAAATTCAGTATGAATGGCCTGATTCTTGCTCCATTAAAAGAAAAAAAAATGAGAATAATCCTTTTAAAAGACCATTCCTAGGTGGTTGATAAAAAACTATTTATTCATAAGGTATCGGCTCTGGACATAAACTGTGCAGTACTTTGCAGGGGATTTGCTGCGGGAATATTCGGGACAGGACAAAGGCATAGCAGCAACGTGAGACTGAAGCCAACCACCCTGAGTTCAAACAGGAAGGGGACTCCCACGCCTCAGCCATGACTCCCAGATCTCTGGCCTCTGCTTCTGCATGCAAGGCCACAAGTGCGCATAAAAATAATAACTATGGCCTTCATCTGCCTTCATGTGAATGTCTGGAAGGGAGCGGAGAGGGAAAAAGGATGTCTCATACAAATATAGTTCAGAAAATATGCTGACATAAGCAATAGGTAGACCTGGGTCTAAATTCTAGCTATGCATTGAATAGTGAGCCCAGCCACATGACTTAGCCTCTAACCCAATGGCAGAATTAGGATAACAAGACCAACCTTGAATAGCGGTAGTGCGGATGAAAGATATATCTCTCCCCCTCTCTCCCCCTCTCCCCCCGCGCACACGCGCGCTCGCTCGCTCTCTCTCTCTCTATCTCACACACACACACACACACACACACACTGAGTACTTGGCATAATTCCTATCATGTAGCAGGCATTTCATAAACCTGATTGCTATTATTATGTATCCATTCACTCATTTATTAAATGTATTTATTAATCCCATACCACGGTGCCATACACTAGGGTTTCAATAACGAACAAGCCAAGTAAAGTAGCTGTCCCCAGGCTAATGGAAACTACAGACAAGAAACAAGCCATTGCAGGACTTCTGGTCAGGATGGTGGAGTAAGTAAATGCTGTGCTCACCTCACACAACCATATCAAAATTACAACTAAATCATAGAACAATCATCATTTGGAATCACCAGAAGACTAGCTGAACAG
This sequence comes from Pteropus alecto, assembly GCF_000325575.1. Classification (NCBI taxonomy): domain Eukaryota; kingdom Metazoa; phylum Chordata; class Mammalia; order Chiroptera; family Pteropodidae; genus Pteropus; species Pteropus alecto. Next base: position 9,106,345 of record NW_006432945.1, on the reverse strand, counting down.
AAGTCCTGTAACTAAAGATATAAAGAAGCCACAACAAGACTTGTAGGAGGAGCAGAGATTAGAAAGTTGCAGGTTCCGCACCCACGGGGTGGCGATTAAGAATCAGGAGGGTTATTTCAGCTGCAAAGGTCCCTGAGGATCAAGGGGTCCCAACCCCACACTGGCTCCCCAGCCCAGAGAACTAGTGCTGGGAAGAGGAGTCCCCATGACATCTGGCTGTGAAAACCAGAGGAGACTGCATATGAATGAGACAGCTAACCAAGGTGCTCCTCTTAAGGAACTTGTACACGAATTTGCTTGCTTACAAACTCACTGGCTCTAAACCCCAGACCAAGGGCAGTAGCTCAAAAAGCACCAGGGACATATGGGGAGGAGCTGATTGACTAGCTTCAGGACAAGGGCTGGAGGGGCAGGAGTCAAAGCAGCTCAGTCTGGGGACAAAAACACTGGCAGGTGCCACTGTTCCTTTGTTGAGCCCTCCCTCATGCAGCCAGCCTAGTACAGGAAATCACCAAATCCGAGCTCTCCATTAACCTGGCTAACACCGTTCTGGCACCCCGACCCCCAGCCCTTCCCCACCATGGAGATTCTTTGAGGCCTTGTTCCACCCAAATTGCATGCCCAGCCAGAGTGACTTCCAGCAGCTTTTCCACAGAAGCAGCCCGCCTCAGCTCATGCTGCAGACTTTCCTAAAATCTCTCAAAGGTTTACAAATCCCAAACAAGCAGCACTGGCCTCAGTGTGCCCAGTTCCTCTTGCTAAGCAGCCCCAGTCCTAACACAACTGGCAACTAGTCTCAACTTGTATTGTAACTCCCACCAGGTGGCCCCAATACTGGCATAAGCCGTGGCCAGTATTCGCTTGGAACGTAGCCTCAACTACGTGCCACAAGCCTGGCACAAGTGGTGGGCGGCCTTAGCTCACACTGTGGTGTGAACTTGCACCACTTCTATTCAACGTAGTATTTGAAGTCCTGGCCACAGCAATCAGACAAGAAAAAGAAGTAAAAGGCATCCATATTGGAAAGGAAGAAATAAAACTCATTATTTGCAGATGACAGGATACCACACATAGAGAACCCTAGAGATTCCACCAAAAAGTATTAGAATAAATTGAGTAAAGTAGCAGGATATAAAATTAATATTCAGAAACCAGTTGCATCTTTATATACCATTAATGAACTATCAGAAAGAGAAATTAAGAAAACAATTCCATTTACAACTGCATCAAGAAGAGTAAAATACTTAGGAATAAATTTAGCCAAGGAGGTAAAAGACCTGTACTCAAAAAAACTGTATGATATTGAAGATAGAAATTAAAGAGGACACAAATAAATGCAAGTATATATCATGCTCGCGGATAAGACAAATTAACATCATTAAAATGCCATACTACCCAAAGCAACTACAAATTCAATGCAGTCACTATCAAAATACCAATGACATTTTCACAGAACTATAAGAATAATTCGAAAATTTATATGGAATGACAAAAGACCCCGAATAGCCAAGGTAATCTTGAAAAATAAGAATAAAGTTGGAATTATTACGCTACCTGATATCAAACTACAATATAAGCCTATAGTAATCTAAACAGCATGGCACTGGCAAGAAAGCAGACACATAGATCAATGGAACATAACAGAGACCCCAGAAATAAACCTACTCCTATGTGGTCAATTAATCTATGACAAACGAGGCAAGAATATATAGTGGGGTAAAGACAGCCTATTCAATAAATAGTACTTGGAAAACTGGACAGAGACGTGCGAAAGAATGTAACTGGATCACTTTCTTAGACCATATACAAGAATAAACTCAAAATGGATTAAAGACTTAAATGTAAGTCCCCAAACCATAAAATTCCTAAAAGAAAACATAGGCAGTAAACCCTTGATGTTGCTCTTAGTAATACTGACATTTTTTGGATATGTCTCTTTAGGCAAGGGAAACAAAAGAAAAAATAAACGTGGGACTACATCACACTAAGAAATTTTTGCACAGTGAAGGAAATCATCAACAAAACCACAAGACAACCTACTAAGTGGGAGAAGATATCTGCCAATGATATCCAAAATATATCCAAAATATATAAAGAACTTATACAATTTAACATCAAAAAAACAAACATTCCAACCTAAAAATGGACAGAGTATCTGAACAGACATTTCACCAAAGAGGACAGAAAGCTGACCAATAGACATATGAAAAGATGTTCAACGCCACTAATCAGAGAAATGCAAATTAAAACCATAATGAGATACCACCTCACGCCAGTCAGAATAGTTATAGAAATCAATAAACAAGTGTTGACAAGAATGTGGAGAAAAGGGAATCCTTATGCACTGTTGGTTGGATTATAAATTGGTGCAGCCACCACGGAAAACAGTATGGTGGTTCCTCAAAAAAACTGAAAATAGAACTACCTTATGACCCAGCAATTCCACTCCTGGATATTTATTCAAAGAAGTCCAAAACACTAATTCAAAAAGATATATGCACCCCTATATTTACTGCAGCATTATTTACAATAGCCAAGATGTGGAAGTAATCTAAGTGTCCATCAATATATGAATGGATAAAGAAGACATAGTACATATGTACGATAGAATATTACTCACCCATAAAAAGAATGAAATCTTGCTATTTGCAACAACATGGATGGACCTAGAGGGTATTATGCCGAGTGAAATAAGTCAGACAGAAAAAGACAAATACCATATGATCGCACTTATACGTGGAATCTGAAAGACAATAAATGAACAAAGTAAAGAGTAACAAACTCGTAGACACAGAGAACAAATTGATGGTCACCAGATAGGAGGGGGATTGAGAGGAGGGATGAAACAGGGGAAAAGATTAAGTGGTACAAATTGCCAGTTACAAAAATAGCCACGGGGATGTAAAGTATGGCATAGCGGATATAGTCAATAATATACACTGTAATAACTGTGTATAGTACCGGGTGGGTATTGGACTGATCGGGGTGATAACTTCATAAGATATAGAAATGATGATCACTGTGTTGTACTCCTGCACTGGCAGCAAAGCTCAGCTGTCCGCTGCTCAGAGAGATCCCAGGGGCCCTCAGTACAGTAACTTCCATGTTCCCCTTAATGGCACGCACAGCTGTCCCTCACATTCAGCTTCTTGAGAACACTGCTCACAGGGTGAGACAAGGACCAAAAAAAATCAACCAGTGTCTCATCTTCTAATAAGAAAACCCCGTCAGAATCGTAACCAGCGGTTGAGATAAATTATAGAAGCAGCTTTATTTGTCATCAAAACATTCTTTGCTTCGTTAAAGATTAGTACAATAGTGGTCTCTTTTTGTGTTTAAAAATGACTGAGTTTACTATGAATTAATTCATAAACAACTTTCAAGAGCACATCTTAAAAGTTGCTCTTTTAAGTGAAATACCCCTCGAATGTTGCAGAGGTAAAATGGGCCCACCGATTCTACTTGCCCCGTTACAGTATTTAAAGCCCCTTTGCCTGGGACTCTGTATTTCCCTGTTATATTGCTGCCCCAGACCTATCGGCTCCCCTTTCTTATTTTCCAGGTATTTGGCATCTGTCTTTTCTTTCTCCATCACTTTTCTTTTGCTTGTCACTGTGAGACATTTAGTGAAAACAGAGGAGAATGTCTTCGTAAGGAGATTGTAACCATGAACAGTCTCAGTGCAGTTTTAAATAATCCCTGCTTCTTAGATCTATTTAAAATAAGTTATCTTGCAGGGCCTTCGTCTTGCATGGGACCTGAGTGCTTCTCGGGATGTTGCTAACCCTTTCGAGACCAGTACTAAGGTGGGGTGGAGAAGCTGACAAGGAGTCCAAGGCACTGGGTGGGCTACTTGGCTCCCCATGGAGACAGCCTGTGGTGTGTGTGGCCTTTGCATCCTGTGGGACAGAAGCAGCTGCCACTGAGATCTGAGCCGAGAGGTGGTGGCTTGAATCTTGGGCAATTGAGTCCGAATGGCAGCTGCTCTGCCAGATCAAGGGACTAAGAGAGGGTTTTCAGGCACCATGATTGGTCACCAGCAGCATACATTTCCTTGAGAGAGGGACAGAGAAAGGAGAGGGAGGAGAGGGGCAGAGTATTAATGCAGCAGTGTCGCCGTTACCAAGCATCATAATCTAGTCCCCAAACGTGGCAGAAAGGATCTTTTGTAATTAGAAAAAGCAGCGGGTTAGTCACACACTAATCGAGACCTATTTTTGCCTGAATTAGGTCAGTCTTCGTTAAATGCTTCTCTAGAAGTAGGCGGAGGTCGAACTCCCCATGGGTGGTTTGCACTGAGGCAGAAGGATGACTCATGTTTGCTCATCTCGCACGCTGTACAGATGGCTGGGAAGGGCTGATGGAAGCCTCTCTGCCAACTCCCCCGAGACTGACGACACCACCCTCCCACCATCCTCACTAGGAGCCATGCGAATGGACTGCAGAGTGTGCAACGGTGGCTTCTGAGCCGATCCCCATGCCAGAGGGACACAGAGCTTCTTGGACCTTTTGCTAACAGAGTGCCAGAGAATTATAATGTCAGCTAGCTGTGTACTTGTGGCTGGCACAGAGGAGCCCCTGGCACCTTTGTGGACTGGCAGGTTTCTGCAGTGGAATAAATCACTACGATAGCTAGGTCCTCGTGGGGCGACCGACATTTTCAGTTTGTCTGAAAGGCCTGCATGTTAGGAATCCCCTCAGTCCTGGGTGAACCAATCATTGGCCGTCCTACGTCTCCTATTGAAGGGTAAGATCGAATCCTTACTTGAAAGACACTCCAGGTTCTCCACATTAGAAGAATTATTACATGAGAAAATGTTCCAGATGAAAGAGATATTAGTAACTATCTGAGGAAGGAATTCTCAAGCTTTAGCACGCATCAGAATCTCTGGGGCAATTTACTGAACATGCAGATTCCTGGGTTCTACCTCCAGAGATTCTGATTCATAGGTCATGGGTGGGGCTCCATATTTTGCAATTTTATGAGGACCCTGGATGGCTTTAATTACAAGTGGTCCAAGAACTCATGTTTACAAAGCAGGGATTTAATTCCAGCCCCTTGATTTATTGATAAGAAATTGATAAGAAATCACACGATATGCCCAGTATACCTGATCTAAAATTAACTCCAAATTAACACGCCCTTCCAAGTCCAAAGTTATTTCCATTGACAGCAGTTTTGTACGGAGGCCAAGAACAAGGACAGTGGGGTAGGGGGAATCGGTTGAGTTCAAATCCTGGCTCCACCACTTAGTGACTCTGGGAGCGTCAGTCTCACTTATAAAATGAGGATAATAATTGTATGTACCTCGTATGATTCTTGTCAGAATTAAACAGATTAATATACAACCCATTTAGAACAGAGCCTGATTCTACTTCAGTGCTTGCTAATCTAATTATTGTATATATAATTTACATATAATTTAATATCATGGCCTTCTACCAGGACGACCCTTAATGATGACATGGGCCAAGAGGTTTTGTATTTGTGCATCTCATCTACCAGCCATTCAGCAAGAACTGAGAGTCTGTGGTTAGAATTAAAAAGTCCCTGTGAAATTATTGGTTACTGGGTATTTTACTTGGAGAAAAATTAGATAATCTAGTCATATTTAGTGAACATGAAGGAAAAAAAAGAAAAGCCCAGAGAGGTAATTTACCCCAATTCACACAGCTATGGCCTAAAAACAAGGTCTTCTAACTCTCATTCCAGTTTGCCATTACCCAGAATGGTACCCAGTACATAATGGGCACTAAAAATGTTTTAGTGGGGAAAAAAAAATGAATGGTTCATTTAGAATGTACTGAGAGAGCCACTGAACTGCTTCAGATTTCTTCATTGCAGCTCGCACTTAAGTCTCTCATTTCAGGACAGAAACACGCACATTTATTTACTTAGAAAAATTTTCCTGACTATATTTTGCCTGGCTTCCTACTCAGCCTTCAGGAAGGAAGAACTGAAGCTGGAAACTTTGCCTGATGGCACAAGTCTGCATTGAGCATCTCTCCTGTGTCTCCCCATAGCAGCCAGTAGTTTCCCTATTATAGCGGTATCATAATCACACCAAATTATAAATGCTCTGTCCACTCCATCAGAATGTAAGCTACATAAGGGCAGGGACTGAGTTTGTGTTTTAACACTGTCTATTCTTGGCACAACCGGGACCCCGTGTACAGTCATTAGATTTTCAGATGAACGTTAGAAACTGTGGGAGATACTGGTCATTGTTTCCCAGTCTTCATTCCCCTTTACTCTTTCAAGAAGAGTATTTCCCCTGATCCCCGCCGCCCTGCTGCCCACACACTGATAAGTTTAGAAAGTCAAATGACCATCAAACCAGAGAAAACATTTCCCATTCAATCTTACAGCTAGAAGAGGCCAGTGACTACGTTGCCACCAAAAGAATGTAAGCAGAAGTGATACATACAACTTCATTAAAAGGAAATGCCTGCCGTCTGCCCTTTCTCTCTCCCTTTTCCTTTGGGCTGGGAGGCAGTTGTGGTGCTGGTAAGCCAGGCTGGAACTCGAGGAGACAGAAAACACCGAAAGGGGTGGTGAAGCATCAAGACAGAAGGAACCCAGGCTCCTGGATGATCTTGTAGGACAGACTGTCCGACTTTGGGAGGACAAATGAGGAATATATAAACCTATAACCCGTCTGAGTCCTTTTTTGGAGTCTCTTTGTTACAGCTGTTTAGGCCATTCCTTAACTAAAATAAACAAAGCAGAAGAATTCTAAACAACCCCTGGGGTGGACTGACCATTCAGAAGCTTTGAAATTCCAGGCACAAGCAGAATTTAAGCTACATTGCTGGCAAAGCATGGCTATATTCAGCAAGGTGAGCCCTGGTGCCAGAGGGAATTTCATACTTGCACTGTCTGCCTTCCACCCCAGACGGCCTCAGACTCCGCAAGGGCTCAGTCTTGCAAAACTGCTACTCTACTCCCAGCTCAGACACAGACAGCAAGTCCCAGGTTGTTACTTGTGCTTCTAACCAACGGGTTATAGATGGGAGGTCCCAAAGACCCCTCCATGGGTATGAGTAATTTGCAAGAACAGTTCATAGAACTCAGAGAAACATTTTACTTACAGGCTTATTATAGTTTATTATGAAAGGATATAACTTCAGAACAGCCAGGTGGAAGAGATGCATAAAGCAAGGTATGGGGAAGGGTGCAAGGCTTCCATACCCTCCCCAAGCACGCCACACAGGAATCTCCATGGGTTCACCAACCTTGAAGCTCTCCAAACACTCTCCTTTTGGGATTTTATGGAGGCTTCATTACACAGGCAGGATTAAATTATTGGCCATTAGTGATTGATCCAATCTCCAGCACCATTCCCTTCCCAGGAGACTAGGGAATGAAACTAAAAATTACAAACCTTTAGTCACAGTTGGTTCCCCTGGAAACCAGCCTCCACCCTTAGGTTACTAAGGGGAGTTCCAAAAGTCACTCATTAACATAACAAAAGACACTCTCCTCACTTAGGAAATTCCAAAGGTTTTAGTAGCTCTGTGCCAGAAGCAGGGACAAAGACCAAATAAATATACATTTCTTACTATAAATCACACCCTGTAACCTATTACATGTTCCAGGAGTTAGAATGTGGGCATTTTTGGAGGACCATTATTCTGCCTACTATAAGAAGGCTACTATAAGAAAACTTGCCAGCCTTTCATAACGATTGTCTACGTTTTCTCATATGACAAGCATTTTGTATTTTTTGTTTGTTTATGGCATTATGATAACGGTTGAAGTTGATTTTTTTACCCATATGAATATCCAGTTGTTCCAACACCGTTAATCCCCCACCCCTCCAAAAAAACCAAAACAACTACCCTTTCTCCAGTCAAATATATTGGATCTTTGGGGGGGGGGGTGTCAATTTGACCATATATATGTGGATATATTTCTGAAATCTTTATAATATTCCATTATTCTGTATGTCCAGATTTATACCATTAACACAATGTCTTAATTACAGGAGCTTTATAATAAATCTTGAAACTAAGTAGTTTTAGTTTTCCAACTTTTTTTTTTCCAAAATCATTTTGGCCATTCTAAGGTCTTTGTATTTCCATATAAATTTTAGAATTAGTTTGTCCATTTCCTCAAAAATAGCCTGGTGTGATTATGATTGGGATTGCATTACATCTTTTCATACTTTGCTGAACTGATCTTATACATTACTAGGTTCAATTCACTAATATTTTATCATGGATTTTTACATTTATGTTCATGAGAAAGATTGTTCTATAATTTCTTCTTTCTGTAATATTTTTGGACTAAGATTAATGCCAGCCTTATAAAATGAATTAAGAAGTCTTCCCTCCACTATTTTCTGAAAAAGTTTGCGTAGAATTCATATTATCTCCTTAACATATTCATGTCTTCTATATTTAGAATGAGTATCTTATAAAAAGCATATAGTTGGGTCTTTGCTTTTTTTTCTTTCCTTTTTCTTTTGAAATCAAATCTGACAATTTCTGTGTTTCAGTTGAGGTATTTGGACCATTTATACTCAGTGAAATTATTTATATGATTGAAAATTTACTATCTTCCTATTTGTCTTATCTGTTCTTTGTTCCTTTTTACCTGTTTTATTAAGATCTGTCTTTAAACTTTTCTATAGCAGGTCTAGAGGGGTCGTCATAACAGACAGCACAGTCCAACTGCTGAGCTGTGGGGTCCCCACTGAATGCCCTGGTATGGTGACCAGTGGCTCTCCAATCTGGCTGGTCATAGTTTGAATATCTCCTCGCAGCTTGCACATCTCACCAACCTGTGAGAGCTCTAGACATTACTCTAATTACAATTTTCTGGGTATTGCTTTCCTGGCTTTGCAGAGTTTTCTTCTGTGAATACTCGGTGAAGACTCAAGAGAATCCATCTCGGGTTTCTGGAGTCCATTTATTCTGCACTGCAACATCCAACCACCTTAACTACCTTGAGCTCTAATTTTCTAATTTCTATCTCCTGAAATCATTGAGGCCACTGGGCCCTGCATGGGTTGACCCCACTCCGCATGTCCCCACAGTCCAAAAGTTGCTTCCAGGCAGAAATCCAAAGTGATTATGGGGTTCGCCTTAAATATTTCTCTCCATTTAGATACTAGGGGTCATAGTCTTGTACTTCCTGTTATATAGTGTCTGAAAACAGTGGTTTCTTATTGCTATAGACTGAATATTTGGTTCTCCCCAAATTCATATGTTGAAATATAATGCCCAAGTGATGGTATTTGGAGGTGGGGGCTTCACAAGGTGATTAGGTCATGAGGGCGGACCCTCATAAGTGGAATTAATGATCTTATAAAAAGAGGACCCCGCACCCCTTCCTCTGAGTGAGGACATGATGTAACAAAGACTGCTTTCTCTCACCAGGCACTAAATCCGTGGGTGCCTTGACCTGAGACTTTCCCGTCTCCAGAACTATGAGAAATAAACTCTTGTTCCTAAGCCACCCAGTCTATGGCGATTCGTTATGGCAATCTGAATGGAATAAGACACACACTTCACCTAGTTTTCTAGTTGTTTTATGATGAGAGATTTGCCTTAGTCTTTATTTCATCATGGCTTTAAACAGAAATCCAGTCAGAGACTTTTTATTTAACCTGTTTCTACAGAGAAACTAAAGTTTGAATCTCGACTCAATCATGTAAATAGAAAGTTCATATACAATATAAAGAGGGAAGAAGAAACGGGCAAAGAAAAAGAGGTAGCGAGAGAGTAAGTTTGCAAAGCATGAGTTTAGGCCCCTTGTCTTTTAACCCAAATCTGACTTTGATCATCTTTAGCACTGTTTTGAAAGTATAAAAAGGAAACATTTAGATATTTTTGCAAGAGTTTCCTTTCATTGGCCTCTAGATACATATTGCAGAGTCTAAAAATAATTAGGCTGAACTAGTAAGCAAAGGGGGCTTTTTGTACTTTGAGGGGGGTTTTGATATGGGCCTGTAACTCTGTAGATTTAGAATTGGTTACAAGCAATAAACTCGTCCTGGTGGTCCCCAAAGTCCTTTCATTCTGGGGACTGATCAGCCATCCCTGTGAGCCTGAGAGATTAGGACAACAAAGATTCATTGATATAGCTGTGAATGCACACAAAGGGGTATATAAAGACAAACCCAAAGCAATTCCCAGCCCTGGTAAAATTTTATAAAATAACTAAATGGGTAAGTCAATAGTGCCCAAATAAAGCTGAAAATAACCTCGACTGAAAACATTCCTTTAAAAGCCCTCATTTCTTATCATTTAGTCAGAGCCGAAAGCTGTTGAGGAAAACAGGTAACATCTGTCCATGTCTGGACGGCCCTCGCTCTCCCCCAGCCTGGAGCTGCAGTGCTTCAATGGGAATGATTGTGTCCCATAGATGTTAATAATTGACATCTTCACTCCCAAGCCAATTCCTCTTACAAGTACTCAGATTTGTAAGAAACAAAACACTTTTCCTCAACTCAACAACCAGAGCCTTTTGGGGAATTCATCCCTTCTTTTGATAAAACTTGCAGAGCAGCCAATGTTACTGCTGAGAAGGGATGACTTTTAGAAAGAACTATCCAGTCACCTCCCCATTGTTTTCTGTGTGAAAGCTGCAAGGCAGTACATAAGGAATGCACACACAGCAGGTGTGCACATCTGTATTTAAAAGTTTATTCCCAATGGAAATCACTTACTGAGATCTTTCAAGATGCTAGAAACTGTGATAAGTGCTATAAGGGATCTGTAGACATGAATTAAGGCAAGGACTTTTATGTCTAAGAAAGGCCACATCTGGACTTGATGGAAAGGACTGCTTAACACCCGGGCTCCTGAGCTTTAGGCAGGATGGGGGAATAGATGGGGCTTTGGGTGGCCCCCCTAGTGAGTGTGTCCTACATGTGAAATGAGGGTGAAAAAGGCTTCTACGATTGGCAGTCTGCTTCAGAGGCTTGCTAGATGCTCGCCATCCTGTTTTCCTCTTTTTGAGCATGCAGAAGACTACATTCCCCAGCATACTGTGCAGTTAGGTTGGAACAATAAAGGTGGTTTCTGGCCAGTGGAAGGATGAATAGAAGTGATCATGTATAGCCCTGGTACTGTCTGATAATGTGGCCACTAAATTTAAATTTAAGTAAAATTAAAAATCCAGTTTCTCAGTCTCATTGTACTTCAAGGTTCTCAATAGCTACCTGTCTAGTGGCTACCATACTGGATGGTGCAGATATAAAACATTTCCTTCATCACAGGAGGTTCTATTCCATGGTGCTGGTCTAGCCCTTCAACTTGGCAGTCGTTCCCTAGAGGATATGTCTAAATCCTGGGGGGAATGGTGACTCTAACGATTAGGACAAATTTCATAGATTTAAGTGTCAGTTAGAAATAACAGATGCCCCTAGGAAAACAAGCAAGTGTCCAGTGCGTGAAACAGTCCTATCTATCCCTGTAGCAGAGAGTTGGGGGCGGGGGAGGAAGGAAAAAATATTTACTGCTTTAATAACAATTTTATCGTCCTCAACACTGAAAAAATGTTTGTATCATCTCTCTGCTTACAGTATTTGCAAAGTGCTATGAAAATAAGCCAACAGACTATTCTGACTTCTAGACTTATTATCCCCTCAGAAATCATATTAGCACACTTGAATTATGCTCCCTATGAAGGGAAAGTTTATAAATCAAAGATAAACCTCAGGGCTTATTGAAACAAATTCCTAATCAATGAAGTCCTGGATGCCTACAAAAGTGCTTTTGGAAATATTGAATATCTAAATTATGATTAGGGCCAATGGCTGCCTGTGTGGCTGAAGGATTCCCTGTGGCAGTCATAAAAATTCTTCCCACCTCTAACATCAGGTTAATCAGAGCATTTTGTGAAAATATTCAGAAGAAATTGAAGTGGATTTTTTCCCCAAAGAAAACAGAATCCACCTTAATTTCAAACCTGAACACATTATCTTTCCTGATTTGTTTCCTCGAACATTTCTCCAAAAGGATCTAAAGGGTGACAAGCATTATTCATGACGCTAGTTTTCTCTCCCATGATCCCGACAAGGTCAAATGGCCCATGTTACTCTGGAGCCACAGGTGCTGTCTATACATTCATTTTTCATGTATAAGTCTGTATGTATCGAAATGCTATAGCCTCTTCCCTTTTAAGATTTTGCCTTTTTGCATATATCTAAATTTACCCATGTTCCTACACATAAACTTATCACACTGGTAGCATTTGGAGGGGAAAGATGAACAAGCATAATTCCGCCACTATCTATGTGACCACAAGCAAAGTCACTTAATTTTTCAAGACCTCTTGTTCACTCTACTCTAAAATACATGCAGGAACAAAAGGATCTCTAAGATCTATTCTTATTAACTTACATTATTTATGACTTCCACAAAAAGGAAAACCAAACAGAAAAATATATCAAGAAATACAGCAGGTCCTCAAATAACATTGATTCATTCAACATCGTTTTGTTATAACATCGATGAAATACCATAGGAACTTAACTGTCAATTATCTCAATTATCTCAATTAGCCTATGGTAAAAATGGTTTGTTATATAGGTCGTTTCACTTAAAGTCACAGAACTTATCATGGATGTTAAGTGAGGACTTACTACATTCTACTTAAAAGTTTATTGTCCAGCTTAAAAACGTATTAGTTTTAGGCCAGAATATTTATTTCTTAATGCCCATAAACAAATAAAATTTGTTTGAATTTCCCTAAGTATTACTGAATTCATAAGACCCCTTGGCTGTAAGGGCAAATGATCACACCATTATATGCCAGGGTTGATGGGCTGATAGTGTTGGCTAGAGAATCCAGGATGACATTTGCTGTCGTAAGGAATCTGACCAAACCAAACGTGTACTTTGCCCTATAAACTGAAAATTGTCCTGCTGACATTTGTTCCTGTGGGGCCACATCTAATCTCTCAAATATCTTTCTTTCATCAGGTACTTTTTAAATACAAGGAACCATATGATCCTCAGAGAAAATATTGATCTCCATCAACGTCCCCTAACACCTCTATAGGAAAAGAATATTTGGTCAGGAGGCAGCACTATAGTGTGGAAATAATGTCACATTGGGAACCAGAAAAACTAAATTTGAGTCCTGGTCTCCATTTACTCCAACAAACATTTATTCAGCAACTACTATACCCGAAAATGTTGGGCCAGCACCTGGAGATATAGTGGGGAATAAAACAAAAATAGCTTACTAATTTGTTGGGAAAGATAAGTATTAAACATACAACTGCAGATGTGATGAGCATTTCCAAGGGGGAGACAAAGAGTACTATGGGACCATAGAAGAGGAGACTTTTACTTGGTCTAAGGGATAAGCTGAAATCAGAAAATTAAGTGAGAGCTATCAAGAGAAAGGAGAATTAATCCAAATGGTGGGAAATGCATCTGCAAAGGCTTAGAGACAAAAGAGAACATCAAACATATGAGAAACAAAAGGAAGTCCAGGGCAGCTAGAGTGTGGAGAACAGGGGGAAATGGCCTGCGAGAAAGATGAGGCACACAGGAGCCACAGTGTGGAAGACTCTGAAATACCATTAACCAGCGTGGCCTTGGAAAGGCCTCCTTGCCTCTTCATCGTAGTACAAGAGGCTGGAGTAGGTGGACTGTAAGGAACCTTCTAACTCTGAGGTTGAAAGAGTCTATGACAACTTATTATTCCACGTCCCAGAGGTCTACCAGCTTAAATTCAAGGGGTGAGGGAAAGGCTGCTATTTAGGGCAAACCTTAGCCTGATGTCTCAAGCAATTTTTCACTAGTCCATGAATTTTATGGCGGTCTCTGTATGATGTCAGGGGGTAAAAAGCACAAAGACACCATATTGTCCTGCTGTGTGGCTTAGTCACTGAGTGGAGGTCCTGACAGTACGAGGTCTTTGGTCCAGCTTTGGCTTCTCTGCTGACTCCCCCGGTCTGGGCTGGTTATTACTCTCCACCTTATCGCTTCCATTTGCTCCTCTGAAACTCTCAGAGAGGCACCGAAAACGCTTCTTCTAGAATAGTCATGATGATTACACCCTGTGAAATGTTTTAAGTGTCTGGAATGAAAAGTACGGGCAGAGTAATTGGTTCAGTTCAGTCCGGCCACATAAGTCACCTGAATTTTAGCAAGATGACATTTCTTGATAGTCTCATGAAGAAATTTGGCCTGGAACAAAGTTTCAGTGAGCAGACCCACAGCTGGCAAGCAACGACTGCCAAGACCCCATCTCTTGTGAAACCAGAAAAATGTCTTTTTCGTTCTGCTGGATTTAGAGCACCTAGACAGGGTTGATGCTGTAGCTCAATAAATATTTACAGAACATGCAGATTAATCAAGGTGTCTATTGGAATGGTTTGTGTTGACTCACTCTGATGGACATACAGCAAGAACTCATAAAAATCATCAAGGATACTAACCCACATTTCCAGAACTAGTCCAATCCCCACCTGTTTACCCATTCTGATTAGCTTTGTACAATTCTTGACTCCCTTGGTTTTGCAACCTTAGTTTGGCTCAGTCGCTCAATGTTAAACTTCATCTAATGCAGGGGTCCCAAACCCCAGGCAGTGGATCGGTACTAGTCTGTAGTCTGTTGAGAACCGGGCCGCACAGCAGGAGGTGAGTGGTGGGTAAGCGAACAAAGCTTCATCTGTATTTACAGCCACTCCCCAGCACTAGCATCACCACCTCAGCTCTACCTCAGATCATCAGGCATTAGATTCTCATAGGAGCACCAGTACCTGGTGCCCAACAGGTTGGGGACCGCTACAATGCACTCCTGTCTTTGACAATCCATTGTGGGCTCACTACTCCAGCTTAACTGGCATCTCACTCTATACCAAGTGCTAATATTTGACCTTTGGAATAGAACCACGATGGAAACCTTTAATTCCCTGGTGATACGGAAAAAGCCATTTGTGAAACCAAGATCCAGGTGTCACTAGGGAGCCTTTCGCTGCACTATGGCAAAAGTGGCTTCCTTCACTTCAAGTCATTTAGCTTAAGTCTTTTCTTTGGAGAAACAGAGTAAGTCTAGTCCTTCTTTCACATGACAGTTATTCACATGTGTGAAAATTAGTGATGATGTTCTTCCTCAAGCTCTTCTTCTCTAGAAATCCTTTCGAAACCATCCTACAGTTCGCTGTTTTCAAATCATCTACCTTTCTGATAAATTTGAATGCAGAAAACAGAAACTGTATGGCAAAAGCCACCATAACCAGAGTTAAAAGGGAACTAGTAAACCGGTGAAAATATTTGCAGGATATGTCATAGATAAAAGCTAATATACCTAATAGATAAACAACTCATAAAAATTAAGCAGCACAAAAATTTGATAAAAAGTGAGGCAAGATAATGATACACAACTCACGAATATATATATACATATATATGCACATATATATACATCTTTTCATATGTTTGAGGGTTTTATATATATATAGAACATCTTTTCATATGTTTGAGGTATATATATAACCCTCAAACATATGAAAAGATGTTCCATCTCACTCAATTCGATTTTATGAAAATTAAGTTAATGCAAATTAAATTACGCTGAGATATAATTTCTTATCCATCGGAAAGGTAAAAACTAAAAAAAAAAGACATTTTGTTGATGCTATGTAGAAACAGGCACTCACATACATTGATGGTGGGAATATAAACTAACTAGTAAAATTCTTTTGGAGGAAAATTGGGGACTACATAATAAAAAATACACATGCACTTATCTACTGACCCAGAAAAAAGTCAAGGTAATTGCTATAAGCAGTCTGAGGAATTTACCCTAAAGATTCACCCTTCGGAAATATAAAAATAAACATGTACAAGATGGTTTGTAATTGCACAGTACTTGAAACAACTTAAATGTAGCAAAGTGGCTGAATAAACGATGGTACATACAATGCAGTAGTATGTTAACTCTAAAAAATGAAAAAGTTATTTATGAACGAACATAGAATAATTTTCAAGGTATAATGTTAGGTGAATAGAAGCAACTTGCACGAGAGTGTCTATAGTATGCAACTTCGAGTGTAAGAAGGGAAAAATAAATATTCATGAATGTGCTCATTTATGAAAAAAATAAAAAGAATGAACGAGAAACTAATATTATGGGTAGAAACAGTAAAAAAAAATGGGGGTATGGTAGGAGAGATTGGGGGAGTGATACTTGTAGAATAAATAAGCAGTCTGAGGAATTTACTCTAAGTCACATAGATGTGACTTGCAACTATGTTACGATCTCACGTACTCAAAGGAGAGATATGTAATTAAAATGAATGGTGGGGAAGGAGACCCCAAATGGAACAGAAGCAGAAAAGGATGAACCAAACTCTATTCTCAATAACATAACCACAACGGTGGTGGTGGTGGTGGTAACTAACCAACGTCCTCTGGAAAACTGGTCTGTCTACATACTCTAAGACTACCTACGAAAGGCGGGGTGGGGTTGGGGAGAAAACTACACAAATATTGTGCTTTAGTTTGCAGGTTTATCTTCCACAGGGTTACGGTTTAGCTATTCTGAAACTACTTTTACGCATATTCTATGAATCAGCAAGTATATTGTGGATAATGAGGGCTACGTTGCTCTTTGTCAGAGAAAGTAGTTTTGAGTCAGGAAAAGGGGAAGGCTAGAATAAGCCTGGGGAGTTAGACTGAATCTGGAGGCATCGGTACAAGTTAAAGGATTTAAAAATATATATGGATGGATACAGAAACAGTTATAGGTGAGTGTGCATTCATACATATATTTCACAGCTCTCTCTGTCTGCTGAGAAGGCCAGAAGCAATTATAAGTCTACATCGATGAGCATACCTACTACCTGTTCTCTAGGAAAAGCAACTGTCCATCAAATATCATTCTTGGTAAAAGGAACCGGACTCCTTGAAGAAAGGGCACATTTTAAGGCTTGAGCAGGGAAAATACAAGATGACCTGAAATATCTCATGGGGTCAGAGATTAGAAAATGATAAAAAAAAAAAAAAAAAATTTGGGAGCCACATAAAAAAAAAACCGTAGGGCCACATTAAAAGAACACTTGGAGCCAATTGAATAAGTTTCCAATGATCAAATTCAGAACAATTTGAGCAACAAAAGAAATAATCGTAGGCTATAACTTACAGAATTAAATAAAATCCATGAGTCCACATAGGTATAAACAAACAGTTAACTAGACACTTAAATGGTGGAGAAAGGAAAGTTCTTCCCTGAATTAGACTCTAATTATTAAGTGTAGAAGGAATACTGGAAAGAAGTAATCACCATTCCGCAAATACCACAGAAATGGGCCAAATTGTGTCCCCACCCCTCACCCCCCGCAATTCATGTATTGAAGTCCTCACCCCCAGGACTTCTGAATGTGACCATTTGAGACAGGGCCTTTAAAGAGGTGATTAAGGTAAAGTGAGATCATACGGGTAGGCACTAATCCCACATATTAATCCCACATGTCTGACATCCTCATAAGAGGAGGAGGTTAGCACATCAACAATGCAGACAGAGGGATGACTACGTGAGGACACAGAGAAGGTGGCCCTCTGCGAGCCAAGGAGGGAGTCTTCAAGAAGAATCCAAACCCACCGACAGCTTGATCTTGGATTTCTAACTTCCAGAACTGTGAGAAAATAAGGTTTCCATTGTTTATGCCACCCAGACCCTAGTATTTTATTACTGCAGTCCTGGAAAACTAATTCAACACACAACAGAATATTATTCGGCCTTAAAAAG
Source organism: Pteropus alecto (assembly GCF_000325575.1). Taxonomy (NCBI): domain Eukaryota; kingdom Metazoa; phylum Chordata; class Mammalia; order Chiroptera; family Pteropodidae; genus Pteropus; species Pteropus alecto. The sequence continues at coordinate 9,088,626 of NW_006432945.1, read as the reverse complement.
GAAGGACATTCTGACACATGCTACACCGTGGAGAGCCTTGAAGACATTATAGTAAGTGAAATAAGCCAGTTGCAAAAGGGCAAATACTGTGATTCTGCTTTTAGGAGGTACCGAGAGTGGTCAAAATCAGAGACAGAAAGCAGAGTAGTGGTGGCCGGGGCCGGGGGAAGCGGAAATGGGGAGTTATTGTTTAATAGGTACACAGTTTCAGTTTTGCAAGATGAAGAGAGTTCTGGAGATGGATAGTGATGGTTACACAGGTGAATGTGCTTAATGCCACTGAACTGTACACCTAAAAATGGTTAAAATGGTAAATTTCATGTTAGGTCTATTTTACCGGAATTAAAAATATTTGAGAGAGAGAAGTTTGGATATAGAGACGGAAGACACACGAGGGAATTACCACGTGATGATGGAGGAAACGTTGGAGCGATGCAGCTATGAGCCAAGGAGCACCAAGAATCGCTGGGAACTACTCGAAGCTGGACAAGAAAGGATCCTCGTGCAGAGCCCTCAGAGGGAGCATGGCCCTGCTGACGCCCCTTGATTTCAGACGTCCAGCCGTCAGAACCGTGGGAGAATAAATTTTTGGGTTTTTTTTTTAACTGAAGGAAGGAAGGAAAAAAGAAAGGAGCGAAAGAGTGAAAAATAAAAAAGGAATAAAAGAGGAAAAAAAGAAAAGAAAAAAGAAAAAAGGAACCTGTGAGCTGAGAGCCCCTGTCGGAAGCTTCTGTGATACACAACACAACCCTATATATCTAGCCAGCGGGTAATGGAGTTACAGCGGGAACTATCATTATTGCTCGTGGTTTGAGTGCTTAAAATGTGCGGGTCTGAAGAGTCTGTAAGTGCATCTGCCCAAACGGCAGCCAAGCATCGTTCTTTACCCCGGGAGAACATGCTCGTCTTTGTCAGTCACTGTCTAAACACGGCATTTCCGCGAGGGAAGGGCGAAGCAGACAAACTTTGTCTCCCGTGACCCTACTTCCAATCTCCCCACCTTGCTTTTCACCAGAGCAGCCATGGTGGTGGGAAAATGGTAAAGGAGTGAACTTCAGCAAAATAAAAAAAGCTTCTCTTTCAAAGACACTTTTAAGAGAAAGAAAAGACCGGCCATGGATGGGGAGAAAACAGACGTATATCTAGAATATATAAAGAATTCTCACAATTCAATAATAACAATAATAATTAAAAAACACAATAAAAATGGGCAAAACATATATATATTTTTCTAATGATATATAGACGGTACATGAGCACATGAATAGATACACATTAGTCATGAGGTCCTGTCATTCCTGTCTCTAAACATCTCCCTCATCTACCCACTTTTCTCCATCACTCGTGTTGCTTCCACATTTCAGACCACTACCATCCCTCATCGGAAGTACTGCAACAGCTCACTGTATGTTAATTAAACATCAATAACTATTTTTTGGAAAAAAAAAAAAAAATCTCTGGATCAGGGTTCCGGGTATACACATTTCTTAATGTTAATATAAACAGGAGAATCACCAACTTACAACGGGGAAAGATTGGGAGAGGGGGAAAGTCATGACTCTCCTGGAGAGTTTAAGCAGGTTCCCCTTAAAAACCACACCACAATGGCCGCCTTGAGGTGTCTTGTCCTCAATGCAGTTGACGTTCAACTTCAGTCCCTTGCCTGATGCCACCGGCAATGCTGTTTGGCTTTGTGATTTTTTTTTAGCATGATGTCTATTTTTCTTATGATCCCACTTGTAGCTCCCCAATTTTAGTCTGTTGTAGAACAGTTGCTTAGACACCTATCTGGCCATCATCTGTGTTCTAAACATACCTACTGCAACCGATGAGAATACATTTAGAATTGTAAAACTGCTAGATGGTTATTTTGTGTGCTGTAGGAATATCCTATAAGGCCATAAGATAGGAATGTGCTTTCGCACGTCACACATAAAGAAACCTTACCTGCAATATAAGTACTACTCTACCCACCTTCTGTAAGAAGTTGGGGACCCTGTCTGTTCTGACCACCCTGGTGTCCCCATGCCTAGAACAGTGTCTCATACAAAGTAAGTACTCAATAGATATTTAATAACCTGTGGGTTGAATTAGTTGACTGAAACTCAAGTGTCTGATAAGTTCCAAAACTTGATTTTCTGACAATTCCATCTCCTAGGAAATAGAAAAATTAATCACAGATTCTGCTACCCAGGGAGATGGGGAAAATGCATGAAGCATACTATATTTGGATTTTAATATGGCATTGAAATGTCATCTGACAAGGTCTCTTATAAGATTCTTTTGGGAAAGAAAACAAAACAGAAATTAGATGTTATTAGGATGGTTGAAGTTAGCTGAAACCTAAGGATGCTGATTTCCAAATTACAGAAAGACAGGACTCCGCTTTCTCAGTCTGGTTGAACATTTTAATCTGCCTTACAGACAATCTTTGTCTGTTTTATTAATTACTATAGCTCCAGGACCTAGAAGAATATCTGGCATTTACAGTAAGGGCTTAATAAATATTTGTTTGTTTGAATGAATGAATGAATGAATGAATGAATACAGTAACATACTTGAAGTTTGGATAGCAGAATTGTACAGAAAGAAATATACTGGATGACCCCTCAGCGGTATTTGATACATGGATGGTTTTCTCCTTCTTGAAAGTTTCTCACTGGTTTTCCATCTGTAACGCTAGATGTTTCCTTTCTTATTCCTTTGTGGAGCCCTCAGCCTCTTCCAAAATTGAAGTGGCTGTATTTTTTACATCCTTCTCCCCTCGCCCTTGACCCTCTCATCCCCACCCCTTGTGCTCATGTCCCATCATTACACTGAAGATTCCCAAATCTCTAACTCCATTAATCTGCCATTTAGATTGACATTCATGTGTTTTCGACCAAAACTCAATTTATGAAAAACAGAACTTATTACCCAGCCTGTGCTCAAAGAAACAAATAGCCAAACCAAGAAAATATCTGCTCCTCTACCTTGATACTCTCTCTCCGTGAATAGGTCAGGTGTTCACCCAGGCAGTCAAGTCAAAATCCCAGGTATTATTTTTACCGCCTCCTCATTTATCCCCTAAGGCTAATCTTTCAGCAGGTCCTGTCATTCCTGTCTCTAAATATCTCCCTCATCCACCCACTTTTCTCCATCGCCCCTGTTGCTTCCACATTTCAGACCACTACCATCCCTCATCGGAAGTACTGCAACAGCCTAACGGGTCTCCCCGCCTTCAGCATTCTCTCTCTCTCTCTCCAGTCTGTTCCTCACTTTGGAGCCAGAGGGATCCTTCTAGAGTGGAGGGTTGCTGCCGCGCCTCTATTTTCATCATTTAGTAGCTCCCCACTTCTTTTAGGACGTGGCTTTACCTCTGCTCTCTCGTTCTCCACTGCTGCGTCCTCATTGCCCATTCGTAACCTGAGCTTGGAAGTTTCTCTCTTCTTTGCTCACAAGCTGTTTTCTTTAAGGTATCATTATTCCTCTCTTTTTGCTTGACCAACACCTACATCTTTGTCACTATTCAGTTAATATGTAATTTATAATATATTATAGTTTATAACATAATTCGGCAGTCCCCGACCTTTTTGGCGACAGGGACCGGTGCTCCTATGAGAATTTAATGCCTGATGATCTAAGGTGGAGCTGAGGTGGTGACGCTAGCACTGGGGAGCAGCTGCAAATACAGATAAAACATCACTCACTGGCCTCCTGCTGTGTGGCCCGGTTCCTAACAGGCACAGACTGGTACTGGTCCATAGCCCAGGAATTGGAGACCCCTGACATCATTTCCTCCACAAAGTCTTTCTCGATTCCCCAAATTTAGGTGAGAGTCTACCATAGCCTTCTGTACCTCCTGTTAGAACTCTTACATCACTCAATTGTACCCGTTAAACTAATTGCTCCTGTTCATTATTGGGTGAAACGTTCATAAGGTTAAGGACTGTGTCCGCCATAGTCATTAATTTACATTCTCAGAAAAAAACCTGCAGGATAGAAGATCATAAACAATATTGAATGAATGAAGAAGTTAAAGAGCCCACACTCATCTAAGTGCCAGAGTTGGCCCTTATTCCCCAAAAAGCATCCGTACAAGGTAGGATAGAGAATGAGCTTACAATAGCGCACATGAGACAGACTAGGAATCATGTGACAAGAGGCTGAGGATGAGTCAATACTCCGAGCTGTGACAGCCCAAGAATTGATTCAACTTCGGCAGTATAAAGATGAGCTACCATATTTGAAAGATGGAGGTGGAGGCTTCCGGACACTGTACACTGATCGTAGCACACTTGGAGCTCTGTGATCACTTCTGGACACTGGGTTCTGGGTTTAATAAAGACGAGTCAGAGATAACCAGAAGAAGGTGACTAGAAAGATGGAACTTCACTGAAAACTATAAGACATTAATGAGAGAAACTGAAGAAGACACAAATGAATGGAAAGATATTCTATGCTCATGGATTAGAAGAATGAATATTGTTGAAATGTCTATACTACCCAAAGCAACCTACAGATTCGATGGAATTTCTATCAAAATCTCAATGGCATTTTTCATAGACCTAGAACATATAATCCCCAATTTTTTATGGAACCACAAAAGACGCTGAATAGCCAAAGGAATTTTGAGGAAGAAAAGCAAAGCAGGAGTTATCATGCTCCCAGATTTCAAACTACATTACAAAGTAGTAGTAATAAAAACAGTATGGTAGGCATAAAAACACACACATAGATGAATGGAACAAAATAGAGAGCCCAAGAATAAACCCGCTCATATATAATCAATTATTTGTGACAAAGAAGCCAAGAATATAAAGGAAAGAACAGTCTCTTTAACAAATAGTGTTGGAAAAACTGGACAGCCACGTGCAGAAGAATGAAATTTGATCACTACTTTATATCATTAATGAAAATTAGCCCAAAATGGATTAAAAATTGAATGTAAGACCCCAAACTATAAAACTCCTAGAAGAAAATGTAAGGGGTAAGCTCCTTGACTTCTTTCTTGGCGATGATTTTTCTTGGTGATGATTTTTCTTGAATCTGACTCCAAAAGCGAAGGCAACAAAAGCAAAAATAAATCAGCAGGACTACATCAAAATAAAATCTAATGCAAAGCAAAGGAAATTATTAATAAAACAAAAAGGCAAACCACTGACTGGAAGAAAATATTTGCAAATCACAAATATAAGGAATTAATATCCAAAATATATAAAGAATATCAAAGTCAGTAGCAAACAAATAAACAATTCAATTTAAAAATGGGCAGAAGATATGAATAGACATTTTTCCGATAGGTACATGAAAAGATGCTCAACATCACTAATCAAACTATGTCACAATGCAAGTTTAAAAACTGCAATGAGATACTACTTCACACCTATTAGAAGGGCTGTTATCCAAAAGACAACAAATAAGTGTTGGCAAGGATACTTATTGGAGAGAAGGGCACCCTTGTACACTGTTGGTGGGATTGTAAATTGGTGCAGCCACTATAGAAAACAGTATGGAGGTTCCTCAAAAGATTAAAAATAGAATTACCATATGATCCAGCAATTCCACTTCTGGGTATTTGTCTGAAAAAAATAAAAACACTAACTCGAAAAGATATCTGCACCCCTATGTTCACTGGGATGAAGGGGGAGTTAAATAAACCCTATTCTTCTCACGCCTTTTGCTAACTCCATCAAGGTGACATCACAAGAAACCAAAACCAAAATTAGACAATGAAACAACTAAGGGGCGTTGGGGGGGGTGGGGGAGAGAAGAAAGAAAAGAAAGAAAGAAAGACACACATTCCAGCCACCCCAAGAGTGACAAAGTATTTTTTTTTTAATACATCAGCACTTTTTTTCTCTTCCCAAATCAACAAATGAGCTTGCTAATTACCAAAGTTCCAAATTCCTGGTCTTGCATGCATTCTGATTTGCACTTCAATGCCATTAGGGAAGATTACTGGAAAAGTACTTAGAGGGTAAGTCTTCTGCTGGTACATATGCCAGTGAGAAAGCCAAGTTTACTACTTACCAAGTGGATCAGAGTGAGAAGTAACTTACTGGCACTTACCAAACAGATTTCTAAGGAGTCAGGAAAACAAACACTTTTTAAAAATATTCCTGCTAGCCTCTGCTTTGGGAGGTTCTTTGGGGAGAGAGTAGAGTAGACTCCTCTTACTCTGTGTGTTCTTCCTATGCTCTGTCTGAGCCAGAGAGATATGAGCCATCTTAAACCAGGGGCTGCTGATACAAATGCACACAGGAACGTAGCTGGGGTGTGGCAATGGCGGGCAGAGGGGACTGTGGTCTCACTCTGACCAAAGGCGGCTTTCATTCCTTCATTCAGCCAGTTGTGGCCACGGGTCCATGCAGGCCCAGTGTTACCTTATTCCATTTTTTTTTTTTAAATCCAAGCTTCAGATTTTTATATAAAAACTCCTGCATGCCAATGTTGGCAATTATTTCAATTTTTGTAACACTGCACCAACTAAGTAAAACATATTTGAAATCCAAATTTAGCTCAGAGGCAACTGGTCCACAACTCTTGCTTTAAATAAACCAATTACGTGAAAAATCTCGATTTACGCAGATGTTTAAAAGGGGGGTATAATTATTGTTTAAAAAGATGTATCACAGATTCTTTTAGGGAGCAAGTTCTAGTATTTAAAATGTTACTAGGTTCAGGAACACTTAATTTTAGACTCGTTTTGAGTAATACATCAATTCTGTAAAATATCTTATTTGCGGAGACTGCCAAATCTTGCTTGGTTCTATCCTAGTTCTTTGAACTCAGAACTATTCTAATTAAATTTAACACTTCATTCATACCACAGACATGTGTAAAGATGGCTCTTAGGTGACAAGAAATTTTCAAGGTGCTGAAAACACCAGGGCCGATGAGATTTGGTCCTGTAAGAGCTTATGCTCACAGCGGGGTAGTATGTATAGCAGGGCGCATGTGGATGACAGAGTTGGCTTGAGTCCTGAATCCGATGATTAGCCCTATTACCTATCACTGGCTCTATTAACCTTTCTCAGTTGCAGTTTCCTCACTTGTAAGATGAAATAATCCCACCATTCTAAGATGATGTCATTACATATATGTGAAAGCAGGAGGCAAATCGTAGGTGTTCAATAGTTAACTAAGTTAAATGTCTCAAAAGTTTATTCTTTTTTTTATTAAGTAGAAAATTTTTGTTGCAAGTGACATAAATCCAATTTAAATTGGCTAGACAGCTTTTTTTAAAAAAAAAAACAAAACAAAAATAAATTATGTAAGCAAAAGAATTGTTGAATAACCAGACCGCAGCAGGGCAGGGAGCAGCAGGCGGGGAGGGCCTAGAATGGCATCGGGCTCTGTTTTCTCTCTCTGTTCTTTCACTGAAGTTTGGCTTTCTCCATATGACAGCGCAGATGCCCTGCACAGAGCCTGAGCCTCACATTTCACAGCTTTCACCTCCAAAGATGGCCTGCTTCTTATTTTAGTGTCAGTTTGAAGAGGGCCAGGGAAGGACCTTGATAGGCGTGGTTTGGGCCAGCACCCACCTCCAAAGTAATAGCCGAAGACTGCAGAGGTGGATGATGTGAACACATGGACGTTCCCTATAACCACATGGGCGCTTGGAGAAGAAATGGTCCCGAGGAGAAGGGGAGGTGCTGGTCTCGTGACAAGGGAAGGCTGGTGGACAGACGCGATGGTCAACAACCTCAGCCCCTTGGAGTGAGTCCAAAACACAGACAACTGGTCTCCTCTCTACCAAGAATATCTACTGTGTGGACAGCTGGTGATTTTAGGAAATGCAAGTGCTTTTAGGAAGAGGAGACAGCTTCTGGACAGTCAAGAAATGACTAATATCTACCACTTATTTCTCACATTATGATGTCCCACACTGACAAGTTGGGCCCGGGGTTTCTGCTCTTGGCTAGTATAATTCTCCAGCTATCGTGCCTTCTACAGGTCCTTTCTCTTCCTATGTCCCCTACTTACTCTGGGAGGTTCTACCTGACAAGCCCACCAATCCTTAAGCATGTGGTCTTCACTTCCTGACTCTCCTGGTGCATATCTAATAATATTGGACATTGACGTAGTTATCAAACACTTTCCCACAATTATCTAATTATTAGATGCTCACAGTACCTCCACAAGACATAGGATAAATATTACCATCCCATTTTATAAATGAAGTAACTCTAAATCAGATCACAGAATTTAACTAAGATCTAAGCCTGCTATATAATTTTTATGTGAAATCATCATATGCTGAGGCTGAGGTGCTATTTCTACTCGACTTGTAAGTTCTTTTAAGAACTAAAATCTCCTTGAGCACTGAGCACACAATGAGATGGGAGGTGTGGCAAGGTGGCCCAAGTTGTCGATAGATGGTCTCATAGTTGTCTTCTTTACCTCCAAACCATCCCAAGCTGCAGGTTCAGAATGCTCTAAAGATGTGCTCACGTGACGCTCCACAAATCCAGAATCCCATGAGCCCGTGTGTAGGGATAATACGCTGACCCTCAGCATTTTTAACTGTGCACGAAGTGTCCCACGGGATGCCACTCTCACGCATTTGTAAGTTTTATCGAGGTGGAATTAACACACTACAAACTACACATTTACAGTGCTGGATTTGATGTTTAACATTTTAAACACCATCACGTCAAGCCATCCCTTCAATCGAGAAGCGAAGCCATCACTAAGTGCAATCAAGATACCGAACATGTTGCACTCCCCAAAATTTCTTCCTGCCTCTTTGTAATCCCTCCCCATCCCCCTCTTCCCATCTTTATCCTCAAGAAAGCATGGATTTGCTTCTGGCACTATACGTTAGTTTGCATTTTCTAGATTTGTATACAAATGGAATCACACAGTGTGTACTCTTTTCCTGGCTTCTATCACTCAACATAGTTATTTTGAGGTAGATCATGGTGCTACATGTAACAGTGGTTCATTCCTTTTTATTGATGAGTTGGCATTCCATTGTATGGACATACCACAATTTGTTCATCCACTCACCTGTTGGACATTTGGGCTGTTTCCAATTTGGGGCTATTGTAAATTAATCGGATACAAGCAGTGAACAAGTTGTAGTATGGACATATGCTATTTCTGGGGAACATATCTAGGAGTCAAATAACAGGACGGTATGGTAGGTACATCTTTAACTTTTTCAGAAACTGCTATACTGTTTTCCAAAGTGATAACTACACTATTTTACATTTCCACAGCAGTGTCTGAGGGTTCCAGTTTATTCACATCTTTGCCGGTACTTGGTACTTGCTATGCTCAGTCTTTGTTATTTTAACCACTCTAAAAGGTGTGTAGTGGCATTTCATTTGGTTTTAATTTGCATTTTCCTAATGACTAACAATGTTGAGCATCTTTTCATGCACCTTTAAAAGTGTCATCTGTATATAACTTTGATGAGGTGTCAGTGCAAATACTTTGCCCTTTTAAATATATGATTATTCTCTTCCTGAGTTTTGGGAATTCTTTAGATATTCTAAGTCTTTTATTAGATATGAGCTCTGAAAATATATTTTCCCAATGTGTGGCTTTTTAATTGTCTGAATATCTTTCAAAAAGTAATTTTTACGATTTTGGTGAAGTTCAATTCATTGTTATTTCATGGGTCATGCTTTTGATGACAGACATTTTGAACCTTTGAAAATCTGTTTGTAACTTAAAACAGAAAATGGGAGAGAATGAGGTGGGAGAGATTAGAGAGGGAAAAGGATTTATTAAAATTAACCAGTGATTTGGATGTAGCTAGCAAACCTTATTCCAAAGAGATCATTACAGTGCTTTTATTCTGTGGGTGACACACACACACACACACACACACACACACTCTCTCTCTCTCTCTCTCTCTCTCTCTCACACACACACACACACACACACATATTTAAACATTTTCCAGAAGAAATGAAAACATTTCCAAACAGCGTTTCTGTCTAGTGTTGGCTTTATTTTATTATTATTTTTGGCTCCTGTTTTTTTCTTGACACAGATAATGAAGAGGTTAATTTGGATTCAGAGCACTTATGTCCAAAATATGGTCCTTTTGACATTCCTAGAAGTATTCGGCCAAGACTGACTGAAAATTCTGTGTTGATGACTATAAGTGATCCCAAGACAGCAAATCTCAGTAACGCTCAGCAGTGTCGGGAGTGATATGTTGGTGTCTCGGAGTAGCACAACAGATGCGCTGTTGCCGGGGTGCCCTTGTAGAATCAGAGAAGTTAACGGTGTTAGCACACGTGTGACCGCACACATGCTGGACAGTGCAGCAAGGTCTCAGGAGCCATGTGCTGCACCTGCACCACGGGATCATTAGGTAGTGTTTTCATCTGACTTCTGATGACACGACCACCTGACCGTGGGCCTCTACCACCTGACTGGGGTGCATCCAGATGCTCGGCAGGCGCCCAGGCTACCAGTCAATCAGTCCGCCTCCCTCTGGAGCCCAGAGGCAAACTTGAAAGCTAGGTGCACACTCAGTGGTGTCTTGCAGCATCCTGCAGCACGTTGCAGCTTCCTGTGTGGGATGCGGCTGCAAATGAGCAATGCCATCTGAGTCCTGCTGCCAGCCTGTATAAAAATGCAGACGTGGCTTGCCAGCTGGGGTCTCCCTGCAGTGCTGCTGAAACCTGAGGTTTCCCCAAAGGCCCTGGTGTGGCAGGAGCAAGCAGTCTGGTGAGGTGACCCCTAAAGGAAGCACACACCGGTTCGGAGTCATCTGCACTGTGAGGGATTGTCTGGAAGTGCCCAGGGGCACGGCTGTGTCAACATTTTTACAGACCAACGTTCATCACACACGAGCCTATTTTCCCTCCTGGGGTAGAGAACTGATGTTTGACTGAGAACCATTACCCACAGCCAGGGTTTATATCACCACTGTCTTCCTCCTGGATTATAAGTAACCAGGATGAATATATCACAGAAATTATCTGATCAAAAGAGGGTGAGTGGAGGAAAAGGAATAAGATCCATATTTCTGACATACTGAACAGCTACACTACAGCAGGGTGCTCTCTGATGAAAGCAAACTTTCTTCAGTCCAGAAATAATCTTGGAGCCCAGAAGGCGCTCCACAGGGTCACGCTACAGCTGGTAAATTTCCTCCATATCCCTGAGGTGTCCACCGACATATTTCACTGAATTTGGGGAGGCAATGTGGGGGAGGGGGACTCAGTTTGGGGAAAGAAATAATTTTGCAGGCCCTGGGAGAATCTGTGCCAAGAAATAAGATATGGATTTCCAGATAATAATACTGGGGAAAGTGTGGCTAAAGAGTCTAAGAAAGACGCCCTGAGTGGAAGAAAGCGGGTCTTTGAAGACTTGGAAAACCAAAGGAAAGATGCCCAGTTGGGCGTTTGGTCACTGGGCTGCAGAGCTCCCAAGGTGCCCTGGAAGGCAGGCTTGAGACCCTCATGGAAAAGTCACCTCCATGAAGGTGTCCTGAGGGAAGGAAGGGACTAGCCACTGATTGAAGGCCTCTGTGTGCTGGACAATGAGCACTGGGAGGGATCTGAGCTCTGATGATCCTGCACAAATTACAGGCAGCATCTCCCCTCATCCAAACAATGACGCCGTGAAGCAGGCGTACTTTCCTCCACTTTTAAACTGATGCTTACGGGACTTTCCTTAAAATCATTCACTGACCCCGACTAACCGCGGAGCTTCTATGTGTCAGCACTCTGATGGCGACTGGAGATACAAAGGTGAACGAGACACAGTCCCTGACTGTCAAGAGCTCATGTTCAGAGTGGCCCAATTCATGGGGACAGACGTGTCAACAGCAAAACTACAATACAGTGCTCTGTTATATATTGTTTTAATTCAACTGTTCACTTGATCTGAGTAGCAGTGCAGTGTTATATAAAAAGAAAGACTAGAGAAAGGAGAGATAATTTGGTCTGAAAGGCAGAGGGATTATCCAGGCCTGGGGAGGAAAAGCACTTTGCAGACAGAGTCCCGAACTATTATTTCAGAATGGATTTTGAGCCTGGCTCTGTTTGATAGGGAAGTCTGTGCCTTTCTCCACCAATTACTAGGGACCCAGGCTTAGAAATCCCAGAGCTTCCAGAACCTGGCTGCCTCTGAAGGAACGGTAATGGCTCCAGGCAGAGCAGAGGCCCAGGCTTCCAGGAGGCAAGATAAGCTCTGAGTACGTTTCGGAACTGGTAGACCATGAGTCACTCCTGAGCATCAGGTTCTAAGCACCCCTGAAACTAAGACAACCACAACCACTTCCACCTTTCTCGTGAAGGTCCAGAATAGTTCCCTCCTCACAAAAACAGATGAGTTACTTCTTAGTACTTTGAGGTTCTTAGTGGTTAATGAGCGCTAATATTTCTTGAAAGCTTACTAAGCACCAAGTATCATTCTTAATCTTTAGGTATATAAATTCATTCAATATATCCAGGTAGTTAACTATATTCCCCATTTAATAGGTGGGGAAAATGAGGCACAAATCAGAAGACAAGTTGAGCTGGTGTGGACCCAGGTGTTGAGACCGTGGTGCTCTATGTATGAGGCCCAGAATGGGAACTGTTAAGAGAAGGTCAAGAAATCAGGATGGGAAAGCTCTCAGCACATCACTCGAATCAGAGGAATGCACCAAATTTGGACAAAGACCCTCATTTTCCAAATTTTGTGAAGCTCCCACAATCGCAGGTACCAAGTAGCTAGAGGTGGCAATACAGCGAGACAGTGAGCAAAAGACAGCGTGGCATTTCCACATTTCATAGTACTCAGGTGCTAAGATATATCTGGTTAGCACCTAAGCCACCCTTGACTGCCCTTGACCCTGAAGAGAACCTGAGAAGACGTCTGGTAGTGGAACCCCACTCTCCTGCCACATACGCCCCACCTTGCGTGTTAGTCCTTTGGGATACTTTCCTCTTTTTTTTTTTAACAAAGAGCGATTAGCTCCAGATGCCACGAATTCCCTCAAGAAGGCTTTGCTATGGCCAGAGCCTTATGCTCATTGGACATGCTGTCCTAGGTGGACCGCCTTTAGTATAAACAGATGGCTACTTGACCCATGGGATGGCACTGCGGGCTTATCAACCTCCACCCAGAGGGGAGCATCCGAGGCTTCTGCAAGAGAGGGTGGCCCTTTTCAGGGTTTAAAAGTCATGTGAGTCCCAGGCAGTTCTCACCCCCTCCCCACTACAGGGACAAGGATGTCAACTGCTTCCTAGTTGCCCTTGGTTTGACTCATGTTTTCGTCTTTCTCCAGACCCAGGAAGGTGTTTCAAAACATAGATTCTATTGTTATTCGGGTCTATCAAGGTCAACGGACCAAGACATGACTGCCTTTGAAAAGAAAGTCTGCTATACTCGCAGCCCCCGAGAGGGCACACGCCATGCGTAGGAGGGCCACGTGGAGAAGTACCAGGGTCAGTCGGGAGGTGAAGGGAGAAGAAACGCGTGAGTCAGAGGGTTTCCATGGAGAAAACGTCAGTGAGGCAGGAAGAGCTGGCTTAGCGTTGTCTAGCTTGAATCGTGTTGGCAAGCTCTAGGGCATAGGCTGTCCCTCACTGTCTGGTACCTGACCCTGGCGAGATTAGAGCAGGGGGACAGCGGCCCAGAGAGTGAGAGCCAGACAGAGGAGGTGGCTGGGAGCGTGGGCTATGGATTAGTTGATTTGCAATGAAATCCACACTTGTAGGCCAGTCCTTCACTGTCTGTAGGAATTGGCAGAACCCTGGGAGGGGCAGTCCCTTCAGGGCAGGAAAGGCCTCGGGATGACAAAGCATGAAACAAACTAGAAAACGTGGTTTCTACAAAAGAAAGCTGCTGGAGTCAGCTCTGCCACCTCTGTCCAGGGTCCTGCCTTAAGTGGCTTTTACCAGACTGAGGTACTCTGACTCATTTTGGAAACACTCCATTTTCTCTGATTTGCATCTAAAAATTAAAATATCCAAATTTGGCAGTGGGTTTGGAACTCACACATCTTTGTATGTGAAGCTGGTTTCCCTGGATCAAACATAACTTCTTCTTTCCAAGAAGGATTTTTAAGTCTCTCTAAACTGCTGAAAATGGGGTTATGGATCCCTAGGCCACGTATGAATAGCCAGTTAGTTCAACAAATTATGGGTCAACTGCTGAGAAAGCCATCAAACCCAACAGCAGCCAGTCCACACAGGTCACCTTAAAAGTTACAACAACGAGGCTAAAGCCAGGTATTCTTCATACCAGTAGTTCTCAGCCCCAGCTGCAAACTGGAATCACCAGGAGAGCTTTGAAAACAGAACAATTAAATCAGCATCTTTGAAGATGTGGCCTGGGTAGAAATATTTTTCAAAAATTTTCTATGTGAGTCTAATGTTCATGCAGCATTGAAAAACACTGTCCTAAAACTGAATTATTAAACAATTTGACCATGGGTCATTACAATGGCTGGGTAATACCCAATGGATGATATAGAGTTAAAGCTGGGTTCATTTGGAACCATCATGATTTTGTGACAGAGTTCCTGTCCTGAAGGAGCCCAGTCTGAGGCACTCAGTGTCTGCTGCTTCCTCCACAGCTGTCTGCCTTCTCCCTCATGGGACTAACCAGACTGAACTGAAAAAATATCCTATTATCCCCGTCACCTTGTGAAAACGAAAGATTGTTGGAGGCTCTGGTAGATGCCAAGAAGCATGTTTTCGCCCCAGGTGCCACTCTGGTGGGAAACTGGACACCCACCCTCCAGCCGTGAGACACGTCTCGGCCTCCGACGGAGTGTGAGCGCCGTGCCAGGAGGGAATGGAGACCTCGGCCTCGGCCCAGCAGGCCTGTTCCTTGTGCGCCTCCCAGACCCCTGGCTGAGCTCTGTGCAGTCTAATTGCTGGGAGAAGCCGCAGCAGAGCTACTCGCCCTGCTGCGCTTCTTGTTTCCATAGGTACCAGGAAGAGAAGGCGATGGTGCGCAGTTGTCCTCAGGGTTTCCATAAAATCCTGGGGAGGGGAGGATGCGCTCCAGTGAGCCGATCCGTCTCCTGACAGAGATATGACGCCGGAAATCTTTGCAATGGGGATGTCTTCCTCGCTCAACTGACTGGGTCCTCAGGCTTGCTTCTGATATAGGCCCTTTCTCCCCTCCAGAGGACGGATGGCCAGGTGGCTCTCCAAGCCCAGCTAGGCCCGATGGTGGCGATCATCCTGACAGGACTACACTTTGCAAATGGTTCGCCCCTGCCTGACCCCCAAGGCCAGGCCAGACTGGCGCTGAGGCAGGCTTCTGGGGAATATGGGAGGGCAACAGCATAACTGAGCTGATCTACAGAGGGCCTGCCTGCTCCCTGAGTCTGGGCTGTTCTACATAATAATGAAAACTCAACCGGCCCAGGGCCAGAGGCAGCCAAGTCCCTTACCATCTCAGGCCAAAGTGCTCAGATGGGCACAGCTCATTAGCCAGGAGACAAAAAATGATCTAAACTGAATAAATTTAACCTCGGCCCAAGAGACAGAAATTGACTATGTAAGAAACACCCTCAGGAAGTAATGTGATGGATTGCGGACTGCAGACCTCTGTCTTCATGGCACCCATGGCCTGGGGCCCTTAAAGCCCTTTGAAGAGGGGGAGTCACTTCTCTAGGCAGCACCTGAGTCCCGGCTGAGCACACTTCCTGTGGAGCCTGCAGAGGAAGGGTCACTTGGTACTCAGGACAGGCAACCCTCTGATGGGTTGGAGGAATGAGACTCCTGTCAGTGCTGGGCTAGGAGCTCCGCCCTGCACTCCCAGCTCTGTGGCCCAGTGCTTTTGCAGAGCTTCACAAAGCTCTCCAGAGACACTGTCTCCTGGGACCTTCTCTAAACCCCAGTGGGCCACGTAAGGCTGTGTATTAGTTTCCTAGGGCTTGCCGTAACGAATTGCCACAGACTGGGTGTCTTAAAACAACGAAATGTATCCTTTTACAGTTCTGGAGGCCAGAAGTCTGAAATCAAGGTGCAGGCAGGGTTGGTTCCTCAGACTCAGGGAGAATCTGTTGCATGTTTGTCCCCCGGCTCCTGGGGCTGGTGGCAATCCCTACCATGCCCTGGCCGATACACATATCGCTCCACTCTCTGCCTGTCTTTACCTGGCCTCTTTCTCTGGTTTCTCTTCTGTGTCTCTGTCTCCTATGGGACAACCACCATTGGAAGTAGGGCCTATCCTAATCCAGGGAGATCCTGAGATCCTTACCTTAATCACATATGCAAAGACTCTTATCCAAATAAAGGCACATTCTGAGGTTCTATGAGACATATATGTCGGGGGCCATTATTCAACTCATCACAGGCTGATATTATAATTATTACATAGCTAGGGAAAACAAGGCTCCAGGAGGTTCAACTACCCAAATCACAAAACTATTGATGGACGTGCCAGGACTGGAAGAGAGAGGACACAGCATATCATATCTCTGGGGATGCTCTGAGGCTCGAGGGTTCCCAGCCACTTGTTTGAGCTGTAAGAGCATCTCGACTTATGTGCTGTTAATTGTAGATGAAGAAAGCACCTTTAACATTTAAGGGGAGATGTCAACACCATCTCACCTTTACACCCTTTCAGTTGCCCAGATGCTTAAACAGAAGTTCCTCCTCAGTTTGTAGGTGGTTCCTTTAAAGCTAATATCTCTGAGGATGTCCCTATTTTCAGGTTACTTATTTATATTGCTGTGACAAACATTTATCAAGCATTTGGTATATGTCAGTCACTGTTCCGGAGGGGCACAGAGATGACGATGTGGAAGATGCAGCCCCTGTCTGCAGCATGTTTTCTGTCTGGTGATGAACGCAGACCCCTGCAGTCCACAACAGAGACGAGGGTAACGGGATGTTCCAAAGACCGAGGGTGGAGCCAGTAATTGCGCTCCAGGGCGGGGCCTATGAAGAAAGCTTATATGGAGTCTGGAAAAAACAGTAGTGTTTCCTCAGGGAGATACATAGGGAGAAGATTCTAGATCAAGAGAATAACACGTGCAATGGTAATTGCAAGTGAGTAAACAGGGATTTGGGGGGAGGGTGAGTAACTATTAAAAGATTGAAAAGATAAGCAAGGGCCATTTTGTAACTGACCTTACATGCCAGACTCTAAACCACAGGAAACCACTGATGAGCTTTAAGCAGGGTGAAGTGTGTATGTAAATGGATTTGCATTTTTAAAAGATCCAGCAGCAGAATGGAAAATGTATGAGTAGAGGGCTCGTTGGGAGACAAGGAGACCGACCAGTAAGAGGCTTTGCAATAGTCCAGTTGTCAGTGCTCAGGGCCTGAAGGGACACATGGCATTGGAGATGGAGAGAGGAGGCATAAACTGGAAAAGTGTTTGCTGGTGTCTGTCCTGAACCCCCACTAGGCTGAGTTCCTGTCCTCTTTTATGCTTCCACGGCACCCCCGCCATAACGTATTGCTCACATACCACAGTACACCATACTTTCGGTTTACAAGTCTGCTTCCATCATTAATCATGGGTTTCCCGAGACTCTGCCTTATTCGTCTTTGTTTCGCGGAACCTAACAGAGACGTCCGATAAATACATATTGATTCCATTTTTAATGAGGCAGAACTAACAAGAACTGGTGATTAGATGTGGAGAGTGAGGCAGAAGGGGGAGGCTAGGATGACCCTGAAGGCCTCACTTGTGTGGCTGGGGAGATGGTACCATCACTAGTACAGGAAAGACTGAGAGCTTTGGCTGGCCGGGCCTTATTGTGGCCATCGTTAGTGCTTCAAGGAAAGGTATTTCATCAGATCCAGCTTGGTACTGTGCGTCATAAATACTTCATAAATTTTATGAGGCTGAATTGCCTGATGGAGGAAAATCTACCACCTAATGGCTAAACATCACTGGACTGTTTCAGGAGAACTGAGCTCTACCCCACCACTCTAACCCTCTGGGCTCAGACAGGAGGTCCAGCCTCTCTGCCTGGACAGCTATGCTTGCAAGCCCAAATGCTTCAAATGCCACCTCCTCCTGGGAGCCTTCCCTGACCTCCCAGTTTGATGTAATCGCCACTTCTTCAATTAGTCACAGACATCCGCCCCTAATCCCTACATCTCTCATGATACCTTCACTCTCCACTTTTTATTATATTGCAGGATGCACATGTCCTGACTCTTAAAACTACCGAGAGCAGGAATCATGGTAGATTCATTTACCAACGGTGTGGCACATAATACCATTTTCAGTAATTTGCTGCATGGGTGAATGAAACTCATTAAAAGGTGGGAGAAGGGATCTTGAAGACTCCTCCCAGTTTTTATATTTATTTGGTATTCACTGCCTGGTCTGGGGGATGAGCCTGGTGGCAGTGGAAGAGGAAGGGAAATTTCTGGGGAAAGAGGACTCAGGTCTTGTTATAAGCCAGGGCAATCCACAGGAAATCGCAGCCATTTCCCTGATGCTCCCCCGCCCACGGCACCCCCAGCTTAGAGAATAACAGGATGAGAATCTGCCCCATTGAGTCCGGAAAAAAATCGACGATGACATTCAGGATGGACAAGTTGCTCGTTCCCTTAAAGCCTCTGGGAATTTTCTCGTTGGCTGCTCTCCTTCTAGGCAACAAATATGTTTCCAGTTTAACAGCCTATGTGAGCCTCTGGTTTGGCTTAGTGGTTTATTTCAGTGTCCAATTATCCAAATAGACTCTGACAAGGATTCCCTGGGACAGTGAGGGCCACATCCCCCCCAACCCCTACCAGCACCCTTGCGGAGCGGAGCCTGCCGGGTCCATGAAAGACGCCCCCTAGCGCTGCTCCCAAATCGGTGCCTGTGGGGGCGGCTGACAGTGAGGCAGGCTCCTCCCCGCTGAGAGGGCTCCCATTTGTAATCGACTAAAATACTCAGCGCTGCTGTGACTCATGCCCGCCTGATATTTGCCTAATTAATTCTGGCTCTTAAATTCCCGCTCTCTCTCTCTCTCTCTCTCTCATGTGTGGGGGGGGTGGCGAGGAGCTGCGGGGGAGTGGGATCCACCCAGAGTTCCGGGTGAATGGGGGCAGAGCCAGGGATCCACCCAGAGTTCCAGGTGAATGGGTGGCAGAGCCAGCAAAAGACCTGCAGCCAGGGAGGGGCTCCCCTGGGACAACAGTGGGCTGCACGAGCCCTGCCAGCTCTCCAAGGAACCTGCTGGGACTGCTGACATTTCTGCAGCCCAGCTGAGGCGGCCTGGGCAAGGCAGAGGTGCAGAAGGGCCTGTGGGAGGATGCCAGAGCTGGCGGCTGCTATTGATCGCTATCAACACAGATGCCCTCCCGGCAGCTTGGCATTGCTAGGGGAAGTTGAGGTTCT
Organism: Pteropus alecto; assembly: GCF_000325575.1. NCBI lineage: Eukaryota > Metazoa > Chordata > Mammalia > Chiroptera > Pteropodidae > Pteropus > Pteropus alecto. Next base: position 9,069,378 of record NW_006432945.1, on the reverse strand, counting down.
GGCATGTATACGTTAGGGACAGGAGACCAGTGAGGAGGCCTTCGCTCTGCAGCATGACCTGTGTCCTGGCTGTTGTTCCATGTGGGAGTGTTTTGATGGAGCTAGAGATGCATTAGAATGCTGCAGAGGGAGTGTAGGCCTCAGGAAGGAGTTTTTAAACTTTTGTTTACGTTATAATCATCTAGGAAGCTTGTGAAAATGCAAATCCCTAGGCTCCATCTGCCCCTCAAAGATTCCTTGCAGGTGTTACAAGCTCTGAGGTGATTCTGATGCAAGCAGTCCTTGCACAAGCAGTCCTCAGACACACTGGGAGGGAGAGTGGGACCAAATGGTCATCCGTGGCAAGGTTTCCCTTCCAGAAGCACTGACAGCCTCCTTTGATAATGCTGCCAATTCTCTCTAAATTCACGGGCAGAACCTCGACACCGGATTTCTGCAATTGCAATTCCCTCCTCTGTGGACTCTGTGCCTGGGACACTGGGGGCTACTGGATAAACACACGTCCCTAGGCAGACTGCTGGTCCTCAGAGGTAGGGCCTCTAACTCAGCTGAGCACGACCTGACATCACGCCCTGGCTGCGTCACCTCACTATTTCCTGGGGCAAGTTTTACATCCCTTTGCCACTTTCCCAGACTCTGCCTAGATCACCTGCCCACTCCACTCTGCAAACAGCTTGAGCTTCCACTTCACAGCAAAATCAAGGTCCTTCGGGTGGAAACGCATTTTCTCCCAAAGCTACTTAGAATCATAGCTGCGCACGCGCCCACCCTTCCTTCTAGTCTCAGGGAAGACATCTGTCACTCCCCTTCTCCGCGTCTGAACCACGCCTCTCTTCTCGCCCGGCTTCTGTTGATTGGTTCTCTGCCCTTCACACGCGCGTACGTACGTGTCCGGGTCTCTCCACCTTAAAAATTCCCCCTCCGCCCTGTGCCCTCCCATCAGCACTCGGGGACTTTTCTTTCCTTCGCCAACTTACCCTTGTCTCTACTTTTCACCTCTTCTATGTGTTATACCCTGGCTTTCTCACTATTTTTCTAAAATTGCTCTCATCGAGTTAGAAAATGATCTTCCATTGCCAAGCACAACGGACACGCTCCTCTCTCTCACCGGGCTTCGGGGCCGCTCTCGAACCTGTTTGGGTCTCCTCCTTCTTGAAACCGTCTTCCTCCCTGGCCGCACTGCCTACTGGTTTTCTTCCTGCTGCACCTCGTTTTCCTTCCCCGCGTCTCTTCTTTCCCTGAGTTCCATTCTCATCGCACACACTCTCGTGGTTTCAACCACCATCCACATCCCGATGTCTCCCAAAGACCTGCTCCACAAGCTCGGATATTTTCCGTGGCTTATTGGAAATCTCCACTCATTAAGTCGTGTCTAAAACAGAACTTACCACCTCTTCATCCCTGCCGTTTTTACGCTAGAATGTATAACTTTTCCTATATTTTATAACTAACTCAGTGTTTCTCTAAGGTTTTGACTTGTTTTTATGTCCTGGCATAAATGTCACCTTTTCAGAGAAGGTTTTCCAACTACCTTACCTAAAATAACAGCCCTGTCCCCGCTTCTATTAAATTCCATCCCCTTACCCTGTTTTCTTCAGACCACATTGCTACTTAAATATTGTTATTTATTGCATACATTTTATTTGTTTTATTCTCAGACTCTCCCACTTAAAGGCCCTGCAAAGGCAGAGAATTTGTCTCATTCGCTGCAGCATCTCTAGTGCCTAGACTGATGCCTGGCACACAGTATTTGTTGAGAGAATGACAGAGACATAGTCCAATAAAATTCCCCTGGGGTGCTTTGAAAATGCAGGTGCCTGGGCTCAGCCCCACCTCCTAAATCAGAAGCTGTAGGGATGGGGTCCAGGGATCAGCATGCTAAAAAGCTAAGTTAATTCTTGTAAGAACTGTTTCCTAACAGGATGAATGCCACACGAACCTGCACATCCTCCCTCACTCTTCTTTCCCCCTTAGTTCTCCCAGGTCTGTCACAAGCACACCCTACGTTTCTCTCTCCTTGTCATCTTGTCTCGTATCCTAATGTTTTCAACATCACTTAGATGTGTACCCTCCTTCGTATCTGCCAATCACTGCCTTCACACCATTACCATTTTCGTCAGTTTCCCAGGGATATTCCTAACTGATATCTCTCCCTCCAGTCTTGACCTAATGCAGTCCATTTTTCTACTCTTCCCTCTGACTGAACTTCCTAAAATGCAAACGACATATTCTTCCCCTCTTAAAAAAAACTTTTCATCCATTCTTTACTGCCTTTGAATTTAGGCTCAAAATCATTATCGTGTCCTGGCTACCACATATGTCCAGTGTCACCCTTCCTGAGTGAACCTTATCCAATCACACCAGACAACTGGCATAACGATTTACCGTCTCCCCTTATAGTTATGCATGTTTGTAACTGCTGCTCCTTCTGTCAAAATGTGCTTCTCTCTGCTTTTCTCCCTAGCCAAGCCCAATTAGTCACATCCTCCCAGTCAGGGCTGGGTCCTCTCTGAGTCAAGTGCACTTCTAGGTCACAGCTGAATTGCAGTGGCTTCTTCCACTAAACTGTTGGTCTCTTAAATGTAGGACTGTGCCTTTCAGCTCTACGTCCTCAGAACCTACAGGCGGGGCGGTGCTAAAGCCCATCGCCCAGCCCGGGAGAGCCGACTGGGCACATCTGTCCCCAAACCCACATTTACATTGGTAGCTTGTAATCAGCCAGGGTGAGAATATTTATACCACAGAGATTGCCAAATGCTATGAATCTGGGCTTTTTTTCTGGAGAGCTGGTTATTAAACATTTACCAGCAACCACTGCCCACAGGGAAACAATCTAACACCCAGTGAACACTCAGCTCAATCAGTGTTTGCTGTGTGAGTGAATGAACATATGAGGGAATAAAAATTTCAGGAGTCAAAACTGTCCCCTTGAAATTTCCAGCTTCATGGTTGTTGTTGTTTTTTTTGTATGACACGTTGCCCAACTATTCTTTCATTGAAAAAAAAAAAAATGATTCAAATGAAATAAATAGCTGGAGTGTTTCTCCCTAGTCTCCTATTTTTCGTACTAAAGTGCCTCGATTCCCTGAGCCGTTCCTCGGGGCCCTCACCGCACTAGCGGATGTCCCTTTCCGACACTGAAGCCCAAGATGTGAGCTGTGCTCACGCAGACACGCCCATGTGCATGTGCCACGTATACACACACGGTTCCATCATACGCCTGTGCACAAAGTGGATATTGAAGCAAAATGCCAGTTTTCGCACGTATCCTTACGAGTTTTAGCTTCCATTTCCCAGCCTCCGTATTCGAACCCATCGAGATGCTATTTCATCTTGATTCTGTCGTCTCTCGATGTTTATTTCTGCTCTGGCATCTGGGTTATGAATTATGCATCAGAGATTCTTGAGTGGGCAATAGAAAAGGAACTCTGGGAAGGAAACGAGCTAACATTCATTGAGCAATGCCTTCTATGCTCAAGGTATTCGGCAAAATATTTTCATGTGTTTTGCCCTCTTAAATCTTAGTAGCCACCTGCAAGGTAAGTATGGATGGCACGTTTTAACAGATGGAGACCTCGCGGTGCCTCAAGGAGTTAAAGAACTTGCGCAAGGTCAAGCAGAGCTGAAACTGGGACCCATGCTTGTCTGTCTTAAGTCTACATTCTGGCTCTATGTACGCCACTGTATTGCTTCCCAGAAAATATTACTAATAACTAATATTAGCATTCATGAAATGCTTTCACAGCTATTTCCTCTTGGGATGCTGACAACTTTATGAAGCAGTTTCTGCTTCCCTGCTCTCTTTGGGAGACTTATTTCTTTGGGCAAATTGAGATAACCTCCTCAGGGAATGGTCCATGCTGCCTGACCACAAAGCAGAATGTCACATAGGTGAACCACCGCTGCCCTCAAGCCATGAGAGTGGTAATAAAACTAATACTCTCTTTGTAGCATGTGTCAGGCACTTATGTGGCGAGTTCTTTGTGAACCTCACTGTTTGCATGTTCTTGAGTAACATTCACAGCCAACATATGAGGTAGGAATTGCTATTTTTTTTTTCTATTTTCTAAGTGTTAACTGAAGCCTCAAAAGGTTAATTTGCCAGCCGCAAATCACAGCTAAGTAGAGGCAGAGCTGGGACTCGTGTGCAGTGTGCCTGACTTCTGCACCCATGTTCTCAGGCGCGACGCTTGAGGGCCTCCCTCACCTGAAGGAGTAGAGAAGCTCAGACTGTCTCACAGGCCACATGGAAAATTCCTGGCCTCGTTCAACCTCTTCTCTCAGATTCTTTGGGTTTTTTAAGGGCAACTCATGTATTTGCAATTCAGTAACATCCAGATCCTTGTTCAAGTTTCATTTTTTTTTTTTAAATCTATGATAAGAAGGAAAATAAGCAAAAGAAGAGAAGAGGATGGAAGATTTGTGCCTCTCCATTCCAGAGCTACAATATTTTTCTCTCCCAATGTTGCTTGTCTGGTTGTGAGAGTCCAGTTCCTTCTAGCACGTGCATACATGATGA
>NW_006432945.1:9026968-9064814 GCF_000325575.1 Pteropus alecto | reverse complement strand
CGGCATTCCACATGTCAGTGATCGAAGCAGACCAACAGATTCCTGGCAGGTTTATTTCCCTAGACCCCACCCACTCCAAAGGAAATGGTACTTTTTCCCCTTCACTTGTTCTCTCTTACAATCTCTCTCCTGGACAGGTCCTGCCTAAACACTGTCACCACAGTAAGTGGTGAGCTGTCGTGTGGAATAAAGTGTCATACTGCAGGGGGCCTTAGCTGCTAACAGGAGCCTGAGTTCATAAGAAACAACTCTTCTGAAGCCAGAATAGCTAAGCAGAGAGAAATACTGCTAAGCTTGGGTGTTTGGTCCAGACCAACTCCTTTAAGCTCCATCATATTTCGTTCTTATCTCGCCTATCACATTAGATGTACATAATTGGCTCCTGGTGTGGTTTTGGTACCTCCTATCTGATTCTGCCACAGAGCCTGGCGCCGCCTGCTCACACTGCCTGGATTCACGCTCCTCCCAGCTTCACTTGCTTCTAAAGACCTTCCTAACTTCGTGGACCTTCAGCTTGGGCTGCTATCCCAGGCTGACTTTCCACAGTCCAGATTCTCCAACTGAAAGATCACGGTTCCAATGTGTTAATGCTGCTACTGGGTGACTTCTTGGTCACCAGTGTGAATTCTGCTTCTTGACTTCCTGCCTAGTGGGAAAGAGGCAGATTTATTGACCAACTCAGTACAAGGAGGGTGCCCTACACTTCTACTGCTGGCTAGATTCCCAGCAGGGACAACTAACCAGATCTCTGTTTATGTCACTAAAGGCCCTACAAGCTACCGGAGGCTCTTCAACTCAGGCCAGCTTGGGGTGGCTCTACTTTCATTAGAACAAGCTAGGTAAGTGTGTTCTAGGGCCGAGGAACATTCAAGGAGGTTTGAGAGGATACGACACTCACTCCTGATCACACCCCAGCCCCAGACATGAGATGGCGATCAGAGACTCCCACCTTTCCAGAACCATGACACCATGCTCACCCTCACTCGACGACAAAAACAATCAATCCAACTTATTCCCATCCCAAGGCCACCCTTAGTTTCAGACCCTGCTGCACATCCCAGGTTTGAAGGAATTTCCTTAGGAAAGATTAAGTCTACAGTTCTACTGCTCACCATCTCTAGGAATGAAACAAGATTTAGAGAAATATACTCATTTAGGGGCTTTCTGCTTCCAGAACTGGGCCATTCCTTTCTCTATAGTTGAGTTATTCACACACACACACACACAAAAAAACCACCACCCAATTCCTATTCAATTTAACCTGTATTCATTGAGCATCCAGGTACCGAGTTTGGGGCTAGATGTTGAGAATGTAAAAACGGGTAATAGGACTTCTTACCTCGAGTAGTTTATAATCCAGTAAGAATACCCAAACTTCTTAAGTCATCATGCTATGGATGCAAGAAGAGAAGTGTGTACAGAATTCGGATACAGAAGTGCAATAAAGGAGGAAGCCATTGGCTCTGGAGGTGTGGGGGCAGTCATGGGCAGGCCGCGCTGCACAAGGGTTGGAAGAAATAGTCATGTGCTTTCTGTTAAAACTGACAGACTGAATCACATCATCTCTACTAACTCCTGAAACCCTGCTAAAAACGATAATGCAGGAATTTTTAAAAGGAATAAATCTTTAAAGACAAAGAGGACAGGAAAAGGAAATAACGCTAAATTACTCTGAAGTGGAAAAGCAGAGGAACCTTCAATGACAAACTCTTCAGGGCTAAGAAGGATGAAATCGTAGCTGGCAGAGGAAGAGACTTCACTGCAGCACCCTAGAAAGTTACAAGATTCCTCTAACAATGAAGGCGAAGCCGAAAGTAAAAGGAAGAGCTGAAGGTTGGTTTAAGAAGCAATAAGACCCTCAAATGCCTTTATCCTTCGACTACCCTCTGCCCTCCACACGCAGATAGGTCTGCACTCCGCCATGGCAGGGCTACTGGAGAGGGTAGGCTGAAGGGATGCTGGACTGGGGACACGAGGTGCAGCTGAAGGCAGAAGTGCTGCCCTGAAAACAGGGGGAATCGGTGAAAGTCTGCACAGAAGTGGAAGAGTCTTCTACACCTTGTGACCGGGACAATAGCACTGGGCTCATCCCCTCTAGGAAAGCGTTTTCTCTGGAAAACGAACAAACAAACAAACCAAACAAACAAAAAACCTGACTAGTCCAAGAGAAAAGACACAAAAGTTTCTACAGCAGAACAGCCCAGCCAGGTCACCCAAAGTGAATCTGTTTCTAGTGAACAGACCCCACCCATGAGCATGGAGCTTTTCAGAATGCCACTCGAACTAGAGAGACAGCCCAGAATTTCCAGATGTTTGAGAAAAGCCTCTCGTAGCAAAGGCAAAAATGACAACAACAAAATAATTTAGAAAAAAAAAAACAGAAAATTTGAGGAAATGAAACCTGTAAACCCTATAAAAACCTATAAAAACATATTTTCAATATCCTTGGAAATAAGAGGAAGAATTTTATTGGTGAAACAAAAACAGGATGCTTTACAAAGAAAGGGGGGCATTCATAGGATGGAAAAATAAAGAACTCTTGGAAATAAAAAGCATGAAGACTCAATAAATATTTGGAAGATAAGTTGAAGAAATATCCTAGAGAACAGAACAAAAATACAGAGAGATACAAAATAAGAGTAAAAGATATTAGAGAAACAGCCCACGAGTACTAAGGGATTCCAAAAGGGACAGAATGGCACAAGCAGGAGTTATCAAATACCTAATTCAAGAAAATTGCCCAAATCTCAAAGATATTAACTTCTGGATAATAATAGTGCATAGAGTGGCCAGCATAATGGAAGAACACAGACTCACACAAAAGCGAATCACTGTGAAATTTCAGGACACCTGAGACAGAAGACCCTAAATGTTTTCAGGAGGCCATATATAAAGGACAAAGAACCAGAATGGCATCAGACTTGCTTAGTTTTCTTCTCTGCACTTATCACTAACCCACAGGCAAAAGCACTGGAAACTAGAAACACAGAGGATTGTCTTCAAAACCCTAAAAAAACACAAAGTTTTCAACCTAGAATTCTATACACGGCCAAACTATCAATCGAATGTAAGAAAAGAACAGACACATTCCCAGACATGCATGTTTTCAAAAAAGTACCCTCCCGTACATGCTTTCTTAGGAAGCTACTTTAGGATGTGGTCTGGCAAAAAGAAAGTAACGAAAGACAAGAAGACATGAGATACAGGAAACAAGGGGTCCAGCACAGGAGAGAGGAAAATAATTCTAGGATGAGGAGGAAGAGACCTCAGGAAGGCAGCTGCTCAGCAGTCCTAAGGTGTAGTAGTACGGATGGTGGAGGAAAGGTGTCCAAGAAGATGAACTTGATGGAGTACCTGATGTGAGCGATCACAGAGAGGAAACTTAACACTTACGGAAGAATGTCTAGGTAGAAATTGGTGGGAGGTGAACAGACAACTATGCGAATGAAGAAATAAGACAATTATTAACTCCGGGGAAAATTCAAAGTTGTACCAGGAAGGAAATGTAATCATGCTTTCCTACACGGGCATGCTGTGAATATAGTCATAATTATGTAAACATTGAATACTGATCTAACTAAAAATGATGATATAAGTCTATTGGGAGACTGAGGAGAAGAAAATTGTGGAGGTGGGTGAGGGAGGTGATAAAGAAAGCTAAATCTAATCTTCCAGAGTGAGAATTCAATAGGTAATTCCTAAAACTGAAAACCAAGAGGTTAGTAGAAGAAATGTGTTGTTTAGCCGTGTGGAAGTAGAGGCAAAGAGCAACAAAAACGGTTGCTTCTGGGAAGTGGGAATCAAGTCGGGAAAAGGAGAAGGTCAGGGCACTGCTATTTTTCATAAGGTTTATCACTGTGTAACGTTTCGAGAATGTGGACAACTTAAATTTAAAAAATAAGATTTCCTGGCGTGGAGAGAAGGAAGAAATGGTTTTCGAGGTAGAGGAAACGTACGTCCGTGCAAACGCGCAGATGTGTGGCACAGTGTGGTGTGCTGGGACTCGCCCTGGAGCGCGGAAGAGGTCGGGGGGCGTGAGGAAGGTGAGCAGAATCCATGTCCCGAAGGGCCACAGACCTGGACAGGTCCCTTTTCAGGGTGGTGGGAGAAATCTCAAATTGCCAAACCATGGAGAATGGAAGAGCTGCTGGGATTCTTAAAATGGACAAATGTTCGCTTGACTTGCAGGAAGAAGAAATAGTTTGGTGCTACAGAGTAACAGCTCACTGATTAGGTTAAACTTTAGCGTGAACTTTCAAACGGGTGTCTTTAGAGAAGAAAAGGCTAATGCGAAATCAACATGAGTTCATCAGGTCACACCAGAAAAATCTCTCATTGTTATCCAGCCTGGTTACGAGATTGGGAAGCCAAGAAAAAGCTATGCACGTAGAGTCTCTTAATTTCGATATCTGTCTTCCTGTTGTCCTTGTGGACAAGATGAAGACATACATGAAGGCTAGCTGACAATACAGTGGTGTTACTATAGAACGGACTGATGATCACAAATAATGGGGTGTGTCATTTGCTCAAGGACTCAGAAGAAGCAAGGCCAGTATGCAAAGATACCAAGAAGACCTGTGTCAGTACTGCAAAGTTACCTTTGTCCTAAGTGATGTTTGTCCCAAGTCATATTTTTAACCATGAACCGTGGCATTTCTGTCAAGCTCTCACATGTCAGAAACTGAGAAGGTTAAGAGTTGGGATGGGGAGCGCAGTCTCCTAAGTGATCTTGACATGTCTGATAAACGGACTGAGTCTAAGAATGGAAGCTTAACAAGAACAAGGGGAATATTCCTCCGCACGGAGAGTACGTTCCCATCATCACCTGGCCACGTTATCGGCCCAGCCTTACCTGCAGACACAAGTTCCTCAGACTCGGGGCAAAGATAACTACTTGCAGTTTTGACACAGGTCTCGATATCTTTGCAGACTGGCCTTGCTTGTTTTGTGTGAAATGTCTTCTCTCTCCCCTCCACCGTCGACGCTTACTCGACACAAACTCAACTGTCAGATTCACTTCAAGTCCTCTATACATTTCTTTCTCACTGTAACTTCTCTTTCTACCCCAGCCCCACTGGAATGTCACATCCCCTCCTTGGGGTTCCCACTGTACCCAGCTGACGTCTATCAAAGTAGCTGTAGCACCTTAGGGCTGATTCTTCCTTTTATTGGTGAGGTGGTCTGATGAGATAGTTAAAACAGTGGCTGAGGTGTTGGTTAAGTCTCTTAACCTCCGTGTGCCTCGCTTTCCCCCATCTAGAGAGAAGGTGATAATAGTTCCAACTTTGTAGGGTCGTTAAGAGGATTACATGAGTTAATACTAATGACCGGAACATAGCAGGTGTCAGCTGTTCCTTTTACACCTGTTACTCTTTTAATAGCCAATTGATCACCTTGTCATTTGCAAATCTGTATTGCAGCACTTAACACAGTACCTGGAGCATAGTAGGGGACCTGCTTAAAACCCCTCAATGGCTTTCCACTGCCACTAGGAAAATAACCCAAATTCCTCAATCTACCTATTACATCACCAGCCTCCACTCTGCCCTCAACACCCCTCAGATCCTACACTCCAGCTCAGCAAAAAGGAACTTCCAGTGGCCGAAATCTCAGGCACTAACCTTCTCCAGACCTTTGCACTGGGACATATTGTCCTCTTTTACTGTTGGTGTTCTGGCTAGAGCCACAGTCACGGCTAGGCAGCTCAGAGGAGAGTGAGAGTCAAAGGCTCACTCTGTGTGTGGGCACATTGCTGTGGACCAGGACATACGTCACCCCTAAACTAGTCAGGCTCTTTCTCCACTTAAATGGCTTCCTGCAGAGCCTACTGGCACAGCAAGGGACTTCTCACCCCATGGAGCCGTTGGCCCTTACGGACAGCTTTTGCAACAGGTCCCATCCCTCAATGCAGACACCAGTTAACTCAGACTATTATAACACAGAATCGGCAACAACTAGACCTGGGAATATTGGCTGAGAACACTAGGATTTCTCTTTGAGTCATGGACTCTGTCATCTCCACTTTCTAGACTCCTCAGCTTCCTGACCCAGAGTCATGAACTTGGGAGCTGTGCCCCAAACCTCACTGCTGATTTTGGTAAGCTGAAAGCCCCAGTTTGGAGTCAAGTGAATAATGTCTTTTGTACTAAGAAGAAATGTTTACATTGTCCTCTGTGACAACTTTTAATCACTACTTTATTTAAAAAGTAAAATAAAAACGAGAAAGTATTGCATAAGTCCTACAGCTTTCCAGGGAATTTGGTCTTCTAAAAGCTAGGGGTCATTTCCTGACGCAGATGCTCAGATGGTCAGTGAGTGGAACAGTAGTGCCATCTAATGGCCATCTTGCTTAATGCAAGATCTCCTCCATATTCCTGCAACCGTATTTTTCCTACTTACCCTGAACATGGCATTTCAGAAGTCCTGTTATATAGAAATCTGTTTTCCCTGAATCAATTGGCTATGCCGCTTATTTTCCCCATAGTTAAACATTTGTTAACATTTTTAAAGATTAATGTTTTTATGGCATTTCTTGGAGAAAAATTCCCTCAAAATGTGGTCCAGTGACTCCCTGTTAGGGATTCTTCAAAGTCAAATCACTTTTATAATGCTAGGACATTATTTGCCCTTTTAGTTTCATTCTTTCATGAGTGTACACTGTAGTTTTCCAGCGGCTACCTGACCTGTGACAAAGCAGAGGCAGATATGAGAATCGAGCAGTTTATTAAGCCAGATATTAAAGAGATTTAGAAAATTACAAAAACAATGTTACTTATATTTTTTGTTCTGGAAAATATTTTTCTTAAACTTATGTTACTTAATGTAATCGGATTCTTTTAAATGAATTAATTTTTAAAACTTTCCTTTAAATACAGTGAAGTAGTAGCATTTGGCACTTAAAGGTCTATGATAGTTTCAGCTTAGAGAATTAAATTCTCGATAAAATAGTTCTTTGTATAAAAGTGTTTGTAAAAATAAGTTTTGTCTGATATTGATATTGCTCACCATCAACATCCTATCATTGATATTGATACTGTTTGTTAGTTACATGTGCATAAAACATTTTTGTCATGTTTGCTTATAAACTGTATTGGCACTTTGCTTTAAACAGATCTGATAAGTAGCGTACGGTTAGATTTTGGATTTTTTTTTCTTTTTTCACTCAATCTAAACTTCTCTGTCTTTTAATGGAGGAATTCATCTCATTTACATTTATTTCTAAAAATTGCAAGTTTCGTCTTAGTTCTTTACTGATGTTTTATATTTTTTAAAAAAGGTTTTCTTGTTATTTCTGTTTTAAGTCTTTTGATATATTTTCTCTTCATTTATGATTTATAGTTTTGAATTGTATAAACTTCCTAATTATATATAAGCAGTTCATAAATCATTGGTTTTTTAGAAAATATTCTAAATCATTAACATATTTCTTTAAAATTAAAGAATTCAACAATAGTTTTTAACTCCCCTCATTTCACACCATTTCTCTCCACCCCCTCAATGACCATCACCTCTTAGGTCTTTGTTACAATGATCTGGGCTTTTTTGATCTAGAGTGCTGTTATTATGCTGTTTTATATTTTTAATATTTTTATTAATCATTTTAACTTTTCACAAAATTTTACGATCAGACGTAGAGCAAGTATTTAGACAGCTCTGTTTGAACTGGATTAAGCCATCACTGCCATTCCACTCATGTCCTGACTTCTCCAATCTTAAACTTTAATTTCGTTGCCTCATTCATCTGCGGCACAACTTCAAGTAGTTATTAAAAGAAAAATACAAGAGTAGGCCCTTTTCTCAGTCCTTACATATCTAAGAATATCTTTGTGTTGCTGACATACAAGGAAAGCAAGCTTAGCTATGCACAAAATTCTTAGGTTACAAAATTTCCTAGATTGTATTCCATTTTCTGAAATTCACTATTACAAAGGAAAAGTATAATGGTTAATCTATTTTATTAGGCCAAGTAAAATAGAAACGCAAATACTACCCAGCAATAAACATACTTAATGTTTTGATATTAATTATCTCAGATTATTTTATGCCTATAATATTGTTTTCCATTACTAAGATGAGGTTGATCTTGATGTGTTATTAATAACAGCTTTTTGGGGGAAAAAAAATGAAAGGGCACAAAAGTTTTTATTTGTTCATTTTTACTTGTGGACAATACAACATTTGTCCATATAATATGTTGTTTTAATATTAAAGTCAATGTTTTAATCTAAGTCTTCCATCTAAGGTTTAAAGGTTATGCAACATTTTGGCCATTAGCAATCATACATACAATTATAGTAATTTTATGCCTTTTAAGCCTATGTTCATAACACTCATCTTTTTTGGCCCCATTAGAATTAATAGCATAATTTCAAAGCACATCAAAGAATGCTAGGATTTTATCTACATATCCTATATGGTAATTTTTATTATTTTTAAAATTACATTTGACAGGGCCTGAGTGATGGTTCTTGTAGACACATAAATTAGCCATATCTAACTCTTTGAGTTGTGAAAATTCTATTTAGTACAGAGATATGGCAGTATCTATTTTTACTGCATTGCTTAGCATATGATATGCAATCATCTATTTACGAGATATCTGCATGATGAAGCATTGAAATAAAAAGCTGTCTTTTCAGGATATTTTATGCAACTATAGGGGAGGAAAAATGTCTTTTTCCTTAACGCTTTTAAGGTCTTAGCTAGGGTCCCATAATGAAAGCCAGATTAGCAAGAGAAAAACATACAAATGTATTTAATATAAGTTTTACATGACACAAGAGCCTTCATAAGAAAATGAAGACCCAAAGAAATGGTTAAACCCGAGGGTTTTTATGCTAGATTTGATGAAGACTAGAAAGTCATGGAAAAATGTGTTAAGGCAAAAAAAAAAAAAAAAAAGGTATGAACTAAGTGTAGTAAACTGGGGAAAAGAGCAAGGCCTGCCTGCTCCTCTCTGCAGTCCTGTGTCTGAGCAAATCAGGAGGCCTCTTCCTCCAGGTGCAGGGAGGCCATCTCTCACATGAGGGTCTCATGACCTGTTTCAGAGGAAGGTCAGAAAAATCCTTCCTGCACCTGCACAAATGCCTTCAGCCTGAAACATTCAATGTGGTGTATTTTGGAGATACTGTGTCCTGAACCCTGTCACCGTAAAGAGGCATCCCAAGTATGTTAAAGGTATTAGGGATCCGACAGTGTTACACCAATGCGATGGTTAGTGTTATACCAGGGCAAATAACTCAACTAAAATAACAATTTGATGTAAGTGACAGCTTATAATTAAGTTTGCACATGCAAAAGCAATGACAACTACCTCGTAGCTACTAGTCTACGTGACAACTGTAGGTAGTCTTTTAATATCAACTGCAGCATGCATTTAATTTGGAAAGATAAGAATATCTTAACATTTAGGAAATACATTATGAACTACCAGTTGGATACTGATGGTGTTCACAATCGTGGCTATTTTGTTCATGTTGCAATTTAATGTTTACTTGTCTAAACATTTCCTTCGGATGAAAATCCTAAAGGATTGCTGAGTGAAGAGTATAATAAACATTTGAAGCTTTGATACACATTGCCGTCTAGAAAATCTGCCTGAATTTACAATCCTGACCAGAAATGAAAGTAACATTCCTCTATGTCCTTGCCAAAATTGGTTTTATCATTTTTTACATTGTAGATCTGATGGGTGAAAATGAAATTTTATTGTTTTAATTTGCATTTATGATGTCTAGTAAGTTCAAGCATTTTCATAAATTCTATTTCCTACTGGTTTGAAATGCTATTTTATATGTGAAGACTATTAATACTTTATCTGTCATATGTATTAAAAAATATATTCTCAGTGTCCTAGTTACATTCTGATTTACACATGATGTTCTGATCACATAAGTTTTCAATCTTAATGTAATAAAATCAACCCTTCCTATTATTCTTTTCCTTTGCTATAGTCCAGCCTGATTTTTCTCCACACTGGTTGCTTTTAAGATTTTCACTTTATTATCAACTTCTGGCAAATTTATTTTGAAGTTGCTGGGTGTAATTTTCTCTATTTATCTTGCTTGAAGTTTATAGTACAGTTGGTCGTCCATATTCAACCAATCATGGATCAAAAACATTTGAAAAAAACAAGTTATGTTGTTGCAGATGTACTATATAGTTAGGCCCATCATGGTTGGGTCTGTACCGAACGAGTAAGTCTTTTTTTCTTGTTATTATCCCCTAAATGATACAGGATAACAACTATTTTCATAGTATTTACATTGAATTGGGTATTATAAGTAGTCTAGAGATGATCTGACCTAAATGGGAGGATGTGTGTAGGTGATATGCAAATACTACGCCACTTCATGGAAGTGACCTGAGCATCCTTGGATTTTGGTATCCTCAGGGGGACCTGGAATTGATCCTCTGAGGATGCTGAGGAATGGCTATACCTCCTCGGTGGTGGCTCATGATCTTTCTTCAGTTTTAGAAAATTATCAGTCATTATCTCTTCAAATACTACTTCTGCCCTCATTCTTCCTTTCTTCTCCTTGGGATTAAAAGTACGAGTATGTTACACCTCTACACCATAACCTATGGGTATCTTAATTTTTTTTCTGCGATTTCATCATTTTCCCTTTAATTGATTCTTACTGTTTCTTACCTATCTTATCTATCTTCTATTTCAGCTGTATCTAAACCTATTCAGTTTTAATTACAGTTGTTTTTCAATTCTAAAATTTCCATTTAATTTTTAAAATAGTTTCTAGCTGTCTGCTCGAATTCCCTTCTTGTTTAATTCCTTCGACATAGAAATCATAACTATTTTAAAGATCATACAAATGTCCTCTTTAACTTCCTTATCTGCATTTCCTACAGATTTGTTTCTACTGTGTTTTATTTTCTTAGTTCTCAATTAAGTGTTTTCACATACTTGGTTATATTTGACCAAGTGCTAGATATTGCTAATGAAAAACTGCATAGCTATTTGAGACCTTAGATATTATCTTCCCTCGGAGACCGTTTTCTTCTCCTACTCCCGTAGGCTGGAAACACTAGCAATCCCAGATCACTTAATGCCATCAGATAGATGACTTAAAGATAGGTTTCTGGCCCCTGTGGGAGCAGATCTATTCCTAATTCATGCTTATTCCTGGAATATAACAAACACTACAAAGGCCCATTTGGAAAGCAGGTCCCTTTTTCTTGGTTGAGCTCCTAACTCCAATGTTTGTCTCCCTAGCCCCATGGGGCTAAAACTCTGTTCAGCTTTTTCTTCTCTCAGCAGCTGCTTTTGAACTTGACAGCTGCCTTGAGAAGTACATGAAATGTTGGGCTTTTCCCCTTTGCTTCTTTTTTATCCCAGGATCTTAGCCCCAAATTCTCACTGCTTTGGAAGTTCTCCAATGCTTTCAAACAGATGAATTTTTTAGATTTTCTTGTTTTTTGTATAAAGAGAAAAAATAATATAGTCTATCATTGCTAAAAATGTAGTCCTAGCCACTTTAAAAAAAAAAAATTCTTTGCTGTTAGTCTGTTGATGACCTTAGGATTATTTTTAATTAAAAACAATTTGATCGGGCCATATCTAGGTATTGGTTTCCTCTTAAAGTTATTAATTTTGCTTAAAGCCTGAAAGCAAAGTCTTTTTTTTTTAATAATAGAAATCTTCTCTCATATTTCGAACAATTACATTGGTTCCACTTAGTCTAATCTTTTGTCCAAGAATATCTATTTTATCTATATACAGAGCTCTCTATTTTCTACCATCCATATATATCATCCTCTTGGTCAGCATTTCCCTCTATTTGTCCATTCAATCTGAATTCTGAACACCTTCCCAATTTTTTCCACTGTTTCAATTCTCCACGATTTTAATCCTGCTCTTTATGTCTGTCTGGGTAAATTTTAAGTATGTAATATTTGTGCTGCAATTTCCTTATAAACTTCTTTTACCTATTTTTAATCCCATTTTATGATTGTCATCTCAGGTTAGTCTCCCTTTGTGACTTTTTCTCTCTTAATTCATAAAGTTCACATCCTTCAACTTTTAGAGGCTGTGGAACGGTTTTTCAAAATAATCTAAATCCTGCATCGATCGTTCTCAAATGTACATTCCTCCTTTGAGTCTCCCAGATGCTGTTCGCTATCTTTTCTTTATAGCGACTCAGAATTGGCATACCTGTGACTTCTACTTGAGGAACTATTTTAAATGTATATTCATAGGAAACAAATATTTTTAATCCTGGAATTTATAACTCTTAGAGTCACCAGCAGAAAATTTGTAGCTAATAAAACAAGAATTAAACTGGGTAAGTACACTACATTCTCCAAGTTTCAATAATTAAACGGAGCCAAAAGCGGCATTTTTACTTGTTTGAATATTTGTAATACTCAAAACTACCTCAAATGCCAGCAGCACACTTTAGTTTCTATTACTTGTTCACCAGACACCTACCAATTTCCTACAGTAATAAAGGAAACACAATATGAAAGATATGTATCCTAATTTCATATAATATTAGATAAGAAAAGAGGGGGAAAGCGTATTAGTGGAGAAAAAAGTATAACCTATTTGAAAGAGGTTTGAAGAGAGAATTGAGAATTACCTGACCTATTTCGTTAAGAGAAACTATGTATAATGTTAAGTCAGTTGATTTATTTGAACCCAATCCCAGAATTCAGCTAAATTTTATGTGAGCGTTAATGTCAAGATGCATAAGGAACATCTTGCATTTGATATAAGAAAGTCCTTGTATAAATTCAAAGTGGATTATTAGTGCTGTTATTTTTACTATAATTATTATTCTCTTCTGTGCTTCTCTAGGTCAATAGTTAATTTCAGAGATCTGGTGAGAAAAATTCAGTGAGGAATCTATTAGAATTGCTGTATCCTTAGAACATAATCTATACAAATAGATACATTTTCCTTATACTTCTTGGTGTTCCCTTGAATGAGAAAACCAAAAATCTCAACTGATATTTAATACTTAAAACAGATATTTTTCAGAATAAAATTCTAAAGAACCTGTTGTTCGTGTTTACATTTTATTGCCTCCCTGTCTTTTTAATTACACGAATTTTCCTATATTTCTTAGATTCTCTTCTATCCCCATCATTAGATATTTTGTCCATTTTAGCAAAAAATCAATGCCCAAGATTGCCAGTGAGAATGTATGAGGCCATTATAGATTTTGAGGTATCTACTGGTCGCATGGTCAGAAACATACGCACATGTGTACACACACAGCAGCCCTGTAGAGATGATTTCTTCCTTTAAAATCTTAGAAGTTTCCTTCCTCAGGTTCTATTTTGTCAACCCATGGGTAAGTGGCAATGACAATCACTGTGATAACTGTTATATATCTTTTCCTTGCTCTGATGACATGAGTTCGACAAGATAGTAAGAGATCACGTGTCTTGCACTTTGCACTTCCAGTTTTATAGTAATAGAGATTAGGTGATTTTTAAAAAATTTTCAAACTCTGAGGCCTCTATACTCTACAGAGAGCCCTTCCCGTGAGCCTTAAGCATTAAATTTTATGATACATTTTTCTGAAGCAAATTGTCTTCCATAATTGCATGTTTTGGACATTTTCACATAGAAAATAGTCTTTAGTTCAAAGACCTGAAATAATTTCTCTCCTGATCTATGACCTAGTGTTCACTAAATTACATACCTACAGATTAAATAAGGGGGCTAAAACAGAAACAGGGCATTGCAGTAACTCAAAAATACGTCAGAGAAGAGACATCTTCCAGGAGAGGAAGCTTACTCATCAGACCACATCCTCTGCTCTTACTCTGCTCCAAACTTTGGCGTAGACAATTTAGTTTGTCTTTTGGATTTAAGCTACTGGTCCCTAAATTTCTGCTGTGCTATGGTGATTTTTGCTCACGAAAGACTTATTTTGAGAAAGTACGATGATTCTAACGACATTTACTATTACGACCGAACTATGTTTCTGAGCAAATGTCTACTACATAGATATGTATCAGACATCACGTCAGACACTGTGGGGCTAAAGGAATGAGAAATACATGGTCCTTGCACCAACAGTTTTTCTATGGATACTCAATTTTATTCAGAAGCGAGAATTCAAAATAAAGTCTAGAAGACAAGTAACCAAGCCAAGATGATAAGGACTCTGGGTTCACAGAGGAACAAGGCTCTGAATGTTTACGTGACGGCGCTGGGGCCCGTGTGCTCAGGAGAACGTATCCATAATCATAGCTGACATTTGGGTAGCACTTTACAAACTCTAACTTTATAAAGCTCTTGTCTCTGAACAATTATACTTTATCCACACAGTGACTCTGCTAACTATGAGACCTCGGGCAAGTCATTTAACCTCTAAGAGACTTAGTTTCTTAACTAAGTCTATAAGACTTAACTAAGCCTGTAAGAATGAGGATAATAACAGTGCCTGTTTCTTAGGGTTGTTCAGGAGATTAAGTACAACACTTAAAATACTGGCACTGAAAACTATATGACATTGCTGAAAGAAATTAAAGAATAGCTAAATAGAGGAATACGCCATGTTCATGGATTGGAATAGTCAATATTGTCAATTTTACGGACATATGAAGACTCTAGAATAGCAAAGGAAATCTTGAGGAAGAGTACAGTTCAAGGACCTATTTTAAAGACAAACACAATGTGGTATTGATGAAAGAATAAGGAGAACAATGAAATATAATCGAGCACAAGAAGAAGCCCACACAAGTACAACCACTTGATTGTAACAAAGAAGCTATTACAAGTCAGTAGGGGAAAGGATGATCCTTTTAATAAATGGCATTGAATCAACTGGATGTCAATACGGGCAAAAAAAGAAACTGCCTGCCTTTACCTTGCACTTAAAAATTAATTTGAGTCATACACCTAAACATAAAATGCGAACAATAAAATTTCTACAAGAAATGACATCTTCACAAACTTTGGGGTGGCCAAATATTCTTGAACAGGATATAAAAATCAATAACCATAAAAGAATGAATACATTAATTGGACATTTTAAAAATTAAGAACTATTAACAAAGTGAAAAGTCAAGATACAGGGAGAAAATATTTGCCATACACACACACACATATATGTGACAATAGACTCATATCTAGAATATATCAAGAACCCCTATAAACCAGCAGATAATACAAGCAACAACAGTTGAAAGGCAAAGACCTGAACTTCAAAAAAAGGTTATCCAACTGGCCAATGAACATATAAAAAGTTGCTCAGTGTTGTATATCACCAGGGAAATGTAATTTAAAGCCACAGTGAAATACCACTGTACCCCCTACCAGAGTGGCTAAAATTACAAAGCCTGGAAATACCAAGTGTTGGCGAGAATACAAAGTAACTGGCTCTCTCATACACCGCTGGTGGGTGCCAGGTGATATAATCATCTTGTGAAACCACTTGGTCATCTCTACTGAAGGTAAACATACATAAGTCCAAAATCCAACACGTTCCATCCTGGGTATATGTTCAAAAGAAATAAAAACATGTCCCCAAAAGACTTGCACAAGACTGTTCATAGCAGTTTTATGCATAAATGCAAAATCTGGAAACAATTCAAATGTATGATAATAAAATGGATAACTAAAGTGTATTCATATAATGATATAGTACACAGGAATAAAATATCACTGATATATGCAACATGGATGAATCTCACAGACCTAGAGTTTCATGAGGAGTCAGAAAAAAAAAAAAAGAAAATGTCCCCGTAACAGTCCATTTATATAAAAGTCAAGAACAGGTGTAACTTACCTATTTTGATAGAAGTCGAATAGCAGTTACCTTTGGAGGTTATTCATTGGAAGTGTGCTGGTTTGGCTCTGTGTTGATCTGGATAGTGGTTTCACAAATGAATAGATATGTAAAAATTCAATAAGCTTTACACTTAAAATTTATGCACTTCATTATATGTATGTATAAATATATACATGCATATGTTTATTACATATACATATTGATATATACATATAAGTATATAAATTCACATATAAACTTATATAAATATATATACACATTTGTTCAGTGTCTGATACATAGTAACTGCTCAATACATATTATCCATTTTCATTATTAAGACCCAATGGAGTAAACAGAGTGAACAATGATATTTTAGAGATGATGGAGGTCAAACTTGGCCACACATTCAAACACTAAGCTTACAGAATTGACAAGGGGGAGCTAGGGTTTGAGCCACGTCCTGTGACACTGGATAGAGCTTGAATGCTGCCTGCCTTGCCTCCTGGTGCTCCTTCAAAGGGTGACTGGAGCCCTCTCTCTCTGCTTCCCAGCTAATCAGGGCATGCTTTCTACCTTCCCTACCTGGTGCTGAGAGATTTCTCTAGTTCAGTTGGGCTGATAAGGGGAAAGCAGACGGCAATCAGAGCAAGCACGCAGGCACTTAGGACAGGATGCCTCACAGTAACTGGTAAAAAATTAAAGATGTAGTGATAACTACAAATTGCTTAGAACCATGCACTACTATACTCACAATCACTAACTTGGCATTTAGTCCAGAACACAAGGATTGAGAAATAATGGGGTTTTGTACAGTGCACGCAAGAGATGCCCCTACTTCCTGCATTCCTAGCCCTGCAGCTGGCCGTGCTCTTGGCACGGGATAGAACAAGCAGAAGGGAACACATTGCTCCACTCAGATTGCTTCATGACTCCTTGTGATTCCATTTCTAGTTTCCAAAAGTACAAGTGTGACGACTATTATTTTGGATAATTTGAGCTGAATGTGTCTTATGGGTAGTCACAGGCATGGCCAAAATTTGCCTGGGCAGCTCTCAGTGTCTAGAGGAAGGGCATCCTGAGGAATGGCCAGTGCAAAGGCCCTGAAGCAGGAACATGGCTGCTGTTTCGTGAGGAGCAGCTTGGGGAAGAGAGGCTGGGGCAGGTGGAGGCAGGGGAGACTCGTAGGAACTGAGGGCAGGTGAGAGGCAGATATGCACCAAGCAGTATATTTGAAAAACAGGAAAAGACCTTCTGAGATCTATTATTTTCTTCTTTCAGAGGCCTAGAATTAAAAGGTGTTGGGAAGGGAGAGGAACTAGGGCTGAACGCATTGGTACCCCTGTAATGCACCCCTGTGTGGAAACAAAGCACCACATTGGGCATGACTTGATGAGCTCTGGACTAAGGAATAGACTTTTTTTTTTTTTAATTCAATTTCCCTCTATTCTCTTGTCCAAGATCCCTGGGCCTTAGGGTACCGCTACTGCCTGGTCAAGTTTCCGCTTTTGAATGTATCATCTCATATTCTTTCTCTCTCATTCTTCCCCCACCCCCACCACCCCGCTTTCCTCCCTCCCTGAACCAGGCAGAGAAGATACAGAATTTATTTTTGCACTTTTGTGGCAAGGCTGAGTTATTTTTATCTTCATAAATTATTTCCCATTCTTTAAAAAATATTTCATTTAATGAGATGTATTTCTAAGCGACTAGGGTTATACATATTTCAATAGGCACCCACCGGGCCACGTGAGAGCCTAGCTTGGCCGGAAGGTTCCTAAGTCCTCCTTGCTTCATTTCTGGGTGTGGTCACAGAGGTCAGGTGTATATGCAGGGTGGTGGGAGGCGGATAGATTCTGGCCTCTCAGGCCCTTTCTAGATTGCCTTTGTCAGCTAATAACTTTGTATTAGCTGGGGTCAAATTTCCATGGAGTGTGGGGGTAGAAGAGAGGAATACAGATGCTTCGCAGTCCTCAGGCAACAATTTTTACTGCAAACTGCTGTGTATAGACCTTGTATTAGATAAGCTGAAAGGAGTCCCAGTTCCTCCCAGCCTGAGTCAACATGATGACATCTATATCTTCATCATAGATACTTCCAATTATGGGCTGAAAACATATGGATGTATGAGCAAACCTCTAGCCTTTACGAAGGGGGCTGCCTTAGAAAATCTGTGAAAATGAGAAATGGCTTTCTGATGTAGGAAAAAGGAAACAGGGAGAATAGGAAATGTGAATAAAAAATAAAAACAAGAACAATGACTAAATGTAACAGCCAGCAATTATTATGTCCTCATTATGGTCTGAATTCTGAGCTACAGTTCTTACCTGTATTGTCTCATTTAACTTTGCAATAATTATAAAGCAACTATTACTATCCCCATTTTTCAGAAGAGAAAACTGAATTTTAGAGAGGTTAAGGAACAAGTTCAATTCTAAACAGCTCAAGTGCGTTAGAAAAGGTTCATCTGCTCTAAGTCTTTGGAAAAAAGAGAAATAGATGAAGAAATGGAAAGACATTGAGAGAAGCAAAGAACTTTATAAGTAGGAATCTAGGAAACAAATTCTCTATGGATAGAAGAAAATAGAATATTTGGCCTTATAAAATGAATGTCATACCAGGAACCTCCATGACATTTGTTTTCACACAAAAATATTCTTTTTCAGCTAGTTGACAGATGTTATATTTGCTACAGTTCTTTAAGCAATAACAAGGTGGGTTATAATGAAAGGTGAACGCTTTTCCTGGGGTGTCACTCATCTGGTAGGAGGGACTAATAGCTCGGAAAGCTAGCTTTTACTTATTATCACATTATCTACTTGCAGAGTGGTATAATAAGTACACTACTTCTTATCACACTTTCAGAACAGAACTTATAGTGTCCTTACAGCTCATGAGTTTGTTAGGCTCACTCAACTCTTCAGCACTGGAGGAGTGTGGCTCTAAACGACCTCTAAGTTTCCTTCCCGCCCTAAGGTGTCATGATTCACTCTTCCCTCATGTTTCATTTACTCTCTCATCCATCTACCTATTCTATCATTTATCTTCATCTTTGTAGATGGTTCCCAAACCTAAATCAGTGCAACTACAGAAATGGGCATTTGTGAAGCTTTAAGAAGCTAAGATTAGGTAGAACATGAGAGTATACAACACTAATGTATATTATACTAACAGAATATATAATACTAGCCCCTGAATTGAGCATACAAACGAGCGGGGCTTTCGTTCTCTAACTTGGTCTGCCCTGTCCCAAGTTCACTATAGGTCCTGGCAGGATGAAAACTGGCAGCTTTAGAGGCTGGTGACTCTTCCTGGTGAAATGGCCGGTAGGAGGAGGTGGCATCGATGTTATGGCTCTACGATAGCCTCTCCCAGCTTTGATGTTTCTGTCTTTGACTAGGTTGGTGAGCATATTTGGGGGGCATATTTTTATTAGCATATTTTGAAGGCCTTTTTGGTATTCTGACTTGGGCTGAGTCTTAGATTGAGTCTATTACTGAAGGGGAAAAATACAAGTTATTTGCACTGGAAACACTGTGAAGATATATGTCTATGGAAAAAAAATGGCTTCTTTCTCTTCCTACCCTTTCTATACTTTTTTCTGCCATTTCTTCATCCTCTTCTACTCACTCCTAGAAGTAGGGGATTGTAATTCTTGAGGGCAAGAACATGTGACTTATCTTTGCATCCAGCAAGGCACCTATTTCTATACCTGTAACATGTAGGTGACCAGTACTTGCTTGTAGGGTAGATGGATAGATGGATGGATACACTGAGAATGGACAAAGAAGAGAGAAGATTTAAAATCTCCTAACTCTGCCACCTATTAGATATGTTAATTAGGCAATTTGTCATTGTGAAGTCAAAATTCCATATCTTCCAAAAGTAGAAATTGCAACCACCTCATCGTTTGTTAGGAGAAGCCAATGAGATAATCTTCAAAAAGTACTCAGCACAATGCCTAGTGTTATTAACCTGCTCAATGAGTGTTACCTAGTTAAATGGAGATAGGGATAAACACTAGGAATGAGAGAAAGGAAGTTCAAAGAGCTCATGGTGGATGACAGTAGGATACAGGTCTTTGAATTCAAGTTGGGGCTTAGAAAATCTCTGGGAATTCTATAGGGTAGGGTCACTAAGAATCTCAAATCTCGTACCTAGCGAAGACAGAGTAGGGAAGTAAGTTGAGAGGCTGAGATCTGATCATGCATCGGAAGTTTGAGCAAGCAGTTAGTTCTTACCAAAAATAAAAATAAAAAAAGACACCAATGTAATCTCAAGATCAAGGAGTAAAGTTCCTTCTTTCACTATACAGCTGAAAATAAGCCTTCAGCAAAATGGTCCTTTAATTTATTGCTTCCTTTCTTCAGTTCTTTTAGACTCTGACCTAGCAAATATTTGTTGAATATTTGCTATCTTCTAGGTATTATGACATTCTAAAGGGCTTCAAAGATCAATAAGAAGCCCACAGTTGCCCGTCTCATTAGAAAGAGCTTAGAAGTTATCACTCCTGTCCTCAAAACAAGAAAAAAACTGAACTAAAAATTACTCTTTTTAGATCAGAGAACAGAGGACACAGGGCAAACTGCCACTTTGAAAACTGGAAAAAAAAATGAAAATAAAGAAACACAGCTTGCCTGGAACAGAAGCTGCTGCAGGAACCAGTTCGGGACCTTTAAGAGTAACTGAACTAACTTGAAAACTCCTGGGGACCCCAGCTTTAAGGGGAGAGCTCCCCATACTTTCATGAGTTTTATCTCCAGGAGCCCCACCAGGATTCGGGGGTGAATATTGAAGAAAAAAATCCCGCGTGTTTCTGGCATAAAAAGATAAAGCAAACATCAAAATCAGAGAGTTTAGCAAATGGGGAATTTATAAATACTATAATTAATATGTTAAAGGCTCTATTGGAAAAAGTAGTAACACGTAAGAGTGGATGGGGAAGGTAAGCAGAGATATAGAAACTCCAAGGAATAGAAAGCACTGTTAAAGAAATAAAGAAGGCCTTGGATGGTCCATCAGCAGACTGGACGCGACCAAGGAAAGAATCAGTGAGTCTGAAGATATGTCACTATAAACTTTCCAAACTGACAGCAAAAAGAATGAAAAAAACGTAACCGGATTTCTAAGAACTGTGGTCTAAAGGTGTGGTTCACAAAAGGTTTAAAGTACATATAATAGGAATATCAGAAGGAAGAGAGAGAAAGGAACAGAAAAAAATAGTTGTAATAATGGCTGAGAATTTTCCGAAATTAATGACACCAAACCACAGGGCCAGTTAGCTCAGAGAACACCAAACAGGATAAATACCAAAAATCTACACCTAGGTGTATTATAGTCCAAATGTAGAAAATCAAAGACGAAATCTTGAAAGAAGCCAGAGGGGAGAAAAACATCTTACCTGTAGAGGAAGGGTAAGAATTATTTTGGACTTCTCTCCAGAAGCTATGCAAATAAGAGTGGAGGGAAATATTTTTATCTATATATCTAGAAAGGGAGAAGACTTGTAAACAAAAGATTATAGTATGTGTTCAATGATCGGACTGAGGAAGGAATGTGTAACTGCTAGTTAAGTCAGGCATGTGATAGGATGACAACAATATGTAAAAGAAAAAAGAAAAGGATAATATGGGCAAAAAAAAAAAAAAAGCTTCCTAGTTGAACGAGTTACACGAAGTTATATAACAGCTGGATGTTCCCATTCTTACTCAAGTCTTATTTTCCCCATTAAAATCACCTCTACGGAACAACCCAAAAAAGAGCCTTTGGCAAAGGCATGAATTCTTCTGGAGGAGCCTGTGGCTAAGTGGGGCCCAGTGGTAACCAGAGAAGCCCACGGGGTTGACCCTTTCACAATCGCTTCCCAGTTGCCTGGGTTTTGTAACTCTGGTAATGCTGGGGAGCTCATGAGTTACTACGGCTGAGAACTGATGAAGTAGAAAGCCTGGGTCACAAGGGATCCTGGTGAACACATGGTACAGAGCGAGAAGAGAAAGAAGTGAGGTTGCGAGTAGTGGGGGTGGGGCGATGGAATAAGGGGGGTCGGAGAACTGAGGTCACGATGAGACAGGACAAGGGTGAATATAGGAGAGGCAGGAAATGAAAAGCTTAGGGGATTTTAAGTCCACAGCGGTGGAATAAATGTGAGGTAGAGTTCAATCGGTTTGTAATTCTAGGCCAGGTCTCAAAGGACACAGGAAAACGAGGATGTGCACGTTCAAATCCACCTGCACTATTGAATATATGAGTCAAATAACGTGTCCTAGCAGTATGGAGCAAGCCTTGCTATTTTTATACATTTGTCTTTTATTGTAGTAGTGATTTTTGATCCTCTGGTACAGATACCTCCAGTCTCCACGTCTTATCTATGACACTGGACTATGGCGATTGCTTTTTTATTCTGTAAGAAATTCCTTTTGGAGTGTGGGTAAGAGGAAAGAAAGAATAAACATCTCCACCTCGATAGCAATTGTGGTCAATCAATTGTCTTGTCATTTGCCTTGAAATCTAAATTTGCCAACTCGAAAGCCAGAAGATTCTGAAGCTCTCCCAGTTCCAAGCTGGGCAGGCCATTTCAGGAGAAAAGTGACCACTGAGTGGCAGAAAAGGAAAACCTGAGACCCAGTGTGTCTGGGAAATTTGCATGGTTGGCAGCAGAAAGCACAGGATGACAATGGTTGATTATTTAGGATGAGGTTTGAAGCTTGGGAAATGCGAAAAATAACAGGTCACGCTAATCGTTGTCACTTAGATTGGTACTGCCCTTCTTTTAGATAATTGCCTGTGTGATATGAATTGAGGGGCATCGTGAGGAAATGTCATGAAATCTTAATATAACTGAGAGGGACCATCAAGATCATCTAGTCTAGAAGTCCCCTCCCTGCACGTGCAGCCCCTGGGGCGGTCTGAGTGACCTTATTCCCATCCAGGTGTGCCGCCCAGCCCAACGACCATTTCCTGCACGGTGCGACAGGAAAAGAGCTGGGAGCACTAAGCGGCCCAACGTCACCATTTCCTAGGCTAAAAACACAGTGAGGTGAAGCAGCTTGGTCAGCTGTTGGGGGCAGAGTCGCAGCTGTGATCCGGACTTCTCGAACCCACTCCTCGACCCACCACATCTTAGTTCCCCCTCCACGGGCTGGGAAGCTCCTGGACCAGCACAGTTATGCTACTATGTCACGGCCTGGTCTGCTAAGACTTACGTTAGATCCTGCCAACTCCCTTCTTAAAACTAAAGGCCTCCCACCGCAATTACATAAAATCCAAACTTTTTATTATGAGTGACGGAGTGCTCCATGATTTGACCCCCACTTACCTCTCCAGACTGACGTCCTCCTTACCACACCACAGCCACACAACCTTTTTCCTGTTCCCACCTCAGCAGCTCTCCGCTTGCTCTCCCCTCTGCCTGGAACACCCGCGCCCAGATCCTGCTCCTTCTCTTCATTCAGGGGGAGGCTCAAATGTCCTTTGCTCAACGGAGCTTTCCCTGCTCACTCCAGCGCTCCAAGTCACTGTCATGCTACCTTGCTCTATTTTCTTCACAGAACTCACCACTCTCACAAACAATCTTATACTTGCTTATTGTCTGTCTCTCCCACCTGAGCGTAAGCTGAAACCTTGCCTGAATTGATCCCTACCAGGTCTGGCACACGGTAGGCATTTCAGTAACTTTATAAATTAATTAGCAATCTCCTATTACAATGTGAAGTGTCTTAGGCAAGTAATATATTAAGTCATTATCAGTTACTAATAGATGGTTGTGAATTTGTTTATCAGCTTCTTTTCTGAGCACCAGCTACCAGAGATTCATGACTCCCTCTAGCAGCTCAGTGGGGGAACAAGAGAGGATTAAATAGGGCTGCAGACTGGGAAAGAGGTTTAGTTACGGGGAGGGAGGGGAAAGAGAGACTCAGGTGGGAGGCATGGGCAGGCAAGGAGGGGACACGTGAAGGGGCTTCTGGAGAGGAGTGTGCCATCGTGACCACCTTCCCTCTCCTCACCGGGGCACTCAAAGCTGCCCCTTCGCCATTCACAGAGGGGACAGCAGCACATTTGTTCCAACTTGGATGTCACCTTTCAGTGACATCACCTGTGCAGCACACAACACAATCCTGCCTTGACTGTCGGGATTCTCATCACTCTGTACCACTTGCTAGGAGGAAACTCAGAGAAACCACATAAGCAATTACTAGATGGAAGGTGGAAGAAGAATCTTAAGAAAAAAATGATGTCTAAAAACTCTTCCTGAAGCCACTCACAGGGGAGGCTGGAGAAAGGAAGATGGGAGGGACAGTGACAGGCCCAGGGAATGAGGGGTTTTGGCAGAAATGCACTTTTAGGAACGAAATCAGAACAATGATAAAGGCTTGTGGAAAGGATTAGCGACAATGACAGCTCTTTTCGGGAAGGAGAAATGAATAAATCTTAGAATCGCCCATAACATCTAGGTGGCAAGCACTAACAGAGCACTTCCAAAAGTTGGCACGAGTCACAGCTGTGTGGCTAGAAGAGACAAAGGGTGGATTTCCCCAAGTTTCTTATCCTCTCAGATTCTCCGCTGGATTCCTCTCGGTTCTGTAGAAATAGGGCTGTGCCCTTCCCATCTAATTATTCTGCAGGCCTGTGGCACAGACTTACATAAGACACATACCAAAAAAAAAAAAAAAAAGGGATTTCTGGGAAGCAGATCTTGAACGTTTATTTTTTTAAAACTGCATTGCTAAATTTAGAGAAATGATTCAGAAGACACCCCCACTCCGTCACATGCACACATCTCTGTCTAGTGTTCCATGCACGTTTAGATGTTCTTGGCATTTCGTTTTTTTATCTAGTTTAGGCAAAGGGCCTTGCATTTGTCAGGAAAGGTTCTTTCTGTAAGGATCGTTTGCCTCCCCCCTCCCTCCTTTTTTATGGTGAGGTGATGACTTAGACTAACATGAATCAACGATGAAGCAGGGCATGACATGTCTTCACAGGATCAGAGATTTGGGAAGTGCATGGTTCATGAGAGAAAACACATTCCTCCGTTGAGGGCCTGGGGAGGTTTGGGGTGATTCCTGATAGTCACAGGGCACTGATCTCTGAAATGTCAAGCTGGAAATAAGCAATTGGTATCAGATTCATGCTATTGGCGCGGTCATGTTTTTCCCCCATTACCTGGAAGCAGGAGGCTCTGTGGTGACCCCCTGTGGAAAATGCACAGTAAGGAGATGCCTAGATTCTAATTCCAGATGTGCTATGAGTCAAATGTTTCTTTTGGTCTCATTTTCCTCATTTACAAAACGAGAGGGTTGGGCCGCATCAGCCTTTCCCAAACCAAGACACAGCCCTCTAGCGGGAATACACAATCACACTTTCGTCCCTTCTTTTGGCCATTTGCAGAGTTCAAAAGCACTTTACAGACTCGGCATGTTCTGTATTAAAAAAAATAACTTTGTTGCTCATGCTATTTTCCAAACTCACTTGGCCATGAAACAGCCCCTGTGCCCCTTCCTTCCCCCTCCCTCAACTTAACCTCTATCTCATTAAGCCCTGATGTTTCAAGGAACCCATTTGCATAAATTCTAAAGTAGATGACTTTGTATGTGACCTTATAGTCCCCTTTTAGCCCGGATTCAGCTCATTTCTGCCATGAGGGCCCACTTTTTGCTAAATTATACCCTGCTATAAGCTGCTTGCAGTCAAGGACAATTTTGGTCCATGGGATAGAAAAGCAGATTGCCTAGTTAGCTGATGACGTCGCCAAAAGCTGATGATCTTAGCTAAAAGACCGAGAAGCGATTGACGACGTCATTGTGAAGGGTGAGTGTGATGCCTCGTGAGTCAAGGACTGATTATAGTTCATCGGCTGATAAAGAGCTTGCCTAGAGTCCTTTGTTGCTTACTTGTGAATTCAGCAGAAACATATGGATTCATGGTAAAATATTAATGGGAGATTGTCACTATTTCCCCAACAACTGCCCTAAACGCTGGGCTGAGAGAGCTCCCCCCGGTTCTAGAAAGAGCCACGATCAAACATGGCTGCCTGGGGTAAGATGATAGTCATCAAGGATGATGTAGATAGTGTCGGGGGCTTTTGCCCGTGAATATCATGTTCGATGTCATTTGGGGAAAATAAAATTTAATTGAGAACAAGAAGACTCTTGTTGGATGGCGGAGCAGCTTAAAATCTGTTCCAGTATATTTTATCAAAACATTTGTCTGATTTGGGATTCTCTCTTCTGGGCAAGGCAACTGCAAATCTGCCTCAAGCTTTACAGCTAATGGTACCACCCACCAAGTCTCCATATGGCCCCGTGACTAAGGACATTTGTTATAACTTTAAAGTGGCTACTAACTGTGCCATAGGCACAATGGTACATGGTATCGAGCTATTAATGACTCAGGCGCAAAAGCTACAGAGGAAAAAAAAAAAAAAAAGCTGGCGGAAAAGATGCTGCTTCAGGATGCACGAATGACAGATGGCTCGCCCATGGCAGGTGGAACATCTAAACACCAGCTCACCTTTAATGAACGCTCAGGAAGACAGGCTTTCTCTGCTCTTCCAATAGTGCTAACAGATGACATTTGACGGGAAGAACAGTAAGCGAGAAGACAGAAAATGAAACGAAGATGTGGGGAGGCTGTGGGAGGGAAAGATGATGAGGAAGGCAATTTATGAGTGCTCGAACCTCGAGATAAAACTGAGTGAATGTGGACTGGAGCGGATTTCAGGAGTGGAGATGGATGCGATTTCAACTATTTGCAACTGAAATCTACCCCTCCCTCCCCCTGCATGTGCAGCAGCAGGAAAGACGGAATATTGTTGCCTAAAAAGAAAGGAGATGTTTGGGAGCGAAGCGAGAGAGAGAGAGAGAGGTGACAGGTATCGTGCCACTGCGTGTTCCAGACGAGAAGTCCGCCTGAAAGCACGTGCTCGGGGAGCCACGCTGAGTGCACTCGGGGACGGAGACTTCGATTTCCTAATTAGCCTTTCTCATCTCATTTCTGTGACTGGGGTGGCCCACTTTATGTAACTGGAGCTTTGACAGTCCCGTGTCTTTCAGGGAGACTTGGGAGAGCCGGGAGGCAGTATTCCGCTGCTCGGAGGCGGTGCCGGTACACTGGATGCTCGGGGTCCAGGGCCCAGAGCGCCAGGAGGGTCAACCAGTTGCTAAGTTTTACCTTCAGACCTGCCTTTCTGATCACTCACTACCTTCTCCCTGTCTTGCCCTTCCTCTCACAAGTCGTCTTTTTCTTTCTCGCTGAAACTTCATCTTTTTCTGTTCCTTCTCCTTTCCCTCTTGGTCCTGCTTCCTCACGGTCCCCGCCCCAGACCCACCTCTTCAGCACCGCGGCTCATCTCATCGCTACCACCTCACCAGGACTTCACACAACTGTGTCTTTGTCTGTACCCTGCCATTGCGCGTGTAAACTTCCAGTCTCAAGGAATTCCAGCCACTTTTTTGCTTTTTTTCTGCTTGGATAACTGATTGCTAGAGAAGAATTCAACGACCTCTGCTTCAGTTGAGTCTTCTGTCGTGCCTGGCATATCTTTCCCTGCAGAGGTGACCTGACGTTTTCACCCCTTTCCCAAGCCCTTTCTAACTCCTGCTGTCCCCCGCCTAGCTCCGTCTCAGCAGATGGCCTTACTTCTATATGCACACAGGGTGACAGAAATCAAAACCAGGCATCTGGATCTTGTTACTTGAAAGGCCCTTTCAATCAACGGAGTACCTTAATGAACTTGGATTCGCAAAGGAAGGCTTAGAGCAGCAGAAGGGAACAGGAGCTAGGGACAGTTGCTTGGCATGAGAGAATGAGAAAATGTTAGCATCCCAAGGATAACGAGGGAAGAGGAAGTAAAGAGGAGAGCGAAGAGGTGAGGGTGGGGGTTGTGGGGGTTGGGGAGCCAACAAGTTGGCCGAAGCAAGCTGACACTCTTGGGTGATGAAGCCAGTGAGAAACGCCAGTGGGGAAAACTAAAAGGCTTTTAAGAACTACAGTGAGTTAAGTTGGAAGCTGTTCATGTTGTTAGGATAAATACCTCTCCTTTGCTTCCCATCAAAGTCCACCACAAATACAAGTGCTGTGTGAGAACGCTGCTTTGTAGGACAAGGCATAGGCATCAAGAGTGCCCACGGGACGCAGGGGGTCCCTCAGAAGGACCAACTCACTGAGCCAGCACTGAGACCCAGAGGAGCCCACGGAAATTCCAGCCCAGGAGTCTAGAAATTCTGAAAGGCTTTGAGATTTTTCACAAGGTTTGGAATAATACTGAGGCAATTTAATCTCAATTAAATTGAGAGGGGCAGAGAGGATCTCAGTGAATGGATATCCGAATTAAAAAGAGAAAAAAAAAAGGCCTTCAAGTGTAAATTTTTTTCACTCTTGTCTCCATTCTATAAATACATCTCCAGCTCTCTATGTTACTTCGATCTTATTCATCTCAAAGAAGAGGCAGTGTGACATGCTAGAAAAAGGAGGAACCTAGATGGCTCAGGAGAATAAGCAGCTTCTGGCTATTAAATATGAAGGAGAAAAATTAACCTTATGAAATCGAACTTTAATAGAACTAAAGTGCAGTAAAAGCATGAGAAACATTTAGGAAATATATCTGAGGTTATATATTACAATACGATCATTTTAAATAAACTTTTATACCCATTCCCTTCTCCAAAAAAGGTCAATTTTTCATGTTTACAGTTTTGCTTTGAAAAATAACCAGAGCAAAGCAATAAAATGCTAAAATATTAATTTCTACTCACACCCTCTGTGCCAATTTGTAGAAAACAATTCTGGAAAAGGGTTTTGATGATGTGATTTTCTCATCAATAAATATTTGTGAAACTGAATTACTAAACTTCAATATTTCAAGAATTGCACAAGCACCAACAAAACCTTTATAGATATTGGAGGGAGGAGAGTGGATAAATGGTCAAATAAATCATGTCCGTTGACTACCTTCCTGTTGTATGTATGTAGATTTCTGTTACCATGGTGAGCAGTGTTCAGATTTTTCCATTACAAAAGCAGTATATTTCTAGGTAAATGAGCTGGTTTATCACTTATTCTTTAAAAGACTCTTCTTTGTCCCATGTGCATCCATATGTTCACTGCAGCATTATTTACAATAGCTAAGATATGGAGACAACCTGAGTGTACACCAATGGATAGATGAGGAGGTGGTACACATATCCAATAGACTATTACTCGGCCAGCAAAAAAGAATGAAATCTCGCCATCTGCAACAACATGGATGGACCTACGAGGTATTGTGCTGAGTAGAGTATGTCAGAGAAAAACAAATGCTATATGATTTCACTTATATGTGACGTCTAAAGAACTACATAAAGGAACAAACAAAACAGAAAAAAACTCAGATATAAAGAACGTTTTGATGGTTGCCAGATGGGAGGAGGTTTAGGGGATGGGTGAAAAAGGGGAAGGAATTAAGGAGTGCAAATTGGCACTTATGAAAAAGTCACAGGGATCTAAAGTACAACACAGGGAATACAGTCAACGATATTACAATAATTATGTATGGTACGAAGTGGGTACTAGATTTATCAGGGTGAAAACTTTACAAGTTATATAAATGTCTAATCACTATGTTGAACACCTGAAACTAATATTGTATGTTAACTGTAATTGAAAAATAAAAATTAAAAAAAAAGAATTCATCTGTCCCTAAATGCATTAAAGTCACAGTGAGGGAATAATAATATATAAATCCACAAAGAACAAGAGAACAATAGAAGGAGAGGATAGATAAGAAGATTTGGCAGTTTCAGAAGATCTGAGTTTAAATACCAGATGGAGAAGCAGTGACAGACACCACAGAGTGCAGTAAGCACCAGCCCACATGCCTTCAGAGAAAAAGGTAAGTAGCCTAATACATTCCTGGAAAGGCTTAGCATCTGAAGATGCAGGCAGCACCAAAGAGGAGGGTGAGGTGTGGGACCGGAAATAGGGGCTTGCTTGGCCAGAATCTGTAAAGAGCAGTTAGATCCTCCAGACCTTCTTTCTAAAACTACACAGCCAGACGAACAACCCCTGCAAAAAGTCAAAAGTTGGTTCACCAGTAAAATTGAATAAGGAGGATTCCAGGCATGGAAACGTCAGGCACCGAAACAGGAGAATTCAGTGAAAGTTTGCACTTTAAACAATGAAACCTTCAATTTCCTTTTCCTACCTTGCTCCTGAAACATATTTAATGATTTCAAATGTGCAATAGAACAGATACAGCATATTTTACTCAACCTTTCCACTAGGTTAGACTTTAATGTTGTTTGCAATCCTTTGGCATTATAAATAAGACTGCCATGGATTTCTTAATATCTAAATTTTAATTTAAATTTTGGATTATTTCCCTAAGATGGATATTTCCTTAGGATTATTTCCAAAACTGTAAAGATGGAAGCAAACCTGATTTATATTTTCATAATTCTGGGTAGATTTTACAAAAGTCAACTTTCACAATTACTCTAATTCATGATACATCCAAGCACACAAGCACAAACTTATTTACTCACACATTCACCAGCATTTTATATTTTTACTGAACATCTTTTGCTAACTGAGGAGGAGGAAATGTCTTTGTATATCATTTTCTGTTTGTTTGTAAGGATTTCATTTTAATGAATCATCTGTCCATCAATTCTGCTTTTTTATCCACGTAGAGCTTAGTGCTTTTCTTATCACTTCGTGAAACTTCTCTGTATCGACCCTGTGACAGTTACTTGCATTTTAGTTTGTTTACTATATCGAAGTTTTAAAACCATGTAATCAAACCTGTTGATCCTTTCCTTAGTAATTTATTACTTTATAAGCACATATTCCTACAAAGGTGATAACCACTTAAATTCCTGTTCACCATGATTAAGTTTCGCAAGTCCATAGTAAAATAAGTTCAAGGTTGGTTGAGTGCCTATGTTCCAGGCACTGGAGGTTCAAGATGGATAGGAGAGTTGCCTGCCCTCCACAAGTTCATACAACCGATGTTTCCTACAAATTGTTAGCCCATCCTCGCACTGTCATCATGCAGAATGCTCTCTTTTCTCATTGACCTCATAGGTCACGAACACCTCTATGTAAATAGATTCTCTATTACAATGCCAATGGCACTTTTTCACAGAAATAGAACACTCCTAAAAATTCATGTAAAACCACAAAAATCCCAAATGGCCAAAGCAATATTGAGACTGAAAAACTAAGCTGGAAGAATCACACTTCCTGATTTCAAATTATAGTAATCAAAATAGTATGGTATTGTCATAAAAATAAACACAGATCAATGGAATAATAAAAAAAAAAAAAAACCCTAGAAATAAACCCACACATACACGGTGAGTTAATTTACAACGAAAGAGCAAAGAATACACAATGGGGAGGATAGTCTCTGCAACACGTGGTGTTGGGAAAACTGGACAGCTTCATGCAAAAGCATAAAACTGGACCACTATTGTATACTAGACACAAAAATCAACTCAAAAGTGGATTAAAGACTTAAATGTAAGACCTGGAACCATAAGACTCCTAGAAAGAACATAAGCGGTAAACTCATTAACATCAGTCTCTGAAATCATTTCTTTGGATTTGACACCAAAGCAAAGTCAACAAAGGCAAACAAACAAGTGAGACTACAAACTAAAAAGCTTCCACACAGCAAAGGAAGCCATCGACAAAATGAAAAGGCAACCTACAAAATGAGAGAAAATATTTGCACATTATACAACTGATAAGGGATTAACATCCAAACTATAAAGAACTCACACAGCTCAATAGCAAAAAACCCAAGAAAAATCATATTAAAAATGGGCAAAGGATCTGAATAGACATTTTTCCAGAGAAGAAATACAAATGGCCAAGAGGTCCAGGAAAAGGTGCTCAGCGTCACCAACCATCAAGGAAGTGCAAAACAAAACTGCTATATAATCTCACACCTGTTGGAATCAACAAGTTCTTAAATCTGAAGCAAGTCTCTTATAGTCTTGCTGCCATTATCAAAATTGCACCCACCTTGGCTTGTCAGTTAATTTCTGCCACGCGGCCCGCTTTTCCAAAATCCTATCATCCCATTGCTATGAGGGAGTCCCACTGTGTAACCATGAGTCCCAGCCCAAAAAACACAGCTACTGCTGAGCTTCTCAGTGATGCTGAAGTCCTCCTCACCATTGCGTTCCTTATTGCCTTGCTAACTGGAGTGACCTCTGGTCCCTCCTGAGAATCGGGTCAGCTAGTGAGTGTTCTGGTCATATACAGCAGACTCGATCCAGCAGACACAGTTCTCTGAGCCGATTCCTTCCTCCCCCATTTGCTACAGTAGTTCTTGCATTTTTACGTCACTTTGTGTAGGTCATCGCTTTTTCAAACCCTCTAAGAGCTATCGCAGCCACAATCTAGAGTCATCTCCCAGGCCCTTGCTGGGGTATTAACTTATGGTGGTGGTGGAGGGCTCCCATATCCACTAACTCTCCTTTAACCGACTTTATATTCTACGCCCCCTCGGTCAAATACTTTCGGGGTCCTTCTTAGACATGCTCTCCCAGCTTCTCCCAATAAATGTATTCTAGGTCCTGAGGCCCCTTCAACATATAATATCACCTCCCTCTTGGCTGGTCCAGCACTTTTCTGATTAAGCTATGGTGAGATTTGATGCTAGTTATGAGTCAGGTGGCTGGGAGGAAAAATGGGAGCATATCTTGAAAAAGACCTTGCACTGTTTTATAAGGTTTTATTTGAAGTCTCTTTGTAGTCTTCAAGCAAGCCGGGATAGGGGGCTCTATTTTCAATAATGAGAAACAGGCCACTTCTTCAGGATCAGAGAGTTCAGGGGAATGAAAGGTCGGAGCACAGAAATGCAGAACTACATCTATCACAAATCTCAGGGTCACACTCTTACTCCATTTAAGGCCCCAACTTTGTCTTAAGCGACTGGCCTCAGCTGAGAACTCAGCCTTCCCAGAGCTTTGCACTACTGCAAGTAAGACTCGTGCCCGAACTTCAGCTGTTTCTGCCCCAGCCTCATCCCAGCTGCGGGAGTTAAGGCCTTCTGAAGCTCATGCTTTGCTTTAAACTTTTGACCAATAAACCCAAATATGTAATGTTGACTCTTCAATTACCCAGTTCCAGAGGCCTTATAGTTATTTTTTTTCCCACACCTCTCAAACGCGGAGACATTGCACACAATATTCTTCGACCCGAACCCGCTCCAGCGCATTACAAACAGAAATCTTAGCAATCACGCTGTGCGGCAGAGCAGGGATGATCAATTCTCCACCTACCTTCAGCTGTGGGGTTCTCACTGCCGTCCGGCCAGAAAGCAAGCCAGCTCCAGGATGGCGTCCTCAGGGCCGGCTTCCTAAAAGCACCTCTGATGCCGGTTGTCTTAAGTTGGGTTCCGGAGCCGCTAGAACTGAGATGGGGAAATAAAATTAAAAAAAAAAGAAGTCTTCTAAGTGATTGAGGCAGTGCTCCCAGCATAAGAGGAGCGAAAGAAGCAGAGTGAGACGGAGTAGAACGCTTAAGCAGGAGTGTGGTACCTGAGGAAGACGTGTCAGTTTGATTCCACAGCGAGGCCGGCACCACACCACAAAACTAAGCCCAACTCAGCGCTGGGGGCCAGGTCTTTGTACCACCACGTCTGTTGCC
The DNA here is from genome assembly GCF_000325575.1 of Pteropus alecto. Classification (NCBI taxonomy): domain Eukaryota; kingdom Metazoa; phylum Chordata; class Mammalia; order Chiroptera; family Pteropodidae; genus Pteropus; species Pteropus alecto. The sequence goes on along the minus strand of NW_006432945.1, from coordinate 9,031,437 downwards.
ATTCGCTGAGATTTGTCCCGCGTGGTCGGGGGTGGTGCCTCCTGGGCAAGGAGATCTCTGATTGGCTGAGGACTATTTTCAAGCGTAGGGGCAGCTGTGGATTGTTATCAGACAACAGGAATCATAGCTCGGGGGTGGGCCCGCTGTTTGTAAAGAAGGTTCAGGTGAGATACTAAGAGACTCCGTTACACTAACATTAGTGAGTGTGTGGCAGAGGCTACGTTCTTTTCCACTGACTGTCTCATTTAAACTTGCCGGGGGCAGCTGTGGATTGTTATCAGACAACAGGAATCGTAGCTCGGCGGTGGGCCCGCTGTTTGTAAAGAAGGTTCAGGTGGGACACTAAGAGACCCCGTTACACTAACATTAGTTAGTGAGTGTGTGGCAGAGGCTACATTCTTTTCCACTGACTGTCTCATTTAAACTTGCCAGCAACTCCAGGGCAGAGGTATTAAGATTGTCTCCACTTTCCAGATAAAGGAAATTAACCTTGAGAGTTTAAATGACTTGTGGTTACATAATGAGGGTCTGCGTTTTCAGGTGTAATAAACGTATAGATAAGAAGGCATTCCTCAGTTTACATATTTGTAAAATGGGTACACGCAAAACCTATTCATGTTCTTATCTTTGGAAGCTTAAAGTAGGGGCTCTGGAGTTAGCCAATTGGATTCAAATCCTGAGTTTTAAGTGCTTTGCATTAGAATTCCCTCTTAAATATAATTGTGAATCTTATTCCTTAAATATTCTCGATCTCATATATTGACTTTATGTGTATCAACTCCGTTACTCATAATATTCAATTAGTTGAAACATATTTCCTAACTCCTTTGAATAATAGGTGCTAAAAAATTACTAAGAAATTCTCCATTAAGTAATGGAAAAGCCCGGAAAAAAAAAAAAAACAGTCTAGACATGAGATTAATAATTTATTTAGCTTTGGCTGTGTGTTATAAACACTTTATATCCATTTTCTCATTATGAAGCAAGTACTAGCATCATATTGTATGATACGGGTAAGAAAACTGAGACTTTGGGAAGTTTATTAACTTGCTCCAAATCACAGAACTAGGAAGAAATGGGTCTGGGAATTAAACCTAAACCACCATCTGACATCAAAACTACTATTGGAAGTTAACGAGAAGATGACACAGCGTAGACGCACATATTCAGAAACAATGAGTGACGCAGGTCTCAGTACCGGTAAAGAAAATTTTCCACTTTCTCAACTCCCTTTCACATGAGCCAAATCTGAAAGCTGTGAAGTAGACGGAAAATTTCAAAAGCCACTTTTTCACCTAGCACATCACTGCGCAGGAGACATTCCTAAGACAAGAAATAAGAACCATTAATAATGACCTGCTAAAATAAAAAGTATTTTTCTAGAGGCAGCGCCCTGAGCTGACGCAGGATCGAGTGACTCTGACTCCACAGCTTGAATGAAATCATGAAATCAGGTTCTCTGGCCTAAAAGAGGACGAGGTTTTGTGGCTGGGGTGGGTATCTATTACCATGGAAACCACGCCAGCCATTTGCCTTGGATGTTGGTCTCTGCCAAATGCTATTGAGATATTCCTTGCTTCCTCTCCCTGCTCACCACCTCCCACCGCCAATCAATAAATCACTTGCTGAACCCTCTGTGCTCTGTTTCTTGGGGTCACTCTTAGAAAGGAAGCTACGTTGCTCCACTATCGTTATCTCCCTTCTGTTGCCTTCAGATGCATTACTTAGCCTTTCTCGGCATCGAGTTCCTAATTTAAGAAATAGAATAACTCACTTCTTTGAATTGTTGAGTGTGGTGTATTTATTTTATACATAAATACATTAAGTGTGTGTGTTTACGTGTGCGTGTGTGGGTACTCGCGCGCACATGCCTGGGACAAAAATGTTTCTGAATAAATTCAGATACCTTCCCCACACCTCACCCTATTAAAAGTAGAAAGAACTAGGGGAAAGGAATATTACTTCCCTGTGCAAAAGTCTCAGCCATCTTTCCCATGACATTTCACCTCTCACTAGCCATGGAACATGATCAGCATTTGCTCATCTTTATGTTCTTCTCATCTTCCTCTCTCTACTTCTACTGGTCTCTCTCGATTTTGCCCAAATCTGATCCATCACTTTAGTCTCAGAGAGTGTGCAAATTCTATGCAAATCAAATCTCAGAAAATTATAGGAATTGTGAGTATTCCATTCCTTCAAAGTATTTTATCGTTTGTTGTGGATAAAACTCAAATTTAAAAATGTTCCTTAATGTTATCCAACTGCCTATTTTAAGTGTACAACTTGACGGCTTCTTACAAAGGGCACATACCCATGTAACTATCTCTCAGCACGAAGTAGAGTTATATTATTAATACCCAAATAACCTCCTCCATGCTGTCTCCTAACTTCCGCCTCCTTCTCCACTATCCTGATACCTAATATTATAGATTAGCTTTTTCCCTTTTAAAAACTTTATGTAAGTGGAATCATATAGTGTGTATTCTTTTGTGTATGTCTTTTCATCAATATTATGTTTGTGATATTTATTCATATTGTTGCATGTAGCAGTAATTCATTTTTATCCTTTCTTTATAGCATTCAATCATGAATACTCCACTATTTGTTTATCCATTGTACTGTATAGATAGGCATTTGAATTGTTTCCAATGGGCTAAGCAGGGTAAGTGCTGGGAGGTTCCTCATCTGAATCACATGCATCTTATCAATCTCTGGCCCAGACGATGGACAATATGACTGCAGAGTTTGGTACAGTGTGCTGGGATGTGGACATACACTCATTTTTCTCCCTTGGCCACCTCTCTCCAAGGCTAGCACAGCTTGGTCGGAGAACTTTCTTGAACTTATTGCTGCAGAATTACAACAACAGTCAGTTACCCAAATGTCTCATGGAGTTACATTAAGAGGTCCTTAAAATAGCAATATGGACTATCTGTCAGGTATTTTTATTCTAACTTGAACAAGGTGTTCAGAAATTTGAGTCGACCTCACTCTCATGCTTCTCAATGAACAACTAAATTTGAAGCTTTAGGGAAAAGAAAAACTCATATAAGACCTAGATATTCAAGCATTTATGGTGAAATTGAAACTTTTCATAATACAAATCAATAAAAATGATTCTTACAATTTGTTTACTACAAACCAAAATGGACAAGATTTTAGTCAGTGTCGTTTATTTAACTTTGATTTCAGGCAATTAATTTCATTGACCTTTTTCTGACTATTGATCAAATTTACTACGTATTTGATGAAAATGTTCATTTTATTATCTTAGAATTATTTTTTTATATAACATAGTTTTTTAAAATTTTACTCAGCAAATTACTATTAATTGTGAAATTTGCAGCAGATCTTATTTCAGTCTGTCTGTTTCTCCCACTGTTTGGGTCATACTAGTAACTTCTGCATTTCCATTTGATTCTCCACCAGTATTATGCCTTTGTTTTAAATTTAAAAATCTGTCCATACTTATTTTAACCTGAAAAAATAATTTAATTGTATTATAATGAAAATAATATGTGTATGAATTTAGTTACCAATTATAATTTATGTAGATACCACTGTAACCCATGCTGTCTGCATAAAATATTCAAATAAATGCATTATGTTACATTGGTGCTTAGGGGAAAATCATTCAAATTGAATCAAAGATTGACACCAACTGGATCAATACTAGACCCAGCTGTAATACTAGAAATGACACAATGCTACAATAATCATATCTGAGACAACATGACAGTAAAGTGAAATATGATCCTACCAAAACAATAACGCTGTGTTTAATGGGGAAATATTTTACACTGCTGCAGTTTTAAAATTCAGTAAAATTAAATAAGTTTAAAAATTTAGCTCTTCAGTTGTACTAGCCACATGTCAAGTGCTTAACTGCTACCTGAAGCTAGGAAGAAGGCAACTTCTGCCAGACCTGTATCTCTCCTATTCCTTTTTCTTTATAGCTAAGAATCTGCCTCCTCATAGCTGACTGGCCATCTTGTTAATTTTCTCTCTTTCTCTCTCTCTGCCATCTTGCACTATCCTCTGTGCACTGCTGTAGACTGAATGTTCACACACCGTCCCCCGACCCCCGCCTCCTCCAAAGTCATATGTTGAAACCTAATCCCTAATGTGAGGGTGTCTGGAGGTGAAGACTTGCAAGGTGATTAGATCAGGAGGATGGAGCTATCTAATAAATAGGATTAGTGGCCTTATTAAAGAGACCCCAGAGGGCTCCCTTGTGCCACGTGAAAAAAGGCTGTCTAAAATCAGGAAGTGGGCCCTCACCAGATGTCAAATCTGCAGGCACCTTGATCTTGGACTTCTAGCCTCCAGAACTGTGAGAAATAAATTTTTGGTGTTTATAAGCCACCCAGTCAATGGTAATCTATTATAGCAGCCTGGACAGACTAAGACATATACCTAAGCACAAATTCTTGGCTTGGTCTCCAACAATATGCCACTGGCCAGAAATT